>NC_000073.6:22870000-24070000 GCF_000001635.26 Mus musculus | reverse complement strand
TACATGTTTCAGGTGAGGAGATATTGTCTTTTATTTAACTGTATTTTGATACCCCCAAACACTTTGTTGTTAGCCTTGCCACTGCCCTAAGGAGGTGTCTGGGAAATGAGTGGCTGAAGAAAGGTCTTGACTACTAAGGGCCAAAACATTAAGGCCATGTCCTAGTCATAGCAGAATGACTTGCTATCTACCATTGTTCCAGGGTTATCAAGGAAGCCCTTCCTGCTGAACAAGTAAGGCCCTGTCCTGGCCCCCGGAGGGAACCTGACACTCCTATGTTCCTCTGAGATCAGTTATGACAGATTTGCTCTATCCAAAATGGTAGAAGTGACCTCCCACAGCTCGCTGTCAGTCAGTCACAGACTGGAAAGTATCGTGCCACCTTCACCTTAGGCTCTGTGGATTTCTCTGTTTCTGGATAGTATAGTTGCCATGGTGCATCCACATTTTCCTCTGAGTGGGTTAGACCCCAGTGTTCCTCTGGACATCCTGGTCAGATGCATTCAGTAGGGAACCAACTTGGCACAGGCTCAGCATTGTTGATTTTTGGGGGAGTCAGGAGTATTTGTGATCCATGTGCATTTGTGATCCTAATCTATTGTAGTATGGACAATTGTCAGTAAGAAGAATTCTCAGTCATAGAGCTGGTCCAAGGTTATAACATTTGACGATTCTTCCCTGCCTTCTTTGTCCACAACCTCAGCCTTGGATACACAGGATCATCACACAGTGGTATGGCTGGCTTGGTCCTTGAAGTCCTTTGAATTCTGCTGCTTGTAGCTTATTACAGCTGGAGAAAGATTCAACATGAAGATATAAGGTAAACAACTGAGACAAAAATGCATCATTTTAGTTCCAGGGACAAGAAGGTAAATACAAGGTTTCAGGGTGTCTTTTCAAGAAAATACAGAGCTCATGTTGGAGAACTGCTGTGAGAGAGAGAGAAGATACCAGGAGTCAGTGTGAAGTGACTGAAAAGGGAAAGGTCTGGTTGTGTGGGTGGAGAGCTCTTTTCCCACCAAATTAAAGTTACTTTCATTCTTCTTGCTGTGGACTTCTTTTGTCCAACATATCCACTTTTCTTACTTTATAACATAAGGAATCATCTTTCACAATTAACCAGAGTTGGGTCCCCATATTTTTAAAATATATTTTGCTTTCTTGTAATATTTTGAGTCAATATCAAGGTTGCTCATAAAATTGGGAATCAATTTGCTCCAAGATAAAGCAATAGCACTCTTGGGCATATATCTAAATAATGCCCCACAAGGACACTTCTCAACATATGTTCATAGTTCATATTTATTCAAAATAGCCAGAAACTGAAAGCAAGCTAGATATCTCTCAACTGAAGGATGGAAAAAGAAAATGTGGTATGTTTACTCAATGGAGCATTAATCAGCTATTAGTAAAATGGCATAATGAAAATTTCAGGCAAATAGATAGAACTAGAGAAAGACTTTCTGAGTGAGGCAACCTAGACTCAGAAATACAAACATGATGTGTACTCATTTGATGGGGATATTAGCTTTATGTAAAGGATAATTACATTATAGTCTGCATGTCTAGAGAAGTTCGATAAAGAGGAGAGATCAAGGAGAGGCAACTGAATCTTGCTAGGAAGGGAAATAGAATAGATGTTTTTGGGTGGACTGGGGGGTTTCTGGGCATGGGAACAGGAGAACTAAGGACTAAGGTGGGGAGAGAGTGGAGAGAGAGAGAGACAGAGACAGAGAGAGACAGACAGAGAGACAGAGAGAGACAGAGAGACACACAGAGAGAGAGAGAGAGAGACAGACAGACAGACAGACAGACAGACAGGAATAGAGTGCAGTTGAGGGGCAATGTGGAAACCTAGTCCAGGGGAAACTTCCTGAAACCTACGAGGGTGGCTCTAGCAAAGACTCCTAGTAATGGAGGATAGAGATCTTGAACCAGCCAATTTCAATAACAAGGTGAGACCCTCAGTGGATAGATTGGGACATGAACACAGCTACAAAATCTGTGATCCACAACCTGTCATGTCTGTAAGATATGCTGGGGCAATGTTGGCTCATAGCTTGTGAGAATGGCCAACCAATGAGTGGCTTAACTTCAGGCCCACACTATGGAAAGGAGCAGATGCCCAAGACTGCCTGGATAACCATGAATCTTGAAGCCAGATGCCACTGAGACCTAAGGTAGAATCAAACATGTCTGACAAAAATGTCAATGAAATGATTGATACCCTAATGGTATTCTATTATCCTCAGACTAGTGCCTCGCCCAATCATCATCAGGGAGGCTTCCTCCAGCAACAGGTAAGAGCAGATACAGAGCTGCAGAGGCAATCATAAGCTGATTGGGGATTACTGAAGAAGAGGAGGAGGGAAGGGAGGTGGAGAGGGATGAGAATCAGGAGGATGAGGAGGAAAGGTTATTGGGACAAGACAAGGCGAAGGACACTAGAAAAATGTAGCCCATGGAGTCAACTAAGCAGACCTCATAGGGGATCAGAAACTGAACCTGAAACCACAGAACCTGCATGGGTTTTTAAAGTTAGGCCCTCTGTGTCCAGGCTGTGAGTGTTTAGCTTGAGGTTTTTTTGTTTTTTTTTTTTGGTCTCCTAACAGTGTGAGTGGGAAGTGTTTCTGAAACTTTTGCTGGCTTGTGGGACCCTTTTTCCTATTGAGTTGTTTTGTCAAGCCTTGATTGGACAGTTTATGTCTAGTCTTTTCTCCCTTATCACATTTTGACTGCAGTTTCTCATCCTTTATCTGAAATCTTTACTGCATACCAGCACCTTCCCCCATTTCCATGCCTTCTCTGCCACTCCCCTCCCCAGGAAAGAACAGCTCTCCCAGGGATAGTATCCAAATATGGCATAACAAGCTATAGTAAGACCAGGTACATATTTTCACATCAAGGATAGATGAAGCAACCCAGTCTGAGTAAGAGCAAAAGGATTCCAAAGGCAGGGAAAAAATTCAGACATAGCCCTTGCCCCCAATGTTAGAAATTCCACAAGAGCACCAACCTACACAACCATAGCATATATGCAGAGGACCCATGTCAGACCCATGCAGGCTCCCTGATTTCTGTGAGCTCTCTTGAGTCCCAATTGTTTGATTTTGTTTTATTGATTCTTTCAGATTTTCACATCAGAAACCCTAATCATACTTGTTTTCCAGTCCTTCCATGTCTGCCCCCACTTTGGTAACCTTCCCTACAAAATAAAAATAAAATAAAATAAAATAAAATAAAATAAAATAAGAATACTCCTTCCCAAAGTCCAGTTTATGTCATCTGTATATTCACTGGAGCATGGTCAAACTCTCAGTGGTGGTCTGTCCTTAAATAGAACTGAGCCAGAAGCCATCCACTGTGGTGAGCTAACTGCAGCATTCTTATCACACTTTGTTTATATTATTAATTAATTATTTTATTTATTTACATCCCACATGCTGTCCCTTCCAGTCCACTCTCGAAGAGTTCTTTCTCCCATACTTCTCCCCTTCACATGTGAGGGGTTACTTCCCACCCCCTGTATCCTCCATCATGGGGCATCAAATCTCTACAAGATTAAGTGAATCTTCTTCCACTGAGGCCAAATAAGGAAGTCCTTCTCTTCATATGTGGCAGGGGACATGGACCAGCTCATGGATGCTCTTTGGTTGGTGGCTTAGTCTCTGGTAGCTCCCAGGGGTTCATGCTAGTTGACACTTTTGGTTTTCCTAGGGGCTCACCAGCTTCTTCAGTTTTTTTCAATCCTTTCCCTAACTCTTCCATAGGGATCCCAGACCTCAGTCCAGTGTTTGGTTGTTTGTATCTGCACCCATCTCAGTCATCTGCTGGTAGAGCCTCTCAGAGAAAGCCATGCTAGACCCCTATCTGCAAGCACAACATAGTATCTGTAATAGTGTCAGGGTCTAGTGCTTGTTCATAGGATGGATCCTATGAAGTTGGGCTGGTCACTGCTCAGCCATTGGTTCAGTCCCTGCTCCATTTTTGCCCCTGCATTTCTTTTAGACAGGAACAATATTGGGTTGAAAAGTTTGAAGGTTGGTTAGTATCCCCAACCCACCACTGTGGGCCCTGTATATCTATCTGGGGTGGTCTCTTCAGGTTCCATCTCCTCACTGTTGGGTATTTCGACTAAGATCACTCACCCTGAGTCCTGGGAGCCTCCCCCATGCCAGGTCTCTGGGACTTTCTAGAGTTTACTCCCATCATGCACCACTCACTCTTGGCAGCTGCCTACTTCCATTCATTGTCCTGGCCCTCTGGGCTTCTCTCTTGTAGCCTCCAATACCTGACCCTGGCGCCCTTTACTCCTTTGCCTCATTCTCCCTTCTTTCACCGAGATCCCTACCCTCATTGCCTCCCAAGATCATTCATTCTCTTTTGAAGAGTAATTGAAGCATCCTCACTTGAGCTCCCCCCACTTGTTTAACTTCTGAGTGTCTATGGGGGTGCATCAAGAGTATTCTGTTTTTTTTGGCTAATATCCACTTATCAATGAGAACATAACATGCATGTCCTTTGAGTCTGGGTTACCTCACTCAAGATGATATTTTCTAGTTCCATCCGTTTGCCTAGAAAATTCATGTTGTCTATGTTTTTAATAACTAAATATTCCATTTTGTAAATCAACCACATTTTCTGTATCCATTCTTCAGTTGAGGGACATCTGGGTTGTTTCCTGTTGCTGACTAATATGAATAAGGCTGCTTTAAACATAGTGGAACATGTGTCCTTATGGCATGGTGCAGCATTTTTGGGTATATGCCCAGGAGTGGTATAGTTTGGTCTTCATGTATAACTACTTCAAATTGTATGAGGAACCACCAGATTGATTTGCAGAGTGGTTGTAAATGTTTGCAATCTCACCAGCTATAAAGGGTTGTCTTCTGCCTAGTCTTACTGCGTCATGTTATGCCATGTTTGGTTGATATTGTTGGGCAGTCTGCTCTTTACTGTTCTTTTCTTTTTTTTTTTTCTTTTTTTTTTTTTTTTAGAACAACTCAGCAAAATAAAATTCTGGTTTATTATTGGACATTGTTTCACAAATACATCAAACAGTCCAAAAAAAAAAAAAAAAACCAAACCAACAAAAACCAAACCAAACCAAACCAAAAAAACCCCAGCAACTTCATAGACAAAAAAGGGAAAAAATCTTTTTATCTTTGGCCTTTCTAACCATCTCATACAAAACAACTACTTATAGTACAGCTAGGTACATACACAAAAAAGTTACTGGAATGCTCGGAATAAGATTGCTTTTTTGTTGTTTTTGTGTTTTTTACAATTTTTTTTTCTCCTTTGAGATTATAATGAACACGGTCACACCACAAGTAAAGTCTGAAGTAGGACAGAAATGCTCTGAAGGCTGGTTTGGTTACTGGTTATCATTAAAAATGGCTGATTTCAGCTGGGTGTGGTGGCACACACCTTTAATCCCAGCACTTGGGAGGCAGAGGCAGGTGGATTTCTGAGTTCGAGGCCAGCCTGGTCTACAGAGTGAGTTCCAGGACAGCCAGGGCTATACAGAGAAACCCTGTCTCGAAAAAAAAAAAAAAAAAAAAACCCAAAAACCAAACCAAACCAAACCAAACCAAAAAAAGGCTGACCTCTAACAATATGTACAAAAATATAAAATGTAAATAAAAATACAAACAAAATTTCCTTTTAAAGTATTTTTAAGGAAAAAAAAAAAGCAGGGCCTGGGAAGTTCTGGTGCTTTTTTTCCCTCCCAAGTTGCCAATTCATGTTGTGGTTTTGGTGGGGTGATAGAGAGCGCATGTCATATGCGGGTGGCACTGCCCTCTGTGGGTGGGCAGGGCCTGTTTCTCTACTCAAGGGTGACCACGTTTAAATTCTGCTTCTTGGTGTCGACATTGTCATCCTCATCATCCTTAGCTATCCACTTGACTGTAGGAGCTTCAGCTTCCTCATCTTCATCTACACCCTCTTCCTCACCGTCACCTTCTTCCTCCTCTTCATTCCCACCTTCTTCCTCTTCTTCATCTACTTCATTGTCTGCCTCCTGCTCCCCATTTCCCTCATTTTGACCGTTCCTATTGCCAGGTGCATCTCTTCCATTCTCTGCCTTCTCTACAACAGCTTCCTTCTTCTCCTTCAAGTCTTTGGTGGTGATCTCGGAGTTGGTGTCCACTGCCGCATCTGACATGGTGGGACACGCCTGTGATCCAAGTGAGGAATTAGTTCGAGGACTCTGATGAGGAAACTGCCAGAGTCCGCTTTGGAGGAGGCAGTGGGCAGCAAAGGTGACTGCAGTGAGCGCGGAGCACGACCAGGAACTATGCAATGATTGCTTTTCGGAGGAGCCAGTCCAGTCTGCTCTTTTCTAAAGAAAAAAAAAAAAAAAGAATCAGCAGTGGATCCGAGGGAGAGTGGAAGTTGTGGGGGTATTTCTAGGAGAGGAAAAAGGGGAGGCTGCTGTTGAGATAGATTGTATGAGAGAAGAATAAAGAAAAACCAGCAAAACAGAGAAAGAAAAAACAAGTTGCTATTTTGACTAGGTTGGCTATCCAATAAGTTTCTGAGTTTCCTGTCTCTATCCTTTCTGTTTTAGTTACTCTTCTATTTTTGTAATTAAGAACCAGAACCAAGACACTTCATTAAAGGAAGCATTAATTGGTGGCTTGCTTAGAATTTCAGAGGGTGAGCCCATAATGATCATGGCGAAGAGCTTGGTGTTAGGCAGGTATGTCACTGGAACAGGAGCTGAAAGTTAGATCCTGATCTGTAAGCACAAAAAGGGGTAGGGATGGGCCTGGCATAGGCTTTCGGGACCTCAAAATCCACCCACAGTGGCACACTTCCTACCATAAGACCCCAATTCCTATTTCTTACCAAACACCTTCCCTAACTAGGTAAAAATATCAAAAGTATGACTTTATGGGGTCCATTCTAGTTCGGTTCATGCTAACACACACACACACACACACACACACACACACACCCCTATAGTTTGCTGCAGTTGTAGACATTTGGAACCATGCATGCCTTTGACTTAAAGTCAATGTCAAATTCCATTGACACTGCTATGGGCGCTGAGACCTTAGACTTCCCCCTAGACAAAAAGTTGTTTCAACTACGGATTTATGACCTCAAATCTCTGTCTAACCAGAATCACTACATGGATCTACACGGGTGTGTTTAAAAAGTCAAATTTATATCCCTATGCAAAGAAGATGGATCTGCTCACGGAACTCTTTTCATGATGTAATTCCAAGTCCAGACAAACCACAGAAGCTTTGGCTTCCACCATTCACACCAGAGGTCATTAGCACCACCCAACATCATTTCTCACTGCCAATTGCAAGGAGGACAGGATACCTTCTTGTGCGCGCTCGACTGGCCAGGAAGAACGACACTGCAACAGGATCCTTCTGCACACGTTTATTGGGAGAGCTTGATTGTAGAGGCGAAAAGACCCTGAGCCCAGAACTGGTGCTGCTTTTATAGGCCTAGGAGAGGCGTGTCTCACATCTGATTGGTTAACTTGTCTCTCATCTGGCAAAAGAACCTTCACTGCCTATGTATGTGTGGTGGCCAGCAGTAGCCAACTGCCACTTTGCAACTGCCACTCTGCTACGGCTTCCCACAATACCTGATCTTCATAGTCTGTGTTTAGACAGATCCCTTCACAAGTGAACATATATGTTAAATGTAAAATGATGACTGTCATTATGACATTTTCAAGGATGTAGGTTATGTGTGTGTGTGACAATAGTAACTATAGAAGAGGTCATACATTTGGAAGAGAATGGGAAGGGCAGAGGGGTAATTGGAGGGGAGAGGAATGTGTGGAAATGATATAAACACAATACTCATGTATGAAATCCTCCAAAAATATTAAAAGGAATTTAAAGATTTTCACTACTTTATTTTACATTATATTTTTTCCTGTTATACACAACATACTAATTTATACATGTCAGTTCTGTGACTTGTAATATACATTTATGTATTTTACAATAATTATTTATTTATCATTTGTATTATTTATTTCAGAGATTTTGTATTGTATTTTGATCTTGTTCATCCTGCACCCTCATGTCCTCTTAGATCCAAAGGTCATTCCAATGTCACCTAACTATGTCCTCTCTACTAAAAGAAAAAAAAAAAACAAATAATGAGGACTGGTTCTTCAAAGCCTCTCACTTTCTGAATCTTGTCTAGCAGTGGATTTCGTTGTTAATTCTCATCTATTGTAAGAAGTTTTTCTCATGCTGTTGAGTGACACACTGATCTATGGGTATGTCAATATGTCATTACATTTATTTTTTTCTCTTTGCCCCCAGACATTCTGACCATTTCTTTTTTAAAAAATTGGTTATTTTATTTATTTACATTTCAAATATTAGCCCCCTTCCCAGTTTCACCTCTATGACCCCCATCCTATTACCCTCCCCCTCCTTCTATGAGGGAGATCATCCACCCACCCACTCCAGCCTCACCACCCTAGCATTCTCCTATGTTGTGACATCCAGTCACCACAGCACCAAGGGTGTCCCCTCCCATTGATGCCACATAAGGCAAACCTCTGCTACATAAGCAGCTGGATCCATAGACCCCTCCATGTGTACTCTTTGGTTGGTGGTTTAATCACGGGGAGCTCAGGGTGTCGGGGGAGGGGCGGTCTGTTTGGTTGTTCTTCGAATGAGGTTGCAAACCCTTTCAGTGACTTCAGTCCTTCCCCTAACTCCTCCACTGGGGTCTCTAGGCTTAGTTGGATGGTTGGCTGCAAGCATCCTCATCTGTATTGGTCAAGCTCTGGCAGAGCCTCTCAGGGGACAGTTATACCTGGTTTTGCTCAGTAAGCACTTCTTGGCACCAGCAATAGTTAGTGTCTGGGTTTCATGTCTGCAGATGGGATGGATCCCTAGGTGGGGCAGTCTGGATGGCCTTTCCTTCAGTCTCTGCTCCACTCTTTGTCCCTGCATTTCTTTTATATAGGAACAATTCTGTGTTAATATATTTGAGATGGGTGTGTGGCCCCATCACTCAACTGGAGGCCATGCCTAACTTCTGGATATGGTCTCTACAGGCTCTCTCCCCCTTTGGTTGAGTATTTCAGCTAATGTCATCCCTCTTAGATCCTTGGAGCCTCTTGTTTTCCTGGCATCTGGGACTTTCTAGTGGCTCCCCAAAGTTTCCCATCCCCCACTGCTCTACACCTCTCCTTTAAATTTCCTGACCCTCGGTACCTCTCCCCTGTTTCCTCCCACACTTGATCCTGTGTCCAATATTCCTCCCCTTCCTCTCCATCCCAGGTTCCTCCCTTCCTCTGCCTCCTGCGATTATTTTGTTTCCCCTTCTAAGTAGGACTGAAGCATCCACACTTTGGTCTTCTTTCTTCTTTAGTTTCATATGGTCTGTGAGCTGTATAGTAGGTATTCTGAGCGTTTTCCCTAATAGTCACTTGTCAGAGAGTACATACCATGTGTGTTCTTTTGTGATTGGGTTACCTCACTCAGGATGATATTTTCTAGTTCCATTCATTTGTGTAAGAATTCCATGAAGCCAATGTTTTTAACAGCTGAGTAGTACTCCATTGTGTAAATGGACCACATTTTCTGTATCCATTCCTCTTTTGAGGGATATCTGGATTGTTTCCAGCTTCTGGCTATTATGAATTTGACTGCTATGAGCATAGTGGGGCATGTGTCCTTGTTATATGTTGGAGCATCTTTTGGGTATATACCCAGGAGTAGTAGTATAGTTGAGTCCTAAGGTAGTACTATGTCCAGTTTTCTGAGGAACCACCAGACTGATTTCCAGAGTGGTTGTACCAGCTTTCAATTTCACCAGTAATGGAAGAGTGTTCCTCTTTCTCCATATCCTTGCCAGAATCTGCTACCACCTGAGTTTTTCCTCTTAGACATTTTGACTGCTGTGAGGTGGAATCTCAGGTTTGTTTTGGTTTGTATTTCCCTGATGATTAAAGATGTTGAACATTTGTTTAGGTGCTTCTTGGCCATTCAAGATTCCTCAGTTGAGGATTCTTTGTTTAGCTCTGAACCCCATTTTTAAATTGGGTTATTTGGTTCTCTTGAGTCTAACTTCTTGATTATATTGGACATAAGGCCTCTATCAAATGTAGGATTGGTAAAGATCTTATCCTAATCTGTTTGTTGCCATTTTTCCTGTTGACAGTGCACTTTACCTTACAGAAGCTATTCAATTTTATGAGATCCCACTTATCTATAGATGATCTTAGAGCCTGAGCCATTGGTGTTCTGTTCAGGAAACTTTTGCCTGTGCCGATGTGTTCCAGGATGCTCTTTCCCACTTTCTATTCTATTAGAGTCAGTGTATCTGGTTTTATGTGGAGTTCCTTGATCCACTTGGACTTGAGCATTGTACAAGGAGATAAGAATGGGTCAATTTGCATTCTTCTATGTGCTGACTGCCACTTGAGCCAGCACTGTTTGTTGAATATGCAGTCACTTTCCCACTGGATGGTCTAGGCTTCTTTGTAAAAAATCAGGTGACCATAGGTGTGTGGGTTTAATTCTGGGTATGTTCAATTCTATTCCATTGATCTACCTGTCTGTCTCTATATCAATACCATGCTTTTTATTATATATATATATATATATATATAATTTTGCTCTGTCATATAGCTTGAGGTCAGGGATGGTGATTTTCCCTAGAAGTTCTATTATTGTTGAGAATAGTTTCTGCTTTTTTGGCTTTTTTGTTATTCCAAATGAATTTGAGAATTGTTCTTTTTATTGAACTTATTTGGAATTTTAATGGGGATTGCATTGAATTTGTAGATTGCTTTTGGTTAGATGCTCAGTTTATACTGTTAATCCTTCTAATTCATGAGCCTGGGAGATCTTTCCATCTTCTGAATCTTCCTCAATTTCCTCCATCAGAGAATTGAAGTTCTTGACTGACAGATCTTTCACTTGCTTGGTTAGCATCACACCCAGATATTTTATATTCCTCGTGACTATTGTGAAGATGATCATAAACTTTCAACAAAAGTTACCAAGTGAGATGAGAAAGGACACTTCATATTCAAAGGAAAAATCCACCAAGAGAAAGTTTCAATTCTGAACATCTATGCCTCAAATGCAAGGGCATATACATTCATAGAAGAAACTTTACTAAAGCTCAAAACACACATTGAACCCCACACAATAATAGTGGGAGACTTCAACATCTCACTTTCACTAATGGACAGGTCATTGAAACAGAAACTAAACATAGACACAGTGAAACTAATAGAGATTACGAACCAAATGAATTTAACACATATCTACAGAACTTCCACCCTAAAGCAAAAGAATATCCCTTCTTCTCAGCACCTCATAGTACCTTCTCCAAAATTGACCATATAATCAGTCACAAAACAAGCCTAAACTATTATAAGAAGATTGACATAATCCCATGCATCCTATCAGATCACCACAGAATAAGGCTGTTCTTCAATAACAACAAAAACAGCATAAAATCAACATACCCATGGCAACTGAGCAAATACCTACTCAATGATGACTTGGTCAGGGAAGAAATAAAGAAATTAAAGACTTCCTGGAATTCAAGGAAAATGATGACACAGCATACCCCAAATTATGGAACACAATGAAAGCAGTGCTAAGAGGAAAATTCATTGCACTAATTTTCCTCATAAAGAAATTGGAGAGATCCTACACTAGCAACTTAACAGCACACCTAAGAACTCTAGAACAAAAAGAAGCAAACACACACAATAGGAGTAGATGGCTGTAAATAGTCAACCAAATAGAAACAAAGAGAATGGTACAAAGAATCCATAAAACCAAAAGCTGTTTATTTTTCCTTTTTTTTTGAGAACATCAATAAAATAAATAAACTGATAGCTAAACTAACTAACTAACTAACTAACTAACTAACTGGCCCAGAGAGAGTGTTGAAATTAACAAAACCAGAAATGAAAAGGGAGACATAACAACAGAAGCTGAAGAAATGCAAAAAATCATTAGATTCTACTACAAAAGCCTATACTCAACAAAACTGAAACTCTAGATGAAATGGATGTTTTTTTTTTTTTTTTTTTTTTTTTGAGACAGATACCACGTACCAAAGTTGAATCAAGAGCAAGTAACTATCTAAACAGGTCCATATCCCCATAAGGAAATAGAAGTCATTAAAAAACTGCCAACCCTAAAACAAACAAACAAACAAAAACAAAAACAAAAACAAAACAAACCCCAGGGCCAGATGTCTTTAGTGTAGAATTCTATCAGACCTCCAAGGAAGAGCTAATACCAACACTCCTCCAACTATCCACAAAATAGAAACAAAAGGAGCACTATTTAATTAATTCTATGAAGCCATAATCACTCTGATACCTAAACCACACAAGGACCCAACCAATAAAGAGAACTTCAGGCCAACTTCACTTATGAATTATCAATGCAAAAATATTCAATAAAATTCTTGCAAACTGAATCCAAGAACACATCAAAATCATCATCTACTATGATCAAGTAGGGTTTATCCCAGGGATGCAAGGTTTGCTCAATATACAAAATCTATTAATATAATCCACTATATATAAACAAACTCAAAGAATAAAATCACATGATTATCTCATTAGATGCTGAAAAAGCATTTTACAAAACACAAGACACCTTCATGTTAAAAGTATTGGCTAGATTAGAAATTCAAGGCCAATGGCTAAACATTATAAGAGCAATATACAGCAAACCAACAGTCAATATCAAATTAAATGGAGACACACTAAAAGCTATCCCACTGAAGTCAGGAATAAGACAAGGATGCCCTCTCTATTCAATATAGTACTCAAAGTTCTAGCTAGAGCAATAAGACAACAAAAGGAGATCAAGGGGATACAAACTGGCAAAGAAATAGTCAAGGTATCACTGTTTGCAAATGATATGATAGTATACATAAACAACCCAAAAAATTTTTACCAGAGAATTAATATACAACTGATAAAAAGCTGATAAACAACTTCAGCAAAATGGCAGTATATAAAAGTAACTCAAATAAATCAGTCAATTTTTTATTAGATATTGTCTTCATTTACATTTCAAATGCTATCCTGAAAGTCCCCTATACCCTCCCCATACCCTGCTCCCCTACCCACCCTCTTCCACTTCTTGGCCCTGGTGTTCCCCTGTACTGAGGTATATAAAGTTTGCTAGACCAAGGGGCCTCTCTTCCCAGTGATGGTCGATTAGACCATCTTCTGCTACATATGCAGCTAGAGACACAAGCTCTCGGGGTACTGGTTAGTTCATATTGTTGTTCCACCTATAGGGTTGCAGACCCCTTCAGCTCCTTGGGTACTTTCTCTAGGTCCTTCACTGGGGACCCTGTGCTTTGTCCAATGGATGACTGTGAGCATCCACTTCTGTGTTTTCCAGGCACTGGCAGAGCCTCTCAGGAGACAGCTATATCAGGCTCCTGTCAGCAAAATCTTTGTTGGCATCTGCAATAGTATCTGGGTTTGACACTATTATTATTATTATTATTATTATTATTATTATTATTATTAGGTTTTTCAAGACAGGGTTTCTCTGTATAGCCCTGGCTGTCCTGGAACTCACTTTGTAGACCAGGCTGGCCTCGAACTCAGAAATCTGCCTGCCTCTGCCTCCCGAGTGCTGGGATTAAAGGCGTGTGCTACCATGCCCAGCTGACACCTATTATTCTTAAGTAGAGGGAATCCACATAAATACATACACATCCAATATACATATACAAATACAAAAAATGCCAAAATATTTCTTTGTTCACAGGAATAAGTACCAAAGTCAGGTTTTCAGTTTCATCACATGATAGCTATAACCACTCCAGATATTTATCTTGTGGGCCCTGCTGTCTGTGGTCATTTTCAGGCAGCTGAAAAGGTTAGAGGCTTGATTTTAATCTGAGAAAACAATTTTGTAACTGGGGAAGCAACTGACAGAAAGAGTGATAACTTTGCCTCCTTGTTGTACTATTACCTTTTGTTTCCTGTCTGACAGGCAGGTGTTTCTGATGACTGGAAAAACAGCTTCACCACAGCCCAGAGTGAAGAGTTTACCAAGATCTTTCAGGGTAAGATGTTCATTTGGATGTTGGCATCCTCCCTAGTCCTGAGATTATACCTCTTAAGGCTCTTGATCATGAGCTGTCTTTGCCTCTTTCCTTCTTTATTCTAGATGTATTGAGCAGTAAGTAGTGTGAACCATGACTTGTTCATGCAAAAGATGTTTAACACATATTTATGGAATAAAATTCTTAATGGTATTAATAAAACTGTCTTCTGTGTTTGGCATTTTTAGTGACTCTGGCTTTCAACAGCTGAAGAGCACAGAACAAGGATCCTTAGGATCTCTGAAGATCAACAGTAAGGGAGAAATTGTGGGGAAGCTTGCAACAAAAACTTCACCAACATGCCTCACAAAGAGACGAGAATCTATAAAAAATGTTTGAAAGATGATACAAATAAAATTTAGAAGATAAAAGCTAACAAATGTGACCACCAGCATCAGGATAGTATTGGTTGCTCTGGACTCAGCTTGGCCTCTGGCGTCCTGATTGGGAGTGAGGATGTGCTGCATTCGCTGGCGATGTCTACGGAGGAGAAGTACCATGGAGACACTGGTCCAGACCATGATGCTCATGAATGTGGCATCATGGGCAAACCTCAAGAAGACAATGCCCACACTGAATCCAGAAGTGGAACAGAACAACTTGCTTTTAGAGTCATTATTATTGTCTGTTATCTGTGGACCAGTGACTTTAATTGGAATGTGGATGTTATTTAAGACACTGAAGAACCAACAACTGTAACAAGAATAACTTGCCATGTTTGTGACACTTGCTCTGAGTATAAGTTTTCCTTTATTAACAGGAACAAGAGTGACAAACTGATGGATACTCAGGACACAGGTGGAACACAAGTTTGTGCTTCTTGCCACCAGGCGAGTAAAGAATTCTAATTTACATTTGAGGTCAGTTAGAGGATTTCTTGGAGCAAAAGCCATCATGTTGTTTGGAAATATAGTGAGGAAGAGAGTCAAGGCGTTGGTCACAGCCATGTGGCTTAAAAGCACCTGTCTGGGCCTCTGTTTAGAACCAGTCAAGACTGGAGAGAAATTATGGACAAACAGACAGACATTGGCCACAGTTCCAACCCCAAACTGGCAAAGCAAGAGGATCTGAAGAGCCACTTCCTCAGTGGTTTTCAGGGATTTACTATGAGCAGACATGGAGAGGGCTTTATTCAACCCTAGAGTGATGATTAGGCAGGACACTGCTACCCTCAGGAGTCTGTTCTATTGTCCATGCTTATCAATTGGTTTGGGATAATTTCTTCTCTTGATAAGTGAGACACTATTCTATCACAATAAAGGAACTTTGCCTGGAGAACAATGTAGGGACAGTAACTCAGAATAATATTTTATACTTATTGAAACACTCCTGCCTCGAGATATATTTTGTATAGCAACTACATCTTTATGATCACATAGGTCAATAACTTACACAATAACACACATTTTAACATACCATGGGCTTTTGATTACGAATAAAGACAGGAAAGAGACTCGTATGAGTATGTAATTCCATCATCAGAATTCAATACAATTAGGAGGGGAGGATGCTGCAAATGGCATGTAAATTAATCAAAATCACTTAATCAATAATAAATTAAAGAGTCCTTCATCAGATTTTGGCATCAGAATTCAACATAATTAGGAGAGAGAAGAGGCTGAAAAAGAAATGAATCTTAATCAATAAAATAAATTAATCCATAAAAAAGGAAAGAAAAGAAAAAAATACACCATAAAATAGCTGTTAAAATGTCCTTATATTAAAGTAACATGTTTAAAGTAATGTGGATGTTAATAACATGTATGGTTACATATAACAACCAATAAGGTTTGGTAACTGAATTCAGTTGTAGAAAATTAAGTTGTTGGCTTTTGAGAAATTTTTTATGCTATTCATCTACACAACCAAATATGGAATATTTGTGATAAATCCACCTGTGTTCTAAATCACACAGATGAGCGTAGGTTCACATATGTGTCCTCCATGTGAAAAACACCAACTGCTAAGAAATTACATCTATTCACAACGTTCCTGATCTTAAGTTTTGTTCTAAAAAGTCAGGTGCCAGAGTCTTACCTGCATCATCGCCAGCTTCCTGCCAAAATTATTAACACAATCAGTATTATACCCTTTGCAAGCTGATGCCTAGTCTCCACTTTACTCATTTATTTGTTTTCTATAGTAACACGAGGGCCTCTACCCACTAGATAAAATTCAACATCTCATATGCATAGATTACACTGAATGCTGTTTTCTGCCGAGTACTATTCTAGGACACAGGCATTTCTTTGAGATGAAAGGAAAATATTAACCTATTTGTATTAAACTGCAGTCTTATAAAAGTAATAATGGTTCATGTTGGCTATAGAACACAATTTTCACAGAAGAAGGGAGAAAAGAATTCTAAGCAGAAGTCTCTGGTTGAAAGAATCCCACCTTCTGTGCCATAGTTAGGATGAAGATGCTCATCTGAAGGCCAGCTACAGAGCCCAGCTCTTAAAGAATCATATCTCATAGTGCCTGTTATCTTGAAGAAGTTCTCTGTGTCACTCTTTGCCCGAGAAAGAATGCAAGGAAATTCAGATTGGTTTCTTAGTCTCCATGCAGTGCTGTGAAGGTAACCCAACAGAGTCCAGTTTTCCAGTCTCATAAAAAATAGGGTACATGGATGTGACATCCTTCAGAGAGTTTACTATTGTGTCATCTGTGGCATCAGTGCATTTGTCTACAGGGTGTCTTTTTGATACCTCCGATGAAGGAAAAATCATTTATCCCCAGAGCAAATCTCCATTACTTTCTGATGCTTACTGATGATGTCTAGGAGTTTGATAGATTTTAATGAGTACCTGGGCAGAAGTTGGGGAGAGTTTTCGTGTTCCCTTTGGGAGAATCTAAGTTCTGAATTGATCTTGTAGTCAAATGTGAATTGGGGCGCTGAAGAGTAAAACAAGGGATCCATTATGTACATTTCTACAGAGTACTATTTCACTCTTGCAAAATTATACTGACAATAGGTCTTTGGAGAAAACTGGCAAGAAGTTATTCAGCTTTCCTAATTTCCCAGGAAGTTGCATCATTCCAACTTTCCCCATGTTTATCCCAGGTCACATACTTCTGACAAATTTATTAATTGAAGCTACTCTTCCCTATCTGGGGTTATTCCAGTATCCACTTCTTTGAAGGTAGATGGTGACTTATTTTCTGATATACTTATGAATCCTTATCAGAAGTCTAGTATACTTTGTTAGTATCCGAGAATCTGCTGTGTAAAGAAGGAACCTGGATATACAATAAACAAAGACATGGATTCAGCAATCATTAAGAAATAAATAGATCCATCCACACACATTTCTTCTCTGGGTATAATAGAATACTAGGGGCTTATTTTGATATTCAATGATGAAAAGTAAAAACTCAGGTAATAAATATAAGACTTGTATGTTCTAATCCATTATAGATATTCATACCTCAACAAGATTGTCTTAGGCACAAAGAACATACACTTGGATGTATGAGAAACGAGTTACTATTGCACAGTATTTTTTACTAATGAAAATACCAGCATTTAGATGGGATATATGTGGAAATAAGACAAAAAAGAATAACTTGTCATTAATTGCTCAGATACCTTATGTTTGTCTAGGACAAGCATACAACCATGATTTCAACTGTGAAATTTATGTCGGCTAATTGAATATTACATGTTTAATGAGGAATAATCTTAAATGTCAGGTATTTGTAAGAGTCATGGCAAGTTGAAAAATAGGAGATAGAGTACAGTGTTAGAAAAAATGAAGAGTGATAATGAAACATGAACTGTTAATTTCAGTGTATGTAGGAGGGAATGTAGACAAGAAACTATGGAGAGGAATAACTAACACTAAGTGTCTTTTAAAAAACTGTACAGAAACATAGAGCTATTGGGGTGTCCTGTAATATGTTCACATGCATATTTCAAATGAGTTTTAATAAGACTGCACTATATTAGGTAGGCAGTCCCCCAAGTAGACATTTCACATTGATTAATGTAAAACTATTCCAGGGTTAGGTGACTTCTTTTTCTAGTTGCTTGACAACTCTCAAACTACAGTCCACCCCACCCATAAGCATCACAGGCTATTACCAAGAGTACTGGCAATTCTCCAAAACTTAGAGGCTGAAGACACCATATACTGGACACACAGAACATGAAGAAATCAAACTGGAACTTACTTTGAAGGTTTGTATGCCACTCATGTGTCCACAGCGGGCATAAGAAAGGAGGGTGAACCACCAATAGGGTTGCAGACCCCTTTAGCTCCGGTACTTTCTCTAGCTCCTCCATTGGGGGCCCTGAGAACTAACCAGTACCCCCAGAGATTGTGTCTCTAGCTGCATATGTAGCAGAAGATGGCCTACTCGGCCATCATTGGGAAGAGAGGCCCCTTGATCTTGCAAACTTTATATGCCCCAGTACAGGGAAACACCAGGGCCAAGAAGTGGGAGTGGGTGGGGAGGGTATGGGGGACTTTTGGGATAGCATTTGAAATGTAAAATAAGAAAATACCTAATTAAAAAAAGTATAAATAAAAAAGTTAAAAACTAAAACAAACAACCAGACAGATAGATACATAGATTAGAATAAACATCCCAGAAGTACACCATATGTTTAACTGATGTTAGACATGGAAACAAAGACCATAATATGAAGCAGTGATAAAAATTTCAACAAAAGATACTAGAATAATACTCTTTTTTTATATAAAAAGGTCACTCTAGATATAAGCCTTGTATATTTTACAAGAGTAAACTGTTAAATTTTGAAATAGTGCTTATCAACGGGTTCTTGCACAAAGAGAAATGCCTTATAATTATTTCCTAGAGAAGAGCTTGTTACTCTTTTGTTAAAATGTATTGGCTCAGTGGAACAGATACTGTGATGAATGAAACGTGATTTCTATAATTTAACACCATTTACTACTGATGGTAATAATTTGCATATGTGATGGTCTATGTGGTGGAGAATGCTGACTGATATTTTTATTAAATTAACTCTATTTGAAAAAAAAGAAAGGGTGAAGAACTCATGTGGAAAACCCAGTTTTCACTTTCTTTTTAAAAAAATTTATTTATTTATTATATATGAGTACACTGTTGCTGTCTAGAAACACAGCAGAGGAGGGCATCAGATCTCATTACAGATGGTTGTGAACCACCATGTGGTTGCTGGGAATTGAACTCAGGACCTCTGGAAGAGCAGTTAGTGCTCTTAACTGCTGAGCTATCTCTCCAGCCCCATCCATCTCTCCAGCCCTAGTTTTCACTTTCTTAAAAGGTGCTACATACAGTACTGGTGGAGAAATGTAGTCAGAGACCCCTCCCTTCTGTGAACCCTGCCAGGTACAGCAATTATGGCCTTGATGAGATATACTCACTGATTCAAGAGTGACATATATGTTATGGGAGAAACTTACTATTTTCTTATTCAACTTAATGCTCTGTCTATGAGCTAGAACTCATAAATGGAACTATTTGTATTGTCTGTGGGCATATACAGAACCCAATACTAGTGTTCTTCTTTTTTTTCATTTTTTAAAAAATATTTTTTATTATTACGTATTTTCCTCAATTACATTTAGAATGCTATCCCAAAAGTCCCCCATACCCTCCCCTCCCCACTTCCCTACCCACCTATTCCCATTTTTTGGCCCTGGCATTCCCCTGTATTGGGGCATATAAAGTTTGCATGTCCAATGGGCCTCTCTTTCCAGTGATGGCCGACTAGGCCATCTTTTGATACATATGCAGCTAGAGTCAAGAGCTCCGGGGTACTGGTTAGATCATAATGTTGTTGCACCTACAGGGTTGCAGATCTCTTTAGCTCCTTGGATACTTTCTCTAGCTCCTCCATTGGGGGCCCTGTGCTTCATCCAATATCTGACTGTGAGCATCTACTTATGTGTTTGCTAGGCCCCAGCCTAGTCTCACAAGAGAGAGCTCTATCTAGGTCCTTTCAGCAAAATCTTGCTAGTGTATGCAATGGTGTCATCGTTTGGAGGTTAATTATGGGATGGATTTCTGGATATGGCAGTCTCTAGATGGTCCATCCTTTTGTCTCAGCTCCAAACTTTGTCTCTGTAACTCCTTCCATGGGTGATTGTTTCCAATTCTAAGAAGGGGCAAAGTGTCCACACTTTGGTCTTCATTCTTCTTCAGTTTCATGTGTTTTGCAAATTGTATCTTATATCTCGGGTATACTAAGTTTCTGGGCTAATATCCACTTATCAGTGAGTACATATCATTTGAGTTCTTTTGTGATTGTGTTACCTCACTCAGGATGATGCCCTTCAGGTCCATCCATTTGCCTAGGAATTTCATAAATTCATTCTTTTTAGTAGCTGAGTAGTACTCCATTGTGTAAATGTACCACATTTTTTGTATCCATTCCTCTGTTGAGGGGCATCTGGGTTCTTTACAGCTTCTGGCTATTATAAACAAGGCTGCTATGAACATAGTGGAGCATGTGTCCTCCTTACCGGTTGGGACATCTTCTGGATATATGCCCAGGAGAGGTATTGCGGGATCCTCCGGTAGTACTATGTCCAATTTTCTGAGGAACCGCCAGACTGATTTCCAGAGTGGTTGTACAAGCTTGCAATCCCACCAACAATGGAGGAGTGTTCCTCTTTCTCCACATCCTCACCAGCATCTGCTGTCACCTGAATTTTTGATCTTCGTCATTCTGACTGGTGTGAGATGGAATCTCAGTGTTGTTTTGATTAGCATTTCTCTGATGATTAAGGATGCTGAGCATTTTTTCAGGTGCTTCTCAGCCATTCCGTATTCCTCAGGTAAGGATTCTTTGTTTAGCTCGAGCCCATTTTTTAATGGGGTTATTTGATTTTCTGGAGTCCACCTCATTGAGTTCTTTATATATATATATTGGATATTAGTCCCCTATCTGATTTAGGATAGGTAAAGATCCTTTCCCAATCTGTTGGTGGCCTTTTTGTCTTATTGACGGTGTCTTTTGCCTTACAGAAGCTTTGCAGTTTCATGAGGTCCCATTTGTCAATTCTCAATATTACAGCACAAGCCATTGCTGTTCTACTCAGGAATTTTCCCCCTGTGCCCATATCTTCGAGGCTTTTCCGCACTTTCTCCTCTATAAGTTTCAGTGTCTCTGGTTTTATGTGGAGTTCCTTGATCCACTTAGATTTGACTTTAGTACAAGGAGATAGGAATGGATCGATTCGCATTCTTCTGCATGTTAACAACCAGTTGTGCCAGCACCATTTGTTGAAAATGCTGTCTTTCTTCCATTTGATGATTTTAGCTTCCTTGTCGAAGATAGAGTGACCATAGGTGTGTGGGTTCATTTCTGGGTCTTCAATTCTATTCCATTGGTCTACTTGTCTGTCATTATACCAGTACCATGCAGTTTTTATTACAATTGCTCTGTAGTAAAGCTTTAGGTCAGGCATGGTGATTCCACCAGAGGTTCTTTTATCCTTGAGAAGAGTTTTTGTTATCTTAGGATTTTTGTTATTCCAGATGAATTTGCAGATTTCTCTTTCAAATTCGTTGAAGAATTGAGTTGGAATTTTGATGGGGATTGCATTGAATCTGTAGATTGCTTTTGGCAAGATAGCCATTTTTACAATGTTGATGCTGCCAATCCATGAGCATGGGAGATCTTTCCATCTTCTGAGATCTTCTTTAATTTCTTTCTTCAGAGACTTGAAGTTTTTATCATACAGATCTTTCACTTCCTCAGTTAGAGTCATGCCAAGATATTTTATATTATTTGTGACTATTGAGAAGGGTGTTGTATCCCTAATTTCTTTCTTAGCCTGTTTATTCTTTGTTTAGAGAAAGGCCATTGACTTGTTTGAGTTAATTTTATATCCAGCTAATTCACTGAAGCTGTTTATCAGGTTTAGGAGTTCTCTGGTGAAATTTTTATGGTCACTTATATATACTATCATATCATCTGCAAAGAGTGATATTTTGACTTCATCTTTTCCAATATATTTCCCCTTGATCTCCTTTTGTTGTCGAATTGCTCTGGCTAGGACTTCAAGTACTACGTTGAAGAGGTAGGGAGAAAGTGGGCAGCCTTGTCTATTCCCTGATTTTAGTGAAATTGCTTCCAGCTTCTCACCATTTAATTTGATGTTGGCTACTGGTTGGCTGTAGATTGCTTTTATCATGTTTAGGTATGGGCCTTGAATTCCTGATCTTTCCAAGACTTTTATCATGAATGGGTGGTGGATCTTGTCGAATGTTTTTTCTGCATCTAACGAGATGATCATGTGGTTTTTGTCTTTGAGTTTGTTTATATAATGGATTACGTTGATGGATTTCCATATATTAAACCATCCCTGCATCCCCGGAATAAAACCTACTTGGTCAGGATGGATGATTGCTTTAATGTGTTCTTGGATTCGGTTAGTGAGAATTTTATTGAGTATTTTTGCATCGATATTCATAAGGGAAATTGGTTTGAAGTACTCTATCTTTGTTGGGTCTTTCTGTGGTTTAGGTATCAGAGTAATTGTGGCTTCATAGAATGAGTTGGGTATAGTACCTTCTACTTCTATTTTGTGAAATAGTTTGTGCAGAACTGGAATTAGATCTTCTTTGAAGGTCTGATAGAACTCTGCACTAAACCCGTCTGGTCCTGGGCTTTTTTTTTTGTTGGCTGGGAGACTATTAATGACTGCTTCTATTTCTTTAGGGGATATGGGACTTTTTAGATCATGAACTTGATCCTGATTTAACTTTGGTACCTGGTATCTGTCTAGAAATTTGTCCATTTCACCAAGTTTTCCAGTTTTGTTGAGTATAGCCTTTTGTAGAAGGATCTGATGGTGTTTTGGATTTCTTCAGGATCTGTTGTTGTGTCTCCCTTTTCATTTCTGATTTTGTTAATTAGGATGCTTTCTCTGTGCCCTCCAGTGAGTCTAGCCAAGGGTTTATCTGTCTTGTTGATTTTCTCAAAGAACCAGATCCTCGTTTGGTTAATTCTTTGAATAGTTCTTCTTTTTTCCACTTGGTTGATTTCGCCCTTGAGTTTGATTATTTCCTGCTGTCTACTCCTCTTGGGTGAATTTTCTTCCTTCTTTTCTAGAGCTTTTAGATGTGTTGTCAAGCTACTAGTGTGTGCTTTCTCTAGGTTCTTTTTGGAGGCACTCAGAGCTATGAGTTTCCCTCTTAGAAATGCTTTCATTGTGTCCCATAGGTTTGGGTATGTTGTGGCTTCATTTTCATGAAACTCTAAAAAGTCTTTAATTTTTTTCTTTATCCCTTCCTTGACCAAGGTATCATTGAGAAGAGTGTTGTTCAGTTTCCACGTGAATGTTGGCTTTCAATTATTTATGTTGTTATTGAAGATCAGCCTCAGTCCATGGTGGTCTGATAGGATGCATGGGACAATTTCAATATTTTTGTATTTGTTGAGGCCTGTTTTGTGACCAATTATATGGTCAATTTTGGAGAAGGTCCTGTGAGGTGCTGAGAAGAAGGCATATCCTTTTTTTTTAGGATAAAATATTCTGTAGATATCTGTTAGATCCATTTGTTTAATAACTTCTGTCAGTTTTACTGTGTCCCTGTTTAGTTTCTGTTTCCACAGTCTGTCCATTGATGAAAGTGGTGTGTTGAAGTCTCCCACTATTATTGTGTGAGGTGCAATGTGTGCTTTGAGCTTTACTAAAGTGTCTTTAATGAATGTGGTTGCCCTTGCATTTGGTGCGTAGATATTCAGAATTGAGAGTTCCTCTTGGAGGATTTAACCTGTAATGAGTATGAAGTGTCCCTCATTGTCTTTTTTGATAACTTTGGGTTGGAAGTCAATTTTATTCGATATTAGAATGGCTACTCCAGCTTGTTTCTTCAGACCATTTGCTTGGAAAATTGTTTTCCAGCCTTTTACTCTGAGGTAGTGTCTGTCTTTTTCCCTGAGATGGGTTTCCTGTAAGCAGCAGAATGTTGGGTGCTGTTTGTGTAGCCAGTCTGTTAGTCTATGTCTTTTTATTGGGGAATTGAGTCCATTGATATTAGACATATTAAGGAAAAGTAATTGTTGCTTCCTTTTATTTTTGTTGTTAGAGTTGGCATTCTGTTCTTGTGGCTGTCTTCTTTTTGGTTTGTTGAGGGATTACTTTCTTGCTTTTTATAGGGCGTGATTTCTGTCCTTGTATTAGTTTTTTTCTGTTATTATCCTTTGAAGGGCTGGATTCATGGAAAGATAATGTGTAAATTTGGTTTTGTCGTGGAATACTTTGGTTTCTCCATCTATGGTAATTGAGAGTTTGGCCGGGTATAGTAGCCTGGGCTGGCATTTGTGTTCTCTTAGTGTCTGTATAACATCTGTCCAGGCTCTTCTGGCTTTCATAGTCTCTGGTGAAAAGTCTGGTGTAATTCTGATAGGCCTTCCTTTATATGTTACTTGACCTTTCTCCCTTACTGCTTTTAATATTCTATCTTTATTTAGTGCATTTGTTGTTCTGATTATTATGTGTCGGGAGGAATTTCTTTTCTGGTCCAGTCTATTTGGAGTTCTGTAGGTTTCTTGTATGATCATGGGCATGTCTTTCTTTAGGTTTGGGAAGTTTTCTTCTATTATTTTGTTGAAGATATTTGCTGGCCCTTTAAGTTGAAAATCTTCATTCTCATCAACTCCTATAATCCGTAGGTTTGGTCTTCTCATTGTGTCCTGGATTTCCTGGATGTTTTGAGTTAGGATCCTTCTGCATTTTGCATTTTCTTTGATTGTTGTGCCAATGTTCTCTATGGAATCTTCTGCACCTGAGATTCTCTCTTCCATCTCTTGTATTCTGTTGCTGATGCTCGCATCTATGGTTCCAGATTTCTTTCCTAGGGTTTCTATCTCCAGCGTTGCCTCACTTTGGATTTTCATCATTGTGTCTACTTCCCTTTTTAAGTCTAGTATGGTTTTGTTCATTTCCATCACCTGTTTGGATGTGTTTTCTTTTTTTTCTTTAAGGACTTCTACCTGTTTGGTTGTGTTTTCGTGTTTTTCTTTAAGGACTTGTAATTCTTTAGCAGTGTTCTCCTGTATTTCTTTAAGTGAGTTATTAAAGTCCTTCTTGATGTCCTCTACCATCACAATGAGATATGCTTTTAAATTCTGGTCTAGCTTTTCGGTTGTGTTGGGGTGCCCAGGACTAGGTGGGGTGGGAGTGCTGCGTTCTGATGATGGTGAGTGGTCTTGATTTCTGTCAGTAGGATTCTTACGTTTGCCTTTCGCCATCTGGTATTCTCTGGAGCTAGTTGTTATAGTTGTCTCTGGTTATAACTTGTTCCTCAGGTGATTATGTTAGCTTCTATCAGCAGACCTGGGAGACTAGCTCTATCCTTAGTTTCAGTGGTCAGAGTACTTTCTGCAGGCAAGCTCTCCTCTTGCAGGGAAGGTGCCCAGATATCTGGTGTTCGAACCTACCTCCTGGCAGAAGTTGTATTCTGCTCACCAGAGGTCTTAAGATCCCGTGGAGGGTCCTGTGAGGACCTTGGGGGTGTTCAGAAACTCCACACACAAGGAACTCTGCTGCTGGAGTGAACTGGAAGGGACTTGTGCCCCTGATCAGGCTGGGTCATCTGCTTCCTTAATTAATTCATTCTCAGGTCCCGCGTGATTGGATTGAAGCAGACACTGTGTTCCACTCACCAGACGTCTTACGATCCCATGGGGAATCCTGTGTGGTTCCTTGCGGGTGTCTGGAGACTTCGCAGGCAAGGCACCCTGGTGCTGGAGTGGGCCGGAAGGGACTTCTGCCCATGCTCAGTCCCACCCTGGTGCTGGAGTGGGCCAGAAGGGACTTGTGCCCATGCTCAGTCTGGGTTATCTGCTTCCCTAGTTAATGCAGTCTCAGGTCCCATGCAATTGGATTGGAGCAGATGCTGTGTTCCACTCACCAGAGGTTTTAGGATCCCTTGGGGAATCCTGTGTGGTTCCTTGCGGGTGTCTGGAGACTCCGTGGGCAAGGCATCCTGGTGCTGGAGTGGACCGGAAGGGACTTGTGCCTAGTGTTCTTCTTAATGAAGAGAATTGAAACATTTCTTGATGATGTATTGTTACACTTGTAGATCAGTGCATCTCTCAACCCTCATCAGAGAAGCTACTTGGATGTTAATTAACACAGGAATAGTCAACTGGTCATTGCACAGCAATATGAGTTTGGTATGCTCACTCAGTACTAGAATGTACATATCATACTTATCCCACCAAGGCTTATGTGTCTTTGTAGAACTTGGGGTGAGCAGAATTTTAGAGCCAGAGGTAGTTGATAACATCAATGAAACAATGTTTTTTGGATACAGCAGGGGAGGAACAGAGATATTAATCCCGAGGGATTTGCAAGATTAAGCCCAACCATTACTGTTAGTTCTTTGTCAAAAGGATAGAAGATAGAGTTTTCTGGGCAGACTAACCTCAATTGGGAAAACGCTTTCATCAAATTACCTGTAGTCAATTCTGTAGGGCATTTTCTTGATAATAGTTGATACGATAGTTCCTATGTCAATGGGGAAGCACTCACATTGGGAAGGTGGTCTGGGTTGCATAGGAAACATACTGAGTAAATTATGGGGAACAAGTCAATAAGCCAATCCTCTCTTCCTGTTTCAGTTGTTAAGTTCCTGTCCTGGGTTCCTGCCTTGGTGTCCCCTGATGATTCATGTAACCTGTAAAAAAGTAAACCCTTTCTTCCTTGGTTGTTTTATTCATGGTGATTTTTGCAGCAAGTGAAGTGGACTAAGACACTAACAATATCCCAGCATAGTGGGATGAAGGCAGGCACAAAGTCCACTGTTTTGAGGCACTATTTTAAGTGATAATTGATGATACAGAGATTTTTAAATGATTTGACCCCTGTCAGGTTAGTCACATCGTGGAGAAGGCCATCTTCTGAAGAGGAATGGATTTGATGGAAATAGAAGACAATAGAAAGTTGGATGGGTAGGGCTGAGAGAGTACATGTGCACAGAGCTTGATGATTGAGCTGAGTTTAACCCCCCAAAATGAATGAAATCCACCAAGTTAATATTATTAAGAACTATAGAATTTCATGTGCCTGAAATCCTAGCCTGTGAAAGTTATGGTGAAATGTCATCTCATGTTTGAAGCCTGCCCCTTCTTAGTAAGTGTTATGATTCTAGGCACTGCTGCACAGCAAGGGTCTACCTCATAAAGTTGAGAATATACATGTTTTGTTCTCTATTCTTAGAAAAGCTTACATATATTAACAATAAGCCTAAATCATTCACACACCACTCATTTTCTGCCATTTCTCTACTCTCTCCAGTATATCCCAAGTCATGCTTTCTGTCCTCCTTGTATTTTATTTTTTATAAAATATAGATTTTTTTCTCACATAGTATATCCTGATTACAGTTTCTTCTCCCTCTTTTCCTCTCAGTTTCTAAACCTTTCCTTTCCCATCCATAGCCATTCCCTTTCTGTCTCTCATTAGGAAACAAACAGGCTTCTAAGGGATAATAATAAAACTAAAAATATTAACAAAAACCAATAAAAATAATAAAACAATATACTACAAGAAAACAAAAACTAACACATCAAAATTGAACAAGCCTGACAAAAGAAAAGAGTCCAAGATAAGGGCCTAGAGTGAGAGATCCACTTGTTTTGATATTCACAAATCCCCCAAACACTAAACTCTCAGCTATTATATAGATACATAAGGCCTGATGTAGACATGCAGGTCCTGTGTCTCTTCCTTCAGGCTCTGTTTCTAACTTCATGTCATCATTTGAAAAATTACCCTGTGACTCCATGAGTGCTTTCCATAGAGGTATGGGTGCCTGGTCATGCACCAGATCATGGGCAGAGAGTCAATCATAACAGAAAGAAAAGTGACCCTCCCTCCCTCTCTCTGTCCTCAGCTAATGTCAGGCCATCCTTAGTCCCTACCTTGTTCAGCTTGTTATTTATACTGTTTGATCATATGCAGGCCTTCTCTTACAACAAATCTATGAGTTCTCATATGAATATTTCCATGAATGTAAGTATGTGCACTAAAAACATGTCTGCTACCCTCAGAGGTCAGAGGATGGCATTTGATCCCCTGGAACTGAAGCCACCTATTGTTTTGAGCCTCAAGTGCCTGTTTGAAAAAAGAAATTTAAGATTTTCCTTCAACTCTTTGTTTGAAATGATTCATTTATTTTTATTTTCTATGCATTGACATATTGTCTGCATGTATGTTGTATGGAGTGTCAGATCCCCTGAAACTGGAATTCTGGTGAGCTGCCATGTGGGTGCTAGTAATTGAACCTAGATCCTCTGGAAGAGCAGACAGTTCTTTTATACACGGAACAATTTTTCCAAGCTTGTTGCAGAGGTTCTGACTTCTGAGCAATCTCTACTGCCAACTCTGGTATTTTTAACTGTTGTGAGGAAAAATAGGTTTAAATCAACAGTGATAAGTTAAATATTTTTTTTTCTTTCATGCCACTTCCTGATATTGCCAAGGGCAGATCAATACATTGATAGAACTTCATTGGTTTTAGAATATTGACTTTGATCTTTCAAATTTTAAGATCACAGATATCATAATTTCATCTCACCATTTACATTACTTTTATAACTCACTCAGCATTTTATAATATGGAAAGAGTATGGCTTGCATGCTTTCTAATTCTAGAGCAACATTCAGCCCTTTTACCTTTAAAAAATTCTCTTCTCTTTTATTACATTTTCATCATAGTTTCCTCTTTGTCTTTTTCCTACCAGTTGCACCCTACAATCTCCACTCTTCCCCCAGGTCCACTCCTCATTTTCCATGTAAAAACAGGCAGGCCTCCAACCAAACATGGCATATGAAGTTTCAATAAGTTTAGGAACCTTGCTCTATATTAAGGGTGGGTGATGCAACCCATAGGAGGAAAATGGTCCCCAAATTATCCAAGAGTCAGAGACAGTTTTATTATCATTGTTAGGTGTCCCACAAGAAGACCAGGCTGCATAATTATAATACATCTTCAGAGGGCTAGGTCAGATCTTTGCAGGCTACTAGGAGTCAAGTTGTCTCTAACATATCCATCCATGCTGGGTCTCCTCATATTATCTAGCCTGTGCCCTATAAACACATCCATGATATTTCTTGTTCCACCATTCAGCTCACCTGCTCTGAGCTCAGCCTAGGCTACTTCAGTCAGCAGTTATCACATGTAAACCGCAGCCAGGAGAGGATCCAGTTCTAGAAGGGCCAAGAGCTAAGTAAGTTCTCTGGAAGCTGCTCCAGATAACAATTAGGAATGGAGAAGCTTCTCCAGAGCCGGAAGATAAGCAGGGGCCAGAGTAACTTTGATTTCAGTTTCCAGAAGAATATTCTAACTTATTTCCAAAAATAGAAAAATCTGTTTGGAAGGATAGCAAGCTTCTTCCCAGAGGTGCTCAAGGAGATAAAACTGGGCATGGTAGAGCACTTGAGAGGTGGGAGCAGGAGTTCAAAGTAAGCACGGGTACAGAGCAAGTTAGAGGCCAAGCACAGGTTATAATGGACTCTCTCAACACCCAAGAGAGAGCATATCATGTGAGTTCTTTTGTGATTGGGTTACCTCACTCAGGATGATACCCTCCAGATGCATGCATTTGCCTAGGAATTTCATAAATTCATTATTTTTAGTAACTGTATCTATCCCTCTGTTGAGGGACATCTGGGTTCTTTCCAGTTTCTGGCTATTATAAATAAGGCTTCTATAAACATAGTGGAGATGTGTTCTTATTACCAGTTGGAACATCTTCTGGATATATGCCCAGGAAAGAAATTGCTGGATCCTCTGGTAATACTATGTCCAATTTTCTGAGGAACTGCCAGACTGATTTCCAGAGTGGTTGTACGAGCTTGCAATCCCACCAGTAATGGAGGAGTGTTCCTTTTTCTCCACATCCTCACCAGCATCTGTCACCTGATTTTTTTTTTCTGAAAACTGCAAGAGGACTTTTATTTCAAGAGTGCTCTTGGGCCCACAGTCATACACCACACAGGGGTAGAGGACTGTGGTGCCCTGAGTAGCTGGGTAAGGGGGTATTTAAAGGAAGAAACCACAACTCAAGGAGGTGGGGAGGGAGTTGTTGGAAAATACCAAAAATTACCAGTTAAGAGTCACGAGGAAGTGGAAAGTCAAGACAGTTTTATAGAAGCCTCTAACAATAGCACCTCTGCATATCGGGTTCCAGCAAAGGTCAAGGTGGGTCAGAGTGACTTTCTTTGAACACACACTCCTTGAACCCAGGAAGCGGGTGGGTGGGAGAATGTTGCTATTTGTTTTATGATTAGCATGCCTTGGAGCATTGAGTCACAAAGGTCACATTCTCAAACCTGGGCCTAAAGGCCTAGAATTTTGTTTTTACGTTATACTTTTTCATTCCCCACTTCTACTTGTTAGTAGTTCTAATCTTAGAACTAGACACTATCTTCTCCCTGATGTACTTGATCCTTTAGGGCATGGTACTATTGTCTCAAAACTAAAAGCTACACTGCACTAATTTTTGTTCTAATAAAGGCAACTAGCCTATTTAACACACATGGACCTATAATTAAAAGCATAAGCAAAATCAAAAGGGGTCCCATAAGGGTAGAAAGTGGGGTGGTCAAGAGTAAAAGATAAGGGCCTTTCCACAGAGTCTCAAGGTTTTCTGCGTGGTGTCATCTAATGTAGACTGAATCTCTAACTTGGAAGCGATGTGGGGCTTGTAGGTCTCCTTCTCTTCTGGAGCTGCTTCCATACTCGCTGTCTCATCCACTTGAGCGCCTTGAGCCTAGAGAACAAAGGCTGGGAAAGCAGCATGTCAGCACTATGTACAGAGGCTATTTTTACCAGTGGAGGGGGCTCCCCATAGAGTAATTTATAGGGGGGGGGTCAGTCCAAACTGTCCAGGGGTGTTTCTAATCCTGAAGAGCACAAAGGGTAGGAGAGCTATCCAATCATTAGCACCAATCTCTGCTTTCAATTTGGTAAGGGTATCTTTAAAGGTTTTATTCACCCTCTCTACCTGTCCTGAACTTTGGGGCCTGTATGCATAATGTAACTTCTAATCAATCCCCAATATCTTGGCCAGTCCCTGACTTACCTGGGCAACAAAGGCAGGTCCATTATCAGACCTGATTACCTTGGGTATCCCAAATCTCGGGAAGATTTCTTCTAGGATCTTCTTGGCCATCACATTGGCTGTTTCAGTCCTGGTAGGAAAAACTTCTACCCAGCTTGAAAAGGTGTCTACAAACACTAATAAGTACTTGTTGCCATACTTGGCTGGCTTTACCTCAGTCTGCTCTCTGGAGGCATTCTGGAAGGATTAACATTAACCAGCTGGCAAGGCATACTGAGGACCAAGTCAACCACTCCTGGTAATCTCAGAACATGATAAGGGGATGTTCTAACCAGTCTCTGCAGATGCTTAGCTCTTAGGTGGGTTGGACAATGCATCTATTGGACATATTCCAGTCCTTTTTGTAGGGTAGGATCTCCTTCCCTTCTGAGGTTTAGCAAGTCCTCTCTGTGATCCTAGAGAACTGGTCTATCCTTTTATTTCTTTCCAGTCTTCCAGGGTGTACGGCTGCTCGGGTCCTGGGGTTTTGGACTTTTCTGCTACAGGCAGAAGGTTAACACTCTGGGCTGCCTGCTTGGTTAGGTCTGCCATCTGATTCCCTTTAGCCATAGCATGTTAGGTCTTTCTCTGCAGATGTCAACAGACCTCTTTGTCTGTATATTGCTCCCTGCAGTGGCAAAAGCATACCTGCTATCAGTGTAAATGTTGATAGACTTCCTTTTTTCCATTTGTAGAGCTTGTATCAAAGCCACAAGTTTGGCTTTCTGGGCCGACGTCCCTTCAGGGAGGCTGCTGGCCCAGATCACTTGCTTCCTGTCTACCACTGCTGCCCCTGCCTTCTGCTTACCTTCAACCAGGAAGTTACTGCCATCCATGTACCAGCTCAGACTCCCTGGCCAAGGCTGATCCTTCAGATCATTTCAAGTACCAGTTTCTTCTGCCAGAATGTCAGCGTAGTGATTGAGTAGGTGAACAGTCATCAATCTCGGGCAGTAGGGTAGTGGGATTGAGGATAGCAGGGGGAGTGAAGGTCACTCGATCAGTCAACAAAAACCTCTGATAATGTGTCATAGGATCATTGGTCATCCATCGGTCAGGGGGCTGTCAGATAATGCTTTCAAGAGCATGGGTTGCCAATACAGTTATTTGCTGTCCCAGAGTGAGCTTATCAGCATCATTGACAAGTAGAGCTATGGCAGCATTAGCTTTCAAACAAGAAGGCCACCCTCTGGCAACAGGGTCTAACTTCTTGGATAGGTAAGCCACTGGCCTTTTCCAAGGTCCCAAAGTCTGAGTAAGGACTCTTCTGGTGACCCCTGCTCTCTCATCCACATAAAGAGTGAGAGGCTTGGTTAGGTCAGGCAAGGCCAAGGCTGGCCGGCAGTAGGGCCTTTTTAATTTCTTTAAAGGCTTTCTGGTGATCTGGGGTCCACACAAACACCTCCCCTTCCTTGGTTAGGGGGTACAATGGGGCAGCTAAGGTCGCCAACCCAGGTATCCAGAGTCTGCAGAAGCCAGCGGTGCCCAAGAATTCTCTTACTTGCCTTAGTGTAGTTGGGGTGGGGATCTGAGTTACAGTCTTTTTTTTTTTTTTTTTTGACTTCCGTTCATTAGCCACCACTTCCCGTCTCGAAGGGCATATCCCAAATAAATAACTTCAGTCTGACACAGCTGAACCTTTTTAGCTGAGGCTCGGAACTCCAACTCCCTTAATTCTGTTAAGCACATTGGTCTTCTGTTGTCCAGGTTCCCTATCTGTCTATGTCCTGTCTTTCTTTTTCTCTCTCTCTTACCACTGAGGCCAAGATTCTAGTCAAATTTCTCTCTTGTCTATGATCCCTCCTGTTCTCTTTCTTCTGCCTCCCACCTCTCTCTTTCTTCTGCATCCCACCTCTCCCTCTCTCTCTTGTAATACACCTTCACTTACCTTAGCCAAATTAGTGGTTCTTTTTGGGGTGCCTCGGAGACCAGAGCTTGGCGATAGATTTCAAGCTCTCCCTAACTTTAGCCATGTTGTAGTCCCAACCGGGGAGAGTCAAAGGGAATCCCATGTCGATCTCATTTTGTAGCTGTGTAGGCCATCTGTCAGCTCCCGGGATATTTTTTCTAGCCTCTAACAGAATTCTCTCTTGCTCCTCAGTTGTGAAGAGCATCTGTAGTAGTTGCTGACACTCATCCCAAGTAGGCTGATGAGAGAACATAAGGGACTCCACCAACCCTGTGAGGTGTTGGGGATCCTCTGAGAAAGGTGTTGGTTAGTTTTCCAGTTATAAAGATCAGCAGAGGGAAATGGCCAGTACTGAAGGGGTTGAAGGTTGGGTGGGTCCACCAGAGTCCGTCAGGACTCTGTGCTCTCCAGCTCCATGTACTCACAGTGGGGCCGCCTCCCGCTGCCCTGAGGGGTTTGGGGTTCCCCAGTGGATTGGGGGTTGAGGCTGTGGATAAGGGGAAGGTAGTGGACTAGGCTACTCAGGAGGCTTCTCAATCTCAGGGTAGATTTTGGAGGAGCCTAGCTGTTGGCTCCGATTCGGGAGAAACCTTCACTTTCAATTTCTCTTGTAACACCAGAGCACAACCACACTTTTGGGAAGCAAAACCCAATTTTAACAGTGTAAACAATCCATTTTCTTTAAAAATCAACACCAAAAACATTACTTGCTACAAAGTTTGGCTGCCTGTTTTTGCACATAAACGCAAGAAGATGCAGCCCCCAATTCCTCAAAAAGACACTGTCCTAAATTCTATCTTTTATAAGTCTGGTTTCTAGGATAAGAATTACATAGAATATTACCCAATTCAGGCATAGCTTTAGAGACCTGTTTCCATGGGTTGGCTCATGCCGCATGGAAAAATTATTTCATTTTTCCAACCCAGAGTTACCAGTTTTAAGCCAACTTTCTGTTACAAATGTTATAAATTTTTAATCATAACCAATAACTTATGAGCCAATAATCTATAACCAAGACATATAAAACATATTTATACCTTTAAAACTATTCAGAAACAAAAATGAAATGGCTGCATACATTTGCTTATTTAAACCAAACAAAATTCTTAATTTTTCTAGCTTCAATTTCAAGAGAGGAGCACCTTGTCACCTGATGAATCCAATAATCACAAGCACAGAGATTTTTGTAGGAAAAACAGCCATCAGTTCCCTTACTATAGACTTGAGAAGCTGCTGGTCCCTTTAAGAGCCGCATTTACAATCAGTTCCTAGCAGGGCTTCTCCAGCCACACTAGACTTCTAACTACAGGTGCAGGGCTCCAAAGACCAATTGATACTGTTTTTTTTCCCCCACCAAATTATTCCCAGATAGTCGGAGAGTACTGCTTTTCTCAAAACCCATTCTCTCACGTCTCAGGTGTAAACTATCTCTAGTCAGGGTATAAAGGACCTATGAGAATTACCTTTGCTTCTCTAGATTTTCATGGAGCTCTAAACACATACACAAAAACACACAAAACAGAAACCAACAGATCCAGACACATGCGACCCTTTCTCGTCCTCCACAAGCAGGCAAAAGAATTAGACAATCTCTGAGGGGGAAGCTTCTGCCTCAACAGTAGAACTCGGTCCCTCTGACCTATCTCCAGAGACTACCAGGCATCCCTGTCTCAACCCACTTCCCAGGGTGTCCTCCAGGGCGGCAGCCTGTGGTCCTCCTAGCACGTCTCCCGACCACAGTCCTCCAGTCCTTACGGCCTGAGAGGACAGCTGCAAATACAAAGCCCGCACATTTCAGAAAACCCCATCGTCTACAAACACTGTTGTCTGCTTCCACTGGGACGACCAAAACCAGAGAAACCAAACTCAGGCAGATCCAAACTCAGACTGCGCGGTGCTTCAGAAACAAAGAACGATACACAGACAAACAAACCAACACAACAAGTGTGTGTTCATTTCAGAAAACAGACACTCGGAACAGAGACACTGGCCCCAGAGGGGATCCCCATACCTCCAAGTCGGTTCTCGGGTATGAGGGATGGTCGTGTTTCCCGGCCAATGCACCAAAATGAAAGACCCACAATTTGAGGTCAAGAGAACTCCCCCATGTTCTGACTCAGGAGCGGCGATACTCCAAATCACTCATGAGAACGGTCTTGCTGCAAACTGCAAGAGGACTTTTATTTCAAGAGCACTCTCGGGCCCACAGTCATACACCACGCAGGGGTAGAGGAATGTGGCACCCTGAAATTTTTATCTTAGCCATTCTGACTGGTGTGAGGTAGAATCTCAGGGTTGTTTTGATTTGCATTTCCCTGATGATTAAGGGTGCTTCTCAGCCCTTCAGTATTCCTCAGTTGAGAATTCTTTGTTTAGCTCTATGCCCCATTTTTAAATGGGGTTATTTGATTTTTGGAATCCATCTTCTTGAGTTTTTATATATATATTGGATATTAGTCCCCTATCTGATTTAGGATTGGTAAAGATACTTTCCTAATCTGTTGGTGGCCTTTTTGTCTTATTGACAATGTCTTTTGCCTTACAGAAGCTTTGCAATTTTATGAGGTCCCATTTGTCAATTCTTGATCTTACAGCACAAGCCATTGTTCTATTCAGGAATTTTTTCCCCTGAGCCCATATCTTTCAGGCTTTTCCTCACTTTCTCCTCTATAAATTTCAGTGTCTCTGATTTTATGTGGAGTTCCTTGATCCACTTTGACTTGACCTTAGTACAAGGAGTTAAGAATGGAGATAAGAATGGATCAATTCAAATTCTTCTACATGATAACCAGTAGTCGTGCTAGCACCATTTGTTGAAAATGCTGTTTTTTTCCCTCCACCGTATGGTTTTAGCTCCCTTGTCAAAGATCAAGTGACCATAGGTGTGTGGGTTCATTTCTGGGTCTTCAATTCTATTCCATTGGTCTACCTGTCTTTTGGTATACCAGTACCATGCAATTTTTATCACAATTGCTCTGTAGTACAGCTTTAGGCCAGGCATGGTGATTCCACAAGAGATTCTTTTATCATTGAGAAGAGTTTTTGCTATCCTAGGTTTTTTGTTATTCCAGATGAATTTGCAAATTGCCCTTTCTAACTCAGTGAAGAATAGAGTTGGAATTTGGATGGGGGTTGCATTGAATCTGTAGATTGCTTTCAGCAGATAGCCATTTTTACTATATTGATCCTGCAAATCCATGAGCATGGGAGATCTTTCCATCTTCTGAGATCTTTGATTTCTTTCTTCAGAGTCTTGAAGTTCTTGTCATACAGATCTTTCAGTTCCTTAGTTAGAGTCACACCAAGGAATTTTATATTTTTTTGTGACTATTGTGAAGGGTGTTGTTTCCCTAATTTCTTTCTCAGCTTGTTTATCCTTTGTGTAGAGAAAGGCCATTGATTTGTTTCAGTTAATTTTATATCCAGCTACTTCACTGAAGCTGTAGATCAGGCTTAGGAGTTCTCTGGTGGAATTTTTAGGGTCACTTATATATATATATACTATCACATCATCTGCAAAAAGTGATATTTTGACTTCTTCCTTTCCAATTTGTATCCCCTTGACCTCCTTTTGTTGTCTAATTGCTCTGCCTAGGACTTTGAGTACTATATTGAATAGGTAGGGAGAAAGTGGGCCGCCTTCTCATCCTTGATTTTAGTGGGATTGCTACCAGCTTCTCTCCATTTGCTTTGATGTTGGCTACTGGTTTGCTGTAGATTGCTTTTTATCATGTTTAGGTATGGGCCTTGAATTCCTGATCATTCCAAGACTTTTATCATGAATTGGTGTTGGATTTTGTCAAATGCTTTCTCAGCATCTAACGAGATGATAATGTGATTTTTGTCTTTGAGCTTGTTTATACAGTGGATAAGTTGATGGATTTCCGTACTTTAAACCATCCCTGCATCCCTGGAATGAAGCTGACTTGATTATGATGGATGATTGTTTTGATGTGTTCTTGGATTCAGTTTGTGAGGATTTTGTTAAGTATATTTGCATCGATATTCATAAGGGAAATTGGTCTGAAGTTCTCTATGTTTGTTGGGTCTTTATGTGGTTTAGGTATCAGAGTAATTGTGGCTTCATAGAATGAATTGCGAAGAGTACCTTTTGTTGTTATGTCTTCCTTTTCATTTCTGATTTTGTTAATTAGGATACTGTCCCTGTCCCCTCTAGTTAATATGGGTAAGGGCTTATCTATCTTGTTGATTTTCTCAAATAACCAGCTCCTGGTTTGGATGATTCTTTGAATAGTTCTTTTTGTTTCCACGTGGCTGATTTTAGCTCTGAGTTTGATTATTTCCTGCCGTCTACTTCTCTGGGGTGAATTTGTTTCCTTTTGTTCTAGAGCTTTAATGTGTGCTGTCAAGCTGCTATTTTATGCTCTCTCTAGTTTCTTTTTGGTGGCACTCAGAGTTATATGTTTTTCTCTTAGGACTGCTTTCATTGTGTTCTATAAGTTTGGGTATGTTGTGGCTTCATTTTCTATTTTTTTTTCCAATTTTTATTAGGTATTTAACTCATTTACATTTCCAATGCTATACCAAAAGTCCCCCATATCCACCCACCCCCACTCCCCTGCCCACCCACTCCCCCTTTTTGGCCCTGGTGTTCCCCTGTACTGGGGCATATAAAGTTTGCAAGTCCAATGGGCCTCTCTTCCCACTGATGGCCGACTAGGCCATCTTTTGATATATATGCAGCTAGAGTCAAGAGCTCCGGGGTACTGGTTAGTTCATAATGTTGTTCCACCTATAGGGTTGCAGATCCCTTTAGCTCCTTGGCTACTTTCTCTAGCTCCACCATTGGGAGCCCTATGATCCATCCATTAGCTGACTGTGAGCATCCACTTCTGTGTTTGCTAGGCCCCGGCATAGTCTCACAAGAGACAGCTACATCTGGGTCCTTTCAATAAAATCTTGCTAGTGTATGCAATGGTGTCAGCGTTTGGATGCTGATTATGGGGTGGATCCCTGGATATGGCAGTCTCTACATGGTCCATCCTTTCATCTCAGCTCCAAACTTTGTCTCTGTAACTCCTTCCATGGGTGTTTTGTTCCCAAATCTAAGGAGGGGCATAGTGTCCACACTTCAGTCTTCATTCTTCTTGAGTTTCATGTGTTTAGCAAATTATATCTTATATCTTGGGTATCCTAGGTTAGGGGCTAATATCCACTTATCAGTGAATACATATTGTGTGAGTTTCTTTGTGAATGTGTTACCTCACTCAGGATGATGCCCTCCAGGTCCATCCATTTGCCTAGGAATTTCATAAATTCATTCTTTTTAATAGCTGAGTAGTACTCCATTGTGTAGATGTACCACATTTTCTGTATCCATTCCTCTGTTGAGGGGCATCTAGGTTCTTTCCAGCTTCTGGCTATTATAAATAAGGCTGCTATGAACATAGTGGAGCATGTGTCCTTCTTACCAGTTGGAGCATCTTCTGGATATATGCCCAGGAGAGGTATTGCTGGATCCTCCGGTAGTACTATGTCCAATTTTCTGAGGAACCGCCAGACTGATTTCCAGAGTGGTTGTACAAGCCTGCACTCCCACCAACAATGGAGGAGTGTTCCTCTTTCTCCACATCCACGCCAGCATCTGCTGTCACCTGAATTTTTGATCTTAGCCATTCTGACTGGTGTGAGGTGGAATCTCAGGGTTGTTTTGATTTGCATTTCCCTGATGATTAAGGATGTTGAACATTTTTTCAAGTGCTTCTCTGCCATTCGGTATTCCTCAGGTGAGAATTCTTTGTTCAGTTCTGAGCCCCATTTTTTAATGGGGTTATTTGATTTTCTGAAGTCCACCTTCTTGAGTTCTTTATATATGTTGGATATTAGTCCCCTATCTGATTTAGGATAGGTAAAGATCCTTTCCCAATCTGTTGGTGGTCTCTTTGTCTTATTGACGGTGTCTTTTGCCTTGCAGAAACTTTGGAGTTTCATGAGGTCCCATTTGTCAATTCTCGATCTTACAGCACAAGCCATTGCTGTTCTGTTCAGGAATTTTTCCCCTGTGCCCATATCTTCAAGGCTTTTCCCCACTTTCTCCTCTATAAGTTTCAGTGTCTCTGGTTTTATGTGAAGTTCCTTGATCCACTTAGATTTGACCTTAGTACAAGGAGATAAGTATGGATCGATTCGCATTCTTCTACACGATAACAACCAGTTGTGCCAGCACCAATTGTTGAAAATGCTGTCTTTCTTCCACTGGATGGTTTTAGCTCCCTTGTCGAAGATCAAGTGACCATAGGTGTGTGGGTTCATTTCTGGGTCTTCAATTCTATTCCATTGGTCTACTTGTCTGTCTTTATACCAGTACCATGCAGTTTTTATCACAATTGCTCTGTAGTAAAGCTTTAGGTCTGGCATGGTGATTCCGCCAGAAGTTCTTTTATCCTTGAGAAGATTTTTTGCTATCCTAGGTTTTTTGTTATTCCAAACAAATTTGCAAATTGCTCCTTCCAATTCGTTGAAGAATTGAGTTGGAATTTTGATGGGGATTGCATTGAATCTGTAGATTGCTTTTGGCAAGATAGCCATTTTTACAATGTTGATCCTGCCAATCCATGAGCATGGGAGATCTTTCCATCTTCTGAGATCTTCCTTAATTTCTTTCTTCAGAGATTTGAAGTTTTGATCATACAGATCTTTCACTTCCTTAGTTAGAGTCACGCCAAGATATTTTATATTATTTGTGACTATTGAGAAGGGTGTTGTTTCCCTAATTTCTTTCTCAGCCTGTTTATTCTTTGTATAGAGAAAGGCCATTGACTTGTTTGAGTTTATTTTATATCCAGCTACTTCACCGAAGCTGTTTATCAGGTTTAGGAGTTCTCTGGTAGAATTTTTAGGGTCACTTATATATACTATCATATCATCTGCAAAAAGTGATATTTTGACTTCCTCTTTTCCAATTTGTATCCCCTTGATCTCCTTTTGTTGTCGAATTGCTCTGGCTAATACTTCAAGTACTATGTTGAAAAGGTAGGGAGAAAGTGGGCAGCCTTGTCTAGTCCCTGATTTTAGTGGGATTGCTACCAGCTTCTCTCCATTTACTTTGATGTTGGCTACTGGTTTGCTGTAGATTGCTTTTATCATGTTTAGGTATGGGCCTTGAATTCCTGATCTTTCCAAAACTTTTATCATGAATGGGTGTTGGATCTTGTCAAATGCTTTTTCTGCATCTATCGAGATGATCATGTGGTTTTTGTCTTTGAGTTTGTTTATATAATGGATTACATTGATGGATTTTCGTATATTAAACCATCCCTGCATCCCTGGAATAAAACCTACTTGGTCAGGATGGATGATTGCTTTAATGTGTTCTTGGATTCGGTTAGCGAGAATTTTATTGAGGATTTTTGCATTGATATTCATAAGAGAAATTGGTCTGAAGTTCTCTATCTTTGTTGGATCTTTCTGTGGTTTAGGTATCAGAGTAATAGTGGCTTCATAAAATGAGTTGGGTAGAGTACCTTCTACTTCTATTTTGTGAAATAGTTTGTGCAGAATTGGAATTAGATCTTCTTTGAAGGTCTGATAGAACTCTGCACTAAACCCATCTGGTCCTGGGCTTTTTTTGGTTGGGAGACTATTAATAACTGCTTCTATTTCTTTAGGTGATATGGGACTGTTTAGATGGTCAACTTGATCCTGATTCAACTTTGGTACCTGGTATCTGTCCAGAAATTTGTCCATTTTGTCCAGGTTTTCCAGTTTTGTTGAGTATAGCCTTTTGTAGAAGGATCTGATGGTGTTTTGGATTTCTTCAGGATCTGTTGTTATGTCTCCCTTTGCATTTCTGATTTTGTTAATTAGGATTTTGTCCCTGTGCCCTTTAGTGAGTCTAGCTAAGGGTTTATCTATCTTGTTGATTTTCTCAAAGAACCAACTCCTCGTTTGGTTAATTCTTTGAATAGTTCTTCTTGTTTCCACTTGGTTGATTTCACCCCTGAGTTTGATTATTTCCTGCCGTCTACTCCTCTTGGGTGAATTTGCTTCCTTTTTTTCTAGGGCTTTTAGATGTGTTGTCAAGCTGCTAGTATGTGCTGTCTCCTGTTTCTTCTTGGAGGCACTCAGCGCTATGAGTTTCCCTCTTAGAAATGCTTTCATTGTGTCCCATAGGTTTGGGTACGTTGTGGCTTCATTTTCATTAAACTCTAAAAAGTCTTTAATTTCTTTCTTTATTCCTTCCTTGACCAAGGTATCATTGAGAAGAGTGTTATTCAGTTTCCACGTGAATGTTGGCTTTCCATTATTTATGTTGTTATTGAAGATCAGTCTTAGGCCATGGTGGTCTGTTAGGATACATGGGACAATTTCAATATTTTTGTATCTATTGAGGCCTGTTTTGTGACCAATTATATGGTCAATTTTGGAGAAGGTCCCGTGAGGTGCTGAGAAGAAGATATATCCTTTTGTTTTAGGATAAAATGTTCTGTAGATATCTGTCAGGTCCATTTGTTTCATAACTTCTGTTAGTTTCACTGTGTCCCTGTTTAGTTTCTGTTTCCACGATCTGTCCTTTGAAGAAAGTGGTGTGTTGAAGTCTCCCACTATTATTGTGTGAGGTGCAATGTGTGCTTTGAGCTTTACTAAAGTGTCTCTAATGAATGTGGCTGCCCTTGCATTTGGTGCGTAGATATTCAGAATTGAGAGTTCCTCTTGGAGGATTTTACCTTTGATGAGTATGAAGTGTCCCTCCTTGTCTTTTTTGATAACTTTGGGTTGGAAGTCGATTTTATCCGATATTAAAATGGCTACTCCAGCTTGTTTCTTCAGTCCATTTGCTTGGAAAATTGTTTTCCAGCCTTTCACTCTGAGGTAGTGTCTGTCTTTTTCCCTGAGATGGGTTTCCTGTAAGCAGCAGAATGTTGGGTCCTGTTTGTGTAGCCAGTCTGTTAGTCTATGTCTTTTTATTGGGGAATTGAGTCCATTGATATTAAGAGATATTAAGGAAAAGTAATTGTTGCTCCCTTTTATTTTTGTTGTTAGAGTTGGCATTCTGTTCTTGTGGCTGTCTTCTTTTTGGTTTTTTGAATGATTACTTTCTTGGTTGTTCTAGGGCGTGATTTCCGTCCTTGTATTGCTTCTTTTCTGTTATTATCCTTTGAAGGGCTGGAATCGTGGAAAGATATTGTGTGAATTTGGTTTTGTCGTGGAATACTTTGGTTTCTCCATCTATGGTAATTGAGAGTTTGTCTGGGTATAGTAGCCTGGGCTGGCATTTGTGTTCTCTTAGTGTCTGTATAACATCTGTCCAGGCTCTTCTGGCTTTCATAGTCTCTGGTGAAAAGTCTGGTGTAATTCTGATAGGCCTTCCTTTATATGTTACTTGACCTTTCTCCCTTACTGCTTTTAATATTCTCTTTATTTAGTGCATTTGTTGTTCTGATTATTATGTGTCGGGAGGAATTTCTTTTCTGGTCCAGTCTATTTGGAGTTCTGTAGGCTTCTTGTATGATCATGGGCATCTCTTTTTTTATGTTTGGGAAGTTTTCTTCTATTATTTTGTTGAAGATATTAGCTGGCCCTTTAAGTTGAAAATCTTCATTCTCATCAATTCCTATTATCCGTAGGTTTGGTCTTCTCATTGTGTCCTGGATTACCTGGATGTTTTGAGTTAGGATCCTTTTGCATTTTGTATTTTCTTTGACTGTTGTGTCGATGTTCTCTATGGAATCTTCTGCACCTGAGATTCTCTCTTCCATTTCTTGTATTCTGTTGCTGATGCTCGCATCTATGGTTCCAGATCTCTTTCCTAGGGTTTCTATCTCCAGCGTTGCCTCGCTGTGGGTTTTCTTTATTGTGTCTACTTCCCCTTTTAGTTCTAGTATGGTTTTGTTCATTTCCATCACCTGTTTGGATGTGTTTTCCTGTTTTTCTTTAATGATTTCTACCTGTTTGGCTGTGTTTTCCTGCTTTTCTTTAAGGGCCTGTAACTCTTTAGCAGTGCTCTCCTGTAATTCTTTAAGTGACTTATGAAAGTCCTTCTTGATGTCCTCTATCATCATCATGAGAAATGTTTTTAAATCTGGGTCTAGATTTTCGGTTGTGTTGGGGTGCCCAGGACTAGGTGGGGTGGGAGTGCTGCGTTCTAATGATGGTGAGTGGTCTTGATTTCTGTTAGTAGGATTCTTACGTTTGCCTTTCGCCATCTGGTAATCTCTGAAGCTAGCTGTTTTAGTTGTCACTGTTAAGAGCTTGTTCTTCAGGTGACTCTGTTGGCCTCTATGAGCAGACCTGGAGGGTAGCACTCTCCTTAGTTTCAGTGGGCAGAGTATTCTCTGCAGGCAAGCTCTCTTCTTGCAAGGCAGGTACCCAGATATCTGGTGTTCGAACCAGACTCCTGGCAGAAGTTGTGTTCCACTCACTAGAGGTCTTAGGATCACGTGTGGAGTCCTGTGTGGGCCCTTGCGGGTGTCAGGCGACTCAGCTGGCAAGGTAGCCCGGGGCTCGAGTGGAGTGGAAGGGGTTTGTGCCCCAGATCAAGCCCGGGTAGCCTGCTTCCCTATGTTCCGCAGTCTCAGGTTCCGCGCGATTGGATTGGGGCAGGCGCTGTGTTCCACTCACCAGAGGTCTTAGGGTCCCGTGGGGAGTCCCGTGTGAGCCCTTGCGGGTGTTGGGCAAGACTCTGCTGGCAAGGTAGCCCGGCGGTCGAGTCTCGAGTCGAGCGGAAGGGACTTGTGCCCCGGCTTCATTTTCATTAAACTAAAAAGTCTTATTTTCTTCCTTCCTTCCTCCCTCCCTCCCTCCCCCCTCTCTCCCTCCCCCCTCCCTCCCTCCCTCCCTCCCTCCCTCCCTCCCTCCCTCCCTTCTTCCTTCCTTCCTTCCTTCCTTCCTTGACTGAGTTATCATTGAGTAGATTGTTGTTCAGCTCCCAAGTGTATGTGGGTTTTCTATTATTTACGTTATTGAAGATCATTCTTAGTTCGTGTTGATATGGTAGTGTGCATGAGATTATTACAATATTTTTGTATCTGTTGAGGCCTGCTTTTCGACCAATTATATTGTCAATTTCGGAGAAGGTACCATGAGGTTCTGAGAAGAAGGTATATCCTTTTGTTTTACGATTAAATATTCTATTGATATATGTTAGATATATTTGTTTCATAACTTCTCTTAGTTTCGCTTTGTGTCTGTTTAGTTTCTGTTTCCAGGATCTGTGCATTGATGAAAGTGGTGTATTGAAATCTCCCATTATTAGTGGGAGGTGAAAAATGTGCTTTGAGTTTTAGCAAAGTTTCTTTAATGGATGTGTATGCCCTTGCTTTTGGAGCATAGATATTCAGAATTGAGAGTTCATCTTGTTAAATTCTACCTTTGATGAGTAAGAAGTGTCTCTCCTAATCTTTTTTGAGATCTTTAGGTTGAAAGTTGATTTTATTCGATATTAGAATGGCCTACTCCAACTTGTTTCTTGGGACCATTTGCTTGGAAAATTATTTTCCAGAATTTTACTGTTAAGGTAAAATTTAAGGTATTATCTTTTAGGTAGTATCTGTCTTTGTCCCTGACATGGGTTTCTTGAATGCCGCAAAAAGTTGGGTCCTGTTTACATAACCAGTCTGTTAGTCTATGACTTTTTATTGGGGAATTGAGTCCATTGATATTAAGGAAAAATTATTATTTCCTGTTATTTTTTTGTTGCTAGTGTTGGAATTCTGTTCATGTGGCTATTTTCTTTAGGTTTGTTGAAAGATTACTTTCTTGCTTTTTCTGTAGCTTAGTTTCCCTCTTTGTGTTGAAGTTTTCCCTTTATTATCCTTTGAAGGGCTGCATTTGTGGAAAGGTATTGTGTAAATTTGGTCTTGTTATGGAATATCTTGGTTTCTCCATCTATGGTAATTTAGAGTTTTGCTGAGTATAGTAGCCTGGGCTGGCATTTGTGTTCTCTTAGGGTCTGCATGATATCTGCCCAGGATCTTCTGGTTTTCATAGTCTGTGGGGAGAAGTCAGGTGTAATTCTGATAGATCTGCCTGTATATGTTACTCGACCCTTTTCCCTTACTGCTTTTAATATTCTTTGTTTTGTGCATTTGGTGTTTTGATTATTATGTGACAGGAGGAAATTTTTTGGTCCAACCTATTTTGAGTTCTGTAGGTTTCTTGTATGTTCGGTAGCATCTCATTTTTTAGGTTGGGGAAATTTTCTTTTATAATTTGTTGAAGATATTTACTGACCCTTTAAGTTTGAAATCTCCCTTCTCATCTATACCTATTATCCATAGGTTTGGTTTTCTCATTGTGTCCTGGATTTCTGGATGTTTTGGGTTAGGATCTTTTTGCATTTTGAATTTTCTTTGCTTGTTGTGTCAATGTTTTCTATAGTATCTTCTGCACTTGTGATTCTCTCTTCTAGCTCTTGTATTCTATTGGTTATGCTCGCATCTATGGTTCCTGACTTCTTTCCTAGGTTTTCTATTTCCAGAGTTGTCTCCCTTTGTGATTTCTTTATTGTTTCTTCTTCCATATTTAGATCCTGGATGGTTTTGTTCAATTCTTTCACCTAATTAGATGTGTTCTCCTGTATTTCTTTATGGGAGTTACTTATTTCCTTCCTATAGTCCTGTATCATCACCATGAGAAGTGACTTTAGATCCATACCTTGCTTTTCTTTTGTGATGGTGTATCAAGGACTTGCTATGGTGGCAGAATTGGGTTCTGACGATGCTTTCTGTTGCTTCTGTTCTTACACTTGCCTCCTGTGAACTGATTATCTCAAGTGCTCACTGCCTTCAGTATGTATGATTGGAGCCTGTCCTTCCTGTATTCCCGGTTGACTCATAACTCCTCAGAGTCCAGCTTCCTCTGTGATCCTGTGAACCTGAGATTCTGGGTGTGTCAGAGTTTCTGGTAGTCAACCTTCCTCTGCGACCTTGAGATCTTCATGTGAACAAGCTCCTGGGATGCTGGGATCCTGGAATCCTAAGATCCTGGGAGTGTTGCAGCATCTGGAAGTGGTGCCTCCTCTTCAGACACTGGGGCTGTCCACTGTGTTCAGGCGGGGCTCCTATGTCCTTGCTCCTGCTGTCACAGGCCCCTTACGATTGTTTTGGGACAGATGTTGTGTTCCATTCACCAGTGATCCTAAGATCCTGGGCATGCCAGGGCGCCGGACCATGGAACTGTATGCTGAGTTTGTGCCTAAGGTGGCCCAGGGCTGGTGCAGACTGGAAGGACTCACCCATTACTTTTAATATATATTTTACTGACTACCCTATCTCTATTACTTCCTTTCACTCCATCTGTCATGGCCACTTTCTTCCTTTACTTATATATTTGCTACAAGTTAAACACAGAAATAGAAAAAATTGAAGGTAGGATCTGTATTTGATAAGGCATATAGAGTGTGTATTTATGGGTGTGGCTCAATATGGCCTATATTATGTTTTCCAGTCTATCCATTTTTACAAATATTTTTGTTAGTATGTATGAAATTCAAATGTGATATATGTATGCATATACATCACATTTTTCACCATCCTTCTGCCCATTTATCCACCCTCTGTAATAGACATCTGCACTGATTTTCTAGATATTATCACACAAAATAGTGTCTCAGATATAGAGTCCTTTGGGAACATTCTAGGCCATTAGTACTGTCATTATAAGCTTTTGAAAACCAATGAACTAATTTTCATTGTGGGTGGACCAGTTTACATTTCTACTAACACTGAATAGATGTTCCTCTTTCCCCAACATCCTAATTTGTGTTGTGGCTTTTAACGACAAACAAAAAGGGGTTGATTACTCAAATAACTTTCATACTATTGTTGCGTGTGTGGCCATATCTTGCCATGCTAGACATTATTGTAGTTTATAGTGATCTCAGTTGGGTAAGATTGATGAATGCCTTTTCTCTCCCTAGAGTGTAAGTAGAAACTTCTGGTGTTGTCAAATTTAACCAGAAGTGAAGAAGCTTCCAGATCAGTACTGACTTGATTTGTCTGTCCTATAACTTGAGGGATAAGTTTTTACTGTAACGTTCTGGAGGATAATAAAGAACAATGGCAATAGTCATCACATTTGGGTAATTTTATAAGATCCCTTTGATCAACACCACACAAAGGGATTACTCATACCTGTAACTGGCCTATAGTGTGCTGATGAGCTATTGTGTTCCATCCCATTGTGAGGTAACTCAATTTAAACCCTTTTTACATAACAATATGCATATGTGCATATGTAAAAAGATTATTTTATATGTATATGCATGTGCCTGAGAGTATTAATAAGCATGTGGAAGCCAGAAGAGAGCAATAGATCTCCTGGAACTGGAATTACAGGTGGTTGTGAGTCACCTATGTAGGTGCTGAGAAATAAATCTGAGCATTCTGCAAGATTATCAAGTGCTCTTAATGTGTAAGCCAGGGTTTGTTTTCTCTCTCTCTCTCTCTCTCTCTCTCTCTCTCTCTCTCTCTCTCTCTCTCTCTCTCTCTCTCTCATCTTAGAAGGCTTTTGTAATAGTAGGTTTCCATATGGCATTTTTCACAGTTTTTTAGTATTATTTCTTAGAATTCCTTCTCTACTGTGCCCTCTTACCCTCCACCTCATTTCTTCATTCCTGTTTCATTATTCCCCTTTACTCCTTAATACCATCCATTTTCCATCTCTGTTTCCTTAGAATCTCTTCACTTCACACTTACTTTCTAGTTTCTTGTTCTATGGGCTAACTAATTTAAATGAGTCTGTCTAGGAGGGTGAGACACTGTTGTTTTTCAGCCCAGGCTCTTTTTTTTTTTCAGAACAGGATCCTTCACTATGAGTTGTATAATTCTCTACATGCCTGTGGACCCTTCCAATTGTCAGATCTGGTCCCAGTCCTTGGTCTACAGCTTCTTACAAAGCTCTTGTAAATGTAGTACTCCCCAAGTTCCCATAGGTCTCACCACATTTTAGGACTGTTTCTCACCCTGGTGTTACAGAGATATGGTTCAACCTCAATACCCACAAACCTAACACAGATCAAACCTTGGCCCCATTTTAACTTCCTGGCTACCACTGAAGCCAATTCATGGTTTAGATAGGTATCCTTACTAGGAAGATATCGAACAGCAAAATAGTTTCAATCGGCATTTCCGCAATAGCAAATTATATCAGACCTTTAAAAAATGATTATTAGAGATCTCTAAATTCTAAATTCTATAATTCCCTAAAGCTTCAGGTGAATTATTGCTACATCCACTCCAGTAGTGACTTGCATGACAGGCCTGGAAACCTGGAAGCAGTCCTGAGGCAAAGAGTTTCACGGAAACTAAGCCTCCTAGAACCTCGGCATTCCCATAGCAGGTACACTCAAAACCTGTCCCTGCGTTATTCTGTTGTTTGGATCCATGTGCTCTCGTTCAGTATTCTTTTATTATACATGCCTTTAAGGATTGATTTTGACATATAGTTAAGCCTCTGCCAATGTTCCAATGTCCTAGAAAGTCCTTGAAGCCGACCCTGAGCTTGGAATTCAGTAAGAATGTTATCTATTCAGTAACATTCAAATTTACTTCTAGTAGAGACAGTGAAACTAATTAGGCATTACAATTTACTCGAAACAGAGCAAGAAAAGCTCAGGGTTAGTCTGCATAGTAATTACTTAGGACAATAGCCAAGTCATACCCATACACAGGAATACACAATGGCCTAGGAAATAGGTGGGTTGTAGTATTATTCATGAATGGGTTAGTAGAATGGAATTCCCCTCGTGCAGGTTTTTCACTATGCCCAGAGGAATAGCAAAATTGGGTATTTACTAAAGGACCGCAGGTAGTGGGCTTAACAAGAGACTAGCATTGCATCAGAACATTCATCTGGCTCCTGTGTTTAGCTGATCTTAATTAAGGGTTGTTCCTATTCTCAGTTGTAAACATGGCCTGGCTCCCGCCATCTTTTTATGTATGCATTTTCTTTGTTTTGTGTTAAGAACCAGTGTACTTTGATGGATGTATTCACCTAGCTTTCTTGGTTTTCTTCTGTATTATAAGACTGGTGCTCACTTTGAGAAAATACATCCAGATACAGCACTCCCTTGTGTCTGTGTCTGTTTGTTACCCTTTTTTTTGTCACCAACTCCATGCCCACCTGTATGGAACCCTAATTTCCCATGGATTGAGAGAGGCCGACTGAGACCAGTCCATGGCAAATTATTAAGACATTTATTTGGCATTTATTTGGTTTTATTTCCTTTTCAGTTTCTCTCTTAATAGTATCTTAATTGTATCCCAACATGGTTTGTGTTGTAAAATTTTTCATTCAGGTCTTTGAACTTTTCTAATTTCATTCTCAATTTCTCTAATGATCACTTTATCTTTCAGTAATGTGTTTGTAATATCCATGGATTTGTGTATTGTTGATAATGGCTCAGAAACTCAGAAAAATCTTTAGCTGCTCTGCCTCATTTTGCAATTCATAATACTGACTAGTAAGTATCATCGAGGTTGAGAAGCACTGCAGTACAGAAACAGGGGGATTTCTCTTCTGTTTTTCTTCATGTACAATGGAATAGAGCAAGGTGAGCACACATGATTAATGATGCAGCCACAAAAGGACAGAAGACATTAAAGTGTACATGAGCAACATCCATACCAGTCTCTGTGTGAATAAGTGTTGCAAGCTATCCAGCGGCTCACAAGGACGGGTACACCTGAATAGCAGGCCAGCACTGAAAGAGAGGGAAACTAGGCGATGAGAGGAAGATGGAACCAAGACAGTGTTGTGATCAAGGTTCAAATTTTTAATGGCGGACACGCTTTATAAAAGGGCGGGGGGAGTCCATTCCCGCTAATTCATCCTTGCAGCCTGGAACCAGCTGCAGGCGATTACATCCAGGATAGGGTGTAGTCTCTGGAATAGCTCCGGGCCTCTCAGCAGGTAGCAGTATCTTGAAGAGGAACAGCGGCAGTGGTAGAACAATAGAGTGATCTAGGGAGGAAGGCTCCACCCTAGATAATCTCCTTAGTGGCAGCAAGGTCAAGTTCTGGCTCAGCTTACTTCAGGCTTATGGGAGGCCACATCTCCTCCCTGTTATTAATATTAAAAGAAAGCTGGACTGAGGCATAACATTTATTTATGCTCCATAGTCCTCCCTGGGAATTATGGTGGCTGGCAGCCGTGCCTGCCTTAGGATCTCAGATCCTCTCGAACCATCCAATTCTGTCATTAGAAGTTACATGCAGCTAGTTTGTGTTATAATTCACACAAACATGGCTCTGTGGTGTAATATCAACAACCACTGCCTTTTGGCATGTACCTCTGTCTTAGATTGGTATGATCTGGGATCTGGTTGCCCGTCATTGACTAACCGGCCCTCATAGCGCACCTTATTCCCAAATCAGACCAAAGCCACAATATGTACTTAGAATTCTGATGAAAATTAATAACTGCCACCTGTGCGCTGTTGGGGGCGGGGATGCATGCCCACTGTAGTCAGGCTGAAGGGCATTGACTGACCTGCTTGAAAACAAAGTCTAGACAGTGAAAGGCACAGTACAAAAGCTTCTTTTGGGGAAGTTCAGGTACTCAATTCAATTGCAAATTAGCAAAGATCAGGCTAGACTTAGAGCTCCCATTGTGGGGGAGGTGACTTTGAGAATCGCAGAAAGGCTTACAACTTCCCTGGGAGTGGAGGTTGTGCTTTAATTTAACTTTTTGGCTAAAGAGGATTACTAGCCATAATCAAGGTTAGAGTCATACTTACTAGAAGATTCAGGATCTGTGTCCAGTTGACGAACTAATCTCTCAGGCAGCCATTGTGCTCCGTCTTCTTTTTGTGAAAAAACACAGACCGAGCCCCTTCCCCAGATTAAGACCGGGTCTGGACCCTTCCATTCGTTAGTAAATAGGTCCCGCCACTTTACCATGGCATAAGAACTAGAAGTAACTGGATGCCAGTGGCAATCCGCTGCAGACTGACCTTTAACATCAGTTTGCAAAAAAATTTAGAACAAATAAAGCGAAAGCAAGATGTGCCTTTGGTGACCTTGGGGGATATAACTGCCCCTGTTTTTTTTTTTTTTTTTTTTTTTAAAGCCAATTTTTAAAAGTGCAATGAGCACGTTCAACTATTCCTTGTCCCATGGGATTATAAGGAATTCCAGTTTTATGTTTGATGCCAAATTCTTTACAAAATGAAGTAAAATTTTTGCTAGACTAGGATGGCCTGTTATCTGTCTTAATAAGTTTAGGCAATCCCATGGCATTAAAGGCTTGTAGGCAATGATCAATTACATTTTTGGAGGCTTCTCCAGTATGCAGAGAAGCAAAAAGAAATCCTGAACAGGTATTAATACAAACATGTATATATTTTAATTTTCCAAATTCTGCATAATGAGTTACATCCATTTGCCAAATATGATTAGGCATAAGACCTCGTGGATTAACTCCTAAATGTGGCACTGGAGATAATGTAATACATTTAGGACAATGTTTTACAATCATTCTTGTCTGCTCCTTAGTGATCTTATGTCAGAGCCTTAAGGTATGGCTAGAGAGATGAAAATTTTCATGATCAAGTTTGGCCAAAGCAACAGGATCTGAAATTAAGGCTTCTCCTATTAGAGCTCTGTTGATGCAATCATTGCCTTCAGCTAAAGGTCCAGGAAGACCAGAATGAGCTAGCATGTGGCCAATATAGAACGAGTGTTTTCAGGCAAGAATGATGTTTTACAATTGTGAAAACAGGGATCCTGCTGGAGTATTAAAGTTAAAAGTACCACAGGTCTCCAATAAGGGTACCGATTGTGCAACATATAAACTATCAGTAAAAATAATAAAAGCCTCATGCACAGACTGAAAGACATTCAGTACTGCTGTTAATTCTGCTAATTGGGCTGAGAGGCCAGGAGTCTTTATGATTACCTGTTGATTATTAATAAGAAATCCAGCTTGCCCTTTAGAGGAGCCATCAGTAAAAATCAATAGAGCATTATATAGAGGCTGTAAGGAAGTCATTTTAGGAAATATCACCTCACGTACATTTAAAAGTTTATCAACCTATCTTGAGGGTAGTGGCTGTCCATAGTTCCGTTAAACCCTATTTGAGTAAGCAACCAATCTGTAATATGCTGTTCAGCCAAGTGTCTTGACTTATGATGTAAGGAGGAACAATAATATCTGGCTCTTTGCCAAAATAAGTTAGTGCCTGCTTCCTTCCAATTATAATCATCTGGGCTACTGCTTCATAATATGGCAAGATATTGCGTTTAGGAGAAATCCTCAAATGTATCCACATTAGAGGAGACTTTTGCCATAACAATCCTGTAGGCACATGAATCGTATTAAAAATTAACAGGTGTAATGGCAAAGAGTAATCTATATAAGTGACAAATTGCTCTTCAATAGCTTTTCCCACTTGTTGTAAAACCAGTAAGCCTTCTGAGGCTAGGGAATCTCTGTAACACAAAAGCAAATCCTGGAGGTCTTTTCCTGCCATCAAAACATCATCTGTGAAATGAATGATGTAGATCATGGGCCATTGTCGTCTTACAGGCTGAATGGCTTGTGCCACAAACTTTTGGCATAAGGTAGGACTATTAGCCATGCCCTGTGGGAGAACTGTCCATTGAGATCTCTTCATAGGTTCCTTAAAATTTATAGAAGGAACACTAAAAGCAAATCTTTCACAATCCTTTGGATGCAAAGGAATAGTAAAGAAACAATCTTTCAGATCTACCACAATTTCATAATATCCTTTAGGAATGGCTACTGGGGATGGAAGCCCAGGTTGTAGAGGTCCCATAGGTACCATAGTTTCATTAACTTTTCTTAAATCTTGTAACAATCTCCATTTACCAGATTTTTTCTTGATAATGAAAATTGGTGTATTCCAAGGGGACTGAGATTCTACTAAAAGTCCTGCTTCTAGTTGCTCCTGCACTAGCGAAGAAGCGGCTTCTATTTTTTCTTGGATCAGACCACTGATCCACCCACACTGGAATATCATTAAGTCATTGAATTTAATTGGAGTGGGATGCAGGCAAGATAGTGGCCACTACCGAAAATACTCCAAACCTCTTGTGTTAGAGTGAGGTTTAGGATCTTCAAAAGTCTTAATTCCTTGTCCCTTCTTTTTTAGTCCATGACCAGGCAAAAGTCCCTGCCTGAGCGTCTGCTTAGTCACCATCTCATTAGGACTGTACATTATAACGCCCATCTGTGACAAGAGATCTCTTCCCCATAGAGTTACAGGCAAATTTGACATAACATATGGCTGAATTTTTCCTGATTTTCCTTCCCCATCTCTCCAGGTTAGCAATTTGTACCTTTGTTTTGGGTTACTAGCGTAACCAATTCCTTGAAGGTGAGTTAGCGTATCAGTCAAAGGCCAGTTTGAGGGCCAGTCCTGTCCTCTAATGATTGTTATATCGGCTCCAGTATCTATTAATCCTTCAAAACTTTTTCCATCAAATGTCAATTTAAGGTTAGGTCTCTGGTTAGTAATAGATTGAACCCAATTCACACCAGAGGAGTCTAAACCACCTTGTCCTCTTTCATTCTTTTTTTAAATTTATTTATTACGTATTTTCCTCAATTACATTTCCAATGCTATCCCAAAAGTCCACCATACCCTCCCGCCCACTTCCCTACCCACCCATTCCCATTTGTTTTGGCCCTGGCGTTCCCCTGTACTGGGGCATATAAAGTTTGTGTGTCCAATGGGCCTCCTCTTTCCAGTGATGGCCGACTAGGCCATCTTTTGATACATATGCAGCTAGAGTCGAGAGCTCCGGGGTACTGGTTAGTTCATAATGTTGTTCAACCTATAGGGTTGCAGATCCCTTTAGCTCCTTGAGTACTTTCTCTAGCTCCTCCATTGGAAGCCCTGTGATCCATCCGATAGCTGACTGTGAGCATCCACTTCTGTGTTTGCTAGGCCACGGCATAGTCTCACAAGAGACAGCTCTATCTGGGTCCTTTCAGCAAAATCTTGCTAGTGTATGCAATGGTGTCAGCTTTTGGAAGCTGATGTTGGGGTGGATTCCAGGATATGGCAGTCTCTAGATGGTCCATCCTTTTGTCACAGCTCCAAACTTTGTCTCTGTAACTCCTTCCATGGGTGTTTTGTTCCCATTTCTAAGAAAGGGTAAAGTGTCCACACTTTGGTCTTTATTCTTCTAGAGTTTCATGCGTTTAGCAAATTGTATCTTATATCTTGGGTATCCTAAGTTTTGGGCTAATATCCACTTATCAGTGAGTACATATTGTGTGAGTTCCTTTGTGATTGGGTTACCTCACTCAGGATGATGCCCTCCAGGTCCATCCATTTGCCTAGGAATTTCATAAATTCATTCTTTTTAATAGCTGAGTAGTACTCCATTGTGTAAATGTACCACATTTTCTGTATCCATTCCTCTGTTGAGGGGCATCTGGGTTCTTTCCAGCTTCTGGCTATTATAAATAAGGCTGCTATGAACATAGTGGAGCATGTATCCTTCATACAGGTTGGGACATCTTGATATATGCCCAGGAGAGGTATTGTGGGATCCTCCGGTAGTACTATGTCCAATTTTCTGAGGAACCGCCAGACTGATTTCCAGAGTGGTTGTATAAGCTTGCAATCCCACCAACAATGGAGGAGTGTTCCTCTTTCTCCACATCCTCGCCAGCATCTGCTGTCACCTGAATTTTTGATCTTAGCCATTCTGACTGGTGTGAGGTAGAATCTCAGGGTTGTTTTTATTTGCATTTCCCTGATAATTAAGGATGTTGAACATTTTTTCAGGTGTTTCTCTGCCATTCGGTATCCCTCAGGTGAGAATTCTTTATTCAGTTCTGAGCCCCATTTTTTAATGGGGTGATTTGATTTTCTGGAGTCCACCTTCTTGAGTTCTTTATATATATTGGATATTAGTCCCCTATCTGATTTAGGATAGGTAAAGATCCTTTCCCAATCTGTTGGTGGCCTTTTTGTCTTATTGACGGTGTCTTTTACCTTGCAGAAGCTTTGCAGTTTCATGAGGTCCCATTTGTCAATTCTCGATCTTACAGCACAAGCCATTGCTGTTCTTTTCAGGAATTTTTCCCTATGCCCATATCCTCGAGGCTTTTCCCCACTTTCTCCTCTATAAGTTTCAGTGTCTCTGGTTTTATGTGAAGTTCCTTGATCCACTTAAATTTGACCTTAGTACAAGGAGATAGGAATGGATCAATTCACATTCTTCTACATGATAACAACCAGTTGTGCCAGCACCATTTGTTGAAAATGTTGTCTTTCTTCCACTGGCTGGTTTTAGCTCCCTTGTCGAAGATCAAGTGACCATAGGTGTGTGGGTTCATTTCTGGGTCTTCAATTCTATTCCATTGGTCTACTTGTCTGTCACTATACCAGTACCATGCAGTTTTTATCACAATTGCTCTGTAGTAAAGCTTTAGGTCAGGGATGGTGATTCCACCAGAGGTTCTTTTATCCTTGAGAAGAGTTTTTGCTATCCTAGGTTTTTTGTTATTCCAGATGAATTTGCAGATTGCTCTTTCTACTTCGTTGAAGAATTGAGTTGGAATTTTGATGGGGATTGCATTGAATCTGTAGATTGCTTTTGTCAAGATAGCCATTTTTACAATGTTGATCCTGCCAATCCATGAGCATGGGAGATCTTTCCATCTTCTGAGATCTTCTTTAATTTCATTCATCAGAGACTTGAAGTTCTTCTCATACAGATCTTTCACTTCCTTAGTTAGAGTCACGTCAAGATATTTTATATTATTTGTGACTATTGAGAAGGGTGTTGTTTCCCTAATTTCTTTCTCAGCCTGTTTATTCTTTGTGTAGAGAAAGGCCATTGACTTCTTTGAGTTAATTTTATATCCTGCTATCTCAGCGTAGCAGTTTATCAGTTTTGGGAGTTCTCTGGTGGAATTTTTAGGGTCACTTATATATACTATCATATCATCTGCAAAGAGTGATATTTTGACTTCCTCTTTTCCAATTTGTATCCCCTTGATCTCCTTTTGTTGTCGAATTGCTCTGGCTAGGACAATGTTGAATAGGTAGGGAGAGAGTGGACAGCCTTGTCTAGTCCCTGATTTTAGTGGGATTGCTTTCAGCTTCTCACCATTTACTTTGATGTTGGCTACTGGTTTGTTGTAGATTGCTTTTATCATGTTTAGGTATGGGCCTTTGAATTCCTGATCTTTCCAAGACTTTTATCATGAATGGGTGTTACATATTGTCGAATGCTTTTTCTACATCTAATGAGATGATCATGTGGTTTTTGTCTTTGAGTTTGTTTATATAATGGATTACATTGATGGATTTCCATATATTAAATCATCCCAGCATCCCTGGAATAAAACCTACTTGGTCAGGATGGATGATTGCTTTAATGTGTTCTTGGATTCGGTTAGCAAGAATTTTATTGAGGATTTTTGCATCTATATTCATAAGGGAAATTGGTCTGAAGTTCTCTATCTTTGTTGGATCTTTCTGTGGTTTAGGTATCAGAGTAATTGTGGCTTCATAGAATGAGTTGGGTAGAGTGCCTTCTCCTTCTATTTTGTGGAATAGTTTGTGCAGAACTGGAATTAGATCTTCTTTGACGGACTGGTAGAACTCTGCATTATACCCATTTGGTCCTGGGCTTTTTTTTTTTTTGCTGGGAGACTATTAATGACTGCTTCTATTTCTTTAGGGGATATGGGACTGTTTAGATCGTTAATTTGATCCTGATTTAACTTTGGTCTAGAAATTTGTCCTTTTCGTCCAGGTTTTCCAGTTTTGTTGAGTATAGCCTTTTGTAGAAGGATCTGATGGTGTTTTGTATTTCTTCAGGATCTGTTGTTATGTCTCCCTTTTCATTTCTGATTTTGTTAATTAGGATGTTGTCCTTGTACCCTCTAGTGAGTCTAGCTAAGGGTTTATCTATCTTGTTGATTTTCTCAAAGAACCAATTCCTCATTTGGTTAGTTCTTTGAATAGTTCTTCTTGTTTCCACTTGGTTGATTTCACCCCTGAGTTTGATTATTTACTGCTGTCTACTCCTCTTGGGTGAATTTTCTTCCTTTTTTTCTAGAGCTTTTAGATGTTTTGTCAAGCTGCTAGTGTGTGCTCTTTCCAGTTTCTTTTTTGGAGGCACTCAGAGCTATGAGTTTCCCTCTTAGAAATGCTTTCATTGTGTCCCATAGGTTTGGGTATGTTGTGGCTTCATTTTCATTAAACTCTAAAAAGTCCTTAATTTCTTTCTTTATTCCTTCCTTGACCGAGGTATCATTGAGAAGAGTGTTGTTCAGTTTCCACGTGAATGTTGGCTTTCCATTATTTATGTTGTTATTGAAGATCAGCCTTAGTCCATGGTGGTCTGATAGGATGCATGGGACAATTTCAATATTTTTGTATCTGTTGAGGCCTGTTTTGTGACTAATTATATGGTCAATTTTGGAGAAGGTCCCGTGAGGTACCGAGAAGAAGGTATATCCTTTTTTTTAGGATAAAATGTTCTGCAGATATCTGTTAAGTCCATTTGTTTCATAACTTCTGTTAATTTCACTGTGTCCCTGTTTAGTTTCTTTTTCCATGATCTGTCCATTGGTGAAAGTGGTGTGTTGAAGTCTCCCACTATTATTGTGTGAGGTGCGATGTGTGTTTTGAGCTTTACTAAAGTTTCTTTAACGAATGTGGCTGCCCTTTCATTTGGAGCATAGATATTCAGAATTGAGAGTTCCTCTTGGAGGATTTTACCTGTGATGAGTATGACGTGTCCCTCCTTGTCTTTTTTGATAACTTTATGTTGGAAGTCGATTTTATTTGATATTAGAATGGCTACTCCAGCTTGTTTCTTCATGCCATTTGCTTGGAAAATTGTTTTCCAGCCTTTCACTCTGAGGTAGTGTCTGTCTTTTTCCCTGAGATGGTTTTCCTGTAAGCAGCAGAATGTTGGGTCCTGTTTGTAGAGCCAGTCTGTTAGTCTATGTCTTTTTATTTGGGAATTGAGTCCATTGATATTAGACATATTAAGGAAAAGTAATTGTTGCTTCCTTTTATTTTTGTTGTTAGAGTTGGCATTCTGTTCTTGTGGCTGTCTTCTTTTTGCTTTGTTGAGGGATTACTTTCTTGCCTTTTCTAGAGCGTGATTTCCGTCCATGTATTGTTTTTTTTTTTTTTTTTTTTTGTTTTCTGTTATTATCCTTTGAAGGGCTGGATTCATGGAAAGATAATGTGTGAATTTGGTTTTGTCGTGGAATACTTTGGTTTCTCCATCTATGGTATTTGAGAGTTTGGCCGGGTATTGTAGCCTGGGTTGGCATTTGTGTTCTCTTAGTGTCTGTCTAACATCTGTTCAGGCTCTTCTGGCTTTCATAGTCTCTGGTGAATAGTCTGGTGTAATTCTGATAGGCCTTCCTTTATATGTTACTTGACCTTTCTCCCTTACTGCTTTTAATATTCTATCTTTATTTAGTGCATTTGTTGTTCTCTTATTATGTGTCAGGAGGAATTTCTTTTCTGGTCCAGTCTATTTGGAGTTCTGTAGGCTTCCTGTATGTTCATGGGCATTTCTTTTTTTAGGTTTGGGAAGTTTTCTTCTATAATTTTGTTGAAGATATTTGCCGGCCCTTTGAGTTGAAAATCTTTATTCTCATCAACTACTATTATCTGTAGGTTTGGTCTTCTCATTGTGTCCTGCATTTCCTGGATGTTTTGAGTTAGGATCCTTCTGCATTTTGTATTTTCTTTGATTGTTGTGCCAATGTTCTCTATGGAATCTTCTGCACCTGAGATTCTCTCTTCTATCTCTTGTATTCTGTTGCTGATTCTTGCATCTATGGTTCCAGATTTCTTTCCTATGGTTTCTATTTCCAGCGTTGCCTCACTTTAGGTTTTCTTTATTGTGTCTACTTCCTTTTTTAGATCTAGTAAGGTTTTGTTCATTTCCATCGCCTGTTTGGATGTGTTTTCTTGTTTTTCTTTAAGGACTTCTACCTGTTTGGTTGTGTTTTCCTGTTTTTCTTTAAGGACTTGTAACTCTTTAGCAGTGTTCTCCTGTATTTCTTTAAGTGAGTTATTAAAGTCCTTCTTGATGTCCTCTGCCATCATCATGAGATATGCTTTTAAATCCAGGTCTAGCTTTTCGGTTGTGTTGGGGTGCCCAGGACTAGGTGGGGTGGGAGTGCTGCGTTCTGATGATGGTGAGTGGTCTTGATTTCTGTTAGTAGGATTCTTACGTTTGCCTTTCGCCATCTGGTATTCTCTGGAGCTGTGCAGGATACACTCGATGGGGTCCCAGGACCAAGATATCAGCTGCCGATGCTCAGGCAAAGTGCTGCCTGGGGCCCGAAAAGGGGGCTGCCTTAGAAGGTCTGTGGTTCCCGCCTGTCCCAGATGCTTTTAGCTTCTGTATTTCGTACTCTCACCTGTGCAGGATACACTCGGCAGGGTCCTGGAACCAAGATGTCTGCTGCCGATTCTCAGGCAAATTGCTCCCGAGCCTGCCGGGCAGATCCCTACCCTCTGGCCGGAAAAGTGGCCAGCTCTCTGTGCAGGATACACTCGGTGGGGTCTCGGAACCGTCCTCTTTCATTCTTAATAAACCTGGACGGTGGTGGATGTAGAGGAATTAAAACAAATTGAGCAATTCCTTGATTAGCGGGTACAGTTATAACACCATGAGGGGAAGCAGCTATGATTTTAATTTCTCCCTCATAATCATTATTTATAACACCTGGATAAAACTGCAGGCCTTTTACAATAGAACTGCTTCATCCTAAAAGAAATCCACAAGTTTCTACAGGTAGAGGTCCAAAGACTCTGGTAGGCAGAGTTTGGACTCCCATTTCTGGGGTTAATACTGCGTGGGTGGTGGACCAGAGGTCCAATCCTGCACTTCCTGATTTTGCCCTGACAAGTTAAAAAAACTGATCTCTTTGGCTGGGCAGCAGATTTATAGCCCCATAAGCTGTTTTCTGTGAGTAAGCCGGGGCCTGGGGCTGGCCCCTCCTCTTGTTTCCCAGTATGGGATGGCCCAGAGTGCCTGGCTTGGATTTGCACACCTTAGTCCAGTGGTTGCCCTTTCTACACTGGGGACAAATTCCTGGGGCACGGCCTGCTTGCCCACTCTCAGCACCTTTGTTCTTGGGACAATCACTTTTAAAATGACTCAAACTTCCACACTTAAAACATGCATTATACCCTTGTTTCCGCGAGAACATTGCTCATATGGCGGTCCCTTTCGAAGCAGAACCGAAAGCCAAACCCTGATTATATGACGGCCCGATTTCTGCACAAAGATGGACATATCCTGCTAAATCTGTTTGTCCTTTGTGCGGCTAGATAGCGGCACAACACATCGCATAACGAAAGGACTTCCCGTGTCAGATTTTCCAATTATTCTACTAGCTGCTATTAATAGCCTATCCACAAAGTCCTGGTAAGGCTCATCAGAACTCTGACGAATGCTGGCTAAACTCCCAGAAATATTCCTTCTAACCGGTAACAGTCCCCAAGCACAGCAGGCAGCCACTGCGATCTGTGTGTACACTCCAACGGGAAAACCAATCTGATTAGTCTGGCCCTCATAAGGGCCTTCTCCCAGAAGCATGTTATTATCCCAGTCTAGATTACTGGTCTGAGCATTTAAAGCAGCAGTTTTCTTACTGGCGTCTTGCCATTCAGAATCCCAAAGTAAGAAATCTCCTCCTGACAGGGTGGCCTTACATAGAGTTTTCCAATCTAGGGGGGTTAAGTGTGACTACGACCGTATCCAGCAATGCTTGTGTGAAAGGGGCTGAAGGACCATACTGCACAACAGCTGTTTTTAACTCCTTTATCAACTTGAAATCCAAAGTCTGGTAATGTCTGACTCTAGTATCTTCCTAGTCAATTACTTGGACGACAGGAAAGGCTAGCACATAAGAAGTATCCTGTTCTCTCCCACGAGCCTGACTCACAGCTCTTTGCAGTGGCGCTTGGTACATTTCAGAAGTTATTCCTTTCTGCATCTGACATCCTTTTTAGCTCCCGAAGCTAATCAGTCAATTTTTGCAGCCTAACTTCAAACTCTAATTTGCTTGGTTGCGTGTCCCTATGAGTAGCATCTCCCACGGTGGAGGCTATAGGTGGAGTGGGAGACTTGCAAGGAGGCCAACCCTCCTCAGAATATTTGGCAGTTCCTCTTTCTGAGTGATCTGCTTTGTCTAAAATTAGCTCATCATCAGAGTCTCTATATCTATCAAATTTAGAGTTGAGAGGAACCTTTTCTGAAAGGCGCTCTTCCTGAGATTCATCAAGTTCTGCCTGGGTACCATCTAACCCCTGCTTTGGTTGCAGTTTAATCCCTGGGAGCTCTGGGTAGTCCAGTTATTTAATATTGTTCTTCTTATTGGGTTGCAATCACTTTCAGCTCCTCCAATCCTTCCCCTAACTTTTCCATTGGGGTCCCCAGTATCAGGCCAATGTTTGGATGTGAGTATCTGCATCTGTATTTGTCAGGTGCTGGTAGAACCTCCCAGGGAACAGCAGTATCAGGCTCCTGTCAGCAAGTGCTTCTTGGTACCAGCAAGAATGTGGTGGTTTGGTTTCTGCAGATGAGCTGGATCTCTATGTGAGGCAGTCTCTGAATGGGCTTTCCTTCCGTCTCTGTTCTATTTTTTTGTCCCTGTCTTTTCTTTGGACAGAAACATTTCTGGGTTAAAAGTTTTGAGATGGGTGGTCCTGATCATGTAACTGTGTGCTGTATAAATCTACTGGAGATGGTCTCTAAAGGTTGTGTCTTTCCATTGTTGGGTATTTCAGCTAATGTCAGAGGCATTGATTCCCAGGATCCTCTCTTTTGCCTAGAGTCTGGGTCTTTGTGGTGGTTATGCCTAGTTTACCACACCCCACTGCTACATGTTTCTATTCAATTTCCTTACTTCTCTCCTGTACATTCCAATACCTGTTCCTACAGTTTTTTCCCATGCCACTCTTCTCTTCCTCCCACGTCCCTCTAGCTCCTGTGATTATTTTGTTCTCTGTTTTATGTAGGATTGAAGTATCTATAATTTGGTCTTCCTTATTCTTAAGCTGCATATGGTTTGTGGGTTGTATTGTGGCTATTCTGAGCATTTGGCCTAAAATCTACATATCAGCGAGTACATACCATGAGTGTTCTTTTTTGTTTGTGTTATCTCCCTCATGACGATATAGTCTAGTTCCATCCATTTGCCTGCGAATTTTATGAAGTCATTGCTTTTAATAGCTGAGTAGTACTCCATTGTATAAATGTAGCACATCTTCTGTATCCACATCTGGGTTGTTTCCAGCTTCTGGCCTTTATGAATAAGGTTGCTATGCACATAGTAGAGCATGTGTCCTTGTTATATGTTGGGGTATCTTTTGAGTATATTCCCAGGAGTGATATTTCTGGGTCCTCAGGTAAAAATATTTCCAATTTTCTGAGGAACTGCCAGACTGTTTTTCAGAGTATAGACCCTGGGGCTGGAACTCAGGTAATCAATTCTAAGTGGTGAGATTTTTACCTGTTGAGCTATCTTGCTGCCTCTTATTATTGCCAATGTTATGATCAAGATATGGTGCTATAGTTTTGTTAGTTTTAATGTTGGTGCAAGTCTGTGAAAAGGTACTTGAAGCCTTAGTATTAATTTTGCAACTCAGTGTAAATCTATTCCTCAATATAGAGTGTGCAGACTGTTGTTTCCTGTTCAATTATTTCAAGCTCTTTCACTATAGCTGTTTCTAGTGACTTTTTTCCTTCCCAATTGGAAAGGAAGCATCAAATGGGCCAGATAAATTTCTCAGTTTGGGTATGGAGATGGTTTAGCAGAATAGAGCCTTAGCCATTTTTACAGAGGATCATAATTTGTAGAAACTGTATTTATAGGCTTACTTTTGTTTATAACTCCATCTCTAGAGGTATGACACCAATTCTTCTTTTTATTATTATCTTATTTATTTGCATTCTAGCCATTGTCCCACCTCCCAGTCCCCTGTTCCACCATTGCTCATCTCAATCCTTCCCTCAACTTTTGCAGGATGCTCCCCACAACAGGACTCCATCTTTCCTGGGTTCTCTCAAGGGTTAGGCACATCTCACACTGAGACCAGAACAAGCCGACTTCTGCTATATCTGTGCTGGGGGCCTCTAACCAGCCTGTGTATGCTGCCCGACTGGTGGGCAGTCTCTAAGAACTCGCTTGGATCCAGGTTAGTTGAGACTTCTGGTTTCTCTATGGGGTCACCTTCCCCATAAACTTCTTCAATCCTTCTCCTAACTCAACCATAGGGGTCAATGACTTTAGTCCAATATTTCGGTGTAAGTATCTGTGAACGTGTCAGTCAGCTGCTGGTAGAACCTCTAGAAGGACAGTCATGAGAGATGTCAGAGGTCTATGTTAGTTGAGACTTACTTGCCTTCCTATTGGGTTGCCCTCCTCCTCCTCCTCACCTTTTTCTAGCCTTTTCCTAATTCAACCACAGGGCACCTTGACTTCAGTCCATTTGTTGGGTATAATTATCTGCATCAGTCTCAGTCAGCTGCTTGTTGAGCTTCTCAGAGAACAGCAATGCTAGGCTCCTGTCTGTTAGCACACCACAGCATCAGTAATAGTGCCAGGCCTTGGAGCCTCCCCTTAAGATGGATGCTGATTTGGGCAGTTGCCTGTACCTCCTTTCCTTCAGTCTCTTTCCCATTTTTGTCCTTGCAGTTCCTTTAGACCGGAACAATTCTGTCTTGTTGCTCTTTCTTTGTACTGGAGGTGGATTCTACAAGTTCTCTCTCTCCACTGTTGGGCATTTCATCTATGGTCCCTCTCTTTGAGTCCAGCGATTCTTCCACCTCCCAGATCTCTGATACCTTCTAAAGGGTCCAGACAACTTTCACTCTCTGAAGTTGCATATTTCCATTCATTTTGCTGGCTCTCAATTCTTCTCTTCTGTTCCCCCAGCCCTGAATACCTAATCATATTCCCCTTTTCCCCATGCCCAGATCCCTTTCTGGTCTCTCCCTCCCTCTATCTCCAGTGATTGCTTTCTTCTCCCTCCCAAGTAGGGAAACATCCTAATTTGTGCCCTTCATCCTCTTAAACTTTCTGTGTTTGGTGGATTGTATCCTGTTTATACTGTTTTTTTTTTTTTTTTTTTTTTTTTTTTGCTAATATCAACTTATTAGTGAGTACATACCATAAATTTCCTTTTGGGTCCCAGTTACCTCACTCAGGATGATATTTATTTTTTAGCTCCACCCATTTGCCTTCAAAGCTAATGATTTCCCATTCTTAATATCTAAGTAGTGTTCCATTGTGTAAATGAAGCACATTTTCTGTATCCATTCTTCTGTTGTGGGACATCTGAGTTGTTTCCAGCTTCTGCCTATCACAGATAAGGCTGCTATGAGCATAGTGGAGCAACATATCCATGTAGCTTGGTGGAGCATCTTTAGTGTATGTGCCCAAGAGTGATACAGCTTGGTCTTCGGGTAGATCTATTTCCAATTTTCTGAGGAATCTCCATATAGATTTCCAGAGTGGTTGTACCATTTTGCAATCCCACCAGCAATGGAAGAAGGTTTCTCTTTCTCCATATCTTTGCAACATGTTCAGTCACCCTAGTTTTTTAACTTAGCCACTCTGATTGTTATAAGGTGGAATCTCCCTGTCTTTTGATATGCATTTCTCTGACCATTAAGGATTTTTTAAAAGCATTTCTTTAAGTGCTTCTCAGCCATTTGAGATTCCTCTGTTGTGAATTCTCTTTTTAGTTTTACACCCCACTTTTTTATTGTGTTGTTTTCTTATTTTGGAGGCTATCTTCTTGCGTTATTTATATATTGCTCATATTAGCCCTTTATCAGATGTGGGATTAGTGAAGATTTTCCCCCCAATCTGTGACACCTATTCTTCTTAACAGGAGGGAATCCCCATAAATACACACACATCCAATACACATAAAAATGCTAAAATACTTTACTCACAGATGTAATTAGCACAAGTCAGATTTTAGGTTTTGTCATACTGACTGCTATAACCACTCCTGATACTTATCTTGTGAGTTCTGCTGCCTTTGGACATTCTCATGCATCCAAAATATTTAAATGCTTGACTATAATCTTCTAAGACAATAATTTTCGGACTGAGGAAACCACTGACAGAGTGACAACTTTGCCTCCACATTGTTCTGATATCTCTTGTTTCCTGTCGCATGCGTAGGTGTTTCTGATGATTGGAAACACAATTTCACTATGGCCCAGAGTGAAGACATTGCCAAGACCTTTCAGGAGAAGATGTCCAGTGTGGATCCTGGTATCTTCTGTGGTCCTGAGACTTTAAACCTCCTAAGGCTCCCGAGCGTGAGCTGCTTTTGCCTACTTTTCTCTTTATTCTTGATGTTGTGAGGAGCTTGCACTTCTCAAGAGAGGATGAAGTGATGTTGTTCAATGGTTGACTCTCACCTGAGTGGAGTCCAAAATAGCAAAGCAGATTTCTCCTAACTAAAATGAAATGAAATGTAATATATGGAAAATTAACAAGCATTTCATCTTTGAAAAATTTAGTCATAACAATACATCCTTATTTGTTCAGATGTAGAACTATGGAGGGATTCTGTTGTTATCTGAAGTTAATGTGTTAAGTTAAAAGGAGAGAGAGAGAGAGAGTAATTATAACATGTTAAACTTTTGAGGGAGGATGGATTTCGTCTGTTTTAGACTAGCCTTCAGTAGAGTGCAGTTATATACCAGAGAATGGAGGGTGGTGAATAACTCACTGTTTCAATCAGATTCCAACCAGAAATCTTTTCATATCAACAAGTGATTATAACCTTACTCTTTTATAAGTATAGCAGTGAGCACCATACCTTGTTCATACAAGCTTTTAAAAACATATTTATGGAATAAAGTATTTAATGGTATTAGCAAAGCTGTCTTCTGTGTTTGGCATTTTTAGTGACTCTGGCTTTCAACAGTTGAAGAACACAGAACAAGGACCCTTAGGGTCTCTGAAGGTCAACAGTAAAGGAGAAATTGTAGGGAAACCCGAAACCAAAATGTCATTGCAATGCCTCAGGGAATGATGAGAATATATAAAATAGGTGTAAAAGATGATACAAATAAGACTTAGAAGATAAAAGCCAACAAATGTGACTACCAGCATCAGGATAGTATGGGTTGCTGTGGTCTCTGCTTGGCCCCTGGGGTCCTGATTGAGAGTGAATATGTACTGCATTCTCTGACAATGTCTATGGAGGAGAAGTACCATGGAGACACTGGTCCAGACCATGATGCTCATGAATGTGGCATCATGGGCAAACCTCAAGAAGACAATGCCTACACTGAAATCAGAAGTGGAACAGAACAACTTGCTTTTAGAGTTATTGTTATTGTCTGTTAACTGTGGACCAGTGACCTTAATTGGAATGTAGATGTTATTTAAGACACTGAAGAACCAACAACTGTAACAAGAATAACTTGCCATGTTTGTGACACTTGCTCTGAGTATTCCTTTACCTGAATTAACAGGAACAAGTGTGACAAACTGATGGATACTCAGAACACAAGTTGAACACAAGTTTGTGCTTCTTGCCACGAGGCGAGTGAAGAATTCTAATTTACATTTGAGGTCAGTTTGAGGAATAATTGGAGCAAAAGTCATCATGTTGTTTGGAAATATAGTGAGGAAGAGAGTTAAGGCATTGGCCACAGCCATGTGTCTTAAAATCACTTGTCTGGGCCTCTGTTTAGAACCAGTCGAGATTGGAGAGAAATTATAGACAAAGAGAAATACATTGGCAAAAGTCCCAACCCCAAACTGGCAAAGCAAGATGATCTGAAAAGCCACTTCCTCAGTGGTTTTCAGGGATGTATCGTGAGTAGACATGGAGAGGGCTTTTTCTGACCCTAGACTGATGATTAGGTAGGACACTGCTGTCTTCAGGATTCTCTTCTATTGCCCATACTTATCACTTATCTTTGGATATTTTCTTCTCTTGATCAGGGAGACACTATTCTTTCACACTACAGGAACTTTGCCTGGAGAACAATACATGGACAGTAACTCAGAATAAAATTATATACTCATAAATAACTCCTGCCTCGAGATATATTTGCATGGCAACTATATCTTTATGTTCATCTAGTTCAATTACCTACAAAATGACACCCGTTTTAACACACCATATGGTTTGCATATAAATAAAGAGAGGAAAGAGGCTAGTATAAGTATGTGATTCCAAAATCAGAATTCAATACAATTAGGAGGGTGGATAGGCTTCAAATATCATGTAACTTTATCAATAAAATCACTTAATGAAGCATAAATATTTCATCTGAATTCAATATAATTTGGAGGGAGAGGAGGCTGCAAATGGAATGAATTTTAATCAATAAAATAACTTAATCAATTAAAAAAGAAAAGAAAGGAAAAATGCACCATAAAAATAATGAATACAATTTCCTCATGTTATAGCAACATGTTAAAAACAATGTGTATATTAATAGGATGTATGATTACATATAATAATCCATAAGGTTTTGTAACTGAATTCAGATGTAGAATGTTAAGTTGTTGGCTTTTGAGGACCTTTTGTACTACTCAGCCACACAACAAAATATGAAATATTTCTGATAAAGCCACCTGTGTTCTCATCACACAGATGAACATATGTTTACCTATTTATCCTCCATGTCAAAAAATCCACTTGCTAACAAGTTTCATTCATTCATATTTTCCCAATCTTAATTTTTGTTCTATAAAGCCAGATTCCAGAGTTTTACCTGCATTATCTCCAGCTTCTTGCCTAAATTATTAACACAATCACTATTATACCCTTTGCAAGCTGATGCTCAGTCTCCGCTTTGCTCATTTATATGTTTACTATAGGAACATGAGGGCCTCCATCCACCAGATAAAATTTAACATCTCACGTACATAAATGACATTGAATGCAGTTTTCTGCTAAGAGTAAATCTAGAAAACAGACATTTCTTTGAGATAAAAGAAAATATTAAGCAATTTGAGTAAAATTTCAGTCTTCAAAAAATTAATCAGTCATGTTGGCTTTAGGAGACAATGTACACAGAAGAAGGGAAAAGAGCATTTTAAGAAGTCCATGGTTGCAAGAATCCCACCTTCTGAGACACAGGATGAAGATGATCATCTGATGGCCACATCAGGAACACAGCTCCTATAGAATCATATATTGTAGTGCCTTTTACAGCAAAGAAGTTCTGTGTGACTCTTTGCCTGAAAAAGAATGGAAGTACATTCAGAATGGTTTTTAATCTCTATCCAATGCTGTAAAGGTAACCCGACAATGTCTAGGTTTATAGTCTCATAAAATAGTAGGGTACCTGCACATGACATCCTTCAGAGAGTTTATTATTTTGTTCTCTGTGCTGTTAGCATATTTGTCTGCGTGGTGTCTTTGGGACAACTCTGATGAAGGAAAGTCATTTATCCCCAGAGCAAGTCTCCATTTTTACTTTCTGATGCTTAAGGATGATGTCTAAAAGTTTGTTAGATGTTAATGAGCACCTGAGCAGAAGTCATGAAAAGTTTTTCATGTTTCCTTTGGGACAATTTAATTTCTGAATTGATCTTGTAGTAGATGTGAATTGGGGCATTCAAGGCTAGAACAAAGAACTCATTATGCACATTTCTATGGAGTGCTTTATCACTATTATTTCAGTCTTGCAAAATTATGCTGACAAAAATTCTTCCAGAAAACTGGCAACATGTCACACAGATTTTGTAATTTCCCAGGAAGTTTCTTCATCCCAACTTTTCTCACGTTTGTCCCAGGACACATACTTCTGTCAAATTTATTAACTGGAGCTGTTATTCCCATATTCACACATTTTCTGGTGGATTGTTACTTGTTTTCTGATATGCTCATGAATCCTTATCAGAAGCCTAATATAATTCGCTAGTATCAAGAGAATCTGCTTTGTAAAGAAGGGATTCATATGTAGCAGAAGATGGCCTAGTCAGCCATCATTGGGAAGAGAGGCCCCTTGGTCTTGCAAACTTTATATGCCCCAGTACAGGGGAACTCCAGGGCCAAGAAGTGGGAGTGGGTTGGTTAGGGGAGTCGGGGGGAAGGGTATGGGGGACTTTTGGGATAGCATTTGAAATGTAAATGAAGAAAATACCTAATAAAAATATAATAAAAAAAGAAGGAATCCTGGACAAACAAGTGATATATGGATTGAGCAATCATTAAAAAAATTAATAGATCCAACCACACTCTTTTATATCCTAGGTATAATTAAAAATAAACTATGGACATAGTTTTGGTTATGAACAATGAAAAGTAAAACCTCAGGTTGTAAATGTAAGAAGTGTATACTCTAAACCTTTATTGATATTCACACCTAGAGTAAGATTGTCTTAGGCACAGTTAAAGTACATATATTAGGATGTATGAGAACAAGATTTCATTGCTCATTTTTACTAATGAAAATATCAGAATTTAGAAGGGATACATGTGGAAATAACTTGCTATTTATTGCTCAGATACCATATGTTTATCTGGGACAAGCGTACATCCATGATTCCAACTGTGATTTTTTTTTTGTTGGCCAATTGATTATTACATATGGGTTATTAGTCTTGTACATGAATGTATATATAGTGGAATAGCCTTAAAAGTCAGGAATTTTTAAGAGTCATGGCATGTCAAAAAAATAGGAGATAGAATACCATGTTATAAAGGATTAAAGGATAATACTGGAACATGAAGATAATTTAACATGAAGAGTTAAATATGGGTGTGTGTAGGATGGAAAGTAGATGAGGAAATAAGGAAAGGAATAACTAACACAAAGTGTATTTTGAAAAACTGGAAAGAAACATACTGTTTTTGAGGAATCCTGTAATATATTCATTTGCATGTTTCAAAAGAGTTTTAATAAACTTGCACTACACTAGGTAGACATTTTCCCAAGTAGACATCTCATGTTGAATAATGTAAACTAAATTCTCTTCCAGGTTTAGGTGACTTCTTTTGTAGCTGCTTGTCAATCAACTCCCAAAGCACTATCCACACCACCCCCAAACATCACAGGCTATTAACAATACTGCTGGAAATTCTCCAAAACTAGGTGGCTGAAGACACCATATACTAGACACACAGAACATGCAGAAATCAAAGTGGAACTTACTTTGAAGATTTGTATGCCACCCCTGTGTCCACAGGTGGTATAACAAAGCATACTGAAAAAGTTTTGAAAACTTTCTTACAAGGTGTGACAAACAGTACTGGAGAAAAAAAGTGGTCAGAAAGTCCATCCTTCTGTGAGCTCTGCCAGGGACTGCAGTTACTGGCTTGATGCGATATGCCCATTGATTCAAGAGTGATATAAATGTTATGGGGGAAACCACCTAGTTTCTTATTCAAACTGAGTCCCTTTCCGTGAGCTAGAACTCACAAACAGCACTGTTTTTATTGTTTACATGCAGATATGTCCTAGCAGGGAATCCAATAGTAATGTTTTCTTTAATGGACAGAGAATTCAAACATTCCTTGATGACTAATTGCCACACCTGTATATCAGTGCATCTCTCAGCTCTCATCAGAGAAGCTTCTTGCAATACTAATTAACACAGCAACGCTCAGCTGGTCATTGTGCAGTGATATTAGTTTGGTATGCTCTCCGACTTAGAATGGATATGTCATACCTCTCCCACCACACCTTAACAGTCTTCATAGAACATGAATTAGCAGAATTTTAGAGCCAGAGGTAGTTGATAACATCAATGAAACAATGTTTTCTGGACACATCAGGGGAGGAACAGATATATTGACCCACGAGGATTGTAAAAGAATCCAGAAGACTTGTACAAGATTAAGCCCAACCGATATTGTTAGTTCTTTGTCAATAGGTGAGAAGAAAGTATTTTCTGGGTAGACTAACCTCAGTTGGGAAAATGTTTTCTTCAATTTACCTGTAGTCAAGTCTGTAGTGCATTTCTTCATAATAGTTGATATGATAGTTCCTATGTCCATGGGGAAGTGCTCAGCCTGGGAAGGTGTTCTGTGTTGTTTATGAAAATAGGCTGAGCAAGTCCTGTAACAAGCCAGTAAAGTGAGCTTCTTTTCCTGATTCAGTTGCTAAGTTCAGGTTCCTGTACTTACTTCCTACCTTGGTGTCTCCTGGTGATTGATGTAACCTGCAAACCAAGTAAATCTTGGTTGTTTTATTCTTGGTGCTTTTTGCAGCAAGTGAAATGAACAAAGACACTAAGAGAATTCCACCATGGAGTGGCATGCACAATCACACCATTACTTGGGGTGCGATCGTAAGTGATAATTGATGATAAATAGACTACATTTTTAAATGATTTGATCCCTGGCAGGTTAGCCACATTGTGGAGACTGCCATACTCTGAAGAGGAATGGATTTGATGGAAACAGAAGAAAATAAAAAGTTGTGTGGTTAGGGTTGAGAAAGTGAGTAGATGTACAAGAGTTTGATGAGTGAGCCGATTATGACCCAAAACTTGAATGAAATTCACCAAGTTATTAAGAAGTATAGAAAATCATGCCTGTGATCCTAGCATGTGAAAGGTATGGTGAAAGGTCATCTCATGTTTGAAACTTGCATGTTCTTAGTGAGTGTTATGATTCCAGGCACTGCTCCACAGCAAGGTTCTTCTTTATAAAATTGAGGAGTAATATACAAGTTTTGTTTCCTATTCTTAGAAAAGTTTCCATGTATAAACAATGAATCTAAATCATACACACACTACTCATTTTCTGAAATTTCTCTACTTTCTTCAGTATATCTCAAGTTGTGCTTCACATCCTCTATTTTTATTAAAAATGGATTTTTTCCTCATACACTATATGCTGTCTACAATTTCTTCTACTTCTTTTCCTTTCAGTTTCTAACCATTTTAGCTCCCAACCAGATATATTCCCTTTCTCCCTCTCATTAGGAAACAAACAGGCTTCCAAGCAATAATAATAAAAGTCAAAATATTAACAAAACCAGTAAAATCATAAAACAAAATATAATAAGATAAACAAAACTAACACATCACAATTGGACAAGACTGACAAACAAAAGAAAAGGGCCCAAGATAAGAGACTAGAGTGAGAGATCCACTTGTTTAAATATTCACAAATCCCCTAAAACCTAAACTCTAAGATGTTACATAGATACAGAGGGTCTGATGTAGAGACATGTGCAGGTCATGTGTCTCGTCCTTCAGTCTCTGTTTCTAACTTCATATCCCCTTTTGAAAAATTACCCTGTGACTGAAGAAGAGCTGCCATAGAGTTATGAGTGCATGGTCAGGCACTAGTTCATGGGTAGTATGACACACATAACATGAAGAAAATTACCCTTCCTCTCTTTGTGTTCAGCTAATGTCAGGTCATTCTTCATCACTCCCTTGTTCATCCTGGTATTTTATATTGTTCAATCATTTGCAGGCTTCCTCTTAATAACAATAGATCTATGATTTCATGTATGAAGATTTCCATGAATGTAAGTATGTGAACTAAAAGCATATCTGCTACCCTCAGAGGTCAGAGGATGGCATTGGATTCTCTGGAACTGAAGGGAATAAAAAAACCTATGGTTCTGAGCATCAAACTCTTTTTTGAAAAAGGAAATTTTAGAAGATGTATGCATTTTTATTTTCTATGCATTGGCATTTTGTCTGCATGTGTGTTGTATGGGGTGTCAGATCCTCCTGAACTGGAGTTCCAATGTGCAGTCATGTGGGTGCTGGAATTTGAACCTAGGTTCTATGGAAGGGTAGACAGTACTTTTTTCAATTGACCCATCTCTCCAACCCCAAAGCAGAGGTTCTGACTGCTGAGTCATCTCTATAGCCAACTCTGGTATTTTTTAACTGTGATGAGCCAAACAGGTTTAAATAAACCCTGATCAGACAAATGTTGTGTTATTTTATGCCTTTTCCTGATTTCCATCTCAACCCTACCCTACAACCTCCACTTTCCCCAGATCCACTCCTCATTTTTCATTTAAAAACAGGCAGGCACTCAGCCAAACATGGCATCCACTTTTGCAATAAGGTTATGCACCTCACTTAATATTAAGGTTGGAGGATACAACCCAGTAGGAGGAAAATGGTCCCAAGTCGGGCAAGAGTCAGAGACACTCCCATTAATATTGTTAGGAGTCCCACAAGAAAACTACACTGCATAATCATAATACATCTTCAAAGGGCCTACGCCAGTACTTTGCAGGATAATAGGACTCAATTTGCATCTAAGTTATCCATCTATGCTGTGTCTTCTCATATTATCTACCATCTGCCCCATACAGATATCTACGATATTTCTTGTTTCACCATACAGGTCACCTGCTCTGATCTCAGCTTAGGCTCCTTCCCATAGCAGTGATCACATGCAAACCACAGCCAGGAGGGCAGCCAGTTCCAGAAGGGCCCAGTGCAAAGCTAACTTTTGGGAAGCTGGCTCAGGTAACAAGGAAGAAGTGAGAACCCCTCCCCACTCCTCGAACCCTGAGCCTGAAGATAAGCAGTGGCCAGCCTAGTATTTTTTATTAACTAATTCATGTTTTTATGTTCCATACTTTATCCCCCATCCACCCTCCAATTGTTCCATATCCCATACCTCCTCCCCACCCACCTGCCTCCATGTGGATATCCCCACCCATACCTTACCTGAACTCTAAGCTCCCTGGGACCTCCAGTCTCTTGAGGGTTAGGTGCATCATTTCTGAATGACACAGACCATGCAGTCCTCTACTGTATGTGTGTTTGGGACCTCCTATCAGTTAGTGTATGCTCCCTGTTTGGTGGTCCAATGTTTGAGAGATTTCAGAGGTCCAGAATAATTGAGACTGCTGGTCTTCCTTCTCCTCATCTTCTTTCAGCCTTCCCTAATTCAACAAGAAGGGTCAGCTGTTTCTGTTCATTGTTTGGGTGCAAATCTCTGCATCTGATTTTTTCAGCAGCTTGTTGGGCAGTCATAGGGCAGTCATATTAGGTCCCTTTTGTGAGTACTCCATAGCCTCAGTAATAGTTTCAGGCCTTGGGACCTCCCCTTGAGCTGGATCCCACTTTGGGCCTGTTGCTGGATATTCTATTCCTCAGGCTCCTCTCCATTTCCATCCCTGTAATTCTTTCAGACAGGAACAATTATGGGTGAGAGTTGTGACTGTAGTATGGCAACTCCATCCCTCATTTGATATTTTGTGTTACTGCTGGAAGTGGGCTCTATAATTTCCCTCTCCCTACTGTTGGCCATTTCATCTAAGGTCATGAAAGTTTCTCACCTCCAAGATCTTTGTTGCATTCTGGAGAGTCCCTCAACCTCCTATTTCTGGAGGTTGCCTGTTCATATTATTTCTGCTGGTCCTCAGGACTTCAGTCCTTTTCCTTTACCCAATACCAGATCAGGTTCCCCTCTCCTCGACCTCTCCCCTCCCTTGCATCTACTTTCCCTCCAAGACTCCCCCCTCCTCCCTGCTTGTGATAGGTTTCTTCTCTCTCCCAAATGGGACTGAGGCATACTCATTTGGACACTTCAGCTTGTTGAACTTTTGAGTTCTGTGGACTGTATCTTGTGTATTCTGTACTTTTATTTCCCCTTGGCTAATATCCACTCATTAGTGAGTACACACAATGCATGTCTTTTTGGGTCTGAGTTACTTCACTCAGAATGACATTTCCTAGTTCCATACATTTGCCTGCAAAACTCAGGATGTCCTCTTTCTTAATAGCTGAGTAGTATTCCATTATCTAAATGAACCACATTTTCTGTATCCATTTTTCTGTCTTGGGACATCTGTTTTGTTTCCAGCTTCTGGCTATGACAAATAAAGCTGATATGAGCATAGTGAAACACATGCTCCTGTGGCATGGTGGGGCATCTTTTCAGTATATGCCCACAAGTGGTATAGCTGAGTCTTCAGGTAGATCTATTTCCAGTTTTCTTTATATTTTCTACTTCCACTTTTAGGTCTTGTATCGCTTTATTCAATTTCTTCCACTGCTTACCTGTGTTTTTCTGTATTTCCTTCAGTGAGTTTTCAATATCCTCCTTAAAGGACTCTATTATCTTCACGAGATAGGATTTTAGGACAGATTCCTGATTTTCAGGTTTGTTGGAGTATTCAGGGCTTGCTGTGGTGGAAGAACTGTGTTCTTATGATTCCCACATATTTTTGGCTTCTGTTGTTTATGGTCTTGTGCTTGCCTTTTGACATCTGGATATCCCCGTTGTTTGTTGTTCTGTGTGACTGTCTGAAATCTGCCTGTTTTGTCCCTGTGTTTCTTCAGATCTTCTGGGTAGGCCTGTGGCCCTGGCTGTATCAGACCCCCTGTGGGGCCTTCCAACGGGGGACACTTCACAGTGGTATAGAATCTGCTGATATGTTTCCCTGGCTGCAGTAGATCTCCTTGGAGGCTTTCAAACTGTTGGGTCTTCAGTGGAGCAGTCAAGCTGTTGTCCAACTGCCCTTAATGCAGCTGATCCTTAACTTCTCTGAGTGCAGATAAGATCCTCAACTGCTCTGAGTGCAGCAGGTCCTCTAGGATGAATCAGGATATGGTGTCTTCATGGGAGCAGACCAATTAGGAGTCTTCCCCAGCATCAAGGACTGGGTGGACCAGCCTAGTTTTAATTTCATTCACTAGAAGAGTGTTCAAGCAGGTTTCCAAAAGTAAAAAAGTCTGTCTGGAAAGATAGCTAGCCTCTCCTCAGAGGTGATGAAGGAGATAAAACAAGGCATAGTAGAGCACTTGAGAGTTGGGAGCAGGAGACCAAAGTCAGTCCTGTCTACACAGCAACCCAGTAGGCCAGCATGGGCTACAAGAGACTCTCTAAAATACAAGACAGAACAGAGGAGCAGGGGAGGAGTCAGGCTAGAGGATATTAAAATGTAGCTACTCAAATTTTTTCTAGTCCTTGAGTTCTATTATTTTGCTGACCCTAAACACCACTCAAATTTAGGAGGCTTCACAATTCCTCTAGAAGGCAGGAGGCATTTTCCAGACATGCAAGTAATGTGACAAAGCTTGTTAAAAATGTGACAGGTCTTTGTGTGTGTGTGTGTGTTTGTGTGTGTATGTATGTGTGTGTTTGTGTGTGTGTGTGTTTGTGTGTGTGTGTGAGTTTGTGTGTGTATGTATGTCTCTCCCCTTTTCCAGGGCATTTGAACACAGGTCCCAGTGCTTTTACAGCAAGTACTCAAGAAGCCGTTTAATCCCAGCAAATTGCCACAAGATGAATTTATCATCAGCCTAAGACGGGTATTGAAATAAAGAAAAAAGTAAGTTTGTGACATGTATCTGCTTGTTAGCATTGAAGATACTGAAGGACTGACCTGGACCCTGATCGGCTGTAGGTGGAGTTGGGTACCTGCAGGGTTACTAATCTTTTAATATAATGGGAAAGTAAGGAAGAAGTGTTAGGTGGTCAAGAGATGATGAGCTTGATTTAAATCCATGATGCGCAGACTATTTTTGAATCCAAAACTCAGTGGTGGCACTGAATGGTGTCCTTACCTGTAATCCTGTCATTCCAATATGTGTGACAGAGGCAGTATAATGAGTGGGCCAGCTAAAGAGGTTATCAGGCTGGTTAATTAGGGGCACCCATTGAATAGACTTTAACACTGTCCTCAAGACTTCTATAGCTGTTTATAATCTTTTCCTTAATTTGGCCATTTTTTTAACAATCCCTATAGAGTCTGAATACATACAACATTCTTCTGGAAGTCCCACATATAGCCCTCCTTGCTTCAAGAAGAGTAGATTCAAGCCCCTTACATTTTGTAAAACTATTTTGATAGGGAGAAAACAGATTTTTCTAGTCTTTGGCAAGTCTCTATCAATGACTTCTTGTAAGTTTCAGTATGAGGAAAACTGTAATAATAAGGCTTTGACCCCTGTTTTTTCTAACTTCTACTATACTGAAACATAAGAGGGTAGACAAAAACAATGGTTGTAATGGGTTCTTTTTTAAGCATCTTATGATGGCCCAGAACAAGGCGGTTGAGAACTTTTTTCCCTATTGGTAACTCACCATGTAAACCAGATGAACCACAACAGAAATCAGGGGAGGCTTTAAGTGTTTCCATCTGGATGCATGGGGTTAGGCCAGTAGACCCTGCGTTTTCTGGATGGATTGAGTAGTACATATTGGATAATCCTAAGAAATAGTCTGTATAAAAGGCAGGGATATTCTTGGAGTACTTTTTAGCCTCCACATTGTCTTTGTCCTTTAAATGGGTTCAAAGTTATTTGAATAGGACCTGTTTGTTGTAGTCTACAATTACTTGCTTCTGCAGATTCAGTTACTGAGGCCTTTTAAGAAATGTCATCTAAGTAAAGTGGTCTAACATTTAGACAAAGCTAACATTCAGAAGTAAGGTCATTGTCAGTCACATTTGTGACTACATAGGTGGCTTTTAATAAGCCAATGAGCATTGGGTCTTCATCAATCTGGAAATCGTTTTCTCTCTGTACTTCAGAGAGCATACTGTCATTCAGTTTAGGGTAAGCCTTATAGAAATGGCAGGTTTTGGAACATGGATTTGTTGAGTTCTAAATGAAGCCAACAACTAGAGTTGCCCCCTTGTAACAGTAGGAATCCATGGTTCTTTGACGAGTTGGATTGTAAAAGTGTCCTTGGATATAGTACTATCCAAATGTAATATACCTTAAGACCCCAAGTATCCTATTTCCCTTTCTGAAGTGGCCTTCCCTCTGTGGGTGAACTGATTGAGTATAGCATTACAAGGCTTTTATTTCTCTTGCCCACAGGAAGATCCTTTTTGGTCTCCCGATTTTTCAACTTGGTTTACCTGAGTGAAGTTGTCCTTCATAGGTGCTACCCACCAAAATATCTCTAGAGCACACAATCCCATGAACCATAGAAATAGTAGTCAGTACACACACATTTTACTCTAGGTTTTGGCCTAATGTTTGGGCCCTGGGCAATGTTTTATAAGTTTGCAAAATCAACTGAGTGACTATGGGTCAAAAAGTTATATTGAGGAACCAGGTCCCTTTGGGTTCAACTTTGTGCAGGTATTTGAGCTCATCTCTATTGGAAGCATCACTAAGGACCCAGGTCAAATTCCAAGGCTAGTAAAAGTTGTTTTTGGAGGAAGAGCCAGTAGTTAAATATTTGCCCATAAAACTATAGGCATTGTAAGTTGAGTTTTATAACTTTTGAGTTTGCCTTTTTTCTTGAGTACCTGACATTTGAGTGAGATGTATCTGAGTCTGGGTGTGGTTCAACCAGAGGAACATCTATGATGAATCCACATAACTGATCCTGTCAAGTTTGAGAGCAGTGAGAATAGTCAGAGAAATTATGTATGGTCCTATGTGGTGTGACTTCAACAATTGCTTTTGATGTCTTTTAATGCACACCCAGTCACCAGGCTGGCAAGTATGAAGAATAGGTTAACCAACACCCTCTTAGATTGGCTTTAGCCATGTCCAAGCTTCTTTTGCCCATGGACAAAGTTCTCCACAGAATCAAGAACATATTTGGAAGTGATTTCATTAAGCAGAAAAGCTCTAAGTTAGGAGGTATAGGTCTTTCAAACGCGATCTCAAAAGGGGTTAATCACAAAGTATTGTTTCTGGCAAACATTTGAAGCCAGAAAAGAGTCTGAATTGGATTCATCCATAGTGCAAAACAGTTCCTTTTCAGTCATAAATGACAGGTGAATATTCAACTCAGAGAGAGAGGGGGGGGAGGGGGAGGGGGAGGGGGAGGGGGAGGGAGAGGGGGAGGGAGAGGGGGGAAGGGAGAGGGGAGAGGGGGAGGGGGAGGGGGAGGGAGAGGGGGGAAGGGAGAGGGGAGAGAGGGAGGGGGAGGGGGAGGGAGAGGGAGAGAGAGAGAGAATATGAATGGCACACCTCTCAGTGTACCACTGCTGAGAAATGGTGAATATACCATTGCTGAGTTAAACTGAAACATGACGAGTTTGTACATATACATCACTTGGAGCAGGGCTGTGGTTGTGCATGCATTTATTTAGTCCCAGCACTAGGGAGGCAGAGGCAGGTAGATTTTGATTCAGATAGCCTGGCCTACAGAGTCAGTTCAATGACAACTAGATGTGCACTGAGAACCCCATATGAAAAAAAAAGTAAGGAAGAAAAACTTGAATGTCCTTTTGAGCCTGGGTTACCTAACTCCGGATGATAGTCCCAAGTTCTATCCATTTGCCTAAAAATTCTTAGTTTTAAATAGCTGAATAGTATTCCATTGTGTAGATGTACCAAATTTTTTTAAATTAAAAAAACATTTTTATTAAACATTTCATTCATCTACATTTCAAATGATATCCCCTTTCCCAGTTACCTCTCTGCAAACCCCCATTCTACCCCCTCACTCCTCCCTCATATTTGCCTTTATGAGGTTGATCTTTCACTCACTCACCTGCCTCACTGCTCTAGCATCCCCCTACTCTAGGTCATCAAGCCTCTGTCCCTTCCCATTGATGTCAGATACGGCCATCCTCTGCTACATATGTGTCTGGAGTCCTGGCACCCTCCATGTATACTCTTTGGTTGAGGTTTAACCCTTGGGAGCACTGGGTGGTCCAGTTAGTTGATGTTCTTCTTCTTATGGGGTTGCAATCCCCTTCAGCTCCTTCAGTCCTTCCCCTAGCTCTTCCATTGGCGTCCCCAGTATCAGTCCAATGTTTGGATGTGAGTATTTGCATCTGTATTGGTCAGCTGCTGGTAGAACCTCTCAGGGAACAGCCATATCAGGTTCCTGTCAGCAAGCACTTCTTGGCAGCAGCAAGAGTGTGGTGGTTTGGTTTTTGCAGATGAGATATATTCCTGTATGGGGCAGTCTCTGGATGGCCTTATCTTCAGTCTCTGTTTTATTTTTTGTCCCTGTCTTTTCTCTGGACAGCAACATTTCTGGGTTAAAAATTTTGAGATAGGTGGGCCCCATCTCTTAACTGGGTGTTGTGTCTATCTACTAGACTTGGTCTCTATAGGTTGTACCTCTCCTTTGTTGGGTAATTCAGCTAACATCATAGCCATAGGTTCCCAGGATCTTCTCTTTTCCCTAGATTCTCTGCCTTTGTAGTATCTATGCCCTATTTCCCACCCCTCACTGATGCACACTTCTATTCAATTTTCTGACCCTCACTTCTCTCCTGTCCCTTCCAAGATCTGTTCTTGCCCACTTTTACCCTGCCCCTCCTCTCTTACTCTCAGGTCCCTCTAGCTCCTGTGATTATTTTGTTCCCTGTTCTATGTAGGATTGAAGCATCTATAATTTGGTCTTCCTTCTTCTTAAGCTGCATATGGTTTGTGGGTTATATTGTGGCTATTCTGAGCTTTTGACCTAAAATCCACATATCAGTGAATACATATCATGAGTGTTCTTTTTTTTGTCTGGGTTACCTCTCACAGGATGATATTCTTTTAGTTCCATCCATTTGCCTGTGAATTTCATGAAGTTATTGTTTTTAATACCTGAGTAGTACTCTATTGTGTAAATGTAGCACATTTTCTGTATCCACATCTGGGTTGTTTCCAGCTTCTGGCCTTGATGAATAAGGCTGCTATGCACATAGTAGAGCATGTGTCCTTGCTATATGTTGGGGTATCTTTTGAGTATATTCCCAGGAGTGATATTTCTGGATCCTTAGGTAAAAGAATTTCCAATTTTCTGAGGAACTGCCAGACTGTTTTTCAGAGTATAGACCTTGGGGCTGGAACTCAGGTAACTAATTCTAAGTGGTGAGTGCTTTAGCTGTTGCACTATCTTGATGTCTCTTATTATTGCCAATGTTATCATCAAGATATGGTGCTATAGTTTTGTCAGTTTAAATGTTGGTGCAAGTCTGTGAAAAGGTACTTGAAGCCTCAGTATAACTTTTTAACTCAGTGTGAATCTATTCCTCAATATAGAATGTGCAAACTGTTGTTTCCTGTTCAATTATTTCAAGCTCTTTCACTATACCTGTTTCTAGTGATTTTTTCCTTCAAATTGGAAATGGAGTGTCAAGTGGGTCAGATAAATTTCTCAGTTTGGGGCTGGAGATGGCTCAGCAGGTCAGAGTGTTAATCACTTTTTCAGAGGACTAGAACTAAATTCGTAGAAACTGTATTTGTAGGCTTACCTCTGTTTGTAACTCCAGATCTAGGGGTATGACGTCTATTAATTTTAATTATTTTTTTAAATTATTATTTTTAAATTACTTTTTTATTTACATTATAGCCATTGCCACACTTCCCAGTTCCCTTTACCACTGTTGCTCCCCCTCCCCCTCCCCCTCATTCCTGGAGGGTCCTCCCCTCAGCATGCTTCCACCATTCCTGGGGCCTTTCAAGAATTAGGCATATCTCCCACTGAGGCCAGAAGAACAAAACACCCATGGAAGGAGTTACAGAGACAAAATTTGGAGCTGTGACAAAAGGATGGACCATCTAGTGATTGCCATATGCAGGGATCCATCCCATAATCAGCTTCCAAACGCTGACACCATTGCATACACTAGCAAGATTTTGCTGAAAGGACCCAGATATAGCTCTCTCTTGTGAGACTATGCCGGGGCCTAGCAAACACAGAAGTGGATGCTCACAGTCAGCTATTGGATGGGTCACACAGCCCCCAATGGAGGAGCTAGAGAAATTACCCAAGGAGTTAAAGGGAACTGCAACCCTATAGGTGGAACAACAATATGAACTAACCAGTACCCGGGAGCGCTTGTCTTTAGCTGCATATGTATCAAAAGATGGCCTAGTCGGCCATCACTGCAAAGAGAGGCCCATTAGACTTGCAAACTTTATATGCCCCAGTACAGGGGAACGCTAGGGCCAAAAAGGGGGAGTGGGTGGGTAGGGGATTGGGGGGGTGGGTATGGGGGACCTTTGGGATAGCATTGAAAATGTAAACAAGGAAAATACCTAATTAAAAAAAAAGTAAAAACAAAAAACAAAAAACAAACAAACAAACAAACAAACAAACAAAAAAACAACAACAAAAAAGAAGAAGCAAACCTTTGCTATATATGTGCTGGGGGCCTCTAACCAGACTATGTATGATTCCTGATTAGTGGGAAGTCTCTAGGAACTCCCTGGGGTTCAGGTTTGTTGAGACTGCTGGTTTTCCTATGGGTCACCCAGTCCTTCTTCTTCTTTAATCACTCCCCTAATTCAACCGTAGGGATCAATGACTTCTGCCCAATGGTTAGGTATAAGTATCTTTGTATGTCTCAGTCAGCTCCTGGTAAAGCCTCTCAGAGCACAGCCATGATAGACTCTTTTCTTCAATATCTTCCCATTTTTGTCTTTGCAGTTCTTTTAGACAGGAACAATCCAGCTGGCATATGTTGCCTGGGTGGTGGCTCAGTGTATGAGAGATGCCAGGGGTCTGTGTTAGTTGAGGGTCATTGTTTTTCTATGGGGTTGCCCTTTTCCTCAGCTTCTTCTAACCTTTCCCTAATTCAACCACTGGTTTCCTTGACTTCAGTCCATTGGTTGTGTATAATTATCTGCATCAGTCTCAGCTTCTTGTTGAGCTTCTCAGAGGACAGAAATGCTAGGCTCCTGTCTGTAAGCACACAATAGCATCAATACTAGTGCCAAGTCTTGGAGAAACTTCTTGAGATGGATCCCAAGTTGGGCAGGTCACTGTACCTCCTTTCCCTCAGTCTCTTTTCCATTTTTGTCCCTGAAGTTCTTCTAGACAGGAACAATTCTGGGTCAAAGTTGTTTTTTTATTTATTTTTTATCATTTGGCAACCCCATCACTCCACTTGATGCCCTTTCTTTGTACTGGAGGAGGAATCTACAAGTTCCCTCTCCCCACTGTTGCGGATTTCATCTATAGTCCCTCCCTTTGAGTCCAGAGAGTCTCTCACCTCCCAGACCTCTGGTTCCTTCTTGAGGGTCCAGCCAACCCCAACTCCCTGAAGATGCATATTTGCATTCATTTTGCTGGCCTTCAGGTCTTCTCTCCTGTTCCACACAGCTGAATACCTGATCATGATCTCCTTTCCCCTCCCTCATGTGCCATCCAGGTCCTTCCCTCCCTCTGCCTCCAGTGATTGCTTTCTTCTCCCTCCCAAGTGGGATTGAAACATCCTCATTTGTGCCCTTCATATTGTTAAACTTACTGAGTTCTATGATTGTATCCTGGATATACTGTACTTTTTTGGCTAATATACACTTATTAGTGACTACTGCAAACCATGCATGTCCTTTTGGGTCTGGGTTACCTCACTCAGGATGATGTTTTGTAACTCCATCCATTTGCCTATTAAACTCATGTTTTCCTTATTCTTAATAGATGAATAATATTCCATATTGTAAATGGACCACATTTTTTGTATTCATTCTTCTATTGTGGGACATCTGGGTTGTTTCCAACTTCTGGCTATCACAGATAATTCTGCTATAAACATAGTGGGGCACATGCTCATGTGGATTAGTGGAGCATCTTTTGGTTATAAGTCAAAGAATATTACAGCAGGGTCTTCAGGTAGATCTATTTCCAGTTTTCTGAGGAATCTCCAGACTGATTTCTAGAGTGATCGCACCAGTTTGCAATCCCACCAGCAATGGAGAAATGTTTCTCTTTCTCCACATTTTGCAAACATGTTTTGTCTCCTGAGTTCTTGATATTAGCCGCACTGATTGCTATAAGGAGGAATCTCATTGTCCTTTGTTAAGCATTTCCCTGAGCACTAGGGCTTTTGAGAAATTCTTTAAGTGTTTCTCAGCCATTTGAGATTTCCCTTTTGTGAATTCTCTTTTTAGTTCTATACCACATTTTTGATTGTGGTGTTTGGTTTTTTGGATGTTAGCTTCTTGAATTCTTTATATATTTTGCATATTAGCCCTCTATCAGATGTGGGGTTAGTGAAGATTTTTTTCCAATCTGTGACACCTATTTTTCTTAAGGGGAGGGAAATCCCCATAAATACGTACACATCCAATACATATATAAATAAATGCTAAAATGTTTCTTTGTTCACAGACGTAATTAGCACAAGTAAGATTTTGGGTTTCATCATACTGACTGCTATAACCACTCCAGATACTTATCTTGTGAGCTCTGCTGCCTTTGGACATTCTCTGGAAGCAAAAATAAGGTTTAATGCTTGATTCTAATCTTCTAAGAAAATAATTTTGTGACTGAGGAAGCCACTGACAGACAGAGTGACAACTTTGCCTCCACATTGTTCTGATACCTCTTGTCTCCTATCGGATGCGTAGGTGTTTCTGATTGGAAAAACAATTTCACCGTGACCCAGAGTGAAGACATTGCCAAGACCTTTCAGGAGAAGATGTCCAGTGTGGATCCTGGTATCCTCCGTGGTCCTGAGACTTTAAACCTCCTAAGGCTCCTGAGCGTGAGCTGCTTTTGCTTACTTTTCTCTTTACTCTTGATGTTGTGAGCAGCTTGCACTTCTCAAGAGAGTGTGAAGTGATGTTGTTCAATGGTTGACTCTCACCTGAGTGGAGTCCAAGATAACAAAGCATATTTCTCCTAACTAAACTGAAATGAAATGTAATATATGGAAAATTAACAAGCATTTCATCTTTGAAAAATTTAGTTATAACAATACATCCTTATTTGTTCAGATGGAGAACTATGGAGGGATTCTGTTGTTATCTGAAGTTAATGTGTTAAGTTAAAAGGAGAAGAGGGTAATATTTTGATCAGGACCTTAAAACACATTAAGCTTTTTAGGGAAAATGGGTTTCACTTGTTTTAGAGCAGCTTGCTGCAGAGTGCAGTTATATACAAGAGACTGGAGGGTGGTGAGTAATTCACTGTTTCAGTCAGATTCCAACCAGAAATATTTTCACATCAAGAAATTATTGTAACCTTACTCTGATAAAATTATAGCAGTAACTATCATAACTTGTTCATACAAGATTTTCAAGACATATTTATGAAGTAAAGTATTTAATGGTATTAGTAAAGCTGTCTTCTGTGCTCAGCATTTTTAGTGACTCTGGCTTTCAACAGTTGAAGAACACAGAACAAGGACCCTTAGGGTCTCTGAAGATCAACAGTAAAGGAGAAATAGTAGGGAAACCTACAACCAGAACTTCACTGCAATGCCTCAGGAATTGGTGAGAATATATAAAAAAGGTGTAAAAGATGATACAAATAAAATGTAGAAGATAAAAGCTAACAAATGTGACTACCAGCATCAGGATAGTATGGGTTGCTTTGGTCTCAGCTTGGCTTCTGTGGTCCTGATTGAGAGTGAATATGTACTGCATTCGCTGGCGATGTCTATGGAGGAGAAGTACCATGGAGACACTGGTCCAGACCATGATGCTCATGAATGTGGCATCATGGGCAAATCGCAAGAAGACAATACCCACATTAAATCCAGAAGTGGAACAGAACAACTTGCTTTTGGAGTCATTTTTACTGTCTGTTATCTGTGGACCAGTGACCTTAATTGGAATGTAGATGTTATTTAAGACACTGAAGAACCAACAACTGTAACAAGAATAACTCACCAAATTCGGGACACTTGTTCTGAGTATAAGTTTTCCTCTATTAACAGGAACAAGAGTGAGAAATTGATGGATACTCAAGACACAGGTGGAACATAAGCCTGTGCTTCTTGCCACCATGCGAATGAAGAATTCCAATTTACATTTGAGGTCATTTTGAGGACTTCTTGGAGCAAAAGCCATGTTGTTTGGAAATGTAGTGATGAAGAGAGTCAAGGCATTGGCCACAGCTATGTGGCTTAAAATCACCTGTCTGGGCCTCTGTTTAGAACCAGTCAGGATTGGAAAGAAATTATGGACAAAGAGAAATACATTGGCAAAAGTCCCAACCCCAAACTGGCAAAGCAAGAGAATCTGAAGAGCCACTTCCTCGGTGGTTTTCAGGGATTTATCATGAGCAGACATGGAGAGGGCTTTATACAACCCTAGAGTGATGATTAGGCAGGACACTGCTATCATCAGGAGTCTGTTCTATTGTCCATGCTTATCAATTGATTTGGGATAATTTCTTCTCTTGATAAGTGAGACACTTTTCTATCACAAACAGGAACTTTGCCTGGAAAACAATGAATGGACAGTAACTCAGAAAAATATTTTTTACTTATCAAATAACTCCTGCACCAAGATAAATTTTGTATTGCACCTACATCTATATGATCAAGTTGGCGAATAACCTTCACAATAACACACATTTGGACACACCATGGGCTTTGCATATGGATAAAGAGAGGAAAGAGGCTCCTTTTTGTATGTGATTCCATCATCAGAGTTCAATACAATTAGGAAGGAGGGGATGCTGCAAATGGGATGTAACTTAATCAATAAAATAACTTAATCAATGATAAATAAGGGTCCATCAGATTTTTCATCAGAATTCAATATAATTAGGAGAGAGAGAAGGCTGCAAATGGAATGTATCTTAATCAATGAAACAACTTAATAATAAAAAGAAAATGCAACTTAAATTAATTAATATAATTTCCTCATGTTATCATAACATGTTAAAAACAATGAGTATGTTAATAAATATGTGATTACATAATCAATAAGGTTTTGTAACAAGTCAGATGTAGAAAATTAAGTTGTTGACTTTTGAGCAATTTTCATACTCTTTATCCACATTATAAAATAGAAAATATTTCTGACAAATCCACCTGTGTTTCTATTACACAGAGGAACATATGTTTACCTATTTAGCCTCCATGTGAAAAATCCCACTTGCTAAGGAGTTTCATTTATTCATATTTTTCCCAGTTTTATTTTTTGTTCTAAAAAGACTCAGGTGACAGAGTCTTACCTGCATCATCTCCATCTTCCCTTCAAAGTTATTAAGACAATCATTATTTTCCCTTTGCAAGCTGATGCTTAGTCTCTTCTTTTTACATGTTTATACGTTTTCTAAAGGAGCACAGAGGCCTTCATCTACCAGATAAAATTCAACATCTCACATACAGATGTTACATTGATTGCTGTTTTCTGCTAAGAGCAAATCGAGAAAACAGACATTTCTTTGATGCAAGCAAAATAGTAACCTATTTCAGTTAAACCGCAGTCTTGAAAAGGAATTAATGATTCATATTGACTTTAGAAGACACTGTACACTGAAGAAGGGAGAAGAAAATTCTAAGAAGTCTATGCTTGTAAGAATCCTACCTTCTGAGACACAGGATGAAGATGCTCATCTGATGTCCAGCTCAGGAATGCAAGCTTCTATAGAAGTATATCTTGTAGTACCTGCTACATTGAAGAAGTTCTCTGTGTGATTCTTTGCCTGGGAAAGAATGAGAGGAAATTCAGAATGGGTTTTAATCTCTATTCAATGCTGTGAAGGTAACCCAACAAAGTCCAGGTTTCCACTCTCATAAAATAGTAGGGTTCCTGGATATGACATCCTTCCATGAGTTTATTTTTGTGTCATCTGTGGTGTAAGTGTATTTGTCTGCATGGTGTCTTTGGGATACCTCTGATGAAGGAAAGCCATTTATCCCCAGAGCAAATTTCCATTTTTACTTTCTGATGCTTAACAATGATGTCTAGTTTGTTAGATGTTAATGAGTTCCTTAGCAGAAGTTAGGGAAGAGTTTTCATGCTTCCTTTGGGAAAACATAAGTTCTGAATTGATCTTGTGATCAGATGTGAATTTGGGCACTCAAGAGTAGAACAAGGAACTCATTATGCACATTTCTATGGAGTGCTTTATCACTACTATTTCAGTCTTGCAAAATTATGCTGACAACAAATCCTTCCAGAAAACCAGCAACATGTCATTCAGATTCTGTAATTTTCCAGGAAATTGCTTCATTCTAATTTTCCCCATGTTTAATCCCAGGACACATACTTCTGTCAAACTTATTAACTGAAGCTGTTGTTTCCCACCTGAATCCTCAGGTTATTTTCCATATCCACTTGTTTGCAGGCATATCATTACTTGTTTTCTGATATACTCATGCATCCTTATCTGAAGCCTAATATATTTTACTAGTATCAAGAGAATCTGCTTTGCAAAGAAGGAATCCTGAACAAATAAGTGATATATGGATTGAGCAATCATTTAGAAATTAATAGAAACAACCACACTCATTTATGCTCAAGGTATTATAGAAACTAGGGACTTAGCTTTGATTATCAGCGATGAAAAGTAAAACCTCAGGTTGTAAATGTAAGAAGTGTACATTCTAAATGTTTATTGATATTCACACCTGCAGCAAGATTGTCGTAGGCACAGTTTAAGTACATATATTAGGATGTATGAGAATAAGATATCATTGCACAACATTTTTACTAATGAAAATAACAGAATATAGAAGGGATATATGTGGAAATAACTTGTCATTTATCGCTCAGATACCATGTTTGTCTGGGACAAGCATACATCCATGATTTCAACTGTGAAATATATGTTGGCTAATTTACAACTACATACAGGTTATTATCCTCATACATGAATGTATATATAACGGAATAATCTTAAACGTCAGGAATTTGTTTTTTTTTTTAATTTTTAAATTGTATTCATTCATTTATTATGGCTCTAGGGATCAAACCCGGGGACTTGGGCATGCTAAGTACTCATTCTATCTCTAAGCTACATATATTCTCAGCCTGTGAATTAATTATAACTATGTTTTATTGTGGTTGTGGTTGTGAGACTTTGTTTCACAATGTAGACCAGACTGTCCTTGAACTCAGAGATCTGCCAAGAGATCACACTGTCTCCCAAGTGCTAGGATGTAAGGTATGAGCCAGCAGGTCCTGAAAGTAGCGGTTTTTTTGGGGGGGGGGTATTTATTTCATTTACATTTCCAATGCTATCCCAAAAGTCCCCCCCCACGCTCCCCCACTCACTCCCCCACCCTCCCACTCCCACTTCTTGGCCCTGGAATTCCCCTGTAATGAGGCATATAAAGTTTGCACGACCAATGGGCCTCTATTTCCACTGATGGCCAACTAGGCCATCTTCTGATTCATATGAAGCTAGAGACACAAGCTCTTGGGGGGGGTATTGGTTAGTTCATATTGTTGTTCCACCTATAGGATTGCAGATCCCTTCAGCTCCTTGGGTACTTTCTCTAGCTCCTCCATTGGGGGACCCGTGTTCCATCCAATAGCTGACTGTGAGCATCCACTTCTATGTTTGCCAGGAAACGCCAGGAATTTGTAAGAGTCATGGCATGTTGAAAAATAGACTTTAGAATACAGTGTTATAAAGGATTAAAGGATGATAATGGAACCTGAATTGTTAAATTTGGGTGTGTGTAGGATGGAAAGTAGATGAGGAAATAAGGAAAGGAATAACTAATTCTAAGTATATTTTGAAAAACTGGAGAAAAATAGTGCTTTTGAGTCATCCTGTAATCACTTGTATATTTCAGAGAAGTTTTAATAAACCTGTACTATATTAGGTGAACAGTCTCCCAAGTAGACATCATATGATGAATAATGTAAACAAACTTCAATTCTAGGTTTATGTGACTTCCTTTTCTTGCTGCTTGCCAATAAATTCCCAAAGCATTATCTACCCTACCCTTAAACATCACAGGCTATTTCCAATAGTGCTGGAAATTCTCCAAAACTAGGTAGTTGAAGACACCATACACTAGACACACAGAACATGCAGAGATCAAATTAGAAATCAAATTGGAACTTACTTTGAAGATTTTTATGCTACCTATGTGTGTACAAGTGATATAACAAAGGAGGCTGAAAAAGCTATGGGGAAACCTTTCTTAAAAGGCGTGCCATCAATGGGAAGAGAGGCCCCTTGGTCTTGCAAACTTTAAATGCCCCAGTACAGGGGAATGCCAGGGCCAAGAAGAGGGAGTCTGCAGGTAGGGGAGCAGGGCAGGGGGAGGGTATAGGGGACTTTTGGCATAGCATTTGAAATGTAAATGAAGAGAATATCTAATACAAAATTGAAAATAAAAAGGTGTGACACACAGTATTGGAGAAGGAAAGTGAACAGAAATTCCATCCTTCTGTGAACTCTGCCAGGTACAGCAATTACTGACTTGAGTCATCAAGTCATACCCATTGATTCGAGAGTGACATGAATGTTATGGGGAAACAATCTACTTTCTTATTCAAACCAAGTCCCTGTCTGTGAGCTAGAACTCATAAACAGCACTCTTTTTATTGTCTGTGGGCAGATAGGTCCTAGCAGGGAATCCAATCCTAACGTTTTCCTTAAAGAACAGAGAATGGAAACATTTCTTGATGACTTATTGCTACACCTGTAGATCAGTGTATCTCCCAGCCCTCATCAGAGAAGCTTCTAGGATGTTCATTAACACAGGAACTCTCAGCTTGTCATTGTGAGTGACATGAGTTTGGTATGCTCTCAGACCTAGAATGGATATGTCATAGCTCTCCCACCAAGCCTTACGGATCTTCATAGAATTTGGGGTGAGCAAAATTTTAGAGCCAGGAGTAGTTGATAACACCAATGAAACAATGTTTTCTGGACACATCAGGGGAGGAACAGAGATACCAATAAGGACTGCAAAAGAATTCAGAAGACTTGTACAAAATAAGCCCAACCAATATTGTTTAGTTAGTTCTTTGTCAGTAGGATAGAAGATAGAGTTTTCTGGGTAGACTAACCTCAATTGTGGAAATGTTTTCTTCAATTTACTTGTCGTCAAGTCTGTAGTGCATTTCTTTATAATAGTTGATATGATAGTTCCTATGCCCATTGGGAAGTGCTCAGCCTGGGAAGGTTTTCTGTGTTCTTTATGATATTAGGCTGAGCAAATCCTGGGGAACAAGCCAATAAGCTGAGCTTCTTTTCCTGCTTCAGTTGCTGAGTTCAGGTTCCTGTCCTGACTTCCTCCCTTGGTGTCTCCTGGTGATTGATGCAACCTGCAAACCAAGTAAACCCTTTCTTCCTTGGTTGTTTTATTCATGGTGATTTTAGGGGCCAGTGAAATGAAGTAAGACACTAACAGAATTCCAGCATGGAGTGATGAAGGTGGGCACAATCACATCACTACTTGGAGCAGGATTATTAGTGATAATTGATGATAAAGAGATCCAGTTTTTAAATGATTTAATCCCTGACAGGTTAGCCACATTGTGGAGAAGGCCATATTTTGAAAAGGAATGGATTTGATGGAACAAAAGAAAATCAAACGTTGTGTGGTTAGGGCTGAGAGAGTAGAAGTATAGAAAATCATGCAATACCACATGCCTGTAATCCTAGCATGTGAAATGTATGATGAAAATTCATCTCATGTTTGAAACTTGCCCGTTCTTATTAAATGTTATGATTCCAGGCATTGCTGCACAGCAAGGTTCTTCCTCATAAAGTTGAGGAGTAATATACAAGTTTTGTTTCCTATTCTTAAAAAAGCTTTCATATATAACAATGAATATAAATTATACATACACCACTCATTTTCTGCCATTTCTCTACTCTCTTCAATATATCTCTCATTATGCTTCACATCCTCTATTTTTATTAAAAATAGATTTTTCCACATACAGTATATGCTGTCTATAGTTTCTTCTACTTCATTTCCTCTTAGTTTCTAAACATTTTACCTCCCAGCCAGATCTATTCCCTTTCTCCCTTTCATTAGGAAACAAACAGGCTTCTAAGGGATAATAGTAAAACTCAAAATATTAACAAAACCAGTAAAAATAATAGAACAAAAAAGATAAAACAAAAACTAACACATCAAAATTGGACAAGACTGACAAACAAAAGGGTCCAAGATAAGGGACTAGAGTGAGAGATCCACTTGTTTAGATATTCACAAATCCCCTAAACACTAAACTCTAAGCTATAATATAGATACAGAGGGTCTGATGTAGACATGTGCAGGTCCTGTGTTTGTTCCTTCAGGCTCTGTTTCTAACTTCATGTCATCATTTGAAAAATTACCCTGTGACTCCATGAGTGCTTTCCATAGAGTTATGGGTGCCTGGTCATGCACCAGACCATGGGCAGAGAGTCAATCATAACAGAAAGAAAAGTGACCCTCCCTCCCTCTCTCTGTCCTCAGCTAATGTCAGGTCATCCTTCATCCCTCCCTTGTTCATCGTGGTATTTTATATTGTTCAATCATACACAGGCCTTCTCTTAATAACAATAAATCTATGATTTCATGTATGAAGATTTCCATGAGTGTAAGTATGTGTACTAAAAGCATGTCTGCTACCCTCAGAGCTCAGAGGATGGCATTGGATTCCCTGGAACTGAAGCCACCTATGGTGCCTTTTTTAAAAAAGAAAATTTTAGATTTTCTTTCAATTCCTCATTTGAAATGATGTATGTATTTTTATTTTCTATGCATTGGCATTTTGTCTGGTTGTGTGCTGTATGTGGTGTCAGATCCTCTTGAACTGGAGTTCCAGTGTGCTGCCATGTAGGTGCTGGAAATTGAACCTAGGTCCTCTGGAAGAGCAGACAATACTCTTTAAAACTGAGCCATCTCTTCAACCCTAAAGCAAAGTTTCTGACTGCTGAGCTATCTCTATAGCCAACTCTGGTACTTTTTAACTGTGGTGAGCCAAATAGGTTTAAATAAACACTGATCAGACAAACATTGTGTTATTTCATGCCACTTCCTGATATTGTCAAGGGCAGAACAATCTTTTGATAGAACTCCATTGGTTTTAATGTATTAACATTTGATCTTACAAATTTAAAAATCACAGACATCATATCCTCATCTCACCATTTACATTCCTTTTATAACTCACTCCGATTTTCATAACTTGGAAAGAGTATGCTTGTATGTTTTATTTCCAATTATAGAGCAATATTCACCCCTCTTCAGTTTTTGAACATTCTCCTCTCATATCTTACATTATGACCATATTTTCCTCTCTCTAGTTTCCTCTCAGTCCCACCATACAACCTTTGCCCTTCCCAGATCCACTTGTCATTTTCTATTTAAAAATAGGGAGGCCCACAACCAAACATGGCATGTATTTTTTCAATACGGTTATGCATCTCCCTTAAGATTAAGGTTGGATGATGCAAACCAGTAGGAGGAAAATGTTCCCCAAAGGCAAGTGTCAGAGACACTCCCATTAATATTGTTAGGAGTCCCACAACAAGAACACACTGAATAATCATAATATATCTTCAAACGATCTAGGTCAGTACTTCGCAGGATAATAGGTTTAAGTGTCTTCTAAATTATCCATCAACTCCGTGTCTCCTCATATTATCTACCACTTGCTCTATAGAGATATTCATGATATTTCTTGTTTCACCATACAGGTCACCTGCTCTGATCTCAGCCTAGGCTCCTTCAGATAGCAGTGATCATATGTAAACCACAGCCAGGAGGGGAGCAAGTTCCAGAAGGGCCCAGTGCAGAGTTAGCTCTCTGGAAGCTGCCTCAGGTAACAAGAAGGAAGTGAGACCTATCCCCACCCCTTGAGCCCTGAGCCTGAAGACAAGCAGGGGCCATCCTAGTTTTAATTTCATTCTCCAGAAGAATTTTCAAGCAGGTTTACAAATGTAAAACGTCTGCTTGGAAAGATAGCAAGCTCCCCAGAGGTTGTCAAGGAGATAAAACTGGGCATGGTAGAGAATTTGAGAGTTGGGAGCAGGAAATCAAAGTCTGCCCTGGCTATACAGCAAGCCAGAGTCCAGCATGGGCTACAAGAGACTGTCTCAAAGCACAAGACAGAGCAAAAGAGCAGGGGAGGAGCCAAGCTAGAGCATATTCAAATTTAGCAACTCAAATGTTGTCTTCTTCTAGTCCTTGAGTTCCATGATTTTGCTGACCCTAAACACCATTAAAATTTAGGAGATTTCACAATTCCACTAGAAGGCAGGAGGCATTTTCCAAAAATGCAAAGTGACAAATCTTGTTAAAAAGTGACAGCTCTCTCTCTCTCTCTCTCTCTCTCTGTGTGTGTGTGTGTGTGTTGGACAGTTTGCCTGAATGTCTATCACATACATGTAGTACCTGTAGAGACAACAAAATGGTAACATATGCCCTTTACTTGGTGTCATAAATGGTTGTCAGCTGCCATGTTGGTACCAGGAATCAAACTTCAGTTCTCTGCAAAAAAGTTAAAGTACTTATCAGGAAGCTATCTATCTCTCCAACCCCCACCCTCAACTTTTTACACTTGATTTGAGCTCAGGTCCTAATGCTTTTGCAGCAAGCACTTAATCAACTAACCCCTAACCCCGCCATGCAAGGGTTTTGAGAAACCTTGTAATCCCAACATATTGTCACAAGATGAATTTATCAGCAGCTTAAGAGTGTCCTTGAAATAAGGAGCAAAGCAAGGTTGTGACTTGTACCTGCTTGTCAGGATGAAGCTACTTAAGGTCTGACCTGGATCCTGATTGGTTGTAGGTGGAGTTGGGTAACTGAAGGGTTACTAATCTTCTATTATCTTTTTTTTTTAACCAGTTTGTGCCTTCTCATGTTTCATGGGGAAAGCACTGAAAAAGTATCTACAAATACCAATAAATATCTATATCATATGTGCCTGGTTTCAGCAAAATGAAGTTTATTTCAAAATGGGCATCTGGTCTGGTACCTCTCTGTTTGAAGCCTCTTTGTATTGGTGACTGCCATTAGTAAATTGGCAGAAAAAGCTATTTGAGGCAATTTATTTTACTAAAGGATTTCTGTGTATAATCTTTAAATCTGCATGAGAATATGATTTTTTTTTGGTTCCCAGATTGATTGGTGGAAATGTTGGAGCAATTTCTTAGCAAAGTCCTCAGGCAGGATCAATTTACTATCTTCAGTGAGTCTCTTATGACAAGATGTGTGAGGCATCTCCAGTTTGCTTTTATGTAAGCAATATCTTCACTAGAATATTTAGGTCCTTCTGGTAGAGAGGTTGGCCTGGATCTGTCAGTCTAAGGGCCAGGGTTAGCATAGGGTTAGGTATGGTGACCTTTGATGCTGCATCAGCATTCAGATTGCCTCTGGCCACTGTGGCAGTTGCCCTGGATATAGGGGTTGTAGGTGAGTCAGACCTGTTTCTTGTCTACTGAGCACAGGCATGTATTAGAGACACCCTTCTAACCAACCTTATCATCTATGGAGATAAGTATGATCTTATTTGGCCCCAAGTTCATGAGCAGGAGATGTGGCCATGTCCCTACCTGTTTGTAGCACTTGAGAAAGCAGTTCCTGCACCTTCCCTGGGCTTCAGGGTACAGCTGGCACTGCTTGTGTGGGATGGCCCCAAGTTCTTGAGCAGGAGACGTGGCCATGTCCCTACCTGGATGTAGGACTTGAGAAAGCAGTTCCTGCACATTCCCTGGGCTGCAGGGTAGAGCTGGCACTGCTTGTGTGGGATGCAGGTGAGCTGTCCCTGTGGGAAACCGTTGCAGAGTGGCAGTTACAGAGTGGCAGTTGTAGAGTGGCAGTTGACTACTACTGGCCACCACACATACATAGGCAGTAAAGGCTCTTTTGCCAAGATGAGGTTTTGAGAATTAACCAAAGTTAACCAATCAGATAAGAGACAAGTCAACCAATCAGATGAGAGACAAGTTAACCAATCAGATGAGAGAGAACGCCTCTCCTAGACCTATATAAGCAGCACCAGTTCTGGGCTTGGGGTCACTTCGCCTCTGCAATCAAGCTCTCCCAATAAACGTGTGCGGAAGGATCCTGTTGCAGCATCGTTCTTCCTGGCCAGTCGGGCGCGTGCAAGATGGCCCCAAGGGCATGAGAGCATTGGAGCCCACAGGCTGACCCTTTCTTATATCTCTTAGTCCCTGATCCAGGATTTTCAGTTGGTGTAGCCCAAAATCTACCCCATCAATGAAATATGGGAGTGCATGAAGGGGCTGGTTCTATAAATACAAAACTTCAGGATTTCCATGACTCAGGGCAACAGCAGCATATTCAGGAGGAGTTTCAGTGAGGCTCCCAAAGCAGAGGTTCAAGGTTTTACACCAGACTAACAAGTCATTGCACTAAACACTTAAAAGCCAAGAAGTGTGAACAAAATAGACACATTTAGATGAGCTACATCTCCCATGTAACTTTATTTCTCTTTTGCAGAGGAAGGTTTCCAGGGTGAAGAGATGGTATTAGGGGAGGAGGAGATGAGTAGGATTGGGGTGCATGATATGAATAAGTCCCACAACAATACAGCAAAAAGCCCATTTAACAATGTTATTTTATTTCCAATATAGAAGACATATTTGTAAGGATTAAGTGATGAGGGAGGTTAATGTTAAAACTGATCCAGGTGGCCTTCATTTCTCCCCAGTGTGTGTGTGGGGGCATTTATCTGCCTTGGCTTCTGAGAGGTGCCTTTTACTATGCTGTATGGAAGTGAGGCATCCAGGTGACCCACAGTGCTAACAAAGCTGGGATCACTTTGTCAGCCAACCAATTGAAATGTACTCAGGAGTCATCAGAGTTCCCCAAAACATGGCCTGATGGGGTCTGCCAGTTATCCAGCATCCATTGAAGAACACCCAGGTGTTCTCACCATTATCACCATGCGTGATTCTTCTCCATCTTTCCAATGAGTATGCACCTGCATAAAGGAGGTCAGGCCTTCTGAAGTGCTCTCTGGAGCTAAAGTTGACTGTGGATTTCTTTATCATGATATTTAGCGTGTGTGCACATACATACACCCATGGTATGTTTAACTTGTATATTTGTACATGTGTGTCCTGTGTACATGAAATTGTATGCTCAACATTCTGTGTATGGTGTATGTATACCTAGGGAATTCAGTCTGACATGTCAATTCCCACATGCTGAACGACTTGACATTTGGGCCCAGGCTTTTAGGGCCATCAAGGAGATTTTAATGCACCTCTCTAAGTAGGTGTTGGTTGCCTTTAATCAGCAGGAGTAAGAGAGGGAGCTCAGTGAGTTCTGGGAAGGCTGGGTCTGCAAAGTGATTTCTAGGATAGTCAGGGATAAATAGAGAAACCCTGCCTCAAAAAAAAAAAAAAAAAAAGGAAGTTTATCTGTCTCCACCTCAATGTGCATGGTGGCACGCTGCAGCTAGCATGATGGCTATTTCCCTTGCATTCTGGAAAAGAAACTCAGATCTCCCATGGGAAGCAGTCACTGTATGGACAGAATCATCAACTCAGCTGATGTCTTATGCTGCTGACTCTCATGCAGGCTGTAGATGTCACATACTTGGCTTTCAGCACAGCCAACTCTCATAATAGTCTGGAGGGCCCGGAACAGCCGTGTGTCTATGCAACTTCTTTAGGTGACATTCCTTGGGCAGCCCACAGAAGACAGATAATTTGATCCTTTATTTTGTTATGCATGAGAAAAAGGAAGGACAAAAATCATGTTCAAGCTCCCCCCACACCTTGCTTGACAACATGATTTGAAGCCGGGACCCTAGCAAATAAGGAGCACTGACATGGTGCCAGAATACAGTTACCACAAATGGGCAGCAAAACATGTGTTTGTGAGTTTTGCAAAGATACCAGCCTTCCTGCCTTAATTATTGGCAAATGTTGGGGTCCCATGTCCTCCTGATTTCCTGCCAAGGAACTATCAGGGATCACTGACTACTCAGCTACACAGAAAGGAGCGAGCCTGGAGCACTGGACTCACTGCTCTTCAATGCCTCCCACAGGGCCAGCCAGAAGTACTTACTTCACAGCTCTGCAGTACTGTGCACAGGGGACAGTACTAAATCCTTTTCCAGATATAAGTTACAGGAAACAATTACTGCACGTGTGGATGTCCAGTTTTCTTATCTGTAACAGAAGAGACTTCTGATTCACAGGGAATATGTGGTTGTTTTTGCTACCAATTCACTTTTCTCAGATTTGGGCATTAAGAGTTGGGGGAGGGGTGGGTGGGATGATGTTTATTTTTAAATAGAGTGTCATACCTTCTAGACTGGCCTCAAACTCTCTGTGTGGAGGATGACCTTGAGTGCCTGGTTCACTTGTTTCTACCCCTTAGTCCTGTGTTCCTGGCCATAAACCACCTCATTTGATTTGATGCTGGCTAAGAATGCAGGAACTCCTGCATGCTTGGCACACTGAGCTATAGCACTAATCTGGTTGTTGTTGTTTTTAAAGATTCACATGGTCAGAAAAGCTAGATTATTGCTAACTATACATTCCTGGCTAGCTTTTAATTTAAGGCTAATCTCTTGTCTACTAAGCCTCCAGAGTCCTAAAATGACATGCGTACTCCATCACTCTAGCTCTGATATCTGGTCTTAATTAAAATCAACAAACTCCTTAGAACTGGCTAAATGTGAGTCAGGTGTTATTGCCCAAGGGGTGAGGGGATTAAACCTTTAAATAGTGGGCATGAAGCTCCATCTGACAATTTTCCTCAGCTGCATGTTTTGGCTCAGGCTTGTATTGGCTTGTACCTCCTGTTCTGTCCACCCTGATGCACAGAGAAATTAAATGAGGTCAGCTCAAGGGCTGCTAGTCAGAAGACATGTGCAAAGCCAACTGGCTACACAGAGATTGAAAACTGCTGAATGCTGATCTGAGCTTGGTTAAGATGTCATGGGACTGGAACAGCCTCCTTCCCCCACCTCCAACCAGCTTACAGCTCACCAGCTTCAGAGGAGGGAAGTCCAGGTACAGCTCATGTTGGTAGTACTTGCAAATATTCTCAGTAGGAAAAAGAAGTCATCCAGAAAACAAGGAAGGAAGGAAAAGAAGGAAGGAAGGAAGGAAGGAAGGAAGGAAGGAAGGAAAGAAAGGAAGGAAGGGAGAAAGAAAGGGAGAGGAGAGGAGAGGAGAGGGGAGGGGAAGAGAGAGAGAGAGAGAGAGAGAGAGAGAGAGAGAGAGAGAGAGAGAGAGAGAGAGAGAGAGAGAGAAAGAGAACAAGAAAACAAGAGTGTCATTGATATAGACATGTAAATCAGTAAAAGGACTGTGGAGGAAGGAGGATTAAGAATTTGAGGTCATCCCCAGCTACATAGTGAGTCCCAGGTTAGCCTGATCTACAGAGTGACTCCTCAGGTGAAACTGCACTTGCCCAGCATGCAGGAAGCCTTGGGTTTCTTCCCCAGAACCAGATAAACTAGGATTTGAAGGAAATTCTGTAATCCCTACATTTGTTAGGGGAGACACAGAATTTAAAACTCAAGGTCATTCGCAGTTCCATACATACATAAACAAACAAACAAACAAACAAACAAACAGTTAAGACATGCAAAGCTCCATCTCCTACCTCAGCTGGCAGAGGGCAGGAGCATCACCAGTCCTTGGCTACCTGGACTGCATACAGAAACCTGGGGTCAAAACAAGGGAAGAGAAAAAAGAAAGAATTCCTCAGTAGAAGGACCTGATAGGGTCCTCAAGAGATGGCTCAGCAGCTTAGAGCACTGAGTGCTCTTCCAGAGGTCCTGAGTTCAATACCTAGCATCCACATGGTGACTCACATCCTATGCATTCAATTCCTATGGTGACACAATATCAGGTCTTTCATTTTATGAAGAAAATTTATATGAGTGTCCTCATATAAATAAAACAAATAAATATTTCTTCACAAAACGAAAGGCCTGATATTGTGTCACCAGGGGAATTAAATCCATGATCACTGGCAAAGAAAAAAATGACATGAATATGAAGTTTAGCCAGTCTGTACTGAGGAGGAAAATATAATAACAAAGTTGGAAAACTATAGATACTGCTATAAATAAGGACTTCATTTGTTCATGATGCATACATACATGACCACAGTGTGGGGTGTATATGTGTGTTTCTTCTTGTACGTGTCTGTTTGTCCTCAAATATGTAGACCAGGAATATTATTCAAATGCTTTTCCACCTTAATATTTGAGGCAGGGATGTCAGTGATCTCAGACCAGCAAACTCTCACATCTGCCTCTTTTGACTACCAGGCCTAAGGGGACACAAGGACACTGCCTTTTCTTGTTTTCACATGGTCCTTTTGTTGCACTGTGACGCTGTACCCAACACATACCTCCCCAGATACAGGCCATAAATCTGAAATTCCATATATTTAAAATGTGCATGTCCTTTTAAAAATAGGATACCACTCAGCATGGAACTTACTCTTCCCTACAGTGGACTTGAACTTTTGATACTTGACAGGGCAGAGTGGCTCAAAAATGATATTTCTGCATTGTTGATGTCAAGACAGGAAGGTGAGGATCTTGCTCAAGGTCATCTTTGGTAAAAGGTGTCCTGTTGGGACATATGAGACCCAGAGTAAACCACAAATGCTAACAGCATTAAAGTGCACCTAAGGAAGAACTGAGGCAGCAGGATCCACAGGAAGTAAAAGACAGTATGGGTTCCGCCCTGAGTTCCATTCCATCTGATTTACACACAAGACAATGTAAACTCTAAAACCACCGTAGCAATATTATTCCTACCAACAAAAGTAGAAAGAACCACGTATCTGAATAAAAATGGAAGTGTGCTTCAGACATCAGAGTACATATTTCAGGGAATAAAAACCAATTTCTGTCTCTTTCTTGGGGCAGTCTCTTGCTCAGTGTCACTTTTCTTTACAGTATGCACATTGGTTCTTATCTAGAGGTGGTCATGAAAATCCTCTGGAGTTCTGAGGTCTTCTCGGCCCTGTGTTGCCCAGGTACCCTGTCTGCCTACTTCCTCTCTGCCTACTTTCTCTACCTTTTCTATAAACTTCCTTATCACCTGCGAATGTAGCCAAAATCTTAGTTAAATTTCTTTCTTGCCTTCTATCTCGTCTACTTTCTCTTGCCTCAGCCTCTCTCTTTTCTCTTTCTCCTTTTTTTCTTTTTCAGTCTGTCTCTTATGGTACACTTTCTCTGCCTCCTTAACCAGATCTTGCAAGGATAATGTTTGCAGACTCTCTAGACGCTGTAACCTTCTCCTTAAGTCAGAAGCAGACTGCCCGATGAAAGCCATGGCCACCGCCGCCTGCTGGCCCTCTGACGTAAGGTCAAAGGGATTGTAATGCTTGTATGCTTCTAAGAGGTGCTCCAAAAACACTGCTGGGGGCTCCTTTTCCTCTTGTAGGATCTCTCTTACCTTGGCCAAATTGATGGGGCACCTGCCAGCTCCTCTCAGTCCTGCTACCAGAGCCTGGCAGAAAACTGTCAACCGCTCCCTATCTTCAGGCCTGTTAGGGTCCCAGTCAGGACATGTCAGAGGGAAGCCTGCATCTATTTCATTCGGAAGTTGTGTCGGCCATCCATTGGCCCCCAGCACGTTCTTTCTTGCCTCCAGCAGAATCCTTTCCTTCTCCTCTGTGGTGAAAAGAACCTGTATAAGCTGCTGACAATCATCCCAAGTAGGCCTATGAGAGAACATGAGAGATTCCATTAGATTAGTAAGGCTAGAGGGGTTTTCAGAGAAGGGGGCATGGTTTGCCTTCCAATTATAGAGATCAGAGGAGGAAAAAGGCCAGTACTGAAGGGGCTGCAGTTGTCTGGGGTCTGTTGGAGGAGGGCCATAAGTACGTAAAGGCAGCATGGTGGTTGAGTCTGGTCCCTCTGGGCTCCGAGCTCACTGGCCTCAGGTTCCGGGTTCCAGCAGCTGGTCCCTCCCCTATGTCTCCAGTGGCCCCCTGTTGAAAGATCTGGGAGGGGACTGGTTGGGGATATGGGGGTAGGGTGTTACACCATTCTGGAGGTTCTTCTATCTCTGGATAGATCCTGGGAGGAGCCAAGGGCTGTGGTTCAGCCCCCACAGTTTTTATCTTAGTTTTTTCTCTGAGTGGCAGAGAGCCAGGACTCGGGATCCTGGCTTGTTCTTTTGAACCCAAGGCTTCAACCAGGATGGGGGGTCATGTGCTAAATTTTCCCAGATGAGAATGTAGGGCACTTGATCTGGTTGAGACCTTGCCCTCCTCTGCATAACATGTTTAACGGCAGAAATCACAATCAAATCAAGAGTGCCCTCTGGTGGCCAACCAACATCAAAAGCTGGCCATTCCATAGAGCAGAAAGTTCTCCAAAATCTTTCTGACATCTACAGACAGATTGTGAGTCTTAGTCTTAATTTCAGTCCAATGCTCGAGAGTCAGTCCAAGGGGAGTGCTACTAGTCTGTCCCATCATCAGAGTCACATACAGGGAAACAAGATATACACACAAAAAGATTACAATAACCGAGACCAGGACCCAATCAGACAGCCGAGTAAGCACACTCTCACTTGGCACCCCGATGGGAAATCTCCAGGCGTCCCCGGAGCTCCCTCAGACCTCCTGGGATGTCTCCCAGGGTGGCAGCCGGTTACTCCTGACACGTCTATCAGTAACCCACCCCTCCATCCCAGACAGGGAGTTCGTTGCTCTCACGAGCTGCGGATGACTGCAAACCGAGAATACAGAATTCAAACACAGCCGGCAGACAAAGATATAGACAAAGATATAGACAAAGATAGGATCCTATCTCCAAGCGGGGTCTCTGAGAACTGGGGTAGGCCACAGATCCCGGCCCGTTGCTGGGCCTCTGCTCAAGTCCCAGGATGAGCTGGCCAACACCCCAACATCTTGAGAGAAAACTACACTTGATGCAAACTGCAAGAGGTCTTATTATCAGCTAGCTGAGGACGAAGTCCCTCTGCCGTGCAGGGCAGGGGAGTTCGACCTTTGTTGTTCTTGTTAGGGTTGTTGGTCTTTTTTTTTTTTTTTTTTTTTCGAGACAGGGTTTCTCTTTATAGCCCTGGCTGTCCTGGAACTCACTCTGTAGACGACCAGGCTGGCCTCGAACTCAGAAATCCACCTGCCTCTGTCTCCCCAGTGCTGGGATTAAAGGTGTGTGCCACCACACCCGGCTGTTTGTTGGGTTTTAATTTTGTGTGTCACTTTCCATCAAGTGTGATTTTAAATGTTATGTTATTTTGTGTGTGTGTGTGTTTTTGCCTCTTAAGACCATCTTCAGTTTTATATGATTACCTTGGTGTCCACTTTCTGAAAGCAGATTGAGACCTGTCTACATGGAAGTTGTTCATGTACGAGAAGAGACAGAAGCAGAGACAGAGACACAGACTCACCAGGGGTTCCACATGCCAGTGAATTGATGGCAAGGAAAGATGATGTGATTCTAGCTCTCCAAGCCAGTCTGGCCAGAGTCTCTGAGATGTCCTCCTTGGTTTTGTCTGAGTAGCTCAGCCTGTTCCAGTAGCTAAGGCCAACACAGAACTCATGAAATGAACTTTCAAAGAGTTGTGCATTGTGGCTTCAGGAACATAGGGTCCTATGATGCTCTTCCTGTCTCAGAGTAGAATAAGACATCTCTCTCTTCTCAGATTGGGGCTGGAGAAAAATTCTGTCTTATGAGAGCTTAATGTTGCTCAGTGGGCAGTGGAGATAATAAACAAGAATGTGTTTCAGAACAGTAGAATGCTGTAGGGACATACTGTTGAACTCAGCAGAAATCCGAGCAGGATGACTATGCCAGGAGCCTTGTTATCTTGTGTTCAAAATAGGGGAGACATTTGGTAGGACAGACCATCCATGTCAGTCTCACAGGCTTCTGTGTGCCTCGTGCTGTGACTGATATTGTCACAGTCTAGGGAGAAAGAACACAGGAGATGACATCTTACCAGTGTGAAAGTGAGAGGAACAGGGAAAGCTTCCCAGAAGCCATTTCAAAGGACATGCAAGGTTGTTTACCTGGGCCATAACAAGCAGTGTGCAAATACTCAAAGAATTGGAAGAAACTTTGCTGATGTGTCCAGCTGATTGCAGACTCCAGGTAGAGGACTGAAGCTGACAAGAGGCAGGGCTACACGAGTACAGCAGGGTGATGTCCTATCATAAAGGTCTCTAGTTTGACCATGGTTCTCACACTTGTCATTCCCTCCTACTGTGGCCTGTGGTGCTGAGTCTGGAATCCTGTTACTAAGACCCTGGAAGGAACAAGCATAGAGAGGCAGGAGGTGAGGAATTAGAGGGCAGAATTGTTGGAGAGAGAGGGCACAGTTACCCCTGGAGACACTCCACAGCTGTATTTTCATAAGCTTTGCTCTGTGTTGGGTCTGAGGACTGAAGCAATGTAACCTGCGATGGTTTTTGCAGGGAGATGGGGCTGTGTGGGGGTTTGTAAAAGTTGGCAGGAGTTTGCTCCCTAGAGGACTTTCACAGAGACATTTGCGGGCCTCATTCTCTACCTGGGAACCCATTTTGGGGCAGGTGGAACAGGTTGGCTCAGGAAACTTCTCTCGGGAGAGAAGTTAACCTTGTGAAGAAGATCATGTTCCCTGCAAGAAACAGGGAGCAAAGGAGAGACACTTCCCATAGAACAATCTGTTATGTTTATCCAGGCTGGAAAAGAAATCACGGGGCTCTTGTTTCACATACAGCTTGGGGGCAGTTTTGCACCTCAGTCCTCTCCTCTGAGCAAGACGCAGTGAGGTCAGCCCTTCCTGATCTGCTGCCTCTCGTCCACAATGGTCTGCCTTCTAAAGGCAAGCTCCAAGCCACTATGAGGAACTCCAGATATCCATAGGGGGCCCTGATATTCCTCTGCATATAGGAGTTCTGGGCAGTGTGCCACAGAAACCGGCCAGCTTCTGCCCAGGAATCACTTCAGCAGCCAAGTCAAAATCACACAGCTTGGCATTTCCCCTGCAGTCGATCAAAATGTTGCTGGCCTTTATGTCTGTGTGGACAATGTGATGGCCATGGCAGTACTGCACCGCATGTACTATCTGGGCAAACAGCCTTCGAGTCTCGCTCTCCTCTAAAGACCCCACTTTGATGACGCGATCTTGTAGCTCTCCCTCTGAGGCATACTCCATCACCAGGTAGGTAGCCTCTCTTCTCTGGACCACATGAAACAGCTTGATAATGTTAGGATGGCTAAGGGATTTCATAATCCTGGCTTCCCTTCTGATGACCAAGGCATACTTGGTATTTTGGAGAATTTTTGCAGACACAGTAGTAAATGTGGGGACATGGAAGTCCAGTTTTACCACCAAAAAATTTCCTTCACTCAGAGTGGTCATCATCTTATAGTTAGTGGAGAAGTTTTACTCAGTAGAGTAGCAGGCCTTCAGATCCTGCTCCGTCATCAGGCCCTCTATGATTTGGCTAGAAACAAACTTGTCATGAGAAATTAAAAAAAATATTAAAGTCAAGACCAAGAGAATTTTACAGCTATAAATTCCTACCTCCAAAGACAAGAAAAATGTCAGAAACATGTCAGACAATCTAGTCAGGTTCTTGGAATGCTTTGGAAGAGAAGAGCAAAGCACCTTCTAAAGCAGTAGACACAAACTATGACATAGATCAGGTTGACAGCAACCAAGTGCAAACTGATAGAACAAAACAAGGGATCACGGACAGTAAGAGCTGCTCTTTGGAAAGAACAACCATCCTCTCCTCTGATCTCAGCACACACTGAGAGCCAGTGCACCAAGAAAATCAGGTTCTAGAGGAGTGCATAAGACAACAGACAGACACTCCAACACCCACAGTGTCCAGGCTGGAGAGCTGGCTCTGGAGTCCAGAATGTCATCTAGTCCTGAAGAGACCTACCTGCATTTGGTTCTCAGGACCCAGATCAGGTCACCCACAAAGGCCCTAAGTTCAGTCCTAGGAGATACTATACCTCTGGCCTCTAAGGACACCCATACAGCATACTCACACGCGTGACACGTTCCTTAAAAATACAGGCAGGTTTAGTGAGAATTTTGGATTATTTAAAACCCCAGTAATTGTATGTGTTATTCTTTTCCAGGTTTGTGACAAGAGGCTCACAACTACCTGTAACTCTCAGTCCCTAAAATCTGACTCCTTCTTCTGACCTCCACAGCAAGGATGTAGTGCTAAGTGAGACACACATGGAGGCAAAATACTCATACACATAAATGAAAACATAAAATATTCTAACTTGTAAAGTGTAACTTGAAATAATAAAAAGTAAAATGGAAGATAATAAAGAATATGAAAAAGTAAACACATAAATCAAGCCAGCAAATACACAAACCAACACATACACACACACACACACACACACACACACACACACACACACACACACACACAGGAAATCATAGTCAACAAAGTTGAGAGAAACTCTCTCTTTCATGGTCCAAAGCTCCTGAACTCCAAATATAATCTCTTAGCTGGGTTGAACTCAGGTTGCTTTCCAACCAACCTACAGGTTCTGTAGTGCAAGGACAGGAGGCAGCCACATGCAGAACTGTAAGTGGACAGGGGTCTATCATTCCCTAAAATGGTTCTTTGTGAGATCAGAGCAAGAAATGGACCAATGATGTCTAGGCACAGCCCACTGGCTTTCCACTGTCATGAAACTTGTGAATCAGGATTAGTGACAGAGGTGAAAAGGAAGCCCCAGATTTGGAGGTTAGGTTACAACAGCTTATTTATTCATAATTATCAATAAACAAGTAAATAGTGAAATGGGATCACACACACACACACACACACACACACACACACACACACACACACACACACACACAAGCTTTACTAACCTCCAGTCTGGCCGATGTCATCAGGTAAGGCTCTCGATGTCTCCTGTTGCTTTTCGTGTTCCACAGGAGCTGGTTCCGTGTGATGTGGGGTCACTCTCTTTGGCGGCAGATGTCCAGGTGGACTTCATTCTGCTGACCAGAATGACCAGATGAACCAGCAGAATTTGTTGAAAATGCTGTCTTTTTCCCACTGGATGGCTTTAGCTACTTTGTCAAAAATCAAGTGACCATAGGTGTGTGGATTCATTTTTGGGTCTTCAATTCTATTCCATTGATCTACCTGCCTGTCACTGTACCAATACCATGCAGTTTTTATCACTATTGCTCTGTAGTACACCTTGAGGTCAGAGATGCTGATTCCCCTAGAAGTTCTTTTATTGTTGAGAAGAGTTTTCGCTATCCTGTTTTTTTTTTTTTTTTGTTATTCCAGATGAATTTGCAAACTGCTTTTTCTAACTCTATGAAGAATTGAGTTTGAATTTTGATGGAGATTGCTTTGAATTGTAGACTGCTTTTGACAATATAGCCATTTTTACTATGTTAATCCTGCCAACCAATCAATGATCATGTGAGATCTTCCCATCTTCTGTGGTCTTCTTCTATTTCTTTCTTCAGATACTTGAAGTTCTTGTCATACAGATCTTTCATTTGCTTGTTTAGAGTCATGCTAAGATATTTTATATTATTTGTGACTATTCTGGATGGTGTCATTTTCCTAATTTCCTTCTCAACCTCTTTATCCTTTTAGTAGAGGAAGGCTACTGATTTGTTTTAGCTAATTTTATATCCAGCCAATTCGCTAAAGCTGTTTATCAGCTGTAGGAGTTCTTTGGTAGAATTTTTGGGATCATTTATGTATACTATCCTATCATCTTGCAAATAGTGATATCTTTTTTCTTCCTTTCCAATTTGTATCCCTTTGATTTCCTTTTCATGTTTAATTGCTCTGGCTAGAGATTCTAGTATGATATTGTATAAATAGGGAGAGAGTGGGCAGCCTTAGCTTGTCTCTGATTTTAGTGGGATTGCTTCAAGTTTCTCTCCATTTAGTTTGATGTTGGCTATTGGTTTGTTGTATACTGCTTTTATTATGTTTGGGTATGTGCCTTGAATTGCTGATCTTTTCCATACTTTTAACAGGATCAGTTGTTGTGTTCTGTCAAAGGCTTTTTCGCATCTCATGAGATGATCATGTGTTTTTTTTTCTTTGATTTTGTTTATATAGTGGATTACATTGATGAATTTCTGTATTTTGAACCATCCCTGCATCCCTGCGATTAAGCATACTTGATCATGGTGAATGATCATTGAATCATTGAACACATCATGAATGATGTGTTCTTGGATTTAGTTTGTGAAAATTTTATTGAGTATTTTTGCATCAATATTCATAAGGCAAATTGATCCTTGTTGGGTCTTTGTGTGGTTTAGGTATCTGTAACTGTGGCTTCACAGAACAAATTTGATAGTGTTTCTTTTGTTCTGCTTTTGTGTTTGACAAGTATTGGTATTAGGTCTTCTTTGGAGGTCTGAGAGAATTCTGCACTAAACCCATCTGGTCCTGTGCTTTTTTTGTATGGGACTTTTAATGACTGCTTCTATTTCCTTAGGGGTTATTGGACTGTTTAGATTGTTTATCTGATCCTGATTTAACTTTAGCACTTGGTATGTGTCTAGAAAATCAAATCATCTATTTCATGTAGATTTTTCAGTTTTGTCCAGTATAGACTTTTGTAGTAGAATCTGATGATTTTTTTAAAATTTCTGAAGTTTCTGTTGTTATGTCTCCTTTTCATTTCTTATTTTGTAAATTGGATGCTGTTTCTGTGCCATCTACTTAGTTTGGCTAATGGTTTATTTATCTTGTTGATTTTCTTAAAGAAACAGCTCCTAGTTTTGTTGATTCTTTGTATAGTTCTCTTTATTTCTACTTGGTTGATGTCAGCCTTGAGTTTGATTATATACTGCCATCTACTCCTCTTGGGTGTATTTGCTTCATTTTGTTCTAGAGCTTTCATATGTGCTGTTAAGCTGCTAGTGTATGATCTCTCCAATTTCTTTATGGAGTCAGAGTTTTATATGTTTCCCTCTTAGCACTGCTTTTATTGTGTCACATAAGGTTGAATATGTCGTGCTTTAATTTTGGTTAAATCCTAAAAAGTCTTTCTGTATTTCTTCCCTGTTATCATTGAGTAGAGAGTTGTTCAGCTTCCAAGTGTATGTGGTCTTTCTGCTGTTTCTGTTCTTATTGAAGACCAGCCTTAGTCCATGGTGATCTGATAGGGTGCATGGAGTTATTTCAATCTTATATCAGTTGTGGCTTATTTTGTGTCTGATTATATGGTCAATTTTGGAGAAGTTACCATGAGGTGCTGAGAAGGTATTTTCTTTGGTTTTAAGGTGAAATCATCTGTAGATAGTTATTAAATCCATTTGGTTCATAACTTCTGTTCATCTCATTGTGTCTCTGTTTAGTTTCTGTTTCTGTGATCTGTCCAATGATGAGGGTGGGCTGTTGAATCCTCCCACTATTATTGTGTGGGGTACAATGTGTTCTTTGAGCTTTGCAATATTTCTTTTACAAATGTGAGTGCCCTTGTATTTGGGGTATAGATGTTCAGAATTGAGAGTACATCTTGGTACATCCCCCCCCCTTTGGTGAGTATGACGTGTCCTTCATAATCTCTTTTGGTAACTTTTAGTTGAAAGTAATTTTATTTGATATTAGAATGGCTGGTTCAGCTTGTTTCTTGGGGCCATTTGCTAGGAAACATTTTTCCACACGTTTACTCCGAGGTAGTGTCTGCCTTTGTCACTGGGGAGCAGTTCCTGTATGCAGCAAAAATGCTGGGTCCTGTTTACCTATCCAGTCTGTTATTCTAGTTCTTTTTATTGGGGAATTGTATCCATTGATGTTGAGATATTAACCAATGATTGTTGCTTCTTGTTATTTTTGTTGTTAGAGATGGAATTATGTTTGTGTGGCTCTCTTGGGTTTGTTGTGAGATTAATTTCTTGTTTAATCTTGGGTGTAATTTCCCTCCTTGTGTTGGTGTTTTCCTTCCATTATCCTTTGTAGGGCTGTATTTGTGGAAATATATTGTGTAAATTTGGTCGTGTTATGGAATATCTTGATTTCTCCATTTATGGTAATTTAGAGTTTTGCTGGGTATAGTAGCCTGGGCTGGCATTTATGATCTCTTCGGATCTGTATGACATCTGCCCAGGATATTCTAGCTTTCATAGTCTCTGCTGAAGAGTTAAAAAAAAAGAGTTTGGTTTAATTATGACATGTCTGCCTTTATATGTTATTTGACCTTTTTTTTTATTGCTTTGTTATTTCTGTACTGTTTATTTCTTTCTTTGTTCTGTGCATTTGGTGTTTTGATGTGATGGGAGAAATTTCTTTTCTGGTCTAATGTATTTGTTGTTCTGTAGGCATCTTGTAAGTTTATGGGCATCTCTTCCATTACATTAGGCAATTTTTCTTCTATAATTTTGTTGAAGATGTTTACTGTCCCTTTGAATTGTTAATCTTCACTCTCTTCTATGCCCATTATTCTTATGTTTGGTCTTTTCACTGTGTCTTGTATTTCCTGGATGTTTTGGGTTAGGAACTTTTTGCATTTTGCATTTCCTTTGACTTTTGTGTCAATGTCTTCTATGTTATCTTCTTTACTTGAGATTTTCTCTTTATCTCTTGTATTCTGTTGGCTGTGCTTATATCTGTAGCTCCTGATCTCCTTGCTCCATTTTCTAACTCTAGAGTTGTCTCACTTTGTGATTTTTAAATTGGTTCTATTTCCCTTATTAGATCCTGGATAGTTTTGTTCAATTCCTTTATCTTCTTGGTTGTATTTTCCTGTATTTCTTTAAGGAATTTATGTGTTTCCTCTTTAAGGCCTTCTACCCTTTTCCCTATATTTCTTTAAGGGAATTATTTATGTCCCTCTTAAAGTACTCTACATCATTGTGAGATGGGATTTTAGCTCAGAATCTTGCTTTTCAAATGTGTTGGGGTTTCTGGGTATTGGTAGCCTGTGAGCCTGTGAGCCTGTGTGTCAGAACTCCTTGGGTTTTTGCTGTCTCTGGGTGTGATCAGGTTGGGGAGAACTGGAGCACAGAATCTGCTCCATGCCCCAGATTCAAATGTGAAGGATTGTGTGTCCCCAAGCTGGGTGGGGAGTTCCTTTGTTCCCTGGGCCCTGATTGGGTCCCAGTTTGGTCAAGTATTAGGGTGGAAGTGTCAGCCTCACCTGTGATCCTGGGTGTTTCATAACTCCTGGGGGTCAAGCTGCTTCTTGGTGTGATTAGAGTGGGTAGGACTGGAGCACAGTATCTGCTCCCAGGCACAGACATGAACCCATGAACTGGAAGGATCATATTTTTGATGTTATTTTGAGACAGGGTCTCTCTCTGTAGTGCTGGAGCTGGAAACATAGGGCAGGTTGGCCTTGAAACTCACCAGGATCCTCTATCATTATTGGGTATTTATGTGGTTTAGGTATCAGAGTAAGTGTTGCTTCATAGAATGAATTGGGTAGAGTACCTTCTGTTTCTATTTTGTGGAATAGTTTGAGAAGAACTGGAATTAGATTTTCTTTGAAGGCCTGATAGAACTCTGCACTAAACCCATCTGGTCCTGGGCTTTTTTTTTTGGTTGGGAGACTATTAATGACTGCTTCTATTTCTTTAGGGGATATAGGACTGTTTAGGTCATTAATCTGATCCTGATTTAACTTTGGCACCTGGCATTTGTCTAGAAATTTGTCCATTTCATCCAGGTTTTCCTGTTTTGTTGAGTAGAGTCTTTTGTAGAAGGATCTGATGGTGTTTTGGATTTCTTCAGGATCTGTTGTTATGTCTCCCTTTTCATTTCTGATTTTGTTAATTAGGATGCTGTCCTTGTGCCCTCTAGTGAGTCTGGCTAAGGGTTTATCTATCTTGTTGATTTTCACAAAGAACCAGCTCCTCGTTTGGTTGATTCTTTGAATAGTTCTTCTCGTTTCCACTTGTTTGATTTTGCCCCTGAGTTTGATTAGTTCCTGGTGTGTACTCCTCTTGGATCAAATTGCTTCCTTTTGTTCTAGAGCTTTTAGGTGTGTTGTCAAGCTGCTAGTGTGTGCTCTCTCTAGTTTCTTTTTGGAGGCACTCAGAGCTATGAGTTTTCCTCTTAGAAATGCTTTCATCGTGTCCCATAAGTTTGGGTATGTTGTGGCTTCATTTTCATTAAACTCTAAAAAGTCTTTAATTTCTTTCTTTAATTCTTCCTTGACCAAGGTATCAGTGAGAAGAGTGTTGTGCAGTTTCCACGTGAATGTTGGCTTTCCATTATTTATGTTGTTATTGAAGATCAGCCTTAGTCCATGGTGATCTGATAGGATGCATGGGACAATTTCAATATTTTTGTATCTGTTGAGGCCTGTTTTGTGACCAATTATATGGTCAGTTTTGGAGAAGGTACCATAAGGTGCTGAGAAGAAGTTATATCCTTTTGTTTAAGATAAAATGTTCTGTAGATATCTGTTAAATCCATTTGTTTCATAATTTCTATTAGTTTCACTGTGTCCCTGTTTAGTTTCTGTTTCCACAGTCTGTCCATTGATGAAAGTGGTGTGTTGAAGTCTCCCACTATTATTGTGTGAGATGCATGCGTGCTTTGAGCTTTTACTAAAGTTTCTTTAATGAACGTGGCTGCCCTTGCATTTGGAGCATATATATTCAGAATTGAGAGTTCCTCTTGGAAGATTTTACCTTTGATATGTATGAAGTGCCCCTCCTGTCTTTTTTGATAACTTTGGGTTGGAAGTTGATTTTATTAGATATTAGAATGGGTACTCGCTTGTTTCTTCAGACCATTTGCTTGGAAAATTGTTTTCCAACCTTTCACTCTGAGGTAGTGTCTGTCTTTTTCCCTGAGATGGGTTTCCTGTAAGCAGCAAAATGTTGGGTTCTGTTTGTGTAGCCAGTCTGTTAGTCTATGTCTTTTTATTGGGGAATTGAGTCCATTGATATTAAGAGATATCAAGGAAAAGTAATTGTTGCTTCCTATTGTTTTTGTTGTTAGAGTTGGCATTCTGATCTTGTGGCTGTCTTCTTTTAGGTTTGTTGAAGGATTACTTTCTTGCTTTTTATAGGGCGTGATTTCCGTCCTTGTATTTTTTTTTCCTGTTACTATCCTTTGAAGGGCTGGATTCGTGGAAAGATAATGTGTGAATTTGGTTTTGTCATGGAATACTTTGGTTTCTCCATCTATGGTAATTGAGAGTTTTCCTGGGTATAGTAGCCTGGGCTGGCATTTGTGTTCTCTTAGTGTCTTTATAACCTCTGTCCAAGATCTTCTGGCTTTCCTAATCTCTGGAGAGAAGTCTGGAGTAATTCTAATAGGCCTGCCTTTATATGTTACTTGACTTTTTTCTCTTATTGCTGTTAATATTCTATCTTTTTTTAGTGCATTTGTTTTTCTGATTATTTTGTGTCGGGAGGAATTTCTTTTCTGGTCCAGTCTATTTGGAGTTTTGTAGGCTTCTTGTATGTTCATGGGCATCTCTTTCTTTAGGTTTGGGAAGTTTTCTTCTATAATTTTGTTGAAGATATTTGCTGGCCCTTTAAGTTTAAAATCTTCATTCTCATCTACTCCTATTATCTGTAGGTTTGGTCTTCTCATTGTGTCCTGGATTTCCTGGATGTTTTGGCTTAGGATCTTTTTGCATTTTGCGTTTTCTTTGATTGTTGTGCCCATGCTTTCTATGGAATCTTCTGCACCTGAGATTCTCTCTTCCATCTCTTGTATTCTGTTGCTGATGCTCGCATCTATGGTTCCAGATTTCTTTCCTAGGGTTTCTATCTTCAGCATTTTCTCACTTTGGGTTTTCTTTTTTGTTTTTACTTCCCTTTTTAGGTCTTGTATGGTTTTTTTCAATTCTATCACCTGTTTCTTGTGTTTTCCTGTTTTTCTTTAAGGACTTCTACCCGTTTAGCAGTGTTCTCCTGTATTTCTTTAAGTGAGTTATTAAAGTCCTTCTTGATGTCCTCTACCATCATCATGAGGTATGTTTTTAAATTCAAGTCTAGGTCTTTTGGTGTTTTGGGGTATCCAGGACTGGCTGAGGTGATAGTGCTGGGTTCTAATGATGGTGAGTGGTCTTGGTTTCTGTTATTAAGATTCTTACATCTGCCTTTCACCATCTGGTAATCTCTGGAGTTAGTTGTTATAGTTGTCTCTGGTTGGAGATTGTTTCTCCTGTGATTCTGTTAGCCTCTGTCAGCAGACCTGGGATTCTAGATCTCTCCTGAGTTTCAGTTGTTAGAGCACTCTCTGCAGGCAAGCTCTCCTCTTGTAGGGAAGGTGCACAGATATCTGGCGTTCAGACCTTTCTCCTGGCTGAAGATGAAGGCCTGAAACGGCCTATCCCAGAAGCTGTGTCACTTTCATCTGTCTCAGAAGCTGTGTAGCTTCTGTAGTCTGCACTCTCACCTGCACAGACTAGTCTCTGAGAGATCAAGGACCAGAGATGGCTCCCCCAGGTGCTCTGGCAAAGCCCTTCCAGGTGGATCGGACCCCTCTCCTCTGGCAGGGAAGGTGCCTGGATGTCTGGAGCCCAAAATGGGGTCTGCTCCAGAAGCTGTGTCACTTCTGCCTGTCCAAGAAACTGTGTAGCTTCTGTAGTCCACACTCTCTCCTGTGCAGACTAGTCTCTAAGGGATCCAGGAAACAAGATGGCTCCTCCAGGTGCTCTGGAAAAGCCCTCCTGGGTGGGGAGACACCTCTGGCAGAGAAGGTGCCCAAATGTCCGGAGCCTGAAACAGGGTCTTCCACAGAAGCTGTGTCACTTCTCCGTGTTCCAGAAGCTGTGTAGCTTCTGTAGTCCACACTCTCACCTGCACAGACTAGTCTCTGACGGCCAAACCATCTTTTTACTTCCTCTGGGCACTTTGGAAAGTATTTTGAAAAGGATTTTTTCTCTTGACTTCAAATTCAACACAATTAATACAGGTATGTAGATATGTCTTTATTTTTTTTCCAGTTTTTAAAAGGAAAATTTATTTAACAAGTATCACTTAGCATAATGCATCTAAATGGAATTCACAATACAGCTAAGATTTATATCAAAGCCCCAGAATTCCATACAAGTACCATGACAAAACTCTTTTTTTGTCTTTTTTCTTATTAGATATTTACTTTATTTACATTTACATATTATCCCCTTTCCTTGTTTCCCTCTCAAGCCCCCCTTTCCCCCTCCCTCTGCTCACCATTCTACCCACAACCACTTCCTGGCCCTGGTGTTCCCTTACACTGGGGCATAGAGCCTTTACAGGACCAAGGGCCTCTTGTCCCATTGATAACCAACTAGGCCATCCTCTGCTACATAAGCTGCTGGAGTTATGAGTCCCTCCATGTGTACTCTTTGGTTGGTGATGTAGTTCCTGGGAACTCTGGGAATACTGATTAGTTCATATTGTTCCTCCTATGTGGATGCAAACCTGTTCAGCTCACTGGGTCCTTTCTCCAAATCCTTCATTGGGGACCCTGTGCTCAGTCCAATGGTAGGCTATGAGGATCCACCTCTGCATTTGTCAGGCACTGGTGGAGGCTCTTTGGAGACAGCTATAACAGAATTCTATCAGAAAGCACTTGTTGGCATCCACAAAAGTTCTGGGTTTAGTGGCTGCATATGTGATGGGTCCCCAGGTGGGGCAGTCTCTTGATGGTCATTCCTTCAGTCTCTGCTCCACACTTTGTCTCTGTAACTCCTTCCATGGGTATTTTGTTCCCCCTTCTAAGAAAGATCCAAGAATCCACACTTTGACCTTCTTTCTTTCTTCTTGAGTTTCATGTGGTTTGTGGATTGTATCTTGGGTACTGCAACCTTCTGGGCTAATATCCACTTATCAGTGAGTGCATACTATGTGTGTTCTTTTGTGATTGGGTTACCTCATTCAGGAGGATATTTTATAGTTCGATCCATTTGCCTAATCTTTTCACAACTTCGTTGATTTTAATATCTGAGTAGTACTTCATTGTGTGAATGTCCCACATTTTCTGTATCCATTCCTCTGTGTTTGCTGATACCTGAGTTTTTAAAATCTTAGCCATTCTGACTGGTGTGAGGTGGAATCTCAGGGTTGTTTTGATTTGCAATTCCCTAATGACTAAGGATGTTGAACATTTCTTTAGATGCTTCTCAGCCATTCAGCTTTCCTCAGTTGAGAATTCTTTGAAATGTAAATGAAGAAAACATCTAGTAAAAAAAGGGGGAGGAAATCCCCATAAATACATACACAGACAATATACATAAAAAATCCTAAAATATTTCTTTGTTCACAGAATTAGCACAAGTGTGATTTTGAGTTTCATCACACTGACAGGTATAACCTCTCCAGATCCTTATCTGTGTGCTCTGCTGCCTTTGGAATTTTCTGGCAGCAAAAAAGTGTTAAATGCTTGACTTTTATCTTCTCAGAAAATAATTTTGCTACTGAGGAAGCCATTGACAGCCAGAGTGACAACTTTGCCTCTACATTGTTCTGATACCTCTTGTCTCCGGTCTTACTGGCAGGTGTTTCTGATGACTGTAAACACAATTTTACCACTGCCCAGAGTGAAGACATTGCCAAGACCTTTCAGGAGAAGATGTCCAGTGTGGATCCTGGTATCCTCCGTGGTCCTGAGACTTTAAACCTCCTAAGGCTCCTGAGTGTGAGCTGCTTTTTCCTCTTTTCCTCTTTATTCTTGTTGTAGTGAGTAGCTCGCACTTCTCGAGAGAGCATGGAGTGATGTTCAATGATTGACTATCACCTGAGTGGAGTCTAAGATAGCAAAGCACATTTTTTTTCCTAACTAAAATGGAATGACGTGCAATATGTGAAAAATTAACAAACATTTCTTCTTTGAAAACATTTAGTCCTAACAATACATTCTTATTTGTTTAGATAGAGAAATAGAGAGAGGGATTCTGTTCTTAGCTGAGGTTTAAAGTGTTACATTAGAAGAAACAGAGATTAACACTTTGATCAGGTCTTTATAACACATTAACCTGTTCAGGGAAAGTGGATTTCATCTGTTTTAGAGCATCCTGCAGCAGAGTGCAGTTATGTACAACAGAACAGAGGGTGGCAAATAACTCACTTACTGTCAGTCATATTCCAACCAGAAATCATTTCACATCAACAAATGATTATAACCTTACACTTTTAAAATTACAACAGTGAGAACCACACCTGATTCATAAAAGATGTTAAATACATATTTATTAAATAAAGTATTTAATGGTATTAGTAAAGCTGTCTTTTGAGTTTGGAATTTTTAGCAACTCTGGCTTTTAACAGTTGAAGAGCATAGAACAAGGATTCTTAGGGTCTCTGAAGATCAACAGTAAAGGAGATATTGTGGGGAAGCCTGCAACAAAAACTTCACTGCAATGCCTCACAAAGAGATAAGAATCTACAAAAAACATGTGAAAGATGGTACAAATAAAATTTAGAAGATGAAAGCTAACAAATGTGACAACCAGCATCAGGATAGTATGGGTTGCTCTGGTCTCAGCTTGGCCTCTGGCATCCTGATTGGGAGTGAGGATGTGCTGCATTTGCTGTTGATGTCTACGGAGGAGAAGTACCATGGAGACACTGGTCCAGACCATGATGCTCATGAATGTGGCATCATGGGCAAATCGCAAGAAGACAATGCCTACACTGAATCCAGAAGTGGAACAAAACAACTTGCTTTTAGAGTCATTATTATTGTCTGTTATCTGTGGACCAGTGAGCTTAATTGGAATGTAGATGTTATTTAAGACACTGAAGAACCAACAACTGTAACAAGAATAACTTGCCAAATTTGGGACACTTGCTCTGAGTATGAGTTTACCTCTATTAACAGGAACAAGAGTGACAAACTGATGGATACTCAGGACACAGGTGGAACACAAGTTTGTGCTTCTTGCCACCAGGCGAATAAAGAATTCCAATTTACATTTGAGGTCAGTTGGAGGATTTTTTGAAGCAAAAGCCATCATGTTGTTTTGAAATGTAGTGATGAAGAGAATCAAGATATTGGCCACAGCCATGTGGCTTAAAATCACCTGTCTGGGCCTCTGTTGAGAACCAGTCAAGACTGGATAGAAATTATGGACAAACAGAAAGACATTGGCCACAGTCCCAACCCCAAACTGGCAGAGCAAGAGGATCTGAAGAGCCACTTCTTCAGTGTTTTTCAGGAATTTTTCATGAGCAGACATTGAGAGAACTTTACCTGACCCTGGGGTAATGATTAGGTTGAACAGAATCTTCACTATTCTGTTCTATTGTCCAAACTTACCAATTGATTTGTGACTATTTCTTTTCTTGATCAGTGAGACATTATTCTATACACTATAGGAGAATTGTCTGGAATACAATGCATGGACAGTAACTCAGAATAAAATGTTATAGTTTTTGAATCACTCCTGCCTTGAGATATTGTAGTGATGCTACATCTTTATGGTCACATTGGTCAATAACCTACACAATGACACACATTTTAACTCAGCACAGACTTTGCAAATGAATACAGACAGAAAAGAGACTAGTATAATTACGTGATTCCATCATCAGAATTCAATACAGTTGGGAGGGAGGGAAGACTGCAAAGGCATGTATCTTAATCAATAAAATCACGTAATCAGTAACAAGTTAGAGATTCCATCATTAGATTTTGTCATCAGAATTCAATATAGTTAGGAGGGAGAAGATGCTTCAAATGGAATACATATTAATCAATAAAATAACTTAATAAAAAGAAAAGAACAATACACCATAAAATAATTAATACACCTTCCTCATGTTATAGTAACATGTTAAGAACAATGAATATGTTAATAAGACATATTATTATATATAATAATCAATAAGGTTTGTAGCTTAATTCAGATGTAGAAAATTAAGTTGTTGGCTTTTGAGGAATTTTTATACTACTCATCCACACAATAAAATACCAAATATTTTAATATATCCACTTATGTTTTGATCAGGCAGGTGAATATAGGTTAACATATACATGTCCCATATGAAAAAACCCACTTGCTAACAAGATTCATTTATTCATATTTTCTCAATCTTAAGTTTTCTTTTACAAAGTCAGGTTCCAGAGTCTTTGCTGCATCATCTCTACCTTCCCTCAAAAATTATTAACACAATCACTATTATTCCATTTGCAAGCCACTGCTTAGTCTGCCTTTTACTTATTTATATGTTTCTTTTCTTTATTAGATATTTTCTTCACTTACATTTCAAATGCTATCTTGAAAGTCTCCTATACCTTCTCCCTGCCCTGCTCCCCAACCCACTCACTCCTGCTTTCTGGCCCCAGAATTCCCCTGTACTGGGATATATAATCTTTGCAAGACCAAGGGCCTCTCCTCCCATTGATGGACAACTAGGCCATCCTCTGCTACATATGCAACTAGAGACATGGTTCTGGGGGGTACCTATTGTATGGAACACAGGGCCCCTAATGAAGGAGCTAGAGAAAGTAACCAAGGAGCTAAAGGGGTCTGCAACCCTATAGGGGAATCAACAATATTTATATGTTTCTAAAGAACATGGGACTTCCATCTACCATATAAAATTCAAAATGCCAAATACAGATGTGATGTTGAACGCTGTTTTCTGCTGAGTACAAATTCAGAAAACAGACATATCTGTGAGATGAAAGCAAAATATTAACCCATTTGAGTTAAGCTGCAGTCTTCAAATGGAAATAATGATTCATTTTAGCTTTAGAATACAATGTACACTGAAGAAGGGAGAGGAGAATTTTAAGAAGAAGTCTATGGTTGCAAAAGTCCCACCTCTGAGCCAGAGTCAGGATGAAGATGCTCATCTGAAGGCCTGCTTAGGAACCCAACTCCTATAGAAGCATATATTGTAGTACCTGTTACATTGAAGATGTTCTCTGTGTGACACCTTGCTTGAGAAAGAATGCAAAGAAAATCTGAATGGTTTCTTATTCTTCATGTAATGCTGTGAAGATAACCCAACAAAGTTCAGGGTTCCAATCTCATAAAATAGTAGGGTACTTGGACATGACATCCTTCAGAGAGTTTATTATTTCATCATCTGTGGTGTCAGTGTATTTTTCTCTCTGGAGACTTTGGGACACCTCCAATGAAGGAAAATAATTTATCCCCAGAGCAAATCTCTACTTTTACTCTCTAATACTTGATGATGATGTATAGGAGTTTGTTAGATGCTAATGTGTACCTGAATAGAAGTTATAAATGAGTTTTCATGTTTCCTTTGGGAGAATTAAAGTTCCAAAGTTATCCTGTAGTCAGATGTGAATTGGGGCACTCCAAGGTAGAACAAGGGACTCATTATGTGAGTTTCTATAGAGTACTTTCCTCCTTACTATTTCTCCCTTGGAAAATTATGCTGACACCAAGTCCTTCCAGAAAACTGGCAATGTGTCAGTCAGATTCTGTAATTTCCCAGGAAGTTGCTTCATTCCAACTTTTCCTAATTTGTCCCAGGACACATAGTTCTGACAAATTTATTAACTGAAGCTGGCCTTTCCCACCTGAATCCTGTGTTTATTCCCATATCCACTTGTTTGCAGGTAGATCATGACTTGTTTTCTGATATACTCATGAATCCCTATTAGAAACTTTAATATACTTTGCTAGTATCAAGAGAATCTGCTTTGTAAGGAAGGAATCCTGGACAAACAAGCAAGATATGGATTGAGCAATCCTTAAGAAATAAAAAGATTCAACCACACTCATTTATGCTCTAGGCATAATAGAAAATAGGGACTTAATTTTGATTATCAATGATGAAAAGTAAAACCTGAGGTTATAAATATAAGAATTGTATATTCTCTTCCTTTATTGATATTTACACCTGCAGCAAGATCGTCTTAGGCACAGTCAATGTACATATACTAGAATGTATGAGAACAAGATATCATTACACAACATTTTTACTAATGAAAATATCTACATTTAGAAGGGATATATATGGAAATAACTTGTCATTTATTGCTCAGATACCATATGTTTGTCTGGGACAAGCATACATCCATGATTTCTACTGTGAAATTTATGTTGTCCAATTGACAAGCAAATATGGGTTATTAGCCTCAATATATATATATTGGAATAGCCTTACAAGTCAGGAATTTGTAAGAGTCATGGCATGTTGAAAAAATAGGAGACAATACAGTGTTATAAAGGATTAAAATGTGATAAGGGAAAATCAAGAATTAAATTTATGTGTATGTGTAGGATGGAAAGTAGATGAGAAAATATGGAGAGGAATAACTAACACTAAGTGTATTTTGAAAAACTGTACAGAAACATACTGATATTGAGACATCCTGCAATACATTCACTTGCATATTTCAAAGGAGCTTTAATAAACCAGCACTATACTAGTTGGACAGTTCTCCAAGTAGATATCTCATGTTGGATAATGTAAAACTCTATCCCAGGTTTAGGTGGCTTCTTTTTATAGCTGCTTGGCAATCAACTCCCAAAGCACTATCAACCCTACCCCCAAACATCATAGTCTATTACCATACTGCTGGTAATTCTCTAAACCTAGGTAGCTGAAGACACCATATACTAGACACACAGAACATGCAGAAATCAAAGTGGAACTTACTTTGAAGATTTGTATGCTACCTATGTGTTCACATGTGATATAAGAAAGGAGGTTGAAAAAGTCACATGGAAAACTTTTTTAAAAGGTGCCACATACAGTACTGGAGGAGAAAAGTAGTCAGCGATACCATGATACCATTCTCCTGTGAAACTTGCCAGGTACAGCAATTACTGATCCATGGATTCAAGAGTGACATAGATGTTATGGGGAAAACCAACTACTTTCTTATTTATCCTAAGGTTCTGTCATTGAGCTCGAACTCATAAATGGCACTGTTTATATTGTTTTTGGGCAGACAGGTCCTAGCAGGGAATCCAACACTCTTATTAATGGACAGAGAATTGAAACATTTCTTGATGAGTTATTGCTACACCTGTAGATCAGTGCATCTCTTACCCCTCATCAGAGAAGCTTCTTGGATGTTCATTAACATGGGAATTCTCAGTTGGTCACTGTGCAGTGATATGAGTTTTGTATGCCCACTAAGCACTAGAATGTGCATATCGTACCTCTCCCAGCACAGCTTAATTCTCCATAGAATTTGTGGAGAGCAGAATTTTAGAGCCAGAGGTAGTTGATAACGTCAATGAAACAATGTTTTCTGGATACAACAGGGGAGAAACAGAGATATGAACCCACAGGGATTGCAGCCGAATTCACATGATCTGTGGAAGATTAAGCCCAACTATTATAGTTAGTTCTTTGTCAAAAGGATAGAAGATAGACATTTCTTGGAAGACTAAACTGAATTGGGAAAATGCTTTCCTCAATTTACCTGTAGTCAAGTCTGTAGTGCATTTCTTTCTTTTTTTTTATTAGATATTTTCTTCATTTACATTTCAAATGCTATCCCCTTTCCTAGTTTCCTCTCTGAAAGTCCACTATACCCTCCCCCTGCCCTGATCCCCAACCCACCCACTCCTGCTTTCTGGCCCCAGGATTCCCCTGTACTGGGGCATATAATCTTCGCAAGACCAAGGGCCTCTCCTCCCATTGATGGCCGACTAGGCCATCCTCTGCTACACATGCAGCTAGAGACACGAGCTCTGGAGGGTACTGGCTAGTTCATATTGTTGTTCCTCCTATAGGGTTGCAGACCCCTTTAGCTCCTTGGGTACTTTCTCTAGCTCTTTCATTAGGGGCCCATCCAATAGATGACTGTGAGCATCCAATTTTGTATTTACCATGCATTGGCATGGCCTCACAAGAGAGAGCTATATCAGGGTCCTGTCAGAAAAATCTTTCTGGCATATGCAATAGTGTCCGTGTTTGGTGGCTGATTATTATATGGATCCCGGAGTGGAGCAGTCTCTGTATGGTATTTCCTTCCATCTCAGCTCTGAACTTTGTCTCTGGAAGACCTTCCATGGGTATTTTGCTCCCCATTGTAAGAAGGACTGAAGTATCCACACTTTGATCTTCCTTCTTCTTGAGTTTTATGTGTTTTGCAAATTGTATCTTGCATAGTCTAAGTTTCTGGGATAATATCCGCTTATCAGTGAGTGCATATCATGTGTGTTCTTTTGTGATTAGGTTACCTCACTCAGGATGATATCCTCCAGATGTAACCATTTGCCTAAGAATTTCATGAATTCATTGTTTTTAATAGCTGAGTAGTACTCCATTGTGTAAATGTACCACATTTTCTGTATCCATTCCTCTTTTGAGGGACATCTGGATTCTTTGCAGCTTCTGGCTATTATCAATAAGGCTGCTATGGCTCTCTGTCTTCTCTGCCCTGGGAGCAGCCCTCCTGCCTCGGCCCCTCACCCCTGAAAATGTACGCCTGCTCCAAGTTCGTCTCTACCCGCTCCCTGATCAGGAGCACCTCTCTCAGGAGCACCTCTCAGCTGCTGAGTCGTCCGCTGTCTGCAGTGGAGTTGAAGCGACCACAGATGCCAACAGATGAGAGCCTCAGCAGCTTGGCGGTCCGGCGGCCTCTGACTTCACTTATCCCTAGCCGCAGTTTCCAAACCAGCGCCATTTCAAGGGACATCGACACAGCTGCCAAGTTCATTGGAGCTGGGGCTGCGACAGTTGGGGTGGCTGGCTCTGGGGCAGGGATTGGGACTGTTTTTGGGAGTCTCATCATTGGCTATGCCAGGAACCCTTCTCTGAAGCAACAACTCTTCTCCTACGCGATTCTGGGCTTTGCCCTCTCAGAGGCCATGGGGCTCTTTTGCCTAATGGTGGCCTTTCTCATCCTCTTCGCCATGTGAAGCAGCTGTCTCCACTTCCACCTCCCATGGTTCTTTCGTGTCTCGTCTGCCCTGTATGTTCCTTTTCCTGTAACTCCCCAAGAAGTCTGGGGAAAGTGCTTGGCTCAGGGTTTGACAGAGAGAAGACAAATAAATACTGTATTAATAAGAAAAAAAAATAAGGCTGCTATGAACATAGTGGAGCATGTGTCCTTATTACGAGTTGGAACATCTTCTGGGTATATGCCCAAGAGAGGAATTGCTGGATTTTCCAGTAGTACTGTGTAATTTTCTGAGAAACCACTAAACTGATTTCCAGAGTGGTTGTAACAGTCTGAAATCCCACCAACAATGGAGGAGTGTCCATCTTTCTCCACATCCTCACCAGCATCTGCTGTCACCTGAATTTTTGATCCTAGCCATTCTGACTGGTGTGAGGTAGAATCTCAGGGTGGTTTTGATTTGTATTTCCCTGATGATTAAGGATGTTGAGCATTTTTTCAGCTCTTCGGTATTCCTCAGTTGAGAATTCTTTGTTTATCTCTGTACCCCATTTTAAATAGGGTTATTTAATTTTCTGGAGTTCATCTTCTTGAGTTCTTTATCTATATTGGATATTAGTTCCCTATCTGATTTAGGATTGGTAAAGATCCTGTCTTGGTGGCCTTTTTGTCTTAATGACAGTGTCATTTGCCTTACAGAAGCTTTTCAATTTTATGAGGTTCCATTTGTTAATTCTCATTCTTACAGCACAAGCCATTGCTGTTCTGTTCAGGAATTTTTCCCCTTTGCCCATATCTTTGAGGCTTTCCCCAGTTTCTTCTCTATAAATTTCAGTGTCTCTGTTTTTTTGTGGAGTTCCTTGGTCCACTTAGACGTGACCTTAGTACAAAGAGGTAAGAATGGATGAATTCACATTCTTCTACATGATAACTGCCAGTTGTGCCAGCACCATTTGTTAAAAATGCTGTCTTTTTTTCCACTGGATGATTTTAGCTTTCTTGTCAAGATCAAGTGACCATAGGTGTGTGGGTTCATTTCTGGGTCTTCAATTCTATTCCATTGGTCTACCTGTCTGTCGTATACCAGTACTATGCAGTTTTTATCACAATTTCTCTGTAGTAAAGCTTTAGGTCAAGCATGGTGATTCCACCAGAGTTTCTTTTATCATTGAAAAGAGTTTTTGCTATCCTAGGTTTTTTGTTATTCCAGCTGAATTTGCAGATTGTTCTTTCTAATTCGTTGAAGAATTGAGTTGGAATTTTGATGGGGATTGAATCTGAAGATTGCTTATGGCAAGACAGCCATTTTACTATATTGATATTGCCAATCCATGAGCATGGGAGATCTTTTCATCTTCTGAGATCTTCTTTGATTTCTTTCTTCAGAGACTTGAAAATTTTATCAGACAGATCTTTCACTTCCTTAGTTAGAGTCACACCAAGGTATTTTATATTATTTTTGACTATTGAGAAGGGTGTTGTTTCCCTAATTTCTTTCTCAGCCTGTTTATCCTTTGTGTTGAGAAAGGCCACTGATTTGTTTGAGTTAATTTTATATCCAGCTACTTCACTGAAGCTGTTTATCAGGTTTAGGGGTTCTCTTGTGGAATTTTTAGGATCACTTATATATACTGTCATATTATCTGCAGATAATGATATTTTAATTTCTTCCTTTCCAATTTGTATACACTTTGATCTCCTTTTGTTGTCTAATTGATCTGGCTAGGACTTCAAGTACTATATTGAATAGGTAGGGAGAAAGTGGGCAGCCTTGTCTAATCCTTGATTTTAGTGGATTGCTTCCAGCTTTTCTCCATTTAGTTTGTTTGGCTACTGGTTTGCTTTATATTGCTTTTATTATGTTTAGGTATGGGCCTTGAATTCCTGATCTTTCCAAGACTTTTGTCATGAAGGGGTGTTGGATTCTATCAAATGCTTTCTCAGCATCTAATGAGATGATCATGTGGTTTTGTCTTTGAGTTTGTCTATATAGTGGATTACTTTGAAGGATTTCTGTTATACTAAACCATCCCTGCAACCCTGGCATGAAGCCTACTTGATCATGATGGATGATTGTTTTGATGTGTTCTTGGATTTGGTCAGAGAGGATTTTATTGACTATTTTTGCATCAATATTAATAATGGAAATTGGTCTGAAGTTCTCTATCTTTGTTGGATCTTTCTGTGGTTTAGGTATCAGAGTAATTGTGGCTTCATAGAATGAATTGGGTAGAGTACCTTCTGTTTCTATTTTGTGGAATAGTTTGAGAAGAACTGGAATTAGATCTTCTTTGAAGGTCTGATAGAACTGTGCACTAAACCCATCTGGTCCTGGGCCTTTTTTGGTTGGGAGACTATTAATGACTGCTTCTATTTCTTTAGGGGATATAGGACTAAACCCTGTCTCAAAAAACCAAAAAACAACCAAAAAAAAAAGGACTGTTTATATCATTAACTTGATCCTGATTTAATTTTGGTACCTGGTGTCTGTCTAGAAATTTCATCCAGGGTTTCCAGTTTTGTTGAGTATAGCTTTTTTAAGTAGGATCTGATGATGTTTTGGATTTCCTCAGGTTATGTTGTTATGTCTCCCTTTTGATTTCTGATTTTCTTAATTAGGATACTGTCCCTGTGCCCTCTAGTGAGTCTGGCTAAGGGTTTTTCTATCTTGTTGATTTTCTTAAAAAAACAAAAAGAAAAACAAAAAAACCCCAAAACAAAAACAAAATAAACAAAAAACGGTTCCTGGTTTGGTCGATTCTTTGTGTAGTTCTTTTTGCTTTCAATTGGTTGATTTCATCCCTGAGTTTAATTATTTCCTGGTGTGTACTCCTCTTGGGTGAATTTGCTTCCTTTTGTTCTAGATCTTTTAGGTGTGCTGTCAAGCTGCTATTGTATGCTCTCTCCATTTTTTTTTGGAGGCACTCAGAGCTATGAGTTTTCCTCTTAGGACTGCTTTCATTATGTCCCATAAGTTTGGGTATGTTATAGCTTTATTTTCATTAAACTCTAAAAACTCTTTAATTTCTTTCTTTCTTTCTTCCTTGACTAAGTTATCAGTGAGTATAGTGTTGTTCAGCTTACACATGAATGTTGGTTTTCTAGTATTTATATTGTTATTGATGATCAGCATTAGTCCAAAGTGATCTGATAGGATGGATGTATTCCATGACAAAATCAAATTCACACAATATCTTTTTATGAATCCAGTCCTTTTAAGGATAGTAAAGGGAAAACTCCAACACAAGAAGGGAAACTACTGCCTAGAAAAAGCAAGAAAGTAATCCTTCAACAAACCTAAATGAAGATCTATTTTTGTATCTTTTGAGGCCTGTTTTGTGACCAATTATATAGTCAATTTTGGAGAAGGTACAATAAGCTTCTGAGAAGAAGGAATATCCCCTTTTTTGTGGCTAGAATGTTTTGTAGATATCTGTTAAATCCATCTGGTTCATTAAATTCTGATAGTTTCACTGTGTCTCTGTTTAGTTTCTGTTTCCAGGATCTGTTCATTGATGAGATTGGGGTATTGAAGTCTCCCACTATTATTGTGTGAGGTGCAATGTACTTTGAGCTTTACTAAAGTTTCTTTAATGAATGTGGCTGCCCTTGCATTTGGAGCATAGATGTTCAGAATTGAGAGTTCAGCTTGGTAGATTTTACCTTTTATGAGTATGAAGTGACCCTCTTTGTCTTTTTTGATAACTTTGGGTTGAAAGTCGATTTTATTCCACATTAGAATGGATATTGCAGATTGTTTCTTGGGATCATTTTGTTGGAAAATTATTTTCCAGCCTTTTAGTCTGAGGTAGTGTCTGTCTTTATCCCTGAGGTGGGCTTCTTGTATGCAGCAAAATGTTGGCTCCTGTTTATGTATCCAGTTTGTTAGTCTATGTCTTTTTATTGGGAAATTGATTCCATTGATATTAAGAGATACTAAGGAAAAGTAATTGTTGCTTCCTGTTATTTTTGTTGTTAGAGTTGGCTTTCTGTTCTTGTGGCAATCTTCTTTTAGGTTAGTTGAAGGATTACTTTCTTGCTTTTTCTAGGGCATAGTTTTCTTCCTTGTGTTGGAGTTTTCCCTTTATTATCCTTTGAAGGGCTGGATTAATGGAAAGATATTGTGTGAATTTGGTTTTATCATGGAATACTTTGGTTTCTCCGTCTATGGTAATTGAGAGTTTTGGTGGGTATACTATCCTGGGCAGGCATTTGTGTTCTCTTAGGGTCTGTATAACCTCTGTCCAGGATCTTCTGGCTTCCATAGTCTCTGGTGAGAAGTCTGGTATAATTTCAATAGGTCTGCCTTTATATGCTACTTGACCTTTTCCCCTTACTGCTTTTAGTATTCTATCTTTATTTAGTGCATTTGTTGTTCTGATTATTATGTGTCGGGAGGAATTTCTTTTCTGGTCCAGTCTATTTGGAGTTCTGTAGGCTTCTTGTATGTTCATGGGCATCTCTTCCTTTAGGTTTGGGAAGTTTTCTTCTATAATTTTGTTGAAGATATTTACTGGCCCTTTAAGCTGAAAACCTTCATTCTCATCTTACACCTATTATCTTTAGGTTTGGTGTTCTCATTGTGTCCTGGATTTCCTGGATGTTTTGAGTTAGGATCTTTTTCATTTTTCATTTTCTTTGATGGATGTGTCTATGTTTTCTATGGAATCTTCTGCACCTGAGATTCTCTATTCCATATCTTGTATTCTGTTGGTGATACTCCCACCTATGGCTCCTTATTTCTTTCTTAGGATTTCTGTCATCAGAGTTGTCTCCTTTTGGGTTTTATTTAGTGTTTCTACTTACAGTTTTAGAACTTAAATGGTTTTGTTCAGTTCCTTCACCTGTTTGCTTATGTTTTCCTGTAATTCTTTAAGGGATTTTTGTGTTCCTCTTTAAGTACTTCTACCTGTTTATCAGTGTTTTCCTGTAATTCTTTAAATGATTTTTTTGTTTCCTCTTTAAGGACTTCTACCTCTTTAGCAATCTTTTCCTATATTTCTTTAAGTGAGTTATTAATGTCATTCTTAAAATCCTCTACTAGCATCAGGAGATATAATTTTAAATCTTAATCTTGACTTTTGGGTGTGTTGGGGTATCCAGGACTCACTGTGTTGGGAGTACTAGGTTCTGATGATGCTGAGTGGTCTTGGTTTCTGTTAGCAAGATTCTTTTGTTTGCCTTTTACCATCTGGTAATCTCTGGTGTTAGATGTTCTAGATGTCTCTGGCTGGAGCTTGCTCCTCCTGTGTTTCTGTTAGCCTCTCAGCACTTCTGTGAGTTCAACTCTCTCTTGTGTCCCAGGGGTCAGAGCACTCACTGCGTGCAAGCTCACCTCTGGCAGGGAAGGTGCACAGATGACTGCAGATCAGCTCAGCCTCCTGGGTCACTATGAATTCCAGAAGGGACCCTGTCCAAGAAACTGTTGCTTCTGCATTCTGAATGCTCTCCTGAGCAGAATGGTCTCTGAGAGACCTGGGATAGAAGATGGCGATCTCACCTGAGTCCCAGGGTCACAGCCTCTCTGTAGGCCAACTCCCCTCTGGCAGGGGAGGTGCACAGAGGTCTGAGGATCAGCTCCACCTCCTTGCTGAGGATGAAGGCCCGATGCGAATCTGTCCAAGAAGCTCTGTTTCTGCAGCCCGTGCACTCTACTGTGTAGACTGGTCTCTCATGCATTTTTTCCATAATAGTTGATATGGTAGACACTATGTCAGTGGGGAAGTACTCTGCCTGGAAGGTGGTCTTGGTAGCTTTTGAAAATAGGCTGAGGAAGTCATGGAACAATCCAGTAAGCCGAGCTTCTCCTCCTGTTTCAGTTTCTGAGTTTAGGTTCCTGTCCTGGGTTCCTGCCCTGGTGTCCACTGATGATTGATGTAACCTGTAAAAAAGTGAACCTTTTCTTCCTTGGTTGCTTTGTTCATGGTGCTTTTTGCAACAAGTGAAATGAACTAAGACACTAACAATATCCAAAAATGTTGAGATTAAGGCAGGCAAAAACACACTACTCACTGGGGTGCTATTGTAAGTGATAATTGAGGATAGAGAGATTCAGTTAATAAATGATTTGATAACTGGCAGGTTACCCACATTGTGGAGAAGGTCATACTCTGAAAAGGAACGGATTTGATGGAAACAGAAGACAATACAAAGTTGGGTGGGTAGTGCTGAAAGAGTAGAGGAGCAAAGAGTTTGATAAATGACTTGAATATTACCCAAAAGTTGAATGAAATTCACCAAGTTAACAAAAAGTATAGAAAATCATGCAATACCATATGCCTGTAATCCTAGTATGTGAATGGGATGGTGAAAGGTCATTTCATATTTGAAGCTAGCCCCTTCTAAGTGAGTGTCCTGATGCCAAGCACATTTGCACAGCAAGGTTCTTCCTAGTAAATTTGAGAGGTAATTTATAAGTTGTGTCTCTTATTCTTAGAAAAGCTTACATATTATCTACTACCTGCCCTATAGACACATCCATGATATTTCTTGTTCTACCATGTAGGTCACCTGCTCTGATCTCAGCCTGGGCTCCTTCAAATAGCAGTGATCAGATGTAAACTACTGCCAGGAGGGGAGCCAGTTCCAGAAGGGCCCAGAGCTATGCTAACTCTCTGGAAGCTGCCTCAGATAACAAGGAGAAAGTGAGAAGCCACCTGCACCCCAGAGCCTGAAGACAAGCAGGGGCCAGTCTAGTTTTCATTTCATTCTTCAGTAGAATGTTCAAGCAGGTTTTCAAAAGTAGAAAAGTCTGCTTGGAAAGATAGCAAACTTCTCCACAGAGATGCTCAAGGAGATAAAACTGGGCATGGTAGAGCACTTGATAGTTGGGAGCAGGAAATCAAAGTCTGCTCTGGCTAAAGAACAAGCCATAGGCCAGCTTGTGCTACAAGAGACTGTCTCAAAACACAAGAGAGAGCAAATCTGAGGGAGAGGAGTAAGGCTAGAGGATATTCAAATGTTATCAAGTGTTCTTCTAGTTCTTGAGTTCCATTATTTTGCTGACCTAAACACCATTAAAATTTGGGAGGCTTCACAATTCCATGATCAAGGAGGAGGTTTTCCAGACATGCAAGTAAATGTGACAAAGCTTGTTAAAAAGTGACAGGGTCTATGTGTGTGTGTGTGTGTCTGTGTTGGAAGTTTCTCTGAATGTCTAAATTGGCATCATATGCCCTGTAACTGGCATCACAAATGGTTATCAGCTGCTAGGTTGGTACTGGGAATCAAACCCCAGTTCTCTGCAAAAACAGCTAAAACACTTGATAGTAAGCCATCTACCTATCTTTGCACTCAGGTCCTAATACTTTTACAGCAAGCACTTAGCCAACCAATCCCCCGGAATGTGGTTGATATGACAAGCATAACTCCATGAAGAAAATTGAATTATTCTCACCCAGCAGCTTTCAGTTAAATTCAACTTCTTGCTTGAGGATGGGACTTCATGCTTACTTCTCTCCTCCAGGCTGAAATTTTTGTCTGATTTGCATGTGTGAAGGCCTTTTGCTTGCCATCATCTTTGTGAGTTCACATGAGCAGCTCATCTATTGTATTTGGAAAATGCTGTTTCCTTGAAGTCTTCAATTACCTTTATTTTTTACAATAGTTCCAATTTCCTTCTGCATATATACGTGAGCCTTTAAGGGGAGAGGAGTGATGTAGGTGTCCCATTTAAGTTGAGGATTTCAAAGCCTCTTAATTAATGCACATTGTCCAGTTGTGCATTTATGTCTTAACTTCTACTGAGTATGAAGTGAACATTCTTTGGCAAGAGGTGACTGATACCGTAATCTATTTGTGTGGAAATAAATCCTTAGAAGTAATTTTAGTGTTTTTTTTATGGGCAGAATAGTACTAGGAGGTTCTCTTCTAGGGCCATGAAATACTTATCCTCAGATTTTTAGTCTCATTAGACATGTCAGGCTTGTCTATACTATCCTGTGGAGAAGGGCTTAAATCTAATAATACAAGGTGCTCCCATAACACCCATGCCACTATTGCATCATTGGGCATGTCTTACTATAGCTCACAAGCTTTGTATCTGGGTAAGACTGATGATTAATTTTTTCCTCTGCTAGTATGTATAGGACATTGCACTACTAAGAAAGCTAGACAGTAAGGTGAGACTTCTGATGGAGTACCAACTATATATCTTCATATTTTATGATATAATTATGTGACTGTCTTGGTCACTATTCCATTTTGAGGAAGGGACACATGATCATGGCAAATCCTATAAAAGAATACATTTAAGTGATGGATGATTACGGTTTCAGTATTTAGTCTATTGTCATCATGGCATTGGGCATGGCAGCATACAGGAAGATATGGTGCTAGAGGAGTAGCTGAGAGTCCTGTTCTACATATGGGTCCACAGGCAGGAGGAAGTGTGAAACACTAGTCTTGGGATGGGATTTAGAAATCCCAAAGCCTACTCTAAGTTATAAACTTCCACCAACAAGGCCACTTCTACTCCGACAAATCCACACCTCCTAATTCTTGCAAATAGTGCCACTTCTTAAGCATTCAAGTTTACCACAATACAGGGCCCATTCTCATTCAAACCACTACAGGTATCTTTAGCAATACAATATTGCTATCACATTGTGTATGATATCCAATGTATTGGCTATAGTATTTGTATGTGTGTACTCAAAACCCTGCTGGCAAACAACTCAAAAGATGCAAGCCATTTGTTGGTGCTATGGTTTTATGTGGTAGCCTATGATGTCTCATTGGGGTTTTGCAATCCCCCAATTTGGCAATGCTACTTAAATTCCTTTTGTAAACATATATATTGTAAGAAGCTTCAAGAGAAATAGGCTTCCACATAACTTTACAGAAGACCTTCAGTGTTTCTTGTTTCTTGCCACATTCCCTCAGTTATCCTGTCCTCCTTTCATTTTTTCCATTTAATCCTCCTATCCTATTTTATCCCTTTATAACGTGATTTTTAGCTTATCCTTCCTTAGATGATCACTCTCTTCCCATGTTCCCTTCTACCTATCTTATTTCAGTATTCAAAACGAAACACACAGATATAAAGCATAAAAAACATTCATATTAAGAGAAAACATGCAATAGTTTTCTTCTTGATTCTGGGTTGCCAAAATCAGGATAAGTTTTTCTAGGTCTATCCATATACCTCTAAATTTCACTTTTCTCAGCAGTTGAATAACAATATAGTGTGTAAATGTATCATATTTTCATTGTCTACTCATCTATAAATAGATATCTAGGCTGTTTCCAATTTCTAGGTTTGTGGATCTGCAATGGGTAGCAAGTGTCTCTGTAGCACGATGTAGTTTTTTGGGTAGGTGTCCGTATGTTATAGCTAGATCTTATGGTAGATCTATTTTCAGGTTTTTGAGAGATATCTTCACTCTGCTTTCCATAGTGGCAGTACCAATTTGTACTAGTATTTACTGCTATTCATTTTAATAGTCTTCAAAACTCTGACTTGTGTTCAAAGTTACTTTTTCTCTTATTTTTGTGAAAAGGAAGAGTATTGAACATTGAAAAAAAATTTATATTTCATTATTTCAGAACCCTTTGTTTAGGTCATGCCACAGTTTTTATTTCAGTTATTTGTTTTTGTGGTACTCAGTGTTTTGTGTTTTATACACACACACACACACACACACACACACACACACACACACACACACACACATGCTATACTCAAGATCTCAGGACTGTGTGTATGCTTTGCATTCTTTTGCAACAAAAGGGGGATGCCTCATAAGAATCACAATACTGTGATCTGTGGAGTGGGTACTCTGTAGTTTTTGGCACTAGAAGGTTTGCTGATTTCAAAGAGTTGATGATAGCCTTTTACCTCAATAGTATGTAGATACTTGTCCTGGATATACAGCTGTTGGGCGATTGGGTTCTGAGGTTTACTGGAGTATTGCCTCTGACCTTAGGTAATAGAAATATTATTTGTGGATTGTGCTGTGTTGGTATATACTAGGGTCATCATAGGTGCTAGGTCCTGACCTGATTCATGTTTGAGTTTTCCATATGGTTTTACAGAGGCTGGGGATATGTATGAGTGTCAGCAATGTTATAAAACTCTGCCTTCAGTTGTGAGTAAGTTTCCTGAAGTTATGCATCTCTCAGAGTTTCCAATACAATGAAACCAGGGCTTTGGCATATGTAGTAGTGCTAAGGTGGAGTGGGCTATCTCAGGCCTGTGTTTTTGTCTCCCTCAACGGATGTACACTAAGTGTGGTTTTATTGCAGTAGGGTACTGGGTGATGTTGGGTCCATTAACCTTTACATTCTGATTACACAAATGCCCTGTGTATTTCTCTCTGTGCCTCTATGTCTTAGGGTTACTAATTTATACAATTTAGAAGTTGCAGTGAGTAATTAGTTCTGTTTTGAATTCATTTTTGCACAGAATGAGAAATGGGAATCTAGTTTCAGTCTCCTACTCATGGATTTCCAGTTTCCTTGTCATTTTTGTTGAAGATTATCCCTTTCTTCTAACAAATGGTTTTGGTAATCCTTGTCAAAAGGTAGACAACAAGGAGGTAGACAGATAGCTCTATGCTTAAGAGTATTTACTGTTCTTGAAGAGGATCCAGGTTTAACAAGTACCTAAATAGTGATCCACAAACATATGTAACTCCCATTACAGTGCATCAGATACCTTCTTCTTTCATCTATTTGTACCATGCCTCCATGTGTTACACATACAGACATATAGAGAAAATACTCACATACATAAAAATTAATAAATACATTTAGGAATGTGCTAGATGGTTACAACTAGCTGTATTTATAGTTACTGGGTTCTCCTTCTTCAACCTCGGTGTCTGAATTTTTGGTGAGAGTACCATGCTGTAGTGTAATTTGAAATTAGTTATTGCATAATTTCTAATGTGGTTTCTTTGCCTCCTGTCTTGAATTGAAATTGGGCATATTTTTTACTTCTGACTTGAAGAAACATGAAAATTTAAAATTATTTATGTGACATTTCATTGGAGTTTGAGGGAGTCTTGTTTGAAATTTTACTGACTTTCATAACTTTAATTATGCCCACTTAGGCTAGAGAGATGGCTCAATGGTTAAGAGTACTGACTGGTCTTCCAGAAGTCCTGAGTTCAATTTCTTTCAACCACTTGATGGCTTACAACCATCTGTAACGTAATCCTATGCCCTCTTCTTGTGTGCCTGAAGGGAGTGACAGTGCACTCATATAAATAAAATAAATAAATAAATCTTAAAAAAAAGATTATGTCTACTCAATACTATAGTTTATCTTTCTATATTCTAGGGTCCTTCTCAATTTACTTTGTCAATATTTTTAAAAAGTTTTTATTTTAGAATTATTTAATCTCCCTTTTTATGTATTTATAGACATTGAAAAAGATTTCTTTTTATTTGTGTTTGTTCACAGGAATATCTATATGCATATATATGAAGAAGCACATGTGGCCAGAAGCACTCCATTGAAGCTGAAGTAACAGATGTTTGTAACCTGCATGATGTAAGTGCTTGGATCTGAATATAAGTCCTCTGATAGAGTAGTAAGCAGTCTTAACCATCAAACTATCTTTTTAGTTCCTCTGTGAAGTTTGGAAGATATTATGAAAGGGGATTTTTCTTTACTTCATCCCCAACACAGTTAATACATGCATATAGAAATGTCTTTTCTCATTGACTTTGTATGTCACTTGTGTAATTATATTCATCAGATTGTAATATTTATCAATGGAAGGGTAACAGGTCCTCCTAAGACATGGGAAAGTAATGGGACTTTCAAGACTCTGGAAGCTTATGAAACTTTAGAGCCCTAGAGCTTTTAAAAAACTTTCAAATGTTCCTTCCCAAGGTTATGGACAGAGTCAACATTTTAATGGGAAAGATGTATGCTGGTTGATCTGCTTGCACAATAAACAGGAAACTGTATAAATGCCACTTTCATTAGTCACCTCCACGTAGTGTTTGACCTTGTGATGATTTGACTGCCTGTCAACCAACCACAGTATATGATATCTTCACCAGTAAGTGTTTATCATTCGCTTCAGTTGGTGACAAAGACCTCTGGTAATAGTGTTTGCACTGGAAGTTCCCGAGGGTACCCAGTCCATCATTTCATATGGAGGTTGGCATTGAGATTTTTATGTAGTCATATATGGCTTTTTAGATAAGCAATATCCACTTATGTTTTAAAACATTTACAATTTTGTCAAACCCTTTAAAATTAGCTTATAAATAATGGGTTGTAATATCTGTTGGTTTATATTTTTAAAAACCAACTTTAATAAGGTTTCTTAAATGCTTCAACATTCTTTTTTTTTTTTTTTTTGGTTTTTCTTTTCGAGACAGGGTTTCTCTGTGTAGTCCTAGCTGTCCTGGAACTCATTCTGTAGACCAGGCTGGCCTCGAACTCAGAAATCTGTCTGCCTCTGCCTCCCAAGTGCTGGGATTAAAGGTGTGCGCCACCACGCCCGGCTATGCTTCAACATTCTTACAACCCAGCAACTAAAGGTGTTGGAGGAAGATGGCTAACAGACAGGGAGAAGAAGGTCTGTTTAGAAGTAGTTCCCTGTAGGCAATTGCAATCTTCATTGTCTACAGACCGATCCACTAGCAAAATACCAAGTTGAATCACTAATAACAGCTCAATCCAAAAGAAACAATGAAGCTTCACTGGTTGGTATGAGTCCACCAAAGTGCCAAAAAGCAGCCAGAACATCACCAGAAGTTCTTTGTTGCATTTCTCTGTACAAAGTTACAACAAGTGAAGATCAGAGAAAAACACCAGGTGAAACAACGTCAGACTATCATCAGTGAAGACTAGCATTACCAAAGCCCCATGAAGACCAGCAAGGTGAATCAATGTCAGAGCCTCATCAGCATGAACCAGCAAGGAGACGTCCAACGAGGAGAAGCAAGGCGAACTAATCCCAAAGCATCATCACTGTTGGGTAATAGTTATAATGTTTGCAATGTCCACTCATGCATCTGCTCCAGAAAAGCTCACATGCCCCTTAACCAGGCAGCTTTCCGAAAATCGCCATGTGTTTTCAGCAAAACATGCTCTCAAGTGTCTGCAACAGCAAAACATTATCCCTCAAGATAGTTTCAAGAAAAACATGAAATTATAAACCTGGGTGTCCAACAAAACCAGAAATTTCCACTTCAATAGCCTTTAATACAATTTTAGGTTTCATTGACACCATCACAAACCCTACCTTTACTCCATGTCCTAACCTCATCCTTGTTTATATCTCATATTCACCCATTACTTATTACACACACACACACACACACACACATACACACACACACACACACACACACACACACACACACACACACACCCCTTAGAAACCTTTTGTAGTAGTAGGATTCCATATGGCATTTTCTAAGTTCTTTACTATTATTTCTTATAATTCCTTTTCTACTGTGCTCTCTCACCCTCCATCCCATTTCTTCATTCCTGTTTCATTATTCCCCTTTACTCCTTGATACCATCCATGGTCCATCTCTGTTTCCTTAGAATCTTTTAATTCCATAATTACTTTAAGCTTCTTGTTCTATGGGACTCCTATTTAAATAAGTCATCATTGGTGGGTCAGACACTGTCCTATTTCAGCCCAGGCTTCCTGCTGTGTCTGAAACTTTCATAATGAATTCTAGAACTTGCTACATGCCTGTGGGACTTTCCAAGAGTCAGATATGTTCCCCATCCCTGTTCCACAGCTTCTTCCAAAGCCCCTGTGAATGTAGAACTCCCCAAGTTCCCATAGGCCTTACCACATTTTAGGACTGTTTTTCACCCTGGTGCTATAGAAATATCGATCAACCTGAATAGCCATAAGCCTAACACAGATCAAACCTTGTTCCCATTTTAACTTCCTAGTTATTATTGAAGCCAATTCATGGTTTGGATATCTATTCTTACTATGAAGATATGGAACAGCAAAGTAGTTTTAATTGGCATTTCTGCAATAGTAAATTATATAAAACACTTTAAAAGTGATTACTAGCATTCCATAACTCTCTAAAGCTTTACTGGTGTTATTAAGATATTTATTTGGCATTTGTCTGGCTTTCTTTGTTTGTTTTGAGAGTTTTCAGCTTTCCTTTTAGAACTATCTCCATTGTATCCCACAGTGTTTTTTATTTTAAATTTTTTCATTCAGTTCTTGGAACTTTCTAATTTCATACTGAATTTCTGTATTTGTAGGCTTACCTGTGTTTTTAACTCCAGCTTTATGGATATGACTTCTATTCTTCTTCTTTATTATTATTTTTTTATTTATGTACATTCTAGCCATTGACTCACTTCCCAATCCCCTGTGCCACTGTTCCTCACCCCACTCCTAGAGGGTGCTCCCCACAACAGGCGTCCTCCTTCCCTGGGGCGACAAATCTCTCAAGGATTAGGCACATCTCCCACTCAGCTCAGAACAAGTAGACCTCTGTTATATATATGCTGGAGCTGTGTAATCAGCCTCTGTGTGCTGCCTGAATGATGGGCAGTCTCAGGGAATTCCCTGGGCTCCAGGTTAGTTGAGACTCCTGGTTTTTCTACAAGATCACCTTCCCCTTCATCTTCTTCATTCCTTCCCCAAATCCAACCACAGGAGTCAATGACTTTAGTGCAATGACTGGGTGTAAGTATCTGCATCAGTATCAGGTGCTGCTAGAGCCTCTCAGAGGACAGCCATGATAGACTCCGGTCTTCAGTCTCTTCCCATTTTTGTCTGTGCAGTTTTTTTTTTTTTTTTTTTAGACAGGAACAGTCCAGCTGGGGTATGCTGCCTGGTTTGTGGCTCAGTGTCTGAGAAATCTCAGGGGTCTGTGCTAGTTGAGACTGATTGTCATCCTATGGAATCACCCTCCTTCTCAGCTTCTTCAAGTCTTTCCCTAATTCAACCACGGGGGTCCTCGACTTCGGTCCATTGGTTGAATATAGTCATCTGCATGAGTCTCAGTCTGCTACTTTTTGAGCCTTTCAGAGGACAACAATGCTAGGCTTCTGTCTGCAAGCACACCATAGCTTCAATAATAGTGTCAGGCCTTGGAGCCTCGCTTTGAGATGGATCCCAAGTTGGGCAGGTCACTGTATCTCCTTTCCTTCAGTCTTTTATCCACATTTCCCCTGCAGATCTACTTGACAGGAACAATTCTGGGTCTGAGGGTTTTTTTTTTTCCGTGATTTTGCAACCCCATCACTCCACTTGATGCCTTTTCTTTGTACTGGAGTTGGACTCTAGAAGATGGCTATCTGGCTATCTCCACTCTTCGGAATTTCATCTACGGTCCCTCCCTTTTAGTCCAGAGTGTCTCTCAACTCCAAGTCTCTGGTACCTTCTAGAGGGTCCAGCCACCTCCCATTCACTAAGGTTGCAGATTTTCATTCATTTTTTGCAGGACCTCAGGAATTCTCTACTCTTCCCTCACCCTTAAATACCTGATCATGTTCCCCTTTTCCCTTCCTCATCTCCCTTCCAGGTCTCTCCCTCCTTCTGCCTCCAGTGATTGCTTCCTTCTCTCTCCCAAGTGGGATGAAGCATCCTCATTTGTGATCTTCATCTTATTAAACATTTTGTGTTTGGTGGATTGTATTCTGTGTATACTGTATATTTTTGGCTAATTGTATCCTGTGTATACTATATATTTTTGGCTAATATCCACTTATTAATGAGTACATACAATTACTATGTAAGTCCTTTTGAGTCTGAGTTACCGCACTCAGGATAATAATTTTAGGTCTATCCATTTGCCTTCAAAAAAATCATGATTTACTCATTCTTAATAGCCGAATACTATTCCATTGTGTAAATGAACCATATTTTCTGTGTTCATTTTTCTGTTGTGGGACATCTGGGTTGTTTACAGCTTCTGGCTATCACAGACAAGACTGCTATGAACATAGTGGAGCACATGCCCATGGGGCTTGGTGGAGCATCTTTAGGGTATATGCCCAAGAGTGGTATTGCTGGGTCTTCAGGTAGATTTACTTCCAATGCTCTGAGTCATCTCCAGATTGATTTCTAGAGTGGTTGCACCAGTTTGCAATCCCACCAGCAGTGGAGGAGTGTTTTATTTCTCTACATCCTTGCTATCATGTGCTGTCTCCTGGGATTTTGATCTTAACCTCCCTGATTGATGTAAGGCAGAATCTTGGGGATTTTAATATGCATTTCTCTGATCACCAAGGATTTTGAGAATTTCTTTAAGTCCTTCTCAGACATTTGGGATTCATCTGTTGCAAATTCTGTTTAGTCCTATACCATGTTTTTTTTTTTTTTTAATTGGGTTGCTTGGGTTTTTGGAAGTTAGCTTCTTGAGTTCTTTATATATTTTGCATATTAGCTCTCTATCAAATGTGGGGTTAGTGAAGATTTTTCCCAATCTGTGACATCTATTCTCCATAAGTGGAGGGAATCCCCATAAATACATACACATCCAATACACATAAAAAAGAAGTGCTACAATATTTCTTTGTTCACAGATGTAATTAGCACAAGTCAGATTTTGAGTTTCATCACACCAAATGCTATAAACCATTCTAGATACTTATCTTGTGGCTCTGCTGCCTTTGTGCATTCTCTGGCAACAAAACAGGTTAGATGGTTAATTTTAATCTTCTAAGAAAATAAGTTTGTGACTGAGGAAGCTACAGACAGCCACAGTGACAACTTTGCCTCCATATGATACCTCTTGTCTCCTGTCTGATTGGCAGGTGTTTGTGATGATTGGAAAGACAATTTCACCAAGGCCCAGAGTGAAGACTTTACCAAGGTCTTTCAGGAGACGATGTCCAGTGTGGATCCTGGTATCCTCCCTGGTCCTGAGACATTCAAATTCTTAAGACTCCTGAGTATAAGTTGCTTTTGTCTATTTTCCTCTTTACTTTTGATGTAATGAGCACTGCTCCAGAGAGTAGGAAGTGATGTTTTTCAATGATCGACTCTCACCTGCGTAGAGTCCAAGATAGCAAAACATACATTTACTAACTAAAATTGAATGGCATGCAATATATGTACTATTAATAAAAATTTCATCTTTGAAAACATTAATTATCACAACACTTTCTCATTTATTCAGATAGGGAAATATATAGGCATTCTGTTCTTACGCAATGTTTAAAGAATTAAGTTAGAAGGAGCAGAGAGTAAGTTTTGTCAGGATTGTATAACATATTAACCTGTTTAGGAAAAATGGGTTTCATCTGTTTTTGATCTGCCTGGAGCAGAGTGCAGTTATATATAACAGAACAGAAGTGGTGAACAACTCACTTACTGTGTCAGTCAGATTCCAACCAGAAATGTTTTCACATCAACAAATGATTATAACCTTATTCTTTTAAAATTACAGAAGTGAGCACCATGCCTTGTTAATCCAAGATGTCAAAAACATATTCATGGAATAAAGTATTTAATAGTATTAATAAAGCTATCTCTGTGTTTGGCATTTTTAGAGACTCAGGATTTCAACAATCGGAAGAACACAGAACAAGGATCCTTAGATTTTCTGAAGATCAACAGTAAGGGAGAGATAGTGGGAAAGCCTGTGACCAAAGCTTCACTCCAATGCCTCACAAATGCATGAGAATCTGTAACAAGGGCTTGAATGATGATGCAAGTAAAATTTAGAAGATAAAAGCTAACAAATGTGACCACCAGCATCAGGATAGTACTGGTTGCTCTAGTCTCAGCTTGGCCTCTGTAGTGTCGATTGGTAGTAAAGATATGCTGCATTTTATGGTGATGTCTATGGAGGAGAAGTACCATGGAGACACTGGTCCAGACCATGATGCTCATGAATGTGGCATCATAGGCAATCCTCAAGAAGAAAATGACTCTACTGTATCCAAAAGTGAAGCAGAACAACTTGCTTCTACAGTCAGTGTTATTGTCTGCTATCTGTGGACCAGTGACCTTAATTGGAATGTAGATGTTGTTTAAGACACTGAAGAACCAACAACTGTAACAAGAATACCTTGCCAAACTTGGGACACTTGCTCTGAGTATGAGTTTACCTCTATTAACAGGAACAAGAGTGACAAACTGATAAATACTCAGGACACAGGTGGAACACAAGTTTGTGCTTCTTGCCACTAGGCGAATGAAGAATTCTAATTTACATTTGAGGTCAGTTGGAGGATTTCTTGGAGCAAAAGTCATCACATTGGTTGGAAATATAGTGATGAAGAGAATCAAGATATTGGCCACAGCCATGTGGCTTAAAATCACCTGTCTGGGACTCTGTTGAGAACCAGTCAAGACTGGATAGAAATTATGGACAAACAGAAAGACATTGGCCACAGTTCCAACACCAAACTGGCAAAGCAAGAAGATCTGAAGAGCTACTTCCTCAGTGGTTTTCAGCGACTTATCAAGCGTACACATAGAGAGGGCTTTCGCAGACACTGGAGTGATGATTAGATAGGACATTGCTGTTCTCAAGACTCCAATACTGGCCAAGCTTTGCAATTGATTTGGGATAATTTCTTCTATTGATCAGTGAATAACTATTCTATCACAATACAGGAACTTTGCCTGGAGAACAATGCATGAACTAACTCAGAATAAAAATTTATACTTATTGAATTACTCTTTCCTGAAGATAAATTTTGTATTGCAACTCCATCTTTATGGTCACATTGGTCAATAACGCACATAATAACACACATTTTAACACACCATGGCCTTTGCATATTAATAAAGACATAAAAGTGACTAGTATGAGTATGTGATTCTGTCAACAGAATTCAAAATAATTTGGAGGGAGGGGAGGCTGCAAATGGGTTGTAACTTAATAAAATCACTTAATCAATAAAAATTAAAAGAAAATACAAATGCAACATGAAAAGAATACAATTACCTTATGTTTCAATAACATATTAAAGACGATGTGTATATTAATAACATGTAGGGTTACAACACAGTAACCAAGAAGGTTGTGTAACTGAATTCAGTTATAAAAATTAAGTTGTTGGATTTGAGAAAATTTTTATACTACTTATCCACACAACAACAACAACAACAACAGAAAAACCCAAATATTTCTGATAAAGCCACCTGTGTACCAATAACACAGTTCAACATAGATTAACATATATATCTTCCATTTGAATAAGAACCACTTCCTAAAAAGTTTCATTTATTCATAGTTTTCCTGATGTTAATATTTGTTCTAAAAAGTCAGGTTCCAGAGTCTTACCTGCATCATCTCTACAGTTCCTCAAAAATTATCAACACAATCACTATTATTCTCTTCACAAGCTGCTGCTTAGTCTGCATTTTACTTTTTTATATGTTTCAAAAGGAACACGAGTGCATCCATCCACCAGATAAAATTCAACATCTCATATACATTACACTGAATGCTGTGTTTTGCTGAGTGCTAATCTAGAAAATAGTCATTCCTTTGAGATGAAAGAAAAAAATTAACCTATTTGATTTAAACTTTTGTCTTCAAAAAGAAGTAATGATTCATGTTGGCTTCAGAAGACAATTTACACTGAAGAAGGGAGAAGATAATTTTAAGCATAAATCTCTGGTTGGAAGATTTTCACCTTCTGATCCATATTCAGGATGATGGTGCTCACAGTCTGAAGACCCGTTCCAGATAACAGCTCCTATAGAAGCATATGTCATAGTGTCTGTTCCATTGAGGAACTTCTCTTTGTCACTCTTAGCCTGAGAAAGAAAGCAAGAAAATTATGAATGGCTTCTTATTCTTCATGCAATACTGTGAAGGTAACCCAAAAGAGTTCAGGTTTCCACTCTCATAAAATAATAGGGTGCCTGGACATGACATCTTCCAGAGAGTTAATTATTGTGTTATTTGTGATGTCAGTGCATTTGTCTGCATATTGTCTTAAGGATACTTTCTATAAAGGAAAAATCATTTATCCCCAGAGCAAGTCTCCATTTTTACTTTCAAATGCTTAATGATGATGTCTAATAGTTCGTTAGATGTTAATGAGTACCTTAGCAGAAGTTAGGGAAGAGTTTTCATGTTTCCTTTGGGGATCTAAGTTCTGAATTAATTTTGTAGTCATATGTGAATTCGAACACACAAGGGTAAAACAAAGGGCACATTATGTTCATTTTTATGGAAAACTTCCCTCCTACTATTTTACCCTTGCAAAATTATGCTGACACCAAATCCTTCAAGAAAACTAGCAACATGTCCTTCAGATTCTGTAATTGCCCAGAAAGTTGCTTCATTCCAACTTTTCCCATGTTTGTTCCAGGGCTCATATTTATGATGAATATATTAAGTGAAGCTGGTCTTTCCCACCTGGATCCTGGGTTTATTCCCATATCCACTTGTTTTCATGTAGATTGTTACTTGATTTCTGATATACTCATGACTCTGTATCAGAAGCCTAATATAATTTGCTACTATCAAGAGACTTTGCTTTGTAAAAAAGGAATCTTGGACATACAAAGTTATGGATTGAGCAATCATTAAGAGATAAATAGATCCAACCACACTTATTACTGCTCTATGTATAATAGAAAAATAGGGACTTATTTTTTATTATCAATGATGAAAAGTAAAAACTCAAGTTATAAATATAATAACTGTATGTTGTAATCCTTTATTGATCAATATTCATATCTGCAGCAAGATTGTCTTAGGCACAGTCAATGTACATATATTGGGATGTCTGAGAAAATATATTACTGCACAATACTTTTACTAATGAAAACTACAGCATTTAGAAGGGATATATTTGGAAATAACTTGTCTTTTATTGCTAACATACCATATGTTTGCCTGGGAAAAGCATACAGCCATGATTCCAACTGAAAAATTTAAGTTGGCCAATTGACAATTACATATGGGTCAATAGCTTCATAAATGTATATATATGAATAATCTTAAAACTCAGGAATTTGTAAGAGTTATGGCAAGTTGAAAAGTAGGAAATAGAATACAGTGTTATAAAGGATTAAAAGGTGATAAGGAAACATGTAGAGATAAATTTGTGTGTGTATGTAGGACAGAAAGTAGATGAAGAAATATAGAGAGAAATAACTAACACTATCTTGAAAGAATGTACAGAAACATACTGATATTGAGGCATCCTGTAATACATTCACTTGTATGTTTCAATGAAGTTTTAATAAACTTTCCCTATATTAGTTGGACAATTCCCCAAGTAGACATCTCATGTTGAATACTGTAAACTTTTATTCCAGATTTGGTGACTTCTTTTTCTACCTGCTTGGCAATAAACTCCCAAAGCACTATCAACCCCACCCCGAAACATCATAGGCTATTACCAATAATGCAGGCAATTCTCCAAAACTAGGTGGCTAAAGACAGAAGATACTAGACACACAAAACATACAGAAATCAAACTGGAGCTTACTTTGAAGATTTGTATGCCACCCAGGTGTCCTCCAGTGATATAAGAAAGAGGCTGAAAGAATCACCTGGAAAACTTTCTTAAAAGGTGTCACATACAGTACTGGAGGAGAAAAGTAGTCAGACATTTCATCCTTCTGTTAACCCTGCCAGGTACATCAATTACTGGGTTGACGAGATATGCCTATTGATTCAAGAGTGACATAGATGTTATGGGGAAAACCAACTACTTTCTTATTCATCCTAAGGTTCTGTCATTGAGCTCGAACTCATAAATGGCACAGTTTATATTGTTTTTGTGCAGACAGGTCCTAGTAGGGAATCCAATATTAATGTTCTTCTTAATGGACAGAGAATTAAAACATTTCTTGATGAGTTATTGCTATACCTGTAGATCAGTGCATCTCTCACCCCTCATCAGAGACGCTTTTTGGATCTTAATTAACATGGGAACTCTCAACTGGTCATTGTGCAGTGATATGCGTTTGGTATGCTCACTCAGAACTATAATGAATATATCATACCTTTCCCACCAAGGCTTAAAAGTCTTCATAGAACTTGGGGTGAGTAGAATTTAACAGCCAGAGGTAGTTGATAACAACAATGAAACAATGTTTTCTGGACACTACAGGGGAGGAACAGAAATTTTTGCCCACAGGTTTTGCAAAAGAATTCAGAAGACCTGTACAAGATTAAGCCCAATCATTATTGTTAGTTATTTGTCAAAAGGATAGAAGATAGAAATTTCTGGGAAGACTAACCTGAATTGTGAAAATGCTTTCCTCAATTTACCTGTAGTAAGTCTGTAGGGCATTTTCTTTTTTTTTACCCATCCTCTTTAGCCCACCCTTGCTAATCACTTTCCTGCAGGATTGGGTGGGAGTGGGTGGGGGAACTCCTGCAAAGAAACAGGTGAGGGGTGATGGATAGTGGGTTTCCAGGGGGATGAAAACAGGGTAAGGGAATAACATTTGAAATATAAATAAAGAAAATATCCAAAAAAAAAGCATGGTATTTTCTATGGCAATTGGGAAGTGCTCAGCATGGAAGATGATCTATGATCTGGTTAGCTTATGGAAATAGGGTGACTAAGTCATGAGAAACAAGCCAGTAATCTGAGCTTCTCTTCCTACTTCAGTTGCTGAGTTTAGCTTCTTGCACAGACTTCCTTTCTTGGTGTCTCCTGATGATTGATGCAACCTGTAAATCAAGTAAACCATTCTTTCTTGGTTATTTTATTCAGGGTGCTTTTTCCAGCAAGTTAAATGAACTATGACACTAATAACATCCCAGAATAGTAGAATGGAGGCTGGCACAATCCCTTTGGTGTGTTATTGTAAGTGATTCAGTTTTTAAATGATTTGATCCCTGGCAGGTTAGCCACATAGTGGAGAAGGCCGTATTCTGACATGGAATGGATTTGATGGAAACAAGACTATCTATAGTTTGGTGGGAAGGGCTGAGACAGTAGATGTGTAAAGACTTTGATGAGTGACCTGAGTATGACCCAAAAGTGAATGAAATTCTCCAAGTTAATAACATAAAGAAGTGAAGAAAATCGGTCCATACTGCATGCCTGTAATCCTAGCATGTGAAATGTATGGTGAAAGGACATCTCAAGTTTGAAATGTGCCTGTTCTTAGTAAATGTTATGATTCCAGGCACTGCTGCACAGCAAGGTTCTTCCTCATAAAGTTGAGAAGCAATAAAATAATCTTGTTTTATGTTCTTAGAAAAGCTTACATATATAAACAATGAATGTAAGTCATACAGACAGCACTCATTTTGTGTCATTTCTCTACTCTCTCCCATATACCTCACATTGTGCTTCATGTCCTCTTTTTATTTTATTTTTATTAAAAATAGATTTTTTTCTCACACAGTATATTTTGACTAGATTTCTTCTCCCTCTTTTTTTCTCAGTTTCAAAACATTTTCCTTCCTATCCAGATCCATTGTCTTTATATCTTTCATTAGGAAAAAAAAAACAGGCTTCTAAGGGACAGTAATAATACTACAAAATATTAACAAACTCAATAAAAATATTAAAATACAATACAATAGGATAAAACAAAACCAAACACATCAAAGTTGGACAAGACTGACAATTAAAAGAAAAGGGCCCAAGAGACCAGAATGAGAGACTCACTTGTTTAAATAGTCACAAATCTCCAAACACTAAACTGGAAGCCATAATATAGGTACAGAGGGCCTGATGTAGACATGTGCAGGTCCCGTGTCTCTTCCCTCAGTCTCTGTTTTTAACTTTATGTCCCCTTTTGAAAAATTAGGCTTTGACTCGACTAGTGCTGCCAATAGGGTTATGGGTGCCTGGTCAGACACTAGGTCATTAGCAGGGTGTTATTCATAACATGAAAAAAATGACCCTCCTTCTCTTTGTGTTCAGCTAATGTCAGGTCATCCTTTATCCCTTCTTTGTTCATCCTTGTATTTTACAGTCTTCTATCATATGCAGGCATTCTCTTACTAACACATCTGAAAGTTCTGGTATGAATTTTTCCACGAATGTAAGTAGGTGCACTGAAAGCATGCCTGCTACCCTCAGAGGTCAGAGGATGGCATTGGATCCCCTGGAACTGAAGCCACCTATGTTTCTGAGCCTAAAGTGCCTGTTTGCAAAAGGAAATTTTGGATTTTCATTCAACTCCTTATTTGAAATGATTTATTTTTTATTTTATATACATTGGTTTTCTGTCTGTCTGTATGTTTTATGGGGTTTTAGATCCTCTTGAACTGGAGTTCCAGTGAGCTGCCATGTGGGTGATGGAAATTGAACCTAGGTCCTCTGGATGAGCAGACAGTGCTCTTATCCACTGGACAATTCCTCCAACCATGAAGCAGAGGTTCTGACTGCTGAGCCATCTCTACAGCCAACTCTCCAAACTCTTGGAGATAAACTCAAGGATTTAACTGTTGTGATCAAAAACAGGTTTAAATCAACCCAGATTAGACAAATATTTTGTTCCTTCATGCCACTTCCTGATATTGCCAAGGACAGATTAATACATTGATAAAACCTCATTGGTTGTAGTGTATTGACCTTTGATCTTACAAACTTTAAGATCACACATGTCACATTTTCATCTCACCATTTACATTCCCTTTATAACTCACTCAGATTTTTATAACATGGGAAGAGTATGGCTTGCATGTTAAAGCAACATTCAGCTCTCTTAACTTTTAAAAATTCTCTCCTTTTATATTACATTATGACCACAGTTTTCTCTCCCTATTTTCCTTCCAGTCTCACCCCACAACTTCCATTCTTCCCAAGATCCACTCCTCATTTTCCATTTTAAAAAAGGCAGATCCCCAACCAAACACGGCATATCAAGTTTCAATAAGGTCACACACATCCATTTATGTTAAGGTAAGGGTAGATGATGCAATGCTGTAGGAGAAAGATGTTCCTTAAATCAGGCAAGTGTCTGAGACACTCCCATTATCATTGTTAGGAGTCCCACAAGAAAACCAGACTGAATAATCAGAATACATCTACAGAGGGCCTAGGTCAGTCCTTTGCAGGCTAATAGGACTCAAGTTGCTTCTCACTTATCCATCTATGCTGGTTCTCCTCATATTATCTAGCATCTGCCTTATAAACACATCCATGATATTCCTTGTTCCACATCCAGGTAACCTGCTCTTACCTCAGCCTAGCCTCCTTTAGATAGCAGTGATCCCATGTAAACTACAGCCAGGAGGGGAGCCAGTTCCAGAAAGGCCCAGAGCTATATTAACTTTCTGGAAGCTGCCTCAGATAACAGGGAGAAAGTGAGAAGCCACCTGCACTCCAGAGCTTAAAGAAAAGCAGGAGCCAGTCTAGTTTTCATTTCATTCTACAGAAGAATGTTTAAGCAGGTTTTCAAAAGTAGAAAAGTCTGTTTGGAAAGATAGCAAACCTCTCCACAGAGGTCCTCAAGGAGATAAAACTGGGCATGGTAGAGCACTTGATAGTTGGGAGCAGGAAATCAAAGTCTGCCCTGGCAATACAGCAAGCCATAGGCCAGCTTGTACTACAAGAGACTGTCTCACAACACAAGAGATAGCAAATATGAGGGAGAGGAGTAAGGCTAGAAGATATTCAAATGTTACCAAGTGTTCTTCCAGTCCTTAAGTTCCATTATTTTGCTGACCTAAACATCATTAAAATTTGGGAGGCTTTCTTCTAGGGCCATGAAATATTTATCCTCAGATTTTTTAGTCTCATTAGACATGTCAGGCTTGTCTGTACTATCTTGTGGAGAAGGGCTTAAATCTAATAATACAAGGTGCTCCCATAACACCCATGCCACTATTGCATCATTGGGCATGCCTTACTATAGCTCACAAGCTTTGTATCTGGGTAAGACTGATGATTATTTTTTTCCTCTGCTAGTATGTATAGGACATTGCACTACTAAGAAAGCTAGGCAGTAAGGTGAAACTTCTGATGGTGTACCAGCTATATATCTTCATGTTTTATGACATAATTATGTGCTACTGTCTTGGTCACTATTCCAAATTGAGGAAGGGACACATGATCATGGCAAATCCTATAAAAGAATACATTTAAGTGATGGATGATTACGGTTTCAGTATTTAGTCTATTGTCATCATGGCATTGGGCATGGCAGCATACAGGGAGATATGGTGCTAGAGGAGTAGCTGAGAGTCCTGTTCTACATATGGATCCACAGGCAGGAGGAAGTGTGAAACACTAGTCTTGGGATGGGATTTAGAAATCCCAAAGCCTACTCTAAGTTATAAACTTCCACCAACAAGGCCACTTCTACTCCAACAATTCCACACCTCCTAATTCTTGCAAATAGTGCCACTCCTTAAGCATTCAAGTTTACCACAATACAGGTGCCATTTTCAGTCAAACCACCACAGGTATCTTTAGCAATAAGACCTTGCTGTCAAGTTGTGTAGGAAATCCAATAGTATTGGCTATCGTATTTGCGAGTGTGTACACAAAACCCTACTGGCAAACAACTCAAAAGATGTAAGCCATTTGTTGATGCTGAGGTTTTATGTGGTAGCCTATGATGTCTCATTGGGGTTTTGCAATCCCCCTTATTTGGCAATGTTACTTAAATTCCTTTTGTAAATATATATATTGTAAGAAGCTTCAAGAGCAATAGGCTTCCACACAACTTTACAGAAGACCTTCAGTGATACTTGTCTCTCCCCACATCCCCTCAGTTATCCTGTCCTCCTTTCACTCTTTCCATGTAATAATCCTACCCTATTTTATCCCTTTATAACATGATTTTTAGTTTTTCCTACCTTGGATGATCACTCTCTTCCCATTCTCCCTTCTACCTATCTTATCTCAGTATTGAAAATGAAGCACACAGATATAAAACATAAAAACATTCATATTAAGAGAAAACATCCAATATTTGTCTTCTTGGTTCTGGGTTGCCAAAATCAGGATAAGTTTTTCTAGATCTATCCATTTGCCTCTAAATTTCATTGTTTCCAGCAGTTGAATAACAATATAGTGTGTAAATGTATCATATTTTCATTGTCTACTCATCTATAAATAGAAATCTAGGCTGTTTCCAATTTCTAGCTTTGTAGATCTGCAATGGGTAGCAAGTGTCTCTGGAGTACAATGTAGTTTTTAGGGTGAGTGTCCATAATGTTATAGCAAGATCTTATGGTAGATCTATTTTTAGGTTTTTGAGAGAAATCCCCACCATGCTTTTCATAGTGACAGTACCAATTTGCACTAGTATTTACTACCATTCATTTTAATAGTCTTCACAACTCTGACTTTGGGACAATGCATGCTCAAAGTTACCTTATCTCATATTTTTATGAAAAGGTAGAGTTTTGAACATTTAAAAAATTCATATTTCATCATTTCAGAACCCTCTGTTAGGTACACGCCACAATTTTATTTGAGTTATTGGATTTGTGGTATTCAGTGTTTTGTGATATGTGATACTAGCCTCAGTGTTTTGTGCTATCTATGTATCTATCTATCTACCTACCTACCTACCTACCTACCTACTTACCTATCTATCTATCTATCTATCTATCTATCTATCTATCTATCTATCTATCTATCTATCTATCTATCTTATCCTCAAAACTTTTGATCTCAGCCGGGCGGTGTTGGCACACACCTTTAATCCCAGCACTTGGGAGGCAGAGGCAGGCAGATTTCTGAGTTCGAGGCCAGCCTGGTCTACAGAGTCAGTTCCAGGTCAGCCAGGGCTATAAAGAGAAACTCCGTCTTAAAAAAAAAAGAAAAAAAAACTTTTGATCTCAGGACTGTGTGTTTGCTTTGCGTCCTTTTGCAACAAAAGAGGGATGCCTCATAAGAATCTCAATACTGTGATCTGTGGAGTGGGTACTCTGTAGTTTTTTGCACTAGAAGGTTTGCTTATTTTAAAGAGTTGATAGCCTTTTACCTCAATAGTATGTAGATCCTTGTCCTGGATATACAGCTGTTGGGCGATTGGGTTCTGAGGTTTACTGGAGTATTGCCTCTGACCTTAGGTCATAGAAATATTATTTGTGGTTTGTGCTGTGTTGGTATATACTAGGGTCATCATAGGTGCTAAGTCCTGATCTGATTCATTTTTGATTCATTTTCCATGTGGTTTTGCAGAGGCTGGGGATATGTATGAGTGTCAGCAATGTTATAAAACTCTGCCTTCAGTTGTGAGTAGGTTTCCTGAAGTTCTGCATCTCTCAGAGTTTCCAATACAGTGAAATCAGGGCTTTGGCATATGTAGTAGTGTTAAGGTGGAGTGGGCTATCCTAGGCCTGTGTCTCCCTCAATGTACACTCAGTGTGGTTTTATACCAGAAGGGTACTGGGTGCTGTGCCAATATGAATGTTGATTCTATTAGGGTACTGACCTTTACATTTTGAGTACGCAAATGCCCTGTGTGGTGTGGTGTGGAGAATTGGGCTATGCACAGATAGTCTGGTATTCAGTTGAGCTGAGGTCTAACCCTGGAAGGGTGATAATTCACCTACATGTCACAGTAGGTGTTCCCTCATGCTCCTGGAACTCTGGCTCCTACCTAAGTTACTGCCCTCCACAGCCCCCACAAGAGAATCATGGCTAGAAGTCACATAGGCAATGTCCCAAGCTTCTGACCTTCAAGCTAAACTCCTCCCCAGTTACCTAGCAACAGAAAAGATAGCAGTGTACTTTAAAGGGGGCTGTTAGGGCCCTCCTTGCTCTCTCTTACTCCTCTCTCTCTTACTCCTCACTCTCACCTTCTCACTCCTCTCTCTTTGTCTTCTCTCCTCTCACTCCTCTCTAATTCCTTTGTTCTCTTACCTCTCACTTTTCTCACTCTTCTCTCCTCTCTCTTCATCTTCTCCTCTCTCCCCTCCTCTCCTCTCTCCCCTCCTCTCACTCTCTCCCTCTTACTCGCTCTTTCTCTCTAGCCCCCCCCCCCCCTACCTTCTCTCTTTCCCCCTGACTCTCTATAATAAAGCTCTAAAACCATAGACAGTCTATGCTCATCAAGATCTGCTGTGCTCACTCATGCCAGTCTGGGAACCTCTCTTCCCTCATCCCTCTCTCCCATAACCCCAGGGCTTTAGCCCCAGGACTCCTAGGTTGGGCTGCCCCTTGTCCACCCCCCCAAAGAGTGGGTCAGAGGCTTGGATGCCCATCCAGGGCTGAGTGGAAAGCATGTGGCAGCCCTCCACTGTCGCTTGTCCAGAGCATAGGTGGAACTCTGGTGGGACGTGGGTCTTTCCTCCTTCTTCTCCAGGCCCCCTTTTTAGTTCCCACAGTGTGGTTCTCTCTGTGCTTCTATGGCTTAGGGATAATAATTTCTATAATTTAAAAGTTCTGCTTTGAATTGATTTTTGCACAGTATGAAAAATGGGAATCTAGTTTCCATCTCCTACTCATGGATTTCCAGTTTCCTAGTCATCTTTGTTGAAGATTCTCCCTTTCTTCTAAAAAATGATTTTGGTAATGATTGTCCAAAGGCAGATAGCAAGGGGGTGGAGAGAAAGTTATGTTCTTAAGAGTACTTCTTGTTCTTGAAGAAGACCCAGGTTTAACAAGTACCTACATAGTGATCCACAAGCATATGTAACTCCCATTACAGTGCATCAGATACCTTCTTTCATCTATAGGCACCATGACTCCATGTGGTACACATACACACCTATAGGGAGGATACTCACATACATAAAAATAAATAAATACATTTAGGAATGTGCCAGATGGTTATAGCTAGTTGTATTTACAGGTGCTGGGCTGTCCTTCCTCAACCTCGGTGTCTGAACTTTTGGTGAGAGTACCATGTTGTCATGTAATTTGAAATTAGGTATTGCATAATTTCTAATGTGTTTTCTTTGCCTTCTGTCTTGAGTTTAATTTGGGCATATTTTGTACGTCTGACTTGAAGGAACATGAAATTTTAAAATTATTTATGTGGCATTTCATTGGAGTTTGAGGGAGTCTTCTTTGAAATTTTATTGAGTTTCATAACTTAAATTATGCCCACTTAGGCTAGAGAGATGGCTCAGTGGTTAAGAGCACTGACTGGTCTTTCAGAAGTCCTGAGTTCAATTCCCAGCAACCACATGGTGGCTCAAAACCATCTGCAATGGGATCTGATGCCCTCTTCTAGTGTATGTCTGAAGCCAGCTGCAGTGTACTCACATACATGAAATAAATATATTTTCCTTTTTTATTGTATTTGTTTTTTATTGATTGTTTTGAGCGGTTATAAATGAGAGCCTATAGCTTACAAAGCCTTACATGTGCTATCTGGCCTCTAATTGGAAAAGTCTGCCCATCCCTCATCTAATCCATGTGCAATTTAAATGATCCTTTTTATATTGTTCATGCTCAAGTCTCTTCTTTTCTCATTATCACCTATTTCTGCTCCAGAAATTAACCTGTCAGTGCTACACTTGCAGTAGATTCTTTTCCTGTGATTTCTCTCTTCCCTTCAGCCTCATGTGATACAAAGTATAAGAGACTGACTGCTATTCTATCTAGTGTATATGGCTTCATTCCAAAATAATTTCTGGGCTCCAGTATAATATTTATGATTCCTCATTGTATTACATACATGGTTCATCTTCACTCTCAGTTTGACTGGATTTAGAACCTAGGATACACACCTGTGGGTGTTTATTTAATGGCATCTCCAGGGAGTCAAAACAGGGAAGATCCACAAACTGGGAAGTGGTGGCGCTTGCCTTTAATCTCACTACTTGGGAGGCAGAGGCAGTTGGATTTCTGAGTTCGAGGCCAGCCTGGTCTACAGAGTGAGCTCCAGGACAGCCAGGGCTACACAGAGAAACGTTGTCTCGAAAAACCAACCAACCAACCAACCAACCAACCAACCAACCAACCAACCAACCAAACAAACAAAACCTCCACCAGCAGCAACAGCAACAGCAACAGCAACAACAACAACAACAAAGCAGAGAAGATCCACAGTAATTGTTGTGTGTGTCCTAACCCATGTGTTCTGGTCCTGGACTTAATAGACAGGAGAATGCTGAGTACCATGGTGTAGCTATGTCTGCTTCCGATTACAGATACACTGTGAAAATGGTCTCCTGTTTTTGACACTATGTCTCCTTCCTCCATGATACATTCTATCCTCAAAATGTGAGTCCCCACCCACACCCTCTGCTCAGGTCTTTCTTTTTTCTCTTTTTGGTGTTTTGTTTTTAAAATTTTAATGGATATTTTCTTTATTTACATTTCAAATGTTATTCCCTTTCCTGGTTTCTACATCCCTCCCCAGAAATTCCTTATCCCATCCCCTCTTCACTTGCTTCTAGAGGATGTTTCCCAACCCATTTACCCACTCCTGTCTGCCTGCCCTGACATTCACTTACACTGGGGCATGGAGCTTTCACAGTACCAAGGACCTCTCCTCCCACTGATGCCTAACAAGGTAATCCTCTGCTACATATGTGGCTGGAGCCATAGGTCTTTCTCCATGTGTACTCTTTGGTTGGTGGTTTAGTCCCTGTGAGCTTGGGGGATCTGGTTCATTGATATTATGTTTCTTCCTATAGGGTTGCAAACTGTTCAGCTCTTTCAGTCCTTTCTCTAAGTCCTTCACTGGGTACCTCTTGATCAGTCCAATGGTTGGCTGTGAGCATCTGCCTCTATTTTTCAGGCTCTGGTAGAGCCTCTCAGGAGATAGCTATATCAATGTCCCTTCAAAGAACTTCTGGGAGAATCACCATACCTCATGCTGTATTACAGGGAAATAGTGATTAAAAACTGTATGCTATTGGTACAGAGACAGGCAGTTAGATCAATAGAATAGAATTGAAGACCCAGAAATAAACACACACACCCGTAATAACTTGATTTTTGACAAAGGAGCTAAACCATCCAGTAGAAAAAAGAGAGTATTTCAACAAATTGTGCTGGTTCAACTGGAGGTCAACATGTAGAAGAATGCAAATCAATCCAATGTTATCTCCTTATACAAAACTCAAGTCCAAGTGGATCAAGGATCTCCACATACAACCAGATACACTGAAACTAACAGAAGAGAAAGTAGGGAAGAGCTTCAAACAAATGGGCACAGAGAAATTTTTTCTGAACAGAACACCGATAACTTATTCTCTAAGATCAACAATAGACAAACGGAGTCTCATAAAATTGCAAAGGCAAAGGACACTGTCAATAGGACAATATGGCAGTCAACAGATTGGGAAAAGATCTTTACCAATCCTACAATTTACTGAGGGCTAATGTCCAATATATACAAAAAACTCAAAAAGTTAGACTCCAGAGAACCAAATAACTTTTTAAAAAATGAGGTACAGAGATAAACAAATTCTCAACTGAGGAATATCGAATGGCTGAGAAGCACCTAAAGATGTTCAACATCCTTAGTCACCAGGGAAATGTAAATCAAAACAACCCAGAGTTTCTACCTCATACCAGTCAGAATGGCAAAAATAAAAAACTCAGGTGGCAGCAGATGCTGGCAAGTATATGGAGAAAGAGGAACACTCCTCCATTGTTGGGATTGCAAGCTGGTACAACCACTCTGGAAATCAATCTTGAGGTTCCTCAGAAAATTGGACATTGTATTATCAGAGGACTCAGCTATACCACTCCTGGGCATATTCCTAAAAGATGCTCCAACATATAACAAGGACCCATGCTCCACTATCTTCACAGCAGCCAGAAGCTGGAAAGAACCCAGATGTCCGTCAACAGAGGAATGATTACAGAAAATGTGGTACATTTATACAATTGAGTGCTACTCAACTACTAAAAACAATGACTTCATGAAATATTTAGGCAAATGGATGGCACTAGAAAATATCATCCTGAGTGAGGTAACCCAATCACAAAAGAACACACATGGTATGTACTCACTGATAAGTGGATATTAGCCCCAAACTTGGACTACCTAGGATACAATTCACGGACCACATGAAGCTCAAGATGAAGGAAGACCAAAGTGTGGATGCTTCAGTCCTTCTTAGAATGGGGAACAAATATGAGAGTAAATATGGAGACAAAGTGTGGAGCAGAGACTGAAGGAAAGGCCATACAGAGACTGCCCCACCTGGGGATCTACCCCATATACAGTAACCAAACCCAGACACTATGATGGATACCAAGAAGTGCTTGCTGAAATAATTTTTTAAAGACATGCAAACAAGCCTCTCTATGCTTACTTTCATTTAAGAAGCTTTCATTTTCTTGGTTTTCTTTCACTACATGTTAATGTGTGTTCATATTCCTGTGTGAGTGGGTGTGTTGGGGGGGGGGTCTTAAGGGATGGAGGCCAGAGGACAATGTGTATAGTTGTTCATGAAGTGGTTTCTCTGTGTAGCCCTGGCTGTTCTGGAACTCACTCTGTAGTCTGGACTGGCCACAGACTCAGAGAGTTACCTGCCTTTGCATCCCCAGTACTAGAATTAAAGGACTCATTGCTGCCTAGCTAAGACAGGATTTCTCTGTGTAGCCCTGGATGTTCTAGAACTAGCTTCATAAAGCAGGCTGGCCTGTAACTCACAGAAATCCAGCTGTCTCTGTCTCTACCTCCTGAGTTCTAGAATTAAAGGCAAAGTTGGATGACTCTCAGAAGAGCCCTTGAACTTTGGACTTTTAACACTGTTGAGACTTCTATAGACTATGAGGACTTTGAAAGTTGGACTAAAGGCATTTGCATTATGCTATGTTTAAGTATGGCCCCCATAGACTCATGTTTTTGATCAAGTCTATGAGGGCCAGGGAGTTGAATGTGATGGTTTGTATATTCTTGGACCAGGGAGTGGCACCATTTGGAGGTGTGGCCTTGTTGGAATAGGTGTGACCTGGTTGGAGTATGTGTGTCACTGTGGGTGTGGGCTTAAGACTCTCACCTCAGTTGCCTGGAAGTCAGTCTTTCACTAGCAGCCTTTGGATGAAGACGTAGAACTCTCAGCTCTGCCTGCGCCATGACAGCCTGGATGCTGCCATGGTCCCACCTTGATGATAATGGACTGAACCTCTGAACCTGTAAGCTAGCCCCAGTTAAATGTTGTTTTTTTATAAGACTTGCCTTGGTCATGGTGTCTATTCACAGCAGTAATACCCTAACTAAGACATAGTTCATTCCAGATATAGTCAAGTTGATAACCTGGAACAGCCACTACAGACGTTTTCCAGAAATGTAATTATATATGACAGTTAGAAAGTGACAGGTCATGTGTGTGTGTGTGTGTGTGTGTGTGTGTGTGTTTGTGGTGTGTGTGTGTGTGTGTGTGTGTTGGGTGTTTACATTCACATAGTACTAGCAGAGGCCAGAATATGTCATTATATCACCTGTAAATGGACTCACAAATGGTTGTCAGCTGCCATGTTGGTAGTGGGAATCAAATCCCAGTTCTCTGAAAGTACATCAAATGCACTTAACACAGAGCCATCATCTCTCCAATACCCTACACTCAGCTTTGTACTAAGGATTTAAACTCAGGGCCTCAGGCTTGTACAGCAAGCACTTCACCAACTGAACTTGCAATTCAGGGATTTTTGAGGATCTTTGTAAGTCCAGCAAAGTACCAAGAGATGAGTTTATCAGATGAAATAAGGAGAAAAGCAAGGTTGTGACATTTACCAGCTGTCAGGGTTTAAAGACACAGGTGTCTCCTGATCCCACTCAGCTGAGATCAACAGTCTCTGTTACTTTCTAGTCTCCCAGAGTTCATAGCCTGGCCTAAGTCATCCCACACATTAACACATGCTTGCACATACATACATGCTTGCACATGCACAGAGTTCAACTGCAGAGGTGAACATGACTGTGGATTGCCCAAAAGGAGTACACGGTTTGTCTTTGACTTTGTTGTCACTGATCTGGGTAGGTTTTTGTTTCTGTGTTCAATAGTCTGAACTGTGGGCTAGCAGCTAAATCTTGAGGAGTTTGGAATGGTGGAATCTTTCCAGCTTATCTCCATGAAGCTGTGGTATCTCTCCAAATAAATGGAACCATCTGGGGCAGGTTGGAAAGGGACTTTCTATATTAATATGCCAACATGTCCCATACTAGACCTTCTTGTGAGCCCATTGTTAATAAAGTCTGGAGGTCTCAGCTCTGCCTATACACCTGACTCTCAATCACTTCCTAGGACATCTTTCATTTCCAAGTCCCATGTCTAATCTCAAGGAGTGGGGCTTTGGGACACTGCTTTTGGGCCTCCACACACATCCTTCCCCTAAGAACATGGTCTTTCATAATAAAGTATATTCAATAATCTGGACTCATGTGGCTTGGGGGCACACTACTGTGGGCACATGCCTGGATGGCCTAGATGAGGGAGGTGAGCAATGGGCCTCCTCAGCCACCAGAGAGCAGGCACCACAGGCTGACAGCTCTCCAATAGGAATTTCACCTCAATGAGTTGGTGTCCAATTGAAATGGACATTATCCTGGGAGCTCTAGGACAGCATGCTGGAGAATTAGGTGGAGAATACCTCCAAGCCTTCCTCTGGGGCAAGGTTGAGGGGGTGTTAAATGAGGGAGAAGTTGACAAAGGAAGGGGAATCACCCTTGCTCTGCTCACCTGTCTCCTTTCTGTAATTTGGAGGCAGGGGCAGGTGCTGAGCATCTCTCAGACATCTTAGAGCACAAACTAGGAGATCTGAGTCACTTTCCTCCCCAGACATTCTCACCCCTGTCTCTTTTGCCCCCTAGGAAACATCACCTTCAGTCCTAGTAGCCCTAAATGGAGTCAGGAGACTGGACTAATTTTCAGTGAATTTTAATTTTAATGAAGAGGTGAGAGGAAAAATATCCTGTCATCTAACCCACATGATAGAACCTCCCGCATAAGACCCTGTGATTCTGTGATAACTCGGCTAAGAAACCTGAAAGCTGTCCAAATTTTCCTGTGTACCTAGTCTCTCTCCCCTTAGGAAAAGTGAAAGAGAGGCTCCCATTTCCTCCCATACCTGAGGCATGCTCTAAAGTGCTTCAGAAATCTTGGCCCACATTCTGGCTGTTCATGACTGTCTGGCTCATGCAGGACTGGCATCTGGGACTGGTGTTTTCCAAACTCAGCCTGAAGAATCTATATCTCATGACCTTTAACTAGACCTGGGGCATCACAGACATTTGATGAGGTTTGCTGAAAAGTGGGTGAGTGAATGGCTACCAGAGTGAACTCCATACAAATAACAGGATGGAAACATTGTGTTCTAGAGAAAATTGGCTGTTCCTTGTGTGTATGTGTTTGTATGTGTATATGCTGTGTGTGTGTGCTTTATGGTATATATATATATATATATATATATATATATATATATATATATATACATATATACATATACATGTATACACACACATATATACATATATATATACATATATATGTATACACACACACATTCTCACACACCTATGTATCTATACACTGTCAAATACACACGTACACACACACATATATGTGTAAATATATATATATTTATATTTATTTACACACACACATATATATGCAGTTACAGACACAGACACACATATGTACGTGCATACATACATACATGCATACATATATATGGAGACCAGAGGTCAACTTCTTCTTGCTTTCAGGTTTTTTTTTTTTTTTTTTTTGATATAGGGACTTTCACTGAATCTAAATCTCACCAGTTCAGACATACTGGCTGACCAGAGAATTCAAGGGATCTTCCTCTCTTTTCCTCCCCAGAATTACAGATTTTTACCATGACACCCAGCTTTTTGGAAGACCACTAAAGAACTGAGATGGGGGTCTTAATGTTTGAACAGCAAGTGCTTTACCCACAGGGCCATTTTCTGTGAACCTAAGACTTAAATAAAACCCCAAATGAATAAGGGTCCACATGAGAAAGAGGGAATTATCTCTTTGTGCCTGGAGCATTTCACATACAGAAACCAAATGAGAGCTGGTAAGAATCCAAGACTGGCACAGGTCAGGAAAACCATAGTGGAGAAAGAGTGAGAAACATGGAACCCAGAGAGGAAAGCAGTAACAAGCTGAGGTACAGTGAGTCAGATTTTGATGACAGAAGAAGCTAAAAACCCATACTTACACATTAATTAATCCTTAATTAACAACCAGTTTTCTTTTACAGACAAACTGTTACTGCCTATCCCAAATACATAATTGACATGATATTTTTCTTCCTCAGTCATCCAAAACAGACTTAAAGGATGCTTTCCAGGAGTAAATTCCTCAAATGCCCTTGCTTTTCTAGGATCATAACAGTTCCCAAGCAAACCATTGCAGGTTTAACACATGCTACCCATCCTATGTAGACATCCCCCTTTCTGGGGTTCTACTCTTCTGTTGTGATTACCCTACAGGTTTACCAGCTGCTCCCATCTCCTCAGACCTGCCTGGGACAACACAACTGCCTTCCTCCAGATACTTCATTTGACTAAAGACTCCTGAGATACACACTGAGATTCATAGACACACGCTGAGATGCACAGAGCACAGACTTGGACCTTCCAGCTGCTGCTGAACTCTCTTGCCAAAGTCAAATGGGTACTAAACTTGGAGAAAGTTACATGAAAGTAAGGAAAACATGACATCTGTCTAGATTAATCAAATGTTGTTTAAAACCAATATTAACACCATCAAACTGTACAACTCATGAAATAATTAATTGTTTCAATAATCTAAACCTCCACCAATCCTTATCTCTCTGGCTTAGTTGTGCTACCCTTCATCACATGTAGTGTTTTATTTTGATATTCCACTTTTCCCCAAATTTTTACTACAAATGACATAGTCAATCCAGTGACACCTTTCCTTTTAAAAAGTAAAAGGGGAAGAAGTGGGAGCATGCTTGCTAGCCTGGTTCCCAGTTGAGCTAAAGCTAGAAACCCCAGAAACCCTGAAGAAGATGGTAGGCATTTTGCCTTTTCCCAGGGCACCAGGCCCTTGTCACTAGCTGCAACCCTCATAGATTTGTGGCCAACAGTCACATAAGGGCAATGCCCCAAGCCTCTCCACTTGTAGAAGACATGACCTGTGGTCACAAAGGCTCAAGATAGAACTCCATCTTAATGAGGTACCTATAGGCCTGGAGAGCTTAGGCAATAAGCTTTCCTTCCCGGTCACTCCTCCCTGCAAAAGACATTTAACCTCAGGCCCACCCTGAGAAGGGGATATGGTTTTAGTAACCCACTTTCCACCATGACAATAAATGCATTAAAACCATGGACTGCCTCTTTTCATCAGGTTCTGCCATGGGGAGCCATGGAGAAGACCTCTGCCTATAGAGCTGCCATCTAATCTCCAGTACAAGGCCTCTCTGCACTCCCAGCCAAAACCCCCACCAAGCCCAAGCCTATAACCACCACCGACAAGCCAAATACTCTCCCCTGAGGGACCAGCCAAAACTGGCCCCTTACCTCGATCTTGCCTCAGGGCTCCATCCAGCATGGGCCTCCACTCCATTCTCAACTCTTCTGCGGCTTCCTGTGGAGCCTGGGTTTCCAAGAGCCTGAGAACCAGAGGGTCCCTAGTCTTGATGCAGGCCCTGGGAACTCCGAGCTAGCTCTGGATGTCACACACCTCAGACTGTGCTTCCCCACCCTAGAAGCAGTGTCCTAGGGTTCACTATGGCCTGATACCTACCCAGCAAGTGGTAAGCACTGTCAATTTCCCAAGTTATGTCTCCTCAGAGGCAGAGCAGACGCTAGCCCCACAACTCTACATGATTTGACTGTATTTTCTTGTATTTTAACAAGATATTTATTTATTTCCTCATTAAAGGCCTCTATTGTCTTCATGAGATGGGATGTAAGGTCATTTTCCTGCTCTTCAGGTATGTTAGGATACCCAGTGCTTGATGTACTAGGATACTGTTTTGTAATAGTGCCATAATACACTGCCTTTTTCTTATATTTTTGATAGCCATCTTGTTGTCTGTGGTGTTAGCTGGCCTGGTAGTCCCTGGTAGTAGCAGGCCTCTGGGTCTGGTTGTACCAGTTGGCAACAGATCTCCTAGGAGGTAGGCAGAGCTTTGGACCAGAGTGTGAAGGGCAGATTCTCAATTGTAGGTAGAGATGTGGACAGTAAGATGGAGCACATACAGAATGTGGCAGGCCTCACAGCTTCTGGGCTTAATGGAGCCCATCATGCTGGAAATTGAGGAGTGAGTATCTTACCTGGTTGTTCTGGGTGGCAGCGGACTTCCTGGTGCCAAGGACCAGCGTTGGCTTGAGTTCTGAGGAAGTGGTGTTTGGGAGCAACAAAAGAACTCCTTGAAATTAGTTGTGGGGTATAAGATAAGAGCCCTGTATTCTGGTGACACAGCTTTCTGAAGATAACCAGACAGCTCAGCTCTAACAGACCAAAGGCCAAAGGCCAGTCTTCTATATATATCAATTCAATCATCTATCCCAGGTTCCCTTTTAATTATCCCACCAATTATCTTTTTTGAACTTAGCTCCTTTACTCCTAGGAAAACACAGCAAGCATATTTTTCGAACATTACAAAAACAAAAAACAAAAAACAAACTCAGAGGTCTGCCTGCCTATGTAGGCATAGAAAATAAGAAGCAGGGTAGGATCCAGCACTGAGATCTCTGCTCCCACAAGCTTGGTTCTAAATTCTTTGTTCCAAGATGACCTTGAATTCAGTAATATGCCTGACTTTGTATCTGCCTGCTTTTGTATCTTTTTGACAAGCTGACTTGTAGTGCAGCTTCTTCTGTTCTTTTTGGTACATGTAGACTCTCATAAAATTCATATTATGTCCTTATATTTTGAAAAGGTGAGAAATCCTGTGTATATATTTATGAATTCATGTTTTCAGTGTTCTTTCCTACAGCCTCAAGTGCTGTCCATAAGCTCACAGCATTTACCTATTTTTGATAAGGACATAACACACCCTTACCTCCTTAGAATCATTAACTTTGGCAGTAAGGACATTCCCCAGTAACCTTAGCCAGGACAATAGTTCTTTTTTTTTTTTTTTTTTTTTAATTAGAAATCACTTTCTTTTTTTTGTTTTTTTTTCCCATTTTTTATTAGGTATTTAGCTCATTTGCATTTCCAATGCTATACCAAAAGTCCCCCACACCCACCCACCCCCACTCCCCTACCCACCCACTCCCCCTTTTTGGCCCTGGCATTCCCCTGTACGGGGGCATATAAAGTATGCGTGTCCAATGGGCCTCTCTTTCCAGTGATGGCCGACTAGGCCATCTTTTGATACATATGCAGCTAGAGTCAAGAGCTTCGGGGTATTGGTTAGTTCATAATGTTGTTCCACCTATAGGGTTGCAGATCCCTTTAGCTCCTTGGGTACTTTCTCTAGCTCCTCCATTGAGAGCCCTGTGATCCATCCATTAGCTGACTGTGAGCATCCACTTCTGTGTTTGCTAGGCCCCGGCATAGTCTCACAAGAGATAGCTACATCTGGGTCCTTTTGATAAAATCTTGCTAGTGTATGCAATGGTGTCAGCGTTTGGATGCTGATTATGGGGTGGATCCCTGGATATGGCAGTCTCTACATGGTCCATCCTTTCATCTCAGCTCCAAACTTTGTCTCTGTAACTCCTTCCATGGGTGTTTTGTTCCCACTTCTAAGGAGGGGCATAGTGTCCACACTTCAGTCTTCATTTTTCTTGAGTTTCATGTGTTTAGAAAATTGTATCTTATATCTTGGGTATCCTAGGTTTTGGGCTAATATCCACTTATCAGTGAGTACATATTGTGTGAGTTCCTTTGTGAATGTGTTACCTCACTCAGGATGATGCCCTCCAGGTCCATCCATTTGGCTAGGAATTTCATAAATTCATTCTTTTTAATAGCTGAGCAGTACTCCATTGTGTAGATGTACCACATTTTCTGTATCCATTCCTCTGTTGAGGGGCATCTGGGTTCTTTCCAGCTTCTGGCTATTATGAATAAGGCTGCTATGAACATAGTGGAGCATGTGTCCTTCTTACCAGTTGGGGCATCTTCTGGATATATGCCCAGGAGAGGTATTGCTGGATCCTCCGGTAGTACTATGTCCAATTTTCTGAGGAACCGCCAGACTGATTTCCAGAGTGGTTGTACAAGCCTGCAATCCCACCAACAATGGAGGAGTGTTCCTCTTTCTCCACATCCTCGCCAGCATCTGCTGTCACCTGAATTTTTGATCTTAGCCATTCTGACTGGTGTGAGGTGGAATCTCAGGGTTGTTTTGATTTGCATTTCCCTGATGATTAAGGATGTTGAACATTTTTTCAGGTGCTTCTCTGCCATTCGGTATTCCTCAGGTGAGAATTCTTTGTTCAGCTCTGAGCCCCAGTTTTTAATGGGGTTATTTGATTTTCTGAAGTCCACCTTCTTGAGTTCTTTATATATGTTGGATATTAGTCCCCTATCTGATTTAGGATAGGTAAAGATCCTTTCCCAATCTGTTGGTGGTCTTTTTGTCTTATTGACGGTGTCTTTTGCCTTGCAGAAACTTTGGAGTTTCATTAGGTCCCATTTGTCAATTCTCGATCTTACAGCACAAGCCATTGCTGTTCTGTTCAGGAATTTTTCCCCTGTGCCCATATCTTCAAGGCTTTTCCCCACTTTCTCCTCTATAAGTTTCAGTGTCTCTGGTTTTATGTGAAGTTCCTTGATCCACTTAGATTTGACCTTAGTACAAGGAGATAAGTATGGATTGATTCGCATTCTTCTACATGATAACAACCAGTTGTGCCAGCACCAATTGTTGAAAATGCTGTCTTTCTTCCACTGGATGGTTTTAGCTCCCTTGTCGAAGATCAAGTGACCATAGGTGTGTGGGTTAATTTCTGGGTCTTCAATTTTATTCCAGTGGTCTACTTGTCTGTCATTACACCAGTACCATACAGTTTTTTATCACAATTGCTCTGTAGTAAAGCTTTAGGTCAGGCATGGTGATTCCACCAGAGGTTCTTTTATCCTCGAGAAGAGTTTTTTCTTTCCTAGGTTTTTTGTTATTCCAGATGAATTTGCAAATTGCTCCTTCTAATTCGTTGAAGAATTGAGTTGGAATTTTGATGGGGATTGCATTGAATCTGTAGATTGCTTTTGGCAAGATAGCCATTTTTACAATGTTGATCCTGCCAATCCATGAGCACGGGAGATCTTTCTATCTTCTGAGATCTTCTTTAATTTCTTTCTTCAGAGACTTGAAGTTTTTATTATACAGATCTTACACTTCCTTAGTTAGAGTCATGCCGAGATATTTTATATTATTTGAGACTATTGAGAAGGGTGTTGTTTCTCTAATTTCTTTCTCAGCCTGTTTATTCTTTGTGTAGAGAAAGGCCATTGACTTGTTTGAGTTAATTTTATATCCAGCTACTTCACCGAAGCTGTTTATCAGGTTTAGGAGTTCTCTGGTGGAATTTTTAGGGTCACTTATATATACTATCATATCATCTGCAAAAGGACAATAGTTCTTGATAGCTGTTACCACTTGTGGAGGCCCATGACCTGCTTGCTCTATCCCAGTGCTGGAATTCTGTCACACCATCCCTTTCTTGACAATGCAGGACTCAGCACACTCGAAAGCAGGAAGAACTATGGGCCAGGGAGAGGATTGTAGATCCAAGATTGCAGATTGAGGTGTGTAACTGAAGATGAAGCACAGAAAGGCCATTTCATTCTTTCTTTATGCATGTTTTCTTGAAATTTAACCTGCTAATTTCTACCCTTCCCAAAGTTATCTTATTTTTGTTCAGGCCTTCTTTGAATTTTATTAACATGTTTGCATTTATTCTTTTCTTTGACTAGTGGTTTATTTATTCTTTGAGGATTTCATACAATATAGCCTAATCATACTTTATTTCCTCCTCCAAACTTCTCCCAGGTCTTTCCCACCTCCTTACTCACCAAACTTCTTTCTTTTTAAATTTATTTTTATTAAAAAAATTTTTTTTACTCACCAAATTTCTTTTTTCTCTCTTAAAAAGTCAAAACTATGGAAACCAAGTTGTGTTGGTTGACTACAATTGACAATGTGGCCAGCCCTGGAACATGGTTAATTTACTCAGTTTTCACTCCATTGAAAAAAACTGAATTTCCCTCACCCAGCAGCTATCAATTATAAATAGCTTCTTGCTTGAGGACGGGACTTCAAACTTACTTCTCTCCTCATGCTGGGATTTTTGTCTGATTTGAATGTGTGAAGGCCTTTTGCTAGTTGTCATCATCTTTGTGAATTCATATCAGCAGCTTATCTGTTATGTTTGGAAAATGCCGATTCCTTGAAGTTATCAGTTACCTTTATTTCTGAGAATGTTTTCACATTACTTCTGCATATGTATCTGAGCCTTGAGGGGAGAGGAGTGATGTAGGTATTCCATTTAAGTTTGAGGATTTCAAAGTCTCTTATTTTGTGCACATTTTCCAATTGTGGATTTATGTGTTAACTCCTGATTACTATGATAGGAATCTTCTTTGGTGAGAGGTGAGTGACATTCTAATCTATTTGTGTAGCTATGTGTCATTCGAAGTCATTTTAGTTCTGTTTTTCTTTTTTTAGCAGAATAATACTAGGATATTCTTCTCTAGGGCTATGAACTATTTAGCTCCAAATTTTTAGTCTCATTAGCTGTGTCAGGTATGTGCATTTTATCTTGTGGAGAAGGGTTTAAATCTAATACAATAACACAAGATGCTTTGTTACTACCATAATACCTGTGCCACTATTGCACCATTGGGTATGTTTTATCAGATAGGTGATTACTGTAGCTTACAATGTAGGACATTCCACTACTAAGAATGCTAGCTAACAAGGTGAAGCTTCTGATGGAGTATCAACTGTATATCTTCATGTTTCATGAAATAGTTAATGTGGCATTGTCTTGGTGACTGTTCTATTGTGATAAAGAGACACATGACCATGGCAACTCCTATAAAGGAGAACATTTAATTGTAGGTTAATTATAGTTTCAGAACTTAGTCCATTGTCATCATGGCATGGGGCATGGCAGCATACAGGCAGTTATGGTGGTACAGGAGTAGCTAAGAGCTCTACATATAGATCTACATGTTTCAGGAGGTGAGAAACACTGGTCCAGGGATGTGCTTTGGAAACCCAAAAGCCCACTCTAAGTTACAAACTTCTTCCAACAAGGCCACATCCAATCCAACAAGGCCACATCTCCTAATCCTTTGAAGTAGTGTCACTCCTTAAGCGTTCAATTATATGAGCATATGGAGGCCATTCTCATGCAAATCACCACAGTTATGTTTAGCAATCAGACCTTCCTATCAAGTTGTATAGGATAACCAATATCATTGGCTGTAGTAATTGGGTGTGTGTGCATAAGACTGACCCTGTTGGCACACAACTCAAAAATAGAAGCCATTTTTGATGGTGTAGTTTTATATGGTAGCCTATGATGTCTAGATGAGGTTTTGCAAACCCCCTTACATGGTAATTTTACTTAAATTTCCTTTTTAAATGTATATATTGTAGGAAGCTTTTAGAATAGTATGTTTCCACATGACTTTTCAAAAGGCCCTTAGTGTTACTTGTCTCTCCCCAGATTCCCTCATTTAATCTGGGGGGGGTGTCACCCTAGGCCCCTGGTTGGGGGCTGCCCCTTGTCCACCCCCATTGAGTGGAGTCAGTGGCATAGATGCCCACCTGGGGCGGAGTGGAAAGCGTCTGGCAGCCCTCCCACGTCTGCCTGCCCAGAGTATAGGAGGAACTCTGGCTGGACATTGGCTGTCCTCCCCTCCCCTCTTTCCCCTATGCCCCCTTTTAGTTCCCACAGGGCTCAGAAAGTAATGGTAGGGGAGGACGATGGCTAATTGGACAAGGGAGAAATGGGCCTGTTTAGAAGCAGTTCCTTGGAGGCAATTCCAATTTTGACTGTCTGCAGTTCAGTCCACTGGCAAAATACTAAAGATGAATCAGTAGTAGCAGCTCACTCCAAAAGAAACCGTGAAGCCTCACTGATCGGCCTGAGTCCTCCAACATGTCAAATTGGAGCCAGTACCCCACTGAAATTTCTTTCTTGCATTCCTTTCTACAAAGTTACAACAAGCAAAGGTCAGAGAAAAAACAAGGCGAAGCAATGCTAGACTATCATTAGTGAAGACCAGCATCAGTGAAGCCCAATGAAGGCCAGCAAGGTGACCCAGTGCCAGAGTGTCATCAGTGTGGACCAGCAAGGCAAAGTCCAACAAAGAGCAGTAAGGTGAACCAATCCTGTAACATTATCCACTGTCTGTTGGGTTATAGTTATACATTTTCTATGCTCCACGTGTCTTCTCGTGTATCTGTTCCTGCAAATATCACATGCCCTTTCATCAGACAGCTTCTAGAAAAATATCACATGTTCTCAGCAAAGCATGCTCTCAAGTGTCTGCTTCAGCAAAACACCTTCCCACAAGGTAGTTTCCAGGAAAAAAATCACATGATACAACTAGGTCTCCAAGAAAACCAGAAATGTCCACTTCAATAGGCTTTTATACAATTTTTTTTTTTGTTGACACCATCACAAACCCTACCTTCTATCTGTGTCTCTACTCCATCCCTACTCATACTGAGTATTCACCCATTACTTAGATATTTTACTGACTATATACATTACTTCTTTTCACCCCTTCACTCCTGACCACTTTATTCCATGATTTATATAAATAAGAAGAGAAATATAAAAATTTGAAGCTAGGATCTATATACTATAGGAAACATAGAGTGGCTATTTCTGGGTGTAGCTAAATTTAGCCTATATGATATTTTCCAGTCCATTCAGTTTTAAAAATATTTCATTTTTGTTAGTATCTATGATATTCAAATGTGATATACATATATACATATATAGCACATTTTCCATCCATCCATTCATCTGTAACTAACATCTTCATTGATTCAATTTCCTAGATATTATAAAAATGTAAACGTCTAGGATATCGGGTCTTTGGGGCACATTCTAGGCCGTGTAGTACTTTCATTTTTAGCTTCTGAAAATCTACAAACTTATTTTCATGGTGGGTATACTAGTTTACCCTTCTAATTACACTGAATAGATGTTCCTATTTTCCCCAATATCCTAATGTGTGTTGTGGGTTTTAACTACAAACAAAAAGTGGTTGATTACTCAAATAAGTTTTGTGCAACTTGTTGCACGAGTAGCCATATTTTGCCAGCCCAGGCATTATTGTAGTTTATAGTGATCCCAGTTGGGTAAGATTGATGAATGCCTTTTTCTCTCCCTAGAGTGTAAGTAGAATCTTCTGGCATTGTAAAATTTCTCCAAAAGTGAAGATGGTCCCAGATCAGTACTTGATTTCTCTGTCCTATACCTCAGGAGATAAGTTCTTATTTAAAGTTCTGGAGGGCAATGAAGAACAATGACAATAGCCCAACACATTCTGGTAGATTTATGAGATCCCCTTGATCAACACCACAAAAAGAGATAACTCATACTCACCAGTGGCCTATAGTATGTGGATAAGCTATTGTGCTCCATTCCATTGTGAGGTAACTTAATTTAAATTCTTTTTACACAATTATATGCTATATAAAAAAATTATATGATATGTAAAAACATTATTTTATATGCATATGTGTGGGCCTGTGGGTATTGCTATGCCAGTGGAGGCCAGAAGAGAGAATTAGATCTCCTAGAACTGGAGATCTGCCTCACTTGAAACTATGTCACCTATAGAGGTTCTGAGAAATGAATTTGAGCAAGATTGTCAAGTGTTCTTAATGAGCAAGCCAAGCCAAGTTTCTCTCTATCTGTATATCTATCTCTATATCTCTGTCTGTCTATCTATCTATATTAGAAACCTGTTTTAGTTTCCATATGGTATCTTCAAAGTTCTTTAGTATTGTATTTTCTCATAAATCCTTCTTTACTGTGCTCTCTTACCCTCCACCCCATTTCTTCATTCCTGTTACACTACACTCCTTTACTCCTTGATATCATACATGTTTTGTCTTTGTTTCCTTGGAATCTCTTTACTCCACACTCACTTTCCAGTTTCTCATTCTCTGGACACACCAATTTAAATGAGCTTGTCTTGGACGGTCAGACACTGCCCTTTGTCAGCCCAGGCTTTCTGCTGTGGCTGAAACTTTCACTATGAGTTCTAGAACTCTCTTCATGCCTGTGGGCCTTTCTAAGAGTCAGGTCTAGTCACATTCCTTGGTCCACAGCTTCTCCCATAGCCCCTGTGAATATAGAACTCCCCAAGTTTCCATAGGTCTCACTACATTTCAGGACTGTTTCTCACTCTGGCGATACAGAGATATGAATCAACCTACATACCTTTGAGTCTAATATAGATCATATCTTGTCCCCATCTTGATTCCTTATCTATTACTGAAATCAATTCATAGTTTGTATAGCTATTCTTACTAGGAAGATATGGAATTGCAAAGTTGTTTTAATTGACATTTCCACAATAGCAAATTATATCAAACCCTTTCAAAAGGATTGTTACCGAACTGTAATTCTCTAAAGCTTTATGTGTGTTATTAAGATATTTATTTGGTATATCTCTGGGATGTGTTTGTTTGCTTTTAAAGTTTTCAGCTTCTCTTTTAGAATTATCTTCATTGTATACCAAAGTGGTTTGTATTTTAAAAATTTTCATTCAGTTCTTGGAACTTTCTGATTTCATCCTCAAGTTTTTTAATGAGCACTTTATCTTTCAGTAATGCGTTGTTTAATAACCGTGAATTTATGTATTTTTCATAATGGCTGGGAAACTCTGACAGATCTTTGACTGCTCTGTGTCATTTTGCAATTCATAATACTAATTAATCAGCATTAGTTTGAGAAGCACTGCAGTACCCAAACAATGGGATTTCTCTTCTGATTTTTCTTCATATATATAATAGAAGAGAGCAAAGTGAGCACACATGATCAATGATGCAGCTACAAAAGGGCAAAATACATTAAAGTGTACATGAATAGCAACATCCCCACCAGCCCGTGTGTGAATAAACACAGACAATGTAAATGGCAGTAACATAAAGAAGGTTTCCTTTCTTATCATCTTACAGAACTCTCTCTAGAAAATCTTGTAAAACAACTTCTTGGTGGATGGTAGATAGCCAAACTGCTAAGAGTCTGTATTACTCCTCCAGAGGACCTGAGTTTGGTTTCCAGCACCAGTGTCAGCTAACACACAGCTGTCTGTGATACTAGCTCCAAGAGATTCAACTCACTCTTTTGGACTTCTTAACCACTGCATTCATGTGTAAAGATCTGTGGTCAGAAACTCACTTGTACATTCAAAAATAACAATCTTAAGACAGAGAAAACAGATTCATGAACTAGGTATTTTATCACATCCATTTTAATTGTGAACACTGGGGTTTGGTTGTAAGCCTTCGAAACTGACAAGGGTCTTAAAGGCAAGGCACACTGGGACCTGATCAGAAAGGAAGCTTTTATATCCTTCAACACTTTTTATAAGCACTCGGTATTAATATTTTTTATCACTATCCCCCAGGACTCAAGGTAAAATGTGCAAAAGATGTGTCAGGAAGCAATTAAAGACAGAAAAGAATCTGAGTTGAATTCATCCACAGTGAAAAACAGTTTCTTTTCAGTCATGAAGGACAGATGAATATTCAACCAATTTATCTAGAGAGAGGGGAGGGAGGGAGGGAGAGAGAGAGAGGGAGAGAGAGAGAGAGATGAATAGCACAACTGCCAGTATACCACTGCTGAGAAAAAGTGAGTATATCATTGCTGAGTATAACTGAGGCATGTTGAGTTTATACATATACATCAGTTGGAGCTGGGTACTTGCTGTGCGGGGGGGTGGGGGGGCATTGGGCTGTGCACAGACAGCCTGGTCCCAAGATGAGTAAAGGTGGCGAACCCCAGTGACCCGATGGGTGGTGGCTTTCATGTGCATGGAACTGCAGGTGTTCAGCCATGCCTCCTGGGTCCCTGGATCCTGTCACATAGCTACAGCCTCCACAGCTCTCCAAAAGAGAGGTTTGTATCCTGTCACATAGCTACAGCCTCCAAAGCTCTCCAAAAGAGAGGTTTGTGGCCATCTGTAGGAGCAGCACCAAGCCCTCCCACATGCAAATAAGGTTTCCCTCAAAGTCTAAGACCAAACCAATGAGAAGCACCTGTTGTCAGACATTTACCCACCTGAAAACTGTATAGAAGAATCCTATCCAGAAGGATTAAAAGGTTAGAGAACTACTCCATCATCCCAGCATTCAGTACTTAGAGCTGTAACACTTGGGAAGAGGTCTCTCCCGAAGTGCCGCCTGAAGCTCTGCCACACTCCTCACTGGCTAGTAGATCTCTTGTCAGCCCAGCCCGATCCGACTCAGTGCAGGGTGGCATGGAGTAACCAAGTAACCGGGAAGGCATGGCAGAGACAGAGGTGGAGCCAACTGCAGCAGCAGAATCGGCAGAAGCGTCTTCCCCTGCCCACACTCAATTCCCTTCATCGAACCTTTCGCACCAGGCCAGGCCAGAGATCTCCATGGAAAGCCTCTGGTAAACAGGTCTACATCTGTGCATGACTTTATTTATTCCCAACACTAGGGAGGCAGAGGCAGTTGGCTCTTGAGTCAGCCATCTTGGCCTACAGAGTCAGTTCAATGACAACAGAAGAACACTGTGTATCCTGTCTCAAAAAAAAAAAAATCATGACTGTCCTTTTGTTTCTGGGTTACCACCCTCAGGATGACATTCTCAAGATCCATCCATTTGTCTGCAAAACTCATGATGCCTTGGTTTTTATTAGCTAAATAATATTCCTTTGTGTAGATGTACTATATTTTCTTTATTCATTCTTCAGTTGATGAACAGCTAGGTGTTTTCCAGTTTCTAGCTATTATGAATAAATCTGCTATAAATATTGTTGACCAAGTATCTTTATGGGAACTTAGAGCATCTTTTGGGTATATGTTGAGGAGTTTTATAGCTAGGTCTTGAGATAAACTATTCCCAGTTTTCTGAGAAACTGCCAAATTGATTTCCAAGGTGGTTGTTACACATTTGCACTTCCACCAGCAATGCAGGTATATACTTACTTATAAATGGTTATTAGTCATAAAATACAGGGTATTGCTGCTACATTCCAGAGACCCAAAGAGCTAAAAACACATGGAAGGCAAAACTTAGAATGCTTGAATCACACTTAGAAGTGGGAAAAAATAGTCCTAAGAAGCAATTATGGGAGGGAACTGGGTGAAAAAAGAGATTGTGGGTTCAGGATCAGGGAAGGACATAAGAGATATCTAGAGGACCACAGAAATGAATGGAAATATGCAGTTATCAGGGTGAGGAGGTAGGCTGCATGTCTAGGAAAAGACAGACACCCATAAACAGTGGATAGAGCTCAGGCATTCTAATGGAAGAACAGGAAAGTTTGCTGGCTCCAAAAGGGAGAGTAACTCAACAAAAAGATGAAAAGAATCAACTAGCCTGTACCCTTGGGGCTCTTAGAGTCTGAATTACCATGCAAAGAACATACAGAGGCCATACTTAGATCACACTGCACATATGTAGCAAGGTGAAGCTTGGTCTTCATGTGGTCCTGAACAACTGTCATGGAGGCTATACCAAATCCCAAAAGCTGTTACCTGTGTGTGGAATGTTATTCATGTCTTTCTCCTCTTTCCATATTGTCCAAGTGGCCTTTGCTCCTTCATAATAAATTTTAGTTAAATGATATCTAGTGTTTTAATGTTAAGAATCAGGGAAATGGCCACTTATTGTTATCACTAGTATTTATTGTATATCTCATGTTACTGATAAATTATCTACTAGATTGATCTACACTGTGAACGACAATTCTTTCTCAGCATGCAGCAACCTTATTATTATTCATGGGTTTGTCCAGATACTGTTGCACCCGGGGATCCATCCCATAATCAGCCACCAAACCCAGACACTATTGCACACACCATCAAGATTTTGCTGAAAGGACCCTGATATAGCTGTCTCTTGTGAGGCTATGCCAGTGACTGGCAAATACAGAAGTGGATGCTCACAGTCAGCTATTGGATGGAACACAGGGCCCTCAATGGAGGAGCTAGAGAAAGTACTCAAGTAGCTGAAGGGGTCTGCGACCCTATAGGTGGAACAACAATATGAACTAACCAGTACCCCCAGAGCTCGTGTCTCTAGCTGCATATGTAGCAGAAGATGGCCTAGTCGACCATCATTGGGAAGAGAGGCCCCTTGGTCTTACAAAGTTTATATGCCCCAGTACAGAAGAACGCCAGGGCCAAGAAGTGGGAGTGAGTGGGTAGGAGAGCAGGGTGGGGGGAGGGTATAGGGGACTTTTGGGATATCATTTGAAATGTAAATGAAGAAAATATCTAATAAAAAATTAAAAAACAAAATTTCATTTCTCAGTTCACAAGAAAACAGACAGAGAAAATAGAAATTTGTCCCTAAGGAACGAAACAACAATTTATTGATGGTTTTAAAATGAAATATTCTTTTTATCCATGATACATATTGTAGACAGGTGTCTTTCATTGTGTTTGAGCCTTAGGTAATAAATGTATGTTATGACTCAAAAAAATGCTAAGATATTTCCTTGTTCATAGGAGTAAATACCACAACTCAGATTTTGAGTTTCATCACACTAACAGCTCTAACCACTCCAGATTTTTATCTTGTGGGCCCTACTGTCTGTGGTCAGTTTCAGGCAGCTGAAAAGTTTAGATGGTTGATTTTAATCTTCTGAGAAAATATTATTGTGTTTAGAGAAGCCATCTACAGAAAGAGTGACAACTTTGCCTCCTCATTGTACTGACATCTCTTGTCTTCTGTCTGATTATCAGGAGTTACTGATGATTGGAAAAGCAATGCTACCATGACCCAGAGTGAAGATTTTGTCAAGGTCTTTCAGGAGAACATGTCCAGTTTGGATCCTGGTATCCTCCCTGGTGCTGAGAATTTAAACCTTTTATGGCTGAGGAGCATGAGCCGTTTTGCCTCTTTTCCTCTTTACTTTTGATGTAGTGTGCAGTTTGCCTTGTTCAAGTGAGCACAAAGTTATATTGTTCAATGCTTAACCCTCACCAGAGTAGAGTCAAAGATTGCAAAGCATATATCTCCTAACTAAAATGGGATGACATGCAATATATGAAAAATTAATAAACATTTCATCTTTGAGAACATTTACTCATAACAATACATTCTTGTTTGTTCAGATGGGGAAATAGTTATACAAAGATTTTGTTTTTTATCCAAGGTTAAAGTGCTAAGTTAGAAAAAGCATAGAGTAACAGTTTGATCAGGACAGTATAACAAATTACACTCTTTAGGGAAAATGGTTTTAATTTGTTTTAGAATATCCCACAGCAGAGTGAAGTTATAGAGTTATATATAAGAGAACTAGGCTGGTAAATAACTCACTTACTGTGCCAGTAAGACACTAACCAGAGGTATTTCACACCAACAAATGATTATAACCTTACTTTTTAAAAATTACAGCATTGAGCACCTTGCCTTGTTGATGCAAAAGATGTTGAACACACATTTATGGAATGAAGTATTTAATGGTATTAGTATAGCAGTCTTCTGTGTTTGGTGTTTTAGCAACTCTGGTTTTCAACAGTTGAAGAGCACAGAACAAGGATACTTAGGATCTCTGAAGATCAACAGTAAGGGAGAGATAGTGGGGAATCCTGCAGCAAAAACTTTACTGAAATGACTCATGAAGAGACGAGAATCTATAGAAAAGGTGTAAAAGATGATACAGATAAAATTTAGAAGATAAAAGCTAACAAATGTGACCACCAGCATCAGGATAGTATGGGTTGCTCTGGTCTCAGCTTGGCCTCTGGCATCCTGATTGGGAGTGAGGATGTGCTGCATTCGCTGGCGATGTCTATGGAGGAGAAGTACCATGGAGACACTGGTCCAGACCATGATGCTCATGAATGTGCCATCATGGAAAATCCGCAAGAAGAAAATGCCTACACTGAATCCAGAAGTGAAACAGAACAACTTGCTTTTAGAGTCAGTGTTATTGTCTGTAATCTGTGGACCTGTGACCTTAATTGCAATGTAGATATTACTTAAGACACTGAAGAACCAACAACTATAACAAGAATAACTCGTCAAGTTTGGGACACTTGCTCTGAGTATAGCTTTACCTCTATTAACAGGAACAAGAGTGACAAACTGATGGATACTCAGGACACAGGTGGAACACATGTTTGTGCTTCTTGCCACCAGGCGACTAAAGTATTCCAATTTACATTTGAGGTGAGTTGGAGAATTTCTTGGAGCAAAAGCCATCATGTCTGGAAATGAAGTGAGGAAGAGAATCAAGGCATTGGCCACAGACATGTGGCTTAAAATCAACTGTCTGGGCCTCTGTTTAGAACCAGTCAAGACTGGAGAGATATTATGGAGAAACAGAAAGACATTGGCCACAGTCCCAACCACAAACTGGCAAAGCAGGAGGATTTGAAGAGTCATGTCATCAGTGGTTTTCAGAGATTTATCATGAGCAGACATGGAGAGGGTTTTAACCTACCCTGGAGTGATGATTATATAGGACACCGATGTCCTCACGACTGTGTTCTATTGTCCACGCTTATCAATTGATTTGGGACAATTTCTTCTCTTGATAAGTGAGACACTGTTCTATTACAGTACAGGAGCTTTGCCTGAAAAACAATTCATGTATAGTAACTCAAAATAAAATTTGCTGGGCTGTGATGGCACACGCCTTTAATCCCAGCATTTGGGAGGCAGAGGCAGGAAGATTTCTGAGTTTGAGGCCAGCCTGGTCTACAGAGTGTGTTCCAGGACAGCCAGGGCTACACAAAGAAATCCTGTCTCAGAAAAAAAGAGAATAAAATTTTATTCATATTGAATTACTCCTGCCTTGAGATGAATTTTGCATTGCAACTACATCTTCATTGGTTAAGTAGGTCAAGAACACAATAACACATGTTTGAGCACACCATGGGCTTTGCATATGAATACAGACAGGAGAGTAACTAGTATGAGTATGTAATTCTATCATCAGAATTCAATATAATTATGAGGGAGGGGAGGCTGCAAATCGAAGGTAACTTAGTCAATAAGAGAACTTCATAACAGGAAAAGAAAATACAAATGCAATATAAAAAAGAATTAATACAGTTTCATTATCTTCTAGTAACATGTTTAAATGATGTGCATGTTAATAACATGTAAGATTATACATAATAATCAATCAGGTTGAGTAACTGAATTCAGGTTTAGAAAATTAAGATGTTGAATTTGAGAAAAATGTTATATTTATTTATTAAATGTATTCTTCATGTGACAAACCTCACTCGCTAGCAAGTTTCATTTATCCATAGTTTCCCCCATCTTTACTTTTCTTTTAAAGTGTCAGGTTCCAGAGTCTTACCTGCATCATCTCCAGCTTCCCTCCAAAATCATTAACAAAATCACTGTTATACCCTTTGCAAGCTGATGCTTAGTCTGCACTTTACTTGTTTATATGTTTTCTGTAGGAGCAGGAGGGCCTCCATCCACCAGATAAAATTCAACATCTAACATCCAGATGTCACACTGAATATTGTTTTCTACTGAGTGAAAGTCTAAAAAATCAGATAACTTTTTGAAATGAAAGCAAAAATATTAACCTATTTGAATTAAACTGCAGGCTTCAAAAAGAACTAATGATTCATGTTGGCTTCAGAAGGCAATTTACACTAAAAAAGGGAGAAGAGAATTTTAAGCATAAGTCTATGATTGGAAGATTCCCACCTTCTGATCCTTATTTAGGGCAAGGATGCTCACAGGCTGAAGAAGAAGACAACGGCTCTTATAGAAGGGTATATCATAGTGTCTGTTTCATTGAGGAACTTCTCTTTGTCACTCTTAGCCTGAGAAAGAAAGCAAGAAAATTATGAATGGCTTCTTATTCTCCATGCAGTTCTGTGAAGGTAACCCAAAAGAGTTCAGGTTTCCACTCTCATAAAATAATAGGGTGCCTGGACATGACATCTTCCAGAGTTTATTATTGTGTTATTTGTGATGTCAGTGCATTTGTCTGCATAATGTCTTTCGGATACTTCCTATAAAGGAAAAATCATTTATCCCCAGAGAAAAATCCCCATTTTTATTTTCTGATGCTTAATGATAATGTCTAGGAGATTGTGAAATTTTAATGAGTACCTGAGCAGAAGTTATGAAAGAGTTTTCATGTTTCCTCTGGGGAAATCTAAGTTCTGAATTGATCTTGTAATCAGATGTGAATTGGGGGCACTCAAGAGTAGAACAAGGGACTCATTATGAACATTTCTATGGATTATGTTCCTCCCTAGTATTTTACTCTTGCAAAATTATGCTGACACAAACTCCTTCCAGAAAAGAGGCAACATGTCATTCCGATTCTGTAATTGCCCAGGAAGTTGATTCATTCCAACTTTCCCATGTTTGTCCCAGGACACAGACTTCTGACAAAATTATTCACCGAAGCTGATCTTTCCCATCTGAATCCTGGAGTTATCCCCATATCCACTTGTTTTCGGGTAGATTGTGACTTGTTTTCTGAAATACTCATGAATCCTTATCAGAGGCCTAATATACATTGCTAGTATCAAGAGAATCTGCTTTGTAAGGAAGAAATTCTGAACATACAAGCAAAGATTTGGATTGAGCAATCATTAAGAAATAAATATATCCAATCACTCTTATTTCTGCTCTAGGTATAATAGAAAACTAAGGACTTAGTTTTGCTTTTCAATGATGAAAAGTAAAAACTCAGGTTATAAATGTAAGAATTGTATGTTCTAATCCTTTATTGATATTCAAACCTGCAGCAAGATTGTCTTTGGCAATTCAGAGAACATATACTTGGATGTGTGAGAAACTATTATTGCACAATATTTTTATTAAAGAAAATACCAGCATTTAGAAATGACTTATGAGCCGGGCGTGATGGCGCACACCTTTAATCCCAGCACTTTGGGAGGCAGAGGCAGGTGAATTTCTAAGTTTGAGACCAGCCTGGTCTACAGAGTGAGTTCCAGGACAGCCAGGACTATACAGAGAAACCCTGTCTCGAAAAACAAACAAAAAAACAAAAAACAAAAATAAAAACAAAAAAAGAAATGACTTATGTGGAAATAAGACAAAAAGAAAGAATAACTTGGCTTAAATTGCTCAGTTACCTTATATTTGTCTAGAACAAGCCCAAATCCATGATTTCACCTGTGAAATTTATCTTGGCCAATTGACAATTACATATGGGTTATTAGCTATATATATATATATATATATATATATATATATATATATATATATATATATATATATATATATATAATGTGGAATGACCTTATGAGTCAGGAATTTGTAAGAGTTATGGCATGTTGAAATGTAGGAGATAGAATATAGTGTTATAAAGGATTAAAGGGTGATAATGGAACTTTAAATTGGTGTGAGTGTAGGAGGGAAGTAAAAGATGAAATTTGGAGAGGAATAACTAAAACTAAGTGTCTTTAAAAAAAGCTGTACAGAAACATACTGCTGTTGGGGCATACTGTAATATATTCACATGCAGGTTTCAAAGAAGTTTTAATAAGCCTGCACTATATTAACTGGACAGTCCCCCAAGTAGATATCTCATGTTGAATAGTGCAAACTTCTATTCAGGTTTAGGTAAATTCTTTTTCTAGCTGATTGCCAATAAACTCCCAAAGCACTATCTACCCCACTGCAAAGATGTTACCAATAGTGTTGGTAATTCTCCAAAACTTGGTGGCTATAGACACCATATACAAGATACACAGAATGTGGAGAGATCAAACTGGCAATTATTTTGAAGATTTGTATGCTACCCATGTGTCCGTAGGTGGTATAAGGAAGGAAGGTGAAAAAGCCACATGGAAAACTTTCTTAAAAGGTGCCACATACAGTACTGGAGGAGAAAATTAGTTAGCAATACCATGTTTCTGTGAACCCTTCCAGGTACAGCTGTTACTGGTTTGATGAGATATACCTATCAAGAGTGACAGGTTTGTGTGTGTGTGTGTTGGATATTTTTCGTAAATGTCTCTTACATATATGCAGTACCTGCAGAGACAAGAAAAGGGCATCATATCCCCTGTAAATGGAATCACAAGTGATTGTCAGCTGCCATGTTGGTACCTGTACTGGCTGGTTTTGTGTGTCAACTTGACACAGCTGGAGTTATCACAGAGAAAGGAGCTTCAGTTGAGGAAATGCCTCCATGAGATCCAACTGTAAGGCATTTTCTCAATTAGTGATCAAGGGGGAAAGGCCCCTTGTGGGTGGGGCCATCTCTGGGCTGGTAGTCTTGGTTCTATAAGAGAGCAGGCTGAGCAAGCCAGGGGAAGCAAGCCAGTAAAGAACATCCCTCCATGGCCTCTGCATCAACTCCTGCTTCTTAACCTGTTTGAGTTCCAGTCCTGACTTCCTTTGATGATGAACAGCAATGTGGAAGAGTAAGCTGAATAAACCCTTTCCTTCCCAACTTGCTTCTTGGTCATGATGTTTGTGCAGGAATAGAAACCCTGACTAAGACAGTACCAGAAACAAAACTCCAGTTCTTTGCAAGAACATATGTAGCAGAGGATAGCCTTATCTGGCATCAATGGGTGGAGAGGTCCTTGGTCCTGTGAAGGCTCAATGCCCCAGTGTATGGTAGTGCAAGGGCAGTGAGGTGGGAGTGGTTGGGGGAGCACCTTCATAGAAGCAGTGGGAGAGGTGGTGGGATAAGAGGTTTGTGAAGGGGAATCTGGGAAATGGAGTATTAATTTGAAATGAAAATAAATAAAATATTCAATTAAAAAAAAAGAAAGTTTGAAGACATTGCGATAATGAAACAGTCACCACTGGGACCCTGAGAAAGGAAAAAGTTATTGAAGTTATGAAATGAGTTTTGCACAACATTTGAGAGTGTTTCCTGGTCTCCTTTGGAAATGCATAGAGAAGAAAATATAGAATCCATAAAATTTTATACTAGTAAAACTAACTCAAAACACTGGGACTCTTAGGAGAATCATTGTGTAAAATGCACAAAAGTAGAAAGCTAGAACTACTGAGTTAAGAGTTAACTTGATTCTTTTTGCCATTGCCTGGCAGCTTTTCCATGTCTTTTATCTTTAGAGCTTCACAAGAAACTGCATGTACCTGACCTCAGAGCTCTGAACTCTGAAGTATAAAAAGTCAAAAGTTAAAATTTATATAGTAATAAGTTTGCAATTATTTTGGCCAAATGCCTGGGATTAGGGGTAGCCTGAACTTTGTGGGACAAATGTAATTCTTGATTCTTTGTGGGATGTGGTCATTCTTTTGAATTTGATTTGGCAATTATTATGCAATGTCTTTTTTCTACCTGCTTTTGGACTAACAATAAAAGACTGGGGTAAGAAAAATGCAAGAGAGTGAGGTACAAGTGAGGCGGGCAAGTAGTGTGTTTGAGGTGAGTATAAGGAGGGTGTATGGAGAGTATGTGTGTAAGTGAAAGGAGAGCACATGTGTGTATGAGGTGAGGTGTGTGGAGAGAGAGAGAGAGAGAGAGAGAGAGAGAGAGAGAGAGAGAGAGAGAGAGAGGTGTAGAACTGTGGGAGTTTGAGAAAAGAAAGCTCACAGGAGAAAAGCGGAGTGCACAGGAGAATACAGAATGCATACAGCCACAAGCTGCAAGCGAGTGAGCAAATGAGAGAGAAAGTGAGGGAGAAATATCAAGAGAAAGCTAGAAAGAGAGATAGAGACCGAGACAGAGAGACAGAAAGAGAGAGAAAGCAGAACATCAATCCTTGATATTTGCCTGTCAGCTTCTACCAGAAAAAGTTTTCAGTGTGTGTTTATTAGGTGCCTTCCAGATATCCCTGCTTCCACTTGAAAACTCCGATCCAACAGACATGTACCTGCTTGTCAGGTTTGAAGCTATTGAAGGTCTGACCTGGTTCCTAATTGGTTGTACATAGAGTTGGTTACCTGCAGGGTTACTAATCTTTTAAAAACAGAATGGGAAAGTCAGGAAGAAGTGTTAGGTGGGCAAGATATGATGAGCTTGATTTTAAACTATGATTAATATACTTTAGTTTTGAATCCAATATTCAGTGGTAACATGGTATGGTATCCTCACCTGCAATCCCAACATAAGTGACAGGGGAAGTATAATGAGTGGGCCAGCAAAGGGGATATCAGGCTGGCTAATTAGGGAGACCCACTGGATAGACTTTGGTACTATCCTTCAGATTTCTGTAGCTGTCTGTAATCTTTTCCTTAATTTGGCCATGTTTTTCTACCAACCTCTATATTTTCTGCATATATACAACATTCTACTCAAAGGCCACACACAGCCCTCCTTGCTGTAGGAAGAGTAGATACAAGCCCCTTCTATTTTGTAAAACCATTTCATCTATGGAGGAAACCAATTTTTCTAGAGCTGTCATTGAATTTTCTAGTCTTTGGAAGTCACCATCAATTGTTTCTTGCAAGATAGAGTGATGGGAGCCCTATAATAGTAAAGATGTGGCTTGTGTTCCTATAACTCCTCTATACTGACACATAGGAGGGTAGACAAAGCTGCCTATAATGGGTTCTCTTTTCAATCTCTTATGAGGGACTAGAATAAGGTGGTTGAGAACTTTCCCCAATTGACAACTCACCCTGTAAACTGAATGAACCACAACACAGAAGTCAGTGGAGGCTTTAAGTGCTACCATCTGGATTCGCGGGGCAGGCCAGTTGAGCAGGCCCACCAGGTTTCCCTGGAGGAACAAAATCATACCCACTGGATAATCCCAAGGAATAGTCTGAAAACAAAGGCAGGAATATTCTTGGAGTACTTTTTGGCCTATACGTAACCCTTGTCATTTAACTGATTGTAAAGTAATTCAACTAGGGCCTGTTTGTTGCTGTCTACAGTTACTTAATTTCTGAAGATTCAGTGACTGAGGCATTATAAGTAATGCCATCATAGTAATGGGTTTAACGTTTAAAAGAAGTCAACAATCAGAAGTAAGTTCATTATGAGTCACATTTAGTATTTCATAAGTGGTTTTCAATAAGCCACAAAGCCTAAGGTCTTCATCAACTGGGAGTCCTTTTCTGTCTGGATTTCAGGGAGCATAATTTCATTGGGGTTCAGGGTAAGCCTTATAGGAATGGCAGGCTTTGGATCGAGGGGTGGTGGGGTTCTACATGAGGCCACTAATTAGATTTGCCATTCCCCCTTGGCATATTAGGAACCCATTGTTCTTTGACTAGATGGATGGTAAAGAGTGCTCTGGACTTTTTCCTATCCAAGTATAATATATGTGAAGAACCCAAGTATCCTATTTTTCATCCTGAAGTGGCCTCCCTTCTATGTCTGAACTGAATGAGTATAGGACTATAAGGCTTTTAGCCTTCCTACCTATAAGAAAATCCTTTTTATCTTCCTAAGTTTTTAGCTTGTCCTTCATATGTGCAACCCACTAAATATCTCTAGTGCTCATAGAATCCCATGAACAATAGAAATAATAGTCAGGGCACCCACATGTTTTCTCCTATTGTTTGGGCCCTGGGTAGACATAAGAGTGATGTTGTATCAGTTTGCAATATCAACTGATTGACTGCGGGCCAATACTTAAATTGGGGAACCAGGTACCTATAGGTGCAGTTTGTGCTGGTCTTTGAGCACATCTTCATTGCATATATCACTAAGGACCCAAGTCAGATTCTTGGCTAGTGAAGCATGTTTTTAGATTAAGTGGGAGTAGTTAACCGTAAGAAAATTATAGGCATTGCACCTTGAGTTTCTTTACTTCATTTTTTATTATTAGATATTTTCTTCATTTACATTTCAAATGCTATCCCGAAAGTTGCCTATACCGTCTCCTCGCCCTGCACCCCAACCCTCCCACTCCCGATTCCTGGCCCTGGAATTCCCCTGTACTGGGGCATATGATCTTCGCAAGACCAAGGGCCTTTCCTCCCATTGATGGCCGACTAGGCCATCCTCTGCTACATATGCAACTAGAGACACAGTTTTTTTTGGGGGGGGGGCTACTGGTTAGTTTATATTGTTGATCCTCCTATAGGGTTGCCAACCCCTTTAGCTCCTTGGATATTTTCTCTAGCTCCTTCTTTAGGGGCCCTGTGTTCCATCCAATAGATGACTGTGAGCATCCACTTCTGTATTTTCCAGGCACTGGCATAGCCTCTCAAGAAATAGCTATATCAGGGTCCTGTCAGCAAAATCTTGCTGGTGTATGCAATAGTGTCTGTGTTTGGTGGTTGTATATGGGATGGATTCCCGGGTGGGACAGTCTCTGGATGGTCCTTTCTTCCTTCTCAGCTCTGTACTTTGTCTCTAACTCCTTCCATGGGTATTTTGTTCCCCATTCTAAGAAGGAATGAAGTATCCACACTTTGGTCTTCCTTCTTCTCAAGTTTCATGTGTTTTACAAATTGTATCTTGGGTAGTCTAAATTTCTGGGTCAATATCCACTTATTAGTGAGTGCATATCATGTGTGTTCTTTTGTGATTGGGTTACTTCACTCAGGATGATATTCTCCAGATCCATCCATTTGCCTATGAATTTCATGAACTTATTGTTTTTTAGTTGCTGAGTAGTACTCCATTATGTAAATATACTACATTTTCTGTATCTGGGTTCTTTCCAGCTTCTGGCTATTATAAATAAGGCTGCTATGAACACGGAACATCTTCTGTGTATATGCCCAGGAGAGGTATTGCTAGATCTTCTAGTAATAATATGTCCTATTTTCTGAGGAACTGCCAGACTGATTTCCAGAGTGGTTGTACAAGCTTGCAATCCCACCAACAATGGAGGAGTGTTCCTCTTTCTCCACATACTTGCCAGCATCTGCTGTCACCTGAATTTTTGATCTTAGCCATTCTGACTTGTGTGAGGTGGAATCTCAGGGTTGTTTTGATTGGCATTTCCCTGATTATTAAGGATATTGAACATTTTTTCAGTTGTTTCTCAGCCATTCGGTATTCCTCAGGTGAGAATTTGACCAATTTCCCATATGAATATCGATGCAAAAATACTCAATAAAATTCTCACTAACCGAATTCAAGGACACATCAAAATAATCATCCATCATGATCAATTAGGCTTCATTCCAGGAATGCAGGGATGGTTTAATATATGGAAAACCATCAATGTAATCCACTATATAAAAAAAACTCAAAGATAAAAACCACATGATCATCTTGTTAGATGCTGAGAGAGCATTTAGCAAAAATGTAACACCCATTCATGATAAAAGTCTTGGAAAGATCAAGAATTCAAGGCCCAAGGGCGCACAGTCGTCTGACTACCTCCAGCTACCCACAACACCCGCCAAGCGATCTTAAGACTTCTGGTGAGTGGAACACAGCATCTGCTCCAATCCAATTGCGCAGGACTTGAGACTGCATTAGTTAGGAAAGCAGAAAACCCAGTCTGAGTAGGGGCACAAGCCCCCTTCGGTCCGAGCAGCACCGGGGTAGCTAGGGCCCACAGTCGGCTGACTACCGCCTGCTACCCACAATGCCCGCCAAGCAATCTTAAGACTTCTGGTGAGTGGAACACAGCATCTGCTCCAATCCAATCGTGCAGGACTTGAGACTGCATTAGTCAGGGAAGCAGAAAACCCGGTCGGAGTAGGGGCACAGGCCCCTTCTGGTCCGAGCAGCACCGGGGTAGCTAGGGTGCAGTCTTACAGGCATTCGCGACCGGCCAGGAAAGATGCAACAAACCGGAATCTTCTGCGGCAAAGCTTTATTGCTTACATCTTCAGGAGCCAGAGAGCAAGAGAGCAAGAGAGCAAGAGAGAGAATGGTGAAACCCCGTCCCTTTTAAGGAGAGTTATCCTCCGCCTAGGACGTGTCACTCCCTGATTGGCTGCAGCCCATCGGCCGAGTTGTCCTCACGGGGAAGGCAGAGCACATGGGGTGGAGAACTACCCTTGGCACATGCGCAGATTATTTGTTTACCACTTCGAACGCAGGATGTCAGCGCCATCTTGCAACGGCGAATGTGAGGGTGGCTTCCCACAGTGCAGAGTCGGCTGACTACCGCCAGATACCCACAACACCAGCCACGTGATCTTAAAAATTCTGAGGATTGGGATCTGCCCTGCGCGAGCACTTTGCCTGAGCATTGGCAGCAGACATCTTAGTTCCGGGACCCTGCTGAGTGTACCCTGCACAGACATCTTGGTTCCGGGACCCCACCAAGTTTATCCTGCACAGCTCCAGAGAATACCAGATGGAGAAAGGCAAACGTAAAAATCCTACTAACAGAAATCAAGACCACTCACCATCATCAGAACACAGCACTCCCACCCCACCTAGTCCTGGGCACCCCAACACAACCGAAAAGCTAGACCCGGATTTAAAAGCATATCTCATGATGATGGTAGAGGACATCAAGAAGGACTTTAATAACTCACTTAAAGAAATATAGGAGAACACTGCTAAAGAGTTACAAGTCCTTAAAGAAAAACAGGAAAACACAACCAAACAGGTGATGGAAATGAACAAAACCATACTAGACATAAAAAGAGAAGTAGGCACAATAAAGAAAACCCAAAGTGAGATAACACTGGAGATAGAAAACCTAGGAAAGAAAGCTGGAACCATAGATGCGAGCATCAGCAACAGAATACAAGAGAGAGAAGAGAGAATCTCAGGTGTAGAAGATTCCATAGAGAACTTTGGCACAACAATCAAAGAAAATACAAAATACAGAAGGATCCTAACTCAAAACATCCAGGAAATACAGGACACAATGAGAAGACTAAACCTACGGATAATAGGAGTTGATGAGAATGAAGATTTTCAACTAAAGGGCCAGCAAATATATTCAACAAAATTATAGAAGAAAACTTCCCAAACCTAAAGAAAGAAATGCCCATGAACATACAGGAAACCTACAGAGCTCCGAATAGACTGGACCAGAAAAGAAATTCCTCCCGACAAATAATAATCAGAAAAACAAATGCACTAAATGAAGATAGAATATTAAAAGCTGTAAGGGAGAAAGGTCAAGTAACATATAAAGGCAAGCCTATCAGAATTACACCAGACTTTTCACCAGAGACGATGAAAGACAGAAGAGCCTGGACAGATGTTATACAGACACTAAGAGAACACAAATGCCAGCCCAGGCTACTATACCCGGCCAAACTCTCAATTATCATAGATGGAGTAACCAAAGTATTCCACGACAAAACCAAATTTACACATTATCTTTCCACGAATCCAGCCCTTCAAAGGATAATAACAGAAAAAAAAAAAAAACAACACAAGGACGGAAATCACGCCCTAGAAAAAGCAAGAAAGTAATCCCTCAACAATCCAAAAAGAAGACAGCCACAAGAACAGAATGCCAACTCTAACGACCAAAATAAAAGGAAGCAACATTTACTTTTCCTTAATATCTCTTAATATCAATGGACTCAATTCCCCAATAAAAAGACATAGACTAACAGACTGGCTACACAAACAGGACCCAGCATTCTGCTGCTTACAGGAAACCCATCTCAGGGAAAAAGACAGACACTACCTCAGAGTGAAAGGCTGGAAAACAATTTTCCAAGCAAATGGTATGAAGAAACAAGCTGGAGTAGCCATTCTAATATCGAATAAAATCGACTTCCAACCCAAAGTCATCAAAGAATACAAGGAGGGACACTTCATATTCATCAAAGGTAAAATCCTCCAAGAGGAACTCTCAATTCTGAATATCTATGCTCCAAATGCAAGGGCAGCCACATTCATTAAAGATACATTAGTAAAGCTCAAAACACACATTGCACCTCACACAATAATAGTGGGAGACTTCAACACACCACTTTCATCAATGGACAGATTGTGGAATCAGAAACTAAACAGGGACACAGTGAACCTAAGAGAAGTTATGAAACAAATGGACTTAACAGATATCTACAGAACATTTTTTTCTAAAACAAAAGGATATACCTTCTTCTCAGCACCTCATGGGACCTTCTCCAAAATTGACCGTATAATTGGTCACAAAACAGGCCTTAACAGATAGAAAAATATTGAAATCGTCCCATGCATCCTATCAGACCACCATGGACTAAGGCTGATCTTCAATAACAACATAAATATTGGAAAGCCAACATTCACGTGGAAACTGAACAACACTCTTCTCAATGACACCTTGGTCAAGGAAGGAATAAAGAAAGAAATTAAAGACTTTTTAGAGATTAATGAAAATGAAGATAGAACATACCCAAACCTATGGGACACAATGAAAGCATGTCTAAGAGGAAAACTCATAGCTCTGAGTGCCTCCAAAAAGAAACTAGAAAGAACACACACTAGCAGCTTGACAACACATCTAAAAGCTCTAGAAAAGAAGGAAACAAATTCACCCAAGAGGAGTAGACAGCAGGAAATAATCAAACTCAGGGGTGAAATCAACCAAGTGGAAACAAGAAGAACTATTCAAAGAATTAACCAAACGAGGAGTTGGTTCTTTGAGAAAATCAACATGATAGATAAACCCTTAGCTAAATTCATTAGAGGGCACAGGGACAACATCCTAATTGACAAAATCAGAAATGAAAAGGAAGACATAACAACAGATCCTGGAGAAATCCAAAACACCATCAGATCCTTCTACAAAAGGCTATACTCAACAAAACTGAAAAACCTGGATGAAATGGACCTTCTCCCAGGTCTTCTCGTCCCGGGTTTCAGCACCAACTCTTACTCGCGTTCACAACCGGCCAGGAAAGACGCAACAAACCGGAATCTTCTGCGGCAAAAGCTTTATTGCTTACATCTTCAGGAGCCAGAGAGCAAGAGAGCAAGAGCAAGAAAAAGAACAAGAGCAAGAAAGCAAGAGCAAGAGAGAGAAAAAGAATGGCAAAACCCCGTCCCTTTTAAGGAGAATTATCCTCCGCCTAGGACAAGTCACTCCCTGATTGGCTGCAGCCCATCGGCCCACTGTTGGTGGGATTGCAAGCTTGTACAACCACTCTGGAAATCAGTCTGGCGTTTCCTTAGAAAAATGGACATAGTACTACTGGAGGATCCAGCAATACCTCTCCTGTGCATATATCCAGAAGATGTCCCAACCTGTATGAAGGACACATGCTCCACTATGTTCATAGCAGCCTTATTTATAATAGCCAGAAGCTGGATAGAACCCGGATGTCCCTCAACAGAGGAATGGATACAGAAAATGTGGTGCATTTACACAATGGAGTACTACTCCGCTATTTAAACGAATGAATTCATGTAATTCCTGGACAAATGGATTTACCTGGAGGGCATCATCCTTTGTGAGGCAACACAATCACAAAAGAACTGACATGATCTGTACTCACTGATAAGTGGATATTAGCCCATAAACTTAGAATACCCAAGATATAAGATACAATTTGTAAAACACATGAAACTCAAGAAGAACGAAGACCACAGCATGTACACTTTGCCCCTTCTTAGGATTGGGAACAAAACACCCATGTAAGGAGTTACAGAGACAGAGTTTGGAGCTGAGACGAAAGGATGGACCATGTAGAGACTGCCATATCCAGGGATCCACCCCATAATCAGCCTCCAAACACTGACACCATTGCATACACCAACAAGTTTTGCTGGAAGGACCCTGATATAGTTCTCTCTTGTGAGGCTATTCTTGGGCCTAGCAAACACAGAAGTGGATGCTCACAGTCAGCTATTGGATGGAACACAGGGCCCCCAATGGAGGAGCTAGAGAAAGTAACCAAGGAGGTAAAGGGATCTGCAACCCAATAGGTGAAACAAAAATATAAACTAACCAGTAACCCCTGGAGCTCGTGTCTCCAGCTGCATATTTATCATAAGATGGCTTAGTCAGCCATCAGTGGAAAGAGAGGCCCATTGGTCTTGCAAACTTTATATGTCTCAGTAAAGGAAATGCCAGGGCCAAGAAGTGTGAGTGGGTGAGGGGAGGAGAGTGAGGGGGAAGGGCATGGGGGGACCTTTGGGATAGCATTGGAATTTTAAATGAAGAAAATACCTAATAAAAAATAAAGGAAAAAAAAAAAAAGAAAACAGTCTACATGAGTTGATGAGATGGGTTATCAGGGAAAGGCACCTGCCTCCAAGACTCATGATTAGAGGTTGATCCCAGAATCCACAACTGGAATTTTCTATCCCAGAAATAGAAAATTTCTGCAGATTGTCCTCTGACTACCACGTGAAAATGTATGCACATAATGTTTCTTTTTTTAAGTCAACTCTGGTTCGTTTTCAATGCAGCATGGTATATGGACTGGGGATCTAATAGATAATATCTGCTATTCCTCTATTGAGAGAACCTGGGTGCTATACTTGGCCTCCTCTGACCTGTTTCCTTAGCTGAAAAATGGGACAGTTCCTCCTAGTAGGGCATAGGTGGGTAAGAGGCTAGGATGCCTGAGGATTGAGTGGGTTAGACCTAAGCCAGAGCTCTATGTCCATGGTGCTGACAGGCAGGGCAAAGGCATCATATAGTGGCAGAATTTACCATACCACCACCAAGATGATCAATGAATGAATCAAGGGGCGCCAGAGAACCAGACAGCTTCTGGGACAGGCGGAAGCACAGAGCCGCTGAGGCAGCACCCTTGGTGGGCCGCAGACAGCCGGCCACCGTCCGGACCAGAGGACAGGTGTCCGCCTGGCTCGGGAGGCGGCCTCAGCCTCAGCAGCAGCGGTCGCCATCTTGGTTCCAGGACTCCCTGGAACTTAGGAATTTAGTCTGCACAGGTCAGAGTCTGCACCACAGAAGCTGATAGCTTCTGGGAACTGCCAAAGCAACACAGCTTCTGAGAAAGGCCCTGTTTTGGGCCTTCTTCTTCGACCAGGAGGAGGTCCAAAAACAAGATATCTGCGCACCTTCCCTGTAAGAGAGCTTGCCAGCAGAGAGTGCTCTGAGCACTGAAACTCAGAGGAGAGAATCTGTCTCCCAGGTCTGCTGAGAGACGGTAACAGAATCACCAGAAGAACAATCTCTAAACAGAGTCAACTATAACTACTAACTCCAGAGATTACCAGATGGCGAAAGATAAACATAGGAATCCTACTAACAGGAACCAAGACCACTCACCATCTTCAGAACCCAGCACTCCCACTTCACCCAGTCCAGGGCACCCCAACACACCCGAAAACCTAGACCTAGATTTAAAAGCATATCTCATGATGATGGTAGAGGACATCAAGAAGGACTTTAATAAATCACTTAAAGGAATACAGGAGAACACTGCTAAAGAGTTACAAGTCCTTAAAGACAAACAGGAAAACACAATCAAACAGGTAGAAGTCCTTACAGAAGAAGAGGAAAAAACATACAAACAGGTGATGGAAATGAACAAAACCATACTAGACCTAAAAAGGGAAGTAGACACAATAAAGAAAACTCAAAGTGAGGCAACACTGGAGATAGAAAACCTAGGAAAGAAATCTGGAACCATAGATTTGAGCGTCAGCAACAGAATACAAGAGATGGAAGAGAGAATCTCAGGTGCAGAAGATTCCATAGAGAACATCGGCACAACAATCAAAGAAAATGGAAAATACAAAAAGATCCTAACTCAAAATATCCAGGAAATCCAGGACACAATGAGAAGACCAAACCTACGGATAATAGGAGTGGATGAGAATGAAGATTTTCAACTCAAAGGACCAGCAAACATCTTCAACAAAATTATTGAAGAAAACTTCCCAAATATAAAGAAAGAGATACCTATGAACATACAAGAAGCCTACAGAACTCCAAATAGACTGGACCAGAAAAGAAATTCCTCCCGACACATAATATTCAGAACAACAAATGCACTAAATAAAGATAGAATTCTAAAAGCAGTAAGGGAAAAAGGTCAAGTAACATACAAAGGCAAGCCTATCAGAATTACACCAGATTTTTCACCAGAGACTATGAAAGCCAGAAGAGCCTGGACAGATGTTATACAGACACTAAGAGAACACAAATTCCAGCCCAGGCTACTATACCCAGCCAAACTCTCAATTACCATAGATGGAGAAACCAAAGTATTCCACGACAAAACCAAATACACACATTATCTCTCCACGAATCCAGCCCTTCAAAGGATAATAACAGAAAAAAACCAATACAAGAATGGGAACCACACCCTAGAAAAAACAAGAAGGTAATTCCTCAACAAACCTAAAAGATGACAGCCACAAGAACAGAATGCCAACTTTAACAACAAAAATAACAGGAAGCAACAATTACTTTTCCTTAATATCTCTTAACATCAATGGTGTCAACTTCCCAATAAAAACACATAGACTAACAAACTGGCTACACAAACAAAACCCAACATTTTGCTGCTTACAGGAGACACATCTCAGAGAAAAAGATAGACACTACCTCAGAATAAAAGGCTGGAAAACAATTTTCCAAGCAAATGGCATGAAGAAACAAGCTGGAGTAGCCATCCTAATATCTGATAAGATTGACTTCCAACCCAAAGTCATCAAAAAAGACAAGGAGGGGCACTTCGTTCTCATCAAAGGTAAAATCCTCCAAGAGGAACTCTCAATTCTGAATATCTATCCTCCAAATACAAGGGCAGCCACATTCATTAAAGAAACTTTAGTAAAGCTCAAAGCACACATTGCACCTCACACAATAATAGTGGGAGACTTCAACACACCACTTTCACCAATGGACAGATCATGGAAACAGAAACTAAACAGGGACACACTGAAACTAACAGAAGTGATGAAACAAATGGATCTGACAGATATCTACAGAACATTTTATCCTAAAACGAAAGGATATACCTTCTTCTCAGCACCTCATGGTACCTTCTCCAAAATTGACCACATAATAGGTCACAAAACAGGCCTCAACAGATTCAAAAATATTGAAAATGTCCCATGTATCCTATCAGATCACCATGCACTAAGGCTGATCTGAAAATAACAACAACAACAACAACAAAATAACAGAAAGCCAACACTCACGTCAAAAATGAACAACACTCTTCGCAATGATACCTTGGTCAAGGAAGGAATAAAGAAAGAAATTAAAGACTTTTTAGAGTTTAATGAAAATGAAGCCACAACGTACCCAAACCTTTGGGACACAATGAAAGTATTTCTAAGAGAGAAACTCATAGCTCTGAGTGCCTCCAAGAAGAAACGGGAGAGAGCACATACTAGCAGCTTGACAACACATCTAAAAGCTCTAGAAAAAAAGGAAGCAAATTCACCCAAGAGGAGTAGACGGCAGGAAATAATCAAACTCAGGGGTGAAATCAACCAAGTGGAAACAAGAAGAACTATTCAAAGAATTAACCAAACGAGGAGTTGGTTCTATGAGAAAATCAACAAGATAGATAAACCCTTAGCTAGACTCACTAGAGGGTACAGAGACAAAATTCTAATTAACAAAATCAGAACTGAAAAGGGAGACATAACAACAGATCCTGAAGAAATCCAAAACACCATCAGATCCTTTTACAAAAGGCTGTACTCAACAAAACTGGAAAACATGGACAAACTGGACAAATTTCTGGACAGATACCAGGTACCAAAGTTGAATCAGGATCAAGTTGACCTTCTAAACAGTCCCATATCCCCTAAAGAAATAGAAGCAGTTATAAATAGTCTCCCAGCCAAAAAGCCCAGGACCAGATGGGTTTAGTGCAGAGTTCTATCAGACCTTCAAAGAAGATCTAATTCCAGTTCTGCACAAACTTTTTCACAAGATAGAAGTAGAAGGTACTCTACCCAACTCATTTTATGAAGCCACTATTACTCTGATACCTAAACCACAGAAAGATCCAACAAAGATAGAGAAGTTCAGACCAATTTCTCTTATGAATATTGATGTAAAAATCCTCAATAAAATTCTCGCTAACCGAATCCAAGAACACATTAAAGTAATCATCCTTCCTGATCAAGTAGGTTTTATTCCAGGGATGCAGGGGATGGTTTAATATATGGAAATTCATCAATGTAATCCATTAAATAAAGAAACTCAAAGACAAAAACCATATGATCATCTTGTTAGATGCAGAAAAAGCATTTGACAAGATCCAACACCCATTCATGATAAAAGTTCTGGAAAGATCAGGAATTCAAGGCCCATACCTAAACATGATAAAAGCAATCTACAGCAAACCAGTAGCCAACATCAAAGTAAATGGAGAGAAGGAAGAAGCAATCCCACTAAAATCAGGGACTAGACAAGGCTGCCCACTTTCTCCCTACCTTTTCAACATAGTACTTGAAGTATTAGCCAGAGCAATTCGACAACAAAAGGAGATCAAGGGGATTCAAATTGGAAAGGAGGAAGTCAAAATATCACTTTTTGCAGATGATATGATAGTATATATAAGTGACCCTAAAATTCCACCAGAGAACTCCTAAACCTGATAAACAGCTTCGGTGATGTAGCTGGATATAAAATTAACTCAAACAAGTCAATGGCCTTTCTCTACACAAAGAATAAACAGGCTGAGAAAGAAATTAGGGAAACAACACCCTTCTCAATAGTCACAAATAATATAAAATATCTTGGCGTGACTCTAAGTAAGGAAGTGAAAGATCTGTATGATAAAAACTTCAAGTCTCTGAAGAAAGAAATTAAAGAAGATCTCAGAAGATGGAAAGATCTCCCATGCTCATGGATTGGCAGGATCAACATTGTAAAAATGGCTATCTTGCCAAAAGCAATCTACAGATTCAATGCAATCCCCATCAAAATCCCAACTCAATTCTTCAACGAATTAGAAGGAGCAATTTGCAAATTCATCTGGAATAACAAAAAGCCTAGGATAGCAAAAAGTCTTCTCAAGGATAAAAGAACCTCTGGTGGAATCACCATGCCTGACCTAAAGCTTTACTACAGAGCAATTGTGGTAAAAACTGCATGGTAGTGGTATAGAGTCAGACAAGTAGGCCAATGGAATAGAATTGAAGACCCAGAAATGAACCCACACACCTATGGTCACTTGATCTTCAATAAGGGAGCTAAAACCATCCATTGGAAGAAAGACAGCATTTTCAACAATTGGTGCTGGCACAACTGGTTGTTATCATGTAGAAGAATGCGAACCGATCCATACTTATCTCCTTGTAGTAAGGTCAAATCTAAATGGATCAAGGAACTTCACATAAAACCAGAGACACTGAAACTTATAGAGGAGAAAGTGGGGAAAAGCCTTGAAGATATGGGCACAGAGGAAAAATTCCTGAACAGAACAGCAATGGCTTGTGCTGTAAGATCGAGAATTGACAAATGGGACCTAATGAAACTCCAAAGTTTCTGCAAGGCAAAAGACACTGTCAATAAGACAAAAAGACCACCAACAAATTGGGAAAGGATCTTTACCTATCCTAAATCAGATAGGGGACTAATATCCAACATGTATAAAGAACTCAAGAAGGTGGACTTCAGAAAATCAAATAACCCCATTAAAAAATGGGGCTCAGAACTGAACAAAGAATTCTCACCTGAGGAATACCGAATGGCAGAGAAGCACCTGAAAAAATGTTCAACATCCTTAATCATCAGGGAAATGCAAATCAAAACAACCCTGAGATTCCACCTCACACCAGTCAGAATGGCTAAGATCAAAAATTCAGGTGACAGCAGATGCTGGCGAGGATGTGGAGAAAGAGGAACACTCCTCCATTGTTGGTGGGATTGCAGGCTTGTACATCCACTCTGGAAATCCGTCTGGAGGTTCCTCAGAAAATTGGACATAGTACTACCGGAGGATCCAGCAATACCTCTCCTGGGCATATATCCAGAAGATGCCCCAACTGGTAAGAAGGACACATGCTCCACTATGTTCATAGCAGCCTTATTTATAATAGCCAGAAGCTGGAAAGAACCCAGATGCCCCTCAACAGAGGAATGGATACAGAAAATGTGGTACATCTACACAATGGAGTACTACTCAGCTATTAAAAAGAATGAATTTATGAAATTCCTAGCCAAATGGATGGACCTGGAGGGCATCATCCTGAGTGAGGTAACACATTCACAAAGGAACTCACACAATATGTACTCACTGATAAGTGGATATTAGCCCAAAATCTAGGATACCCAAGATATAAAATACAATTTCCTAAACACATGAAACTCAAGAAAAATGAAGACTGAAGTGTGGACACTATGCCCCTCCTTAGAAGTGGGAACAAAACACCCTTGGATGGAGTTACAGAGACAAAGTTTGGAGCTGAGATGAAAGGATGGACCATGTAGAGACTGCTATATCCAGGGATCCACCCCATAATCAGCATCCAAACGCTGACACCATTGCATACACTAACAAGATTTTATCGAAAGGACCCAGATGTAGCTGTCTCTTGTGAGACTATGCCGGGGCCTAGCAAACACAGAAGTGGATGCTCACAGTCAGCTAATGGATGGATCACAGGGCTCCCAATGGAGGAGCTAGAGAAAGTACCCAAGGAGCTAAAGGGATCTGCAACCCTATAGGTGGATCAAAATTATGAACTAACCAGTACCCCGGAGCTCTTGACTCTAGCTGCATATGTATCAAAAGATGGCCTAGTCGGCCATCACTGGAAAGAGAGGCCCATTGGACACGCAAACTTTATATGCCCCAGTACAGGGGAACGCCAAGTCCTAAAAGGGGGAGTGGGCGGGTAGGGGAGTGGGGGTGTGTGGGTATGGGGGACTTTTGGTATAGCATTGGAAATGTAAATGAGCTAAATACCTAATAAAAAATGGAAAAAAAAAATGAATCAAGGTTTCATGACCAAACAAGTTCAGAAAACATTGAAGTCTATATCTCAGCTGTCCCTGCTCCTCTTCCTCCTCCTCCTTCCATTGCCCACTTCACCAATGGACAGCATTACCCCACCCTATTCACCCTGCTTTATGGAGAATATGGCTGCATGTCTAGCTGGGAACAGGTTTGGACAGGGGGGTTGTATGCCATTTTCAAGTCTTCCAAGAGGCACAAGGAAGGGGGAGGGGAGAACTGGCATCAAGAAACATGTCAAGTACTGTTCTATATAGTAAAAAATTTGCATCTGGCATGTTCCCAAATTATTTGAGCTGGGAACTGTGTGCCCAAGAAACTGTATCTAACACTGAAGTTCCCTTCTGATCCTGCAGGTGCAGAGGTTCTGGGGGATATACTGGACTGTCACTGTGCAGCATCTGGATCAAAGCATGCCACAGCAACTGCCAACATCCTGTTCTCATTTGGGTACTGGATTAAAAACAATCTACTCCATGTCCCTCCTCCTCCTCCTCCTCCTCCTCCTCCTCCTCCTCCTCCTCCTCCTCCTCTCCTCCTCCTCCTTTGATCTGCTTTACTGAACAGTAGCAATCATCAAGATAAGGCTTGCTCTGCAGAGAATACTGATATATGCCTGATGAGTGATAAGAACATGGACCAAGGAGGGGTGTGCTATTCCTATGTCCTCCATAAGCCATCCCTTTTCCAGCAGGAATAGACACATTCTCAACAGTGACCTTTTACCAGGTCAGCAAGGGACTCCTTGGTAAACATGTCTCTTTCTGGAACTGGTTTGGGACACCCTGGGCCCAATATGCTCACCCCTCATCTGGTGTTTGTCACTTGTGTGCACCAAAGTAAAGATGGCTCCATTTAATCATTCTCTCTTCTCCATCCCAAACTCAAGAAACAGTCAGTGCTGGGACAATTGAATAATGTTATTTATTGTCTAACATCCCTTCTTCCACTGCCAGGACAGGGAAAAAAGGACCCCATCCTCCTAATAAGACCATGTTAGGAACAGGAGGCTACTTCACATCTCTGCTACTGCAAATCCAGGAAGAAAAGACTTGGGCTAGAAAAATCAATAAGGACCCATGAGATAGAAAAGATAATATTGGATGAGAGGGGTCAAAACTGTATGATTAAGAGAAAATTCTAGAATGGAAGAAAGACCCTCTCAATGCATAAAGCCAGGATTCCCTCCATTCCTTAGGACACAGCAGCCTGACACCTGTAGTAGGGGTGGACTTTCCCTTAAGCATCTAGTGCCAATTGATCTTGCAGATCTTTCAGTCTCTGGCTCTCAGACTAGGAACCTACAAAAGGCAGGTCCCCCAGGCAGTAGGGCAGTTCTGAGAACCTGTTAGCTGTGGGTCCCCTTACACCCAGAACAGCATGAAGGAAGGAAAGAGAGACAAGACCACTGCTTCTTTCGGTCTGGTTCTCTCTGGACCTCCCTTGTGGTCTTGCTCACTGGTAGTCTCCACCAAACCCAAGGAGCCCTGTCCATCCCCTCCCTGGGCATCTCCATCCCTAAAAGGCCTCCCCACCCTGACTCTCTGCACACAGCACACCAGCCACTTGGTCCTCTGTCGGCAGTTGCTGCAAACTGAAGGTAACCCAACTGCATGAATCTTCTTGTGTCTCTGCAGCATGGTACAGGAATCCTTCACTACACGCCATGCAGATGTGCACAGGTTCCTCAGCACCCTTTAGCCCTAGCCTGTCCCCGTGCTGAGTAAGCTGGTGGGCCAGGAGCCCAGCCCTGTGCCCAAAGCCCTTCCTGCACTCCATGCACATGTATGGCTTAGGTGCCAGCACCCTGCACATTTGTGTCCCTGTTGCCCATGTCCCCACCCTGGCCAGAGCGCTGCAACACCATCCCCACCAAGATGATGCCCTCGCCATTGCCCACTGGGATTGTAATTTTACCTTCTGCTGCTGTGGCCTCATCAGGTGCCCTGGTGCTTTGCACGCTGGCCTCCAGCATCTTAGCTGCCATACCTGGCCCTGACAGCTCTGGGTGCAACTGCAGGTAGGGTGCCAGGATCTTGGTCTGGCTGAAGCCATAGCCTCAACTCAGGCACATGAAGAGCTTTAGACCACCATGGAAGTTATGGTGCTTGGCTAGGCTGTTGCTCTGTGTGAAGCTGAGACCTCAGTTGGGTTAAGTATCAGGCTTCTGGTGCTGTGTGAGTTTGGAGCTGCAGCTAAAGCGCTTGCAGCACTCTGAAAAGGCATATGACTTCTTGCCTGTGTGGATGCTCCTGTGCTGCACAAGGTGTGAGCTCTGCGAGAAGGTCTTGCTGCAGGTGGTACAGGAGTTAGGACACTTACCTGTGTGCATGCATTGGTGCTGCAACCTGTGAAGCTTAACCTTTTCCCAGTCAGTGCAGATGTAGTGAGCTGGTGGCTATGATTGGGACAGGGGCCAAGGAGGAGGTGCAGACTGGGTTGGGGACAGCTTAATATGGGGGGGGGCAGTTGGGAACATTGTCGTCATCCATGATGATGTCCACTGCAAAGCAAGAGGGAAGGAAGAGGCAAGTCAGAGGTGGCAAACCCACAGAGAACATCCATGCTCAGGCTGCCAATGGATTCCAGCTTAGTGAGTGGCCCAGGGCAGCTCATCCTTTCAGGGTTCCTCCAACCTGGGGACTGCTGGGTTGTACCAATGCATATACAGTATACCTTATCCCATGGAACACCAACCACTCAAGGCATTTCAAGTATTTCTGTGTTCTTAACCCATTCCCCTAATGTTTGTTCTCCTTCTGAGTGGGTGTTGTCTTTGCTAGCCTTTCTCTGGGCCTAGAGACCAATGCCTAAGACTACCAGGCCCTCATAGAGGTCTACCAACCAAAGCTATAGAGGGCCAAAGTTAGGGGTACGAGGAGAAGCACAACACAAATGGCACCTGAAACCCAATCAGGATAGGAGGGCCAGGCCTGCAGGCTAGGAAATAATGGTGTCACATTTGGATAATTGTGACTGCAGGGTGGGAAATAGAAAAGTAGAAACAAGTTGGACAAAGAGGGTGGGATATCAGCAGGGTGGGAAATAGAAAAGTAGAAACAAGTTGGACAGGGAGGGTGGGATATCAGCTTGGGAGGTGTGCTAGCCCCTCTATCTGGGCATTTGAAGCCCAACCACATAGTTAACATTACAAACTAAGGTGGACTGTCCCCACCCCTCACCACCATGGAAAACTACAGTATAGGAGTCTTGGTCTGGACAGCTGGAGGCTGAACAAAGAGTGGTTAGAAGATTTTTGTGGGTAAGTTTGTGTCCACTAATGACAACCTGTCCTGGTTACTGCAGGTGTCTGTTTCAGGTTTCATATTTCCTATTGATAAGAGTCTTATCTGTGGTCACCCTTATAAGTTATTAGTTGTTTCCTTTGTCCTGGTTTCATCCAGAGATGCCCCTCCTCACCAGTCCCAATTCTCTCTGCTTCTCTCCTCCCCAAGCTTGTCTACTTATGCTTCCCTCCCACACTCTCTCCCACACAGTTTCCCCTCTCCATTAACTTCCAATATCTATTTTATTTTTTTACTCCTCAGTGAGATTCAAACATCTTCCCTTAGGTCTTCCTTGTTACTCAGCTTCTTTCAGTCTGTGGATTGTAGCATTCTCTACTTTATGGCTTCTATGTACTTATGAGAAAAAAAAACACACCATGTGTACCTTTTGGGGCTTGGGTTACATCAATCAGGATACTTTCTATTTCCATTCATTTGCCAGCAAAATCCATGGATTTAATGGGTGAATAGTGTTCTTAGTATGAATGTACCACATTTTATTTATCCACTCTTCTGTTCGGGACACCTGTTTAGTTTAAGATTCTGGCTTTTATGAATAAGGTGCAGTGAACATAGCTGAGTAAGCATCATTCTGGTAGGACTGAGGGTCCTTTGTGAATACAACCAGGTGGAAGTGGGTTTTTAGGTAGATTGCTTTCAATTTTTCTGAGGAACCTTGCTAATGATATTCACAGTTACCCAAGTTTTCACACCCTCTAGCAGGAAAGGAGTGTTCTCTTTGCTCCTGAACCTCGCAGCACAAGCTGTTCCTTGAGCTTCTTAATGTAAGCCATTCTGACAAGTAGAGTATAGAATCTCAGAGTTATTTTGACTTGTATTTCCTTGATGACTGAGGATGTTGAACCCCTTAAGTGCTTCTTGGTCATTAGAGATTTCTCTGTTGAGAAATCTCTCCCTCCCTCCCTCTCTCTCTCTCTCCCTCTCTCTCTCTCTCTCTCTCTCTCTCTCTCTCTCTCTCTCTCTCTCTAATGTCTATTTTCTTAAATTATTTTATTTTCATTTATGTACTTACTTTACATCCTGATCATTGACCTGCCTCCCAGTTACCTCTCTTCAGTCCCTCCCTTCCCCTCTTACTAAGGCAGCCCATCTAGAACAATGTATTCCATAGACAGGCAGCAGCTTTACAGATAGCCTCTGCTCCAGTTGTTCAGGACCCAAGTGAAGACCAAGCTGCATATATGCTACATATATGCGGTGATACTAGGTCATCCCATGAAGAAATACTCTTTTTCTTTTTGGTGGCTCAGCATCTGAGAGCCCCTAAGTGTCCAGGTTAATTGATTCAGTTGGTCTTCTTGTGGACTTCCTATTCATTCTGGGTCCCTCAATCTCTTGTCAACTCCTCCATAAGCTCCCCAAGCCTCATCTAATGTTTGACTCCAGTTTCCTGATTCTTTCGATCACCTGCTGGGTGGAGTCTTTCAGAATACAGTTATGCAAGACTGCTTTCTACAAGCATAACAGAGTATCATTGATAGTGTCAGGGGTTGGTGCTTGCCCATGGGATAGATCTCAAGTTGGACCAGTTGTTGGTTGGCCTTTCCCTCAGCCACTGTTCCAACATTGTCTGTGCATTTCTTGTAGAGAGGGTAAATTTTTTGTCAAAATTTGGGGGTGGGTTGATGTCCTTATACCTTCCCTGGGAAAGATAATTGTCTTTCTGTTTCTGGAAAATCTCACACACTGGTTATTTCTTGCCCGACTATTTAGCTCCTGATTTTGTAAATTATTCTTAAGAGCTGAATACTATTCTGATCTGTAAGTGCACCACATTTCATTGATAGTTCATCAGTTGATAAGCACCTGGGCTATTTTTACTTCTTGTCTATTCTAACTATAGTTGCAATAAGTATTGATGGTTATATTTTAAATATTGATGGTTATATTTATCTCTTAATGACTTGTTCTATCCATTGCCTGTCCTGTGTGACCAGAATTGCTTCTTACACTGCAGATTTTCTAGATATCTAGCAGCATCTAGTAGGCTTTGCATGTACCCAAGGCTCTATAGTTTGGTTTATCAAAAAACAAGCCACAATCTACGTCCAGACAAAAGCACACTGCCATAACCCTAGGATTTATGAGGGAAACCTTGGTGCCAGGGGGTAATTTGACATATTAAACATTCTTCTGCAACATGAGGGAATAGGTGGAGTGAAATAACTCCATAGCAAACACCACACTCTAGATCACATGTTGATGGTTCTTATGAAATTCCTTGTTGTCAGGAGGATTTTAGAAGAGTGCCACAGTGCTGTAGAATGTACCCGATGAAAATGCAATAAGCAAATACATTTCTTCACCCTGGAGTACATTCTTCAATTTCTGACTGCAACAGACTACAGAACTTCCAAAAGTTTTCCCCTAGGTAACTTAGAAAACTTTTTCTATCTTCTGCTCAGCTACTCATTAGTATCTAGCCAACTGGCAAATATCATCATTGACCATTAGAAGGTAAATGTGATGAATTGTCTTGGGGATAAATGTTTATCCCTTCATCTTAGATATCCTAAAGTCTCCATGCAGACAATTCCAGTGCCATCACAAATGACAAAGTAATTGACTCTCTGTAGGCTGTTAAATTCATCTATATTGTCATTTTATAAGGTCTGGCAACCTGGGCTCACCTGCATTAGCCTTCATAGCATTAAGAAGAAACTAAGGGACAGGTAAGCATTTCCTTGCATTATTTCATCAGACAAAGAGATGTATAGATAGGTGTTTAATGTATGCTTTTACCTAACAATCCATCCAGTGAATGGATTGAAACTGATTCCTCCTATGGAAAAGAAAACACAAGCTTTCAAATCCGAGTTTCAAAATAACCTGTGTGTCCAAGGGTTAAAGTGTGACAGTGTTAATGTATTTCAGAGTAGCTGAGGGAAGCTGAGTATGATTCACACATATCTCCAGCATCTGATTCCACAGTAAAAGAGGCAAGATGCATGAAATTATGAATAAATAACATTATTTAGTCCCCAGAAATGTTTCCAATATACAGACTCTATGTATAAATTTAGGCTTATGTACGGGATAAGAATACTAGTGACTCTTTTGAAATATTTTATATTTTCCCATTTTGGTTTTCTGAAAATTTGATACTTTGTTTTCTTGCTACTTTATTCATTTATGCAATTTTATTGGTAGCATATAAATATTATTTTCATATATAATCATATGAGGAATGATTGGATTCTAATGATTGAACAGTGTACTCTAATTTTTCACTTTTCACGAATTTACCTTTAAAGCCTGTATTGTGTCAAAATGTCATTATGTTGTTGATCAATAGAGAAATAGTTACAACATCTGTATAAGTTTCTTCTCATAATAAGAGGAATTCAATGGCACAAAATCATATTCTGAGTTAATGTCCATGCAGTGTTCTCAGGCAAAGATTCTCTAATGGAATGTAGTAGTGTCTCCCTTCTGACTAGAAGAAATCATCCCAGATCAACTGATAAGTGTGGACAGTAGACCAGAGTCCTGAGGACAGCACTGTCCTTCGTGGTCACCCCTCTAGTTGGCACAGAAGCCTTTCAATGTCTTCTCAGAATGGAGCCATGAAAACCACTGAGGAAGTGGCACTTCAGATTGTGTTGCTTTGTCAGTTTGGGATAGGGACTATGGCTAACATTCTTCTGTTTGTCCATAATTTCTCTCCACTTTTGACTGGATGTCAGCTGAGACCCAAAGAAGTGATTTGTACTAACATGGCTGTGTCCAGCATCTTAATTCTATTCATGACTGTGTTTCGAAACAATGTGTTTGTTGCTCAAAGGAATCCACTGAATGACCTTCAATGTAAACTTGAGTACTTTGTATACATGGTAGCAAGAAGCACAAACTTGTGTTCCACCTGTGTCTTGAGCACCTATCAGTTTGTCACTCTTGTTCCTGGTAATTTCAATGAGCTGATGGTCAGAGGAAGAAGCCCCAAGGTCATAAGCTATTCCTGTTGTAGTTGTTGGTTGTTTGGTGTCTTATATAATGTCTACATTCCAATGAAAGTCAGTGGTCCACAGAACAGACATAATAAAACCAGCACTAAAAGTAAGTGGGTCTGTTTTACATCTGGCTTCAGTGTCGGCATTGTGTTCTTGTCATTTGCCCATGATGCCATATTTATCAGCATCATGGTCTGGGCCAGTGTCTCCATGGTACTTCTCCTGTATAGACACTACCAGAGACTGCAGTATATTTTCCCTCCCCATCAAGGCAACAGAGGCTATGCTGAGATCAGAGCAGCCCATAGCATTGTGATGCTTGTGGTCACATTTGTAAGCTTTTATCTTCTACACTGTATTTCCTTTATTCTTCACATTGTTTTTGTAGACTCCCATCTGTGGTTGAGGCATATAGGTGAAGTTTTAACTTCAAGCTTCCCCACTATTTCTCCCTTGCTGTTGATCTTTAGGGATCCTAGTTATCATTGTTCTCTGATCTTCAACTATAAAAAGCCAGTCATTTAAAATACAAAGCACTTAAGACAGCTTATTAACACTGTTGAAAATTTCTACTGAATAAATATATGTTTAACGTGTCTTTATGAACCAGGTATGGTGGCTATCTGCTATAATTCCAGCACTACATGAGCTGAGGTAGTGCAGTTGCTATGTAATCAATCGTAGCACTGAGTAAAGAGGGAGTTTCTGTCCAACCCATGACACAGAGCCCTTGTCCTTGACCTCTCCTCTTACACCAGCCAAATAATATTCACAATTGTAACGTCAATGTCTCACTTTTGATATATTAAGCAAATACGCTGAATGTGTTCTACTTTCCTAATAAACTCTGGCCAGTACCTCCTGAGCTGTCTGAACAAAACCATACTTGTTATTATTTGACTTGTTTCTACACATTTTATCTCCTCTGTGTGAGAATAACAATGCCGATGTATTAGCATATAATTGCCATATTTCTAATCTAAATTTTATTGAAGAAAAAATGCTTTTATACTTCACATAGACCAATATGCAATACAAAGCAAAAGAAAAAAAAGTATCTTTTTACCTCTTCTTTTGTCTAGTTTCATTCATCCTAAATCCTGCTATGATGAGCAAGAAAAAATACTTTGCGATATATTATTTCTCACACATACTGAAAACATTCTTTGAATCATCTTAAGAAATTTTTTCTGATGAATGGTTATTAAAACGGTTTATAGAACAGCAAAAAGAATGTGAAAGATTTCACCAATACCATATCCAATGAGGGATCATTTCCAAAATACATAAAGAAATTGAAAACTAGGTATTAAAACACACAACCCAATTACATATGGGAATATAAACTGAAAATTCTCATTAGCAGAATGTTAAATGACTGAGAAATACTTGAAGAAATGTTTGACATCTTTAGCCATCAGAAAAATATAAAGAAAAAATTACTTTGATACTCCATATTGCATCTGTAAGAATGGTTAAGATCAATAACTAAAGAAGAGTTCATTGTGCAAGGGATGTAGAGCAGGTAAGTAGTCTATTGTTGGTGGCAGTTCAAGCTTGTACGGTCATAATGGAAACTAATGTGGTATTTCCAAAGAGAACTGGGAAAGATATATTATAACTCAGCTATACAACTCCTGTGAAAGTGCTATCTAGTCACCTGCTCACAGTGGCTTTAGTCACACTACCAGAAGCTGGAAACAATATCCCCCATATCGGTCATAAATTTCATAAAGTTTCCACTGCCCCACATTTTCTTAGACCCCTCAGTTAAAGAATGGATAAAAAATATGGTACATATACACAATAGATTATTTCACAGCTGTTACAAGAAGTCATAATGAAAATTTCAATTTTCTGAGCAACCGCCAAACTGATTTCCAGAGTGGTTTTTACCAGCTTGCAATACCATCAGCAATGGAGGAGTGTTCCTCTTTCTGCACAACCTTGACAGCATCTGCTGTCACCTTAGTTTTTGATCTTAGCCATTCTGAATGGTGTAGGTGGAATCTCAGGATTGTTTTGATTTGCATTTCACTGATGACTAAAGATGATGAACATTTCTTTAGGTGTTTCTCAGCCATTCATTATTCCTCAATTGAGAATTATTTGTTTAGCTCTGTACCCCATTTTTAATAGAGTTATTTGGATCTCTGCATATTTGCCCCCTATCGGATATAGGATTAGTAAAGACCTTTTCCAAATCTGTTTGTTGCCCATTTATAATATTGTCAGTGTCCTTGCCTTACAGAAGCTTTGCAATATTATGAGGTCCCTTTTGCCAATTATTCATCTTAGAGCATAAGATATTGGTATTTCTGCTCAGGAAAATTTCCCCTGTACCTATGTGCTCAAGGATATTCCCCAATTTCTTTTCTATTAGTTTCAGTGTATCTGGTTTTATGTGAAGGTTCTTGATCCACTTGGACTTGAGCTTTGTAGAAGGAGATAAAAATGGATCAATTTGCATTCTTCTACATGTTAAACTCCAGTTCAACCAGCACAATTTGTTGAAAATGCTTTCTTTTTTCCACTGGATGGTTTTAGTTTCTTTGTCAAAGATCAAGTGACCACAGGTGTGTTGGTTCATTTCTGGGTCTTCAGTTCTATTCCATTGATCTACCTGCCTGTCACTGTACCAATATAATACAGTTTTTATCACAAATGCTGTGTAGGTTCGATTGCAAGCTTGTACAACCATTTTGGAAATCAGTTTGATAGTTCCTCAGAAAATTGGACATGGTACTATCTGAGAATCCAGCAATATGTGCATATACCCAGAAGATGCTTCAACATTTAATAAGGACACATTCTCCACTCTGTTTATAGCAGCCTTATTTATAATAGTCAGAAGCTAGAAATAACCCAAATGTTCCTCAACAGAGGAGTGGATATAGAAAATGTGGTACATTTATACAATGGAGTACTACTCACCTATTAAATATAATGAATTTATGAAGTGCTTAGGCAAGTGGATAGATCTGGGGGATATCATCCTGAGTGATGTAACCCATTCACAAAAGAACACACATGATATGCACTCACTGATAAGAGCATATTAGCCTAGAAGCTTGGAATATCCAAGATACAATTCACAAACCACATGAACTCAAGATGAAGGAAGACCAAAGTGTAGATATTTTGATCCTTCATTGAAGGGAGAACAAAATACCCGTGGAAGGAGTTACAGAGACAACGTGTGGAGTAGAGACTGAGGGAACGACCACCCAGAGATTGCTCCACTTCGGGATCCATCCCCAAAACAATCTCCAAACCCAGACATTATTGTGGATTCCAACAAGTGCTTGCTGACAGGAGCCTAATATAGCTGTCTGTCTCCTGAGAGGCTTTTCCAGTTCCTGACTAATATAGAAGTAGATGCTCACAGCCACCCATTGGACAGAGCACAGGGTCCCCAATGAAAGAGCTAAGGAGCTGAAGGGGTTTGCAGCCCAATAGGAGGAAAAACAATATGAACTAACCAGTACCACCAGAGCTCTCAGGGCCTAAACTACTAACCATAGAGTACTCATGGTGGGACTCATGGCTCCAGCTGCATATGAAGCAGGGGATGGCCTAGAAAGTCATCAACAGGAGGAGAGGCCCTTGGTCCTGTGAAGGCTCTATTTCCCAATGTAGGGGAATGCCAGGGCCAGGAAGTGGAAGTGGGTGGTTTGGTGATCAGGGGGTGGGGACGGTATAGGGAGGTATCAGGGGGGAAACCAGGAATGGGGATAACATTTGAAATGTAAATAAAATATCTAATAAAAATTAAATTTTCAGAAAAAGGTTATAACTAGAAAAAAAATCTACCTGAAGGAGTTAACCCAGACCCAGAAAGATAAGCATGGTATGTGTTCACTTATTAGCTGTTATTAGGTGTTTAGTAAAAGATAATCATGCTACAAAGCAGAAACACAAACAGGCTAAGTAACAAGAATGGTTTTACCAGGGATGCACAAATGTACCTTAGGGTAGATGGGGACGTGGAATAGATTTCAGATGTGAACTAGGAATTAGTAGGGAAGGGAAGAGTAAAGTATCAGGCAAGGTAGGGTGGGATGGAGAGAGAGAAAGTATGGAAGAGAGATGGCAGGAATTTGGGGACATTTGAAGTGTGGGGTGGAAATGTAGTGCAGTGGAAACTTTCTGAATTTGTGAGGGTGTCCCTAGTTAGGAATCCAGGTTATGAAGGATTCTCTCCTTCTTCTGTAACCAGGCAAGTCTTCAAGTAGTGAAACTGTATCACCAACCCAGCCCCAAAACTTTCCATCTACAATCTGCCTTGCTTCAAGGTGGGGGCAATGGTGGTTCACAGCTTACAGCAATCACAACCAATGACTGGCCTAATTTGGCACCAACACAAGAAGAAGTGCATGTCTCACACTGCCTGTGTGACCATGAAAGGGATACCAGATAGCTCAAAGATATAGACACTACTAGCAAAACCTTAATGAAGTCATTCCTAATGATATTCTGCTATACTCATAGATTGGTCCCTAGCCCAGTTATAAGATTAGCTTACTCCAGTTGATGATGGATGCAGAGGCACAGACACACAGACAGCATTAGGTGATGATCAGAGAACCATGAAGAAGGAGCTTACCTCATCTAGCCTTGATATGAATAACTTGGAAAATGTTTCATTAGTTAATATCAGTTTTTGGTCATGCACAAGGACCAAGTTCCGTGGCCAATCTATAAGCTCCTCCTTGGCAACTTACAAATATCTATAACTGCAGATTTAGGGGATCTGATGCTCTCTTCTGGATTCCATGAGCACTGCACATGAGGTGCTCTGACTCATGTAAAAATAGCTATACACATAAAATAAATAAGTCTCTTTTTCTTATCTTTATTTTTTACTTTTCAACATTAAAAAGAACAAAGGTTACCATGTTATATTTTACCCATTTGCCTTTTTGAATTTCTTCTGCCTGTTTTCATGATTGTTTTTATTGCTTTAGAATCTTTACTCTTTAATTTTTATGATTTAAGTTAACAATGTTAAACATGCAAAAATTAGTATTTGTTTTAACAGTTTAATATGGGTTCAAAAGATTGATACCTTAGTTAGAGCTGCTGTTAGACAATTCATAGACTATTTACAAATAATATGATATTTTCATGTGAACTATAACAGGTCTCACACTTTTGTATTATCTTAGTAGTTACTAACATGAGAAAGAGAAACAAAGGTAGAACGTGATGTGATAATAGGTAGCTCATACATTGAGTCACATTCTCTGTTGATAAAATGGAAGTTTTCTATTTGAAAACAATATTCCTGAAACAAAAGGAGCTTTGTAAACTGTTGCATGGTCAGAGTTCATTTATTTACTAGATCCATGGCAATACCTTGTGAATCCTGTGTTACCTTTGAAAAATATAATTCTCAGAATGCATTCATCTTTGTTGTCTTTCCCAAACACCTTGTTTTTACTCTTTGCTATGGTTGGAACAATATTATGTTGGCACCATACACAAATGGAACTGGTGATTTTTACTTCACATTCATAAAGCTTCCAAAATAATATAAGCAGTCCAAAACTATGGAAGATATAAAATGATCTCATATTCATTTAGGCTATGTCAAGTCCCCTATTTTATTTTGCTCTTGAAATTATGAGTAGTCACTTGTCATTCTATCTTCTACCAGCTGTTATCCCATGTCCCTGGCTATATTCCCTAGAGCTTCCAGCAGACCCTGCATGCATATAATATGCTGTTTGTGTAGTAAAGTCTCACTTCCCCATTTGGTTCTATCCACATGTTTGCCTACACTGCTAATTTTACACTTTCTCTCTCACAATTCACATATTCTTTCTTCAATTTTCTCTCCCCCTCCTTCATTTCTCCTTCTCCTCCTTCCCTCCCTTCCTCTCTTCCACTTAAAAATTACACTCATTAATATGATAATGGTGCATGTGCCAGAACATTCATGTAGATGTTAGCGGATAATTCCAGTAGTTGAATCACACATCTACCATGAAGATCCCCAGGATTAAATTCATGTAGACAGGCTTAACTGCAATCACATCTATCCACTAATGCCATCCCACTAGCATTTCAATGAAGTATTTTGTTGATTTTGTTTTTTAAGTACATAAAATTTTCTGGGGTGATAGAGGTGGGTAAGACCTGAAATTTGGATTTGCTCTTTATTTTAATGATTCTCTTTGCATCCTGTTCACTTCCCTATCTCCCAGGCATCCCCCACCATCCCTCCCACATTTGACTTCCTCTTCTACAGTGATGCTATCCCCCTGATACCTCCACCAGGGCACATCAAGTCTCTATGTGTTTAGGCAAATCCTCTTTCATGGAAACCAGACAAGCCATCACAGATAGAACACATCCCACAGATAGGCAACATATTTTTGGATAGCCTGTGCTCCAGCTTAGGACCCAAATGAAGACCAAGTTGCCTATCTACTACATATGTGTGTAAAGGCCAAAGTTCAGCCTATGTATGATATTTGGTTGGTGGGTCAGTCTCTGAGACTCCCAGGTTAGTTGACTTTCTGTGAAATTCATATGTAGGGCCTTTGATTCTTCCCCCAAGATTTCCATAAGACTCTCCAAGACCCATTTCGTGTTTGGCTGTGGGAGTCTTTATCTGTGTAAGTCAGCTGCTGGGTGGAGATTCTCAGAAGACAGCTATGATAGACTCCTGTCTGCAAGCATAACAGAGTATAATAATGTCATGAATAGGTGCTTGCCTATGGGATAGGTCTCTAGTTGGTTAGTTTTAGTTTGGCCATTCCCTGAATCTATGCTCCATCTCCATCCCAGGATTTCTTGTAAACAGGATAAATTATAGGCTGAATGTTTGTGGATGGATTGGAGTTTCTGCCTGTCTATAGGTTTCAGATACCTGATATTATGAGTCTCTGTTAAGGTCATTCTCATTGATCTTGGGGCACCTCTCCTATACCAGGCCTCTGTTTGGCCTTGAGATGTTCTGCACCCACACACTCACCAGTTACAGGTTTCCATTATTTCACATTGTTTCTCATGGCCATCTAGCCATCGCTCCTATAACTCCATAACTCCCCATCTCTCATCCTAAATACTCCAATTTCCAACTCCATTCACTCTCCCAACAGTTTGCTCCCTCTATCCTCCAATGGCTATTTTATTCCTTCTTTTAAATGAGATTCAAACACCCTAGTTTGAGTCTCTTTTCTTTTTTCTTTCTTTCTTCTTTTTTTTGTTTAAGGTGTTTATTGTGGAAAGGCAGGGAAGGGGGAGAGATAGAGAGAGAGAGAGAGAGAGAGAGAGAGAGAGAGAGAGAGAGAGAGAGAGAAGAAGAAGAAGGAGGAGGAGGAGGAGGAGGAGGAGGAGGAGGAGGAGGAGGAGGAGGAGGAGGAGAAGGAGAAGAGAAGGAGAAGCCAGATATGTCCATGTGGAGAGAGGGGGTAAGGGAAGGTGGAGAGAGGGTGAGCAAGGGAGCAAGAATAAGAGAAAGAGAATAAGAGTGAGTCTTTTTTCTTGTTTAGCTGTTTAGAGCACATCTCAGGTACAGTCAGCATCAACCTGCCTTTCTACTGCCTCAGTCAGATAGCAGATGAAGTCTGTGAAGGACGTCTAAAACTGTTGGACAAGGTTGCCAAAGTAAGCAGAGAAGTCTTGAGGGGTGCAGGCCTTAAGAGCCTAAAAGGTAAGATTGTCCACTTGAGTAAAGTAAGCATGAAGTCACATAGTGGCCTGAGTGACAAGTTTAATGTATTCCTCATTGCCAGTAAGCATGTCAAGAGTATTGTTAAGATTGTATTCCGTATTAATTCTAACCTAATTTTCAGCCCAGTCATGGTATGAAGACCTTCGATTAAGAAATATAGCAGGGTCAAGCACCATCTTAAGGAGATTATATCCTTTTTAATGTACCTATTCACAATGCTGTGGAAGCCATAAGGAATAAAGATATCCATAAATGGGTTGTTGCTACTCATCATTTGGACCCTGTTGTGGACCCAATTACATTTCTAACAACCTCCATTTAGGCTTTGATCATTGAGCTTGTACAGAGTATGTGCACTCCTCCCCCATATCCCCCTTATTGCATTGTTTATAGCTGTGAAAATAGAATCTTTGATCTGCCTGGAGGCTCAAATTTAGAGTTTTAAGGGTCAATTGCCTGGCCAAGGAATTGTGTCTCAAAAGGAAGAGTTACCCCCTGGAATGTTGGCTCATCATAAGTCATGCTAAAGAGACAAGTAGAATAATTATCTGTTTATCCAAATACTATACTTACTTTCTGCATTCATACCTGCTAGCACAACCTTTTATAGAGGACAGCCAAGCTGTTCTGATATACTCTGTTTTCTATCTCTCCTCTAAGTATGCTTGCCCGAACACTTAGCATTGTTCAGGCTTTTTCCAAGCCATCACTCCATTCTGGGTGCTAACTGCCCCTCTATGACTAAAGTTTATGTGGGCTAAATTCAGGATTCTAGCTTTTTTCAATTACTTGTTCATTACTTTTCTTTCATTATCGTTCTTCAACAGCTTGTCTAATTTGATGAGTTTTTTTCTTTTAAACTCTAAAAAATTATTTTTTCCATTTGATCCATACTTTAAAACTTTTATTAAGAAAAATAAAAATCTCAAGAAATAACACCCAATTTTAATGTATTGTAGCCACCTGCAGTCACATGAACTGGGTTCCCCTGAAAGGCGAGCTGGGGCTGAAAGAGATCAGATGGCGAGAAAAGAACGAGGCCAAGACAAACCTATCTGTTCAAAGCCTCTGAAGTTTACTGAGAGTCTGTGCTTATAAAGAGGGTAGGCCCATCCCCCACCAGCCCATTCTTGGTGCCTGGTGCTAGCCCATAGGCGATCTACAGGGTGTGTCTCTGGAACATCTCAAGGACATTTCAGCAGGAAGCAGAGTCTTGGAGAAGAGCAAATAGAGCCATCAAGGTCAGAAGGCTTTACCCTATGTAATCTCCTTAGTAGCAGCAAGGTCAAAGTCTGGATCAACCTGCTTCAAGGCTGAGGGAGGCTACAATTCCTCCCTAAATATATAATAAAAATTAGCTGGACTGAGGCATAAAATGTATTTATGCTCCATAGTCCTGCCTGGGAGTTATGGTGGCTGGCAGCCATGCCTGGCTTGGGGACTCAGATTTTCCCAAACTATTCTTATCTGTCAAGAAGAATATATGCAGCTTGTTTGTGTTAATTTTGCACAAACATGACTCTGTGGTGTGTTATTAATAAACCACGTCCTCTTGGCATATACCTCTGTCTTAGATTGAAATTGTTCCAAAATCTGGTTGCCTGTCATTGACTGACTGGCCCTCATAGCACACCTTGTTCCCAAATCAGACCAAAGCCACAATATATACTTAAAATGCTTCTTCATATTGATGAATTTCTACCACCTGCTTTTGCTGGAGGTGAGCTGTACACTTTCTGAAAACAGGCTGTAAGGCGTTGACTGACCTGCTTGAAAAAAAAGGTCGAGATAGTTGAAAAACAACAGGATAAAAACTTCTTTGGGGGATGTCCAGGTACTCTATTTAGTTGCAAATTAGCAATGATTAAGCTTAGACTCTGACCTCCCAGTGTAGGAGAGGTGACTTTGAGAATCAACATAAAGGCTGTATATTCTCTGGAAATGTAGGCTGCGCTCCAAATTAACTCTTCCGGCTAAAAAAAGACTTTTAGCCATCATCAAGATTGGAATCATACTTACTAGAAGATCCAAGATCTGTGTCCACTTGACGAACCAATCTTTCAGGCAGCCATGGCACTCCATCTTCTTTTTGTGAAAAAACGCAGACAGAACCTCTTCCCCAAATTAAAACAGGGTCTGGACCATTCCATGTATTAGTTAATGGGTCCTACCATTTAACCATGGCATAAGAACTGGAAGTAACTGGATGCCAATGGAGATCTGCTGCAGACAGACCTTTAACAGCAGTTTGCAAAAAATTTAAAACAAATAAGACAAAAATAAGATGTGCTTTTGGTGACCTTGGGGGGTATAATTGCCCCTGTTTTGTTTATAAAAGCCAATTTTTCAGAGTGTGATGAGCATGTTCAGCAATTCCTTGTCCCATGGGGTTATAAGGAATTCCAGTTTTATGTCTCATACCAAATTCCTTACAAAATGAAATAAAATTGTTGCCAGTATAGGATGGCACACTATCTGTCTTAATGACGTTAGGCAATCCCATAGCATTAAAGGCTTGTAAACAATGATCAATTACATTTCTAGAGGCCTCTCCCGTATATGAGGAAGCAAAAAGAAATCCTGAACAAGTGTCAATACAAACATGTATATATTTTAATTTTCCAAATTTTGCATAATGAGTTACATCCATTTGCCAAATATGATTGGACATAAGACCTCGTGGATTAACTCCTAAATGTGGAACTGGAGATAATGTAATACATTTAGAGCATTGTTTTACAATCATTCTTGCCTGCTCTTTAGTGATCTTGTGTCAGAGCCTTAAGGTATGGCTAGAGAGATGAAATTTATCATGATCACGTCTAGCCAATGCAACAGGATCTGAAATTAAGGCCTCTCCTATTAATGCAATCATTGCCTGCAGCTAAAGGTCCAGGAAGACCCGAATGAGCTTGTATATGACCAATATAAAATGGATGTTTTCGGGCAAGAATGATGTTGTGCAATTGTGAAAACAGAGATCCTGCTGGTGTATTAAAGTTAAACATACCACAGGCCTCCAATAAGGGGATTGATTGTGCAACATATAAAATATCAGTAAGTATATTAAAAGCATCATTTACAGACTGAAAAACATCCAATACCGCTGTCAGCTCTGCTAACTGAGCTGAGAGGCCAGGAGTCTCTATGACTACCTGTTAATTATTCATAAGATATCCAACTCGCCCTTTAGAGGAGCCATCAGTAAAAATGAAAAGAGCATTACACAAAGACTGTAAAGAGGTCATATTAGGAAATATCACCTCATGTACATTTAAAAACTTTATCAACCTATGTTGAGGACAATGATTATCTATAGTTCCTATAAATCCTATTTGAGCAAGCAACCAATCTGTACTGTACTGCTTCAGACAAGTATCTTGATCTATACTATGAGGCTGAACAATGATATCTGGCTCTTTCCCAAAATAAGTTAGTGCCTGCTTTCTTCCAAGTATGATCATCTGAGCTACTGATTCATAATATGGCAGGATATTACATTTAGGAGATATCCTCAAATGTATCCACATTAGAGGAGTCCTTTGCCACAACAATCCTGTAGGCATGTGAATCGTATTAAAACTTAACAGATATAAAGGCAAAGAGTAATCTATACAAGTAACAAATTGTTCTTCAATAGCTCTTTCCACTTGTTGTAAGGCCAGCAATCCTTCTGAGGTTAAAGATCTAGGGGAGGTAGGATCAGAACTCACTTTAAGAATATCAAATAAAGGTTTCAATTCTCCTGTAGTAAGCTTTAAGTGGGGGCAAAGCCAATTAATATCACCTAACAATTTTTGAAAATCATTTAAAGTTTTTAAGCTGTCCCTGCTAATAACTATCTTCTGGGGAAAAACAGCTTGATCTGTAAGTCTAAAACCCAAATAATTATAAGGATCCTGAGTCTGTACCTTCTCAGGAGCTATCTATAGTCCTTTTTCAGCTAATGCTTGTTGTAAATCTCTATATGATAAAAGCAAGTCCTGGGAATCTTTTCCTGCCATTAAGACATCATCATCATCATCATCGTCGTCGTCATCATCATCATCATCATCATCATCATCATCATCATCATCATCATCACGAATGATGTAGATCATAGGTCATTGTTGTCTCACAGGCTGAATGGCTTGTGCCACAAACTTTTGACATAAGGTAGGACTATTAGCCATGCCTTGTGGAAGAACTGTCCATTGATATCTTTTCATAGGTTCTTTAAAATTAATAGTAGGAATACTGAAAGCAAATCTTTCGTGATCCTCAGGATGTAAAGGAATAGTAAAGAAACAATCTTTCAAATCTACCACAATTTCATAATATCTTTTAGAAATGGCTACCGGAGACAGAAGCCCAGGTTGTAAAGCTCCCATAGGTACCATGGTTTCATTAACCTTTCTTAGATCTTGTCACAATCTCCATTTACCTGATTTTTTCTTGATAACAAATATTGGAGTATTCCAAGGAGACTGAGATTCTACTAAATGTCCTGCCTCTAATTGCTCCTGCACTAGTGAAGAGCAGCTTCTAATTTCTCTTTAGGTAAAGACCACTGATCAACCCACACTGGAATATCATTAAGCCATTGAATTTTATCAGCATGGGATGCAGGCAAGATAGTGGTCATTACTGGAAATACCCTAAGCCTCTTGTGTTAGAGTGAGGTTTAGGACTTTCAAAAGTCTTAATACCTTGTCCTTCCTTTCCTAGCCCCTGACTGGGCAAAAATCCTTGTCTTAGCATCTGCTTAGTTACTGCCTCATTAGAACTGCACATTATAATGCCCATCTGTGACAAGAGATCTCTTCCCCATAGGTAACAGGCAAATTTGACATAACATACGGCTGAATTTGTCCTGAATTGCCCTCCTCATCTCTCCTCCAGGCTAGCAATTTAGAGCTTTGTTTTGGGTTATTGGCATAATCAATTCCTTGAAGATGAGTAAGTGTATCAGACAAAGGCCAAGTTGAAGGCCAATCTTGTCCTCTAATAATTGTTACATCAGCTCCAGTATCTAGTAATCCTTCAAAGCTTTTTCCTTCAATTATCAGCAGGAAGCAGAGTCTTGGAGAAGAGCAAATAGAGCCCTCAAGGTCAGAAGGCTCTACCCTATGTAATCTCCTTAGTGGCAGCAAGGTCAAAGTCTCGATCAGCCTGCTTCAAGGCTGAGGGAGGCTACAATTTATAATCTGATACCTTGAATAGACCATCCAAAATTTTAGTTAAAATGGAATAAGCACACATGAATGCAGTCAAATAAAATAATAAATGTAATTTTAAGAATCAACCATTGCTGGAAGTACCCTACAGATTTCTGAGACTCTGTGCCTTTACATCTGGTTCTGATTGCATTATGGTTGTTTTTTTTCCTCTCATAATATTGGAGAAAGGAGAATGTGTGACTTGCACAATCAATCCAGTCATTTCAGGACACACTGTGGACATTATATACAGCTAATAAAATTATAGATATTCGGGTCTAATGAACCTACTATGCGAACTAGTTGGTCACAAATCCTCAGTACAATCCATAAAGATTCTAGAAGACAAAACCTTTGACAGCTACCATCTTAGGTTCTTTGGTGATTTTATCCTATAATCTAAGTTTATCACCATTAACCTCAACCACTCTTTTCATATAAGGTGATGGATTTTTACCCCCTGTTTTTTTGGTTTTTCAAGACAGGATTTCTCTGTATAGCCCTAGCTGTCCTGGAGCTCACTCTGTAGGCCAGGCTGGCCTTGAACTCAGAAATCTGCCTGCTTCTGCCTCCCAAGTTCAGGGATTAAAGGCATACACCACCACTGCCCGGCTAAGCTGATTTTTTTTGACTGTCTCCACTGCATACATTTTAAATATTACTCCTTTATTATTGAGTGTGTCCGTGTGTGTGCTTCCCTTAGTTTTGCTCTTATGAAATTACTTATTTCCTGTGTTTTCTTGGATGTAGTTATGCTTCTTGATTTGCAATTTTACTTCTAGTATTTTCTGTAGGGCTGGATTAGTTTATATGTATTGTTTGAATTTGAATTTGGATTTTTCTTGAAATATCTTCTCCATCTGTGGTGACTGAGTGTTTATTGGGTATACAGTCAAGGTTGGCATTTCTGTTTCTTTTTTGAGAGGGTACAAGATATCTTTTGATGTTCTTCAGGCTTTTAGAGTCTTTATTTAGAAGTTGGGTATACAATATTCTGACCCTCTGTATATCTACCCTGTTTCTTCCCACACCTGATCCTGCTCCCCCTTTTCTCCCTTTCCTTCCTCCCCCAAAGTCCTTTTCTCTCTCTAACACCTGTAATTATTTTCTTCCCCCATCTTAGTAGGACTGAAGCACCCACACGTTGGTGCTCCTTCTTCTTGACCTTCATATAGTTTGTGAGGTGTATAATGGATATTGCAAGGTTTTTGCTTAATATCCAAAGACCAATACATATGAGGATGCTCACAGCCAACCATTAGACTAAGGAATAGACCTGCAGTGGAGGAATTAGGGGAACAACTGAAGGAGCTGAAGGGGTTTGCAACCCTATAGGAAGAAAAACAATATCAACCAACCATTCCCCCCAGAGCTCTCAGGGACTAAACCACTAACCAAAGAATACACATGGAGGACCCAATGCTTCAGCTGCATATGTAGCAGAGGATTGCCTTATCTGGCATCAATGGAAGGGGAAGCCCTTTGTCCTGTGAAGGCTTGATGCCCAAGTGTTGGAAAATGTGTTGGTGAGGCAGGACTGGTGGGTGCGTAGGTGGGGAGCAACATCACAGGAGCAGGAAGGAGGAAGTATTGGATAGGGGGTTTGAAAAGGGGAAACTAGGATGGGGAATAACATTTGAAATGTTAATAAATAAAATAACCAATTAAAAAAGAAATTGGGTTTTATTCTTATAGGTCTTCCTTTTTATGTTACCCTTCTCACTCAGAGGAGAAGGAGAAGGAGGATGGGAGAAAGATTGTGAGAGTAGTGACCAGGAGGAGGAGAGTGAGTCAGATATAAAGTGACTAAGTAATGAAATAAAATTTAATGATCCATAAAGTTAAAAGAAAGAAAACACCATATCCCAGGTGATAAAACCACTTATGTGTATGCTAATGAGAAAAAACAATCAGAAATTCCAACCTTCACATACAAATTTCTCTAAAGTGATGTAATGTTTGGGTTGAGGGAAAGTGCTCTAAAAAAATCTCACAGTTGTTCAGAAATTGCGGTCAGTTTATAAAATTCAGTATCTGGACCACTGACTCATCACATGCATATTCCCTACTAAGTATTGAGATTTTTTAAGTTAAATGAACTGATTATAAATGCCGGGAATTAATAAAATTTCAAGAATGGGGTGAAGGGAATGCTCTTATTAACTAATAAATCTTGATCTTCCTGTATAACCCAGAACTCAAAACACTTAATGATTGCTCAATCCATGTCCTTGCCTATATAACCTGGATTGCTTCTGTAAACAAAAGATTTGCTAGAAAGAAGGACATTCTAATAGACTTTGGAAGTGTACAAGAGTCCATTAGTGCCAAAAATCATCATGATATCACTGCAGATAAAGAGACCTTGGCTGAAACACTGGCTTCATTGGCACTTTGACAGACTCTGCAGTCCTGGAGCACATATGGGAAAATGTACTGTGTAGTAACTTCTTAGAAAATATCAGTATCTAGTCCAATAACTAATGGTCTTTCACAAAGAACTTGGTGATACCTTAAGTTTCAGAGGTTGAAATACTATTATTATTGGATGTACCCAACTGCAAATACACTAAACCAATGACTTGATCCAGAATGGATTATTCCCTACTATAAGTTGATTGAAACAACTTGAAGGATTGAGATATTCCTCAAAGAAACATGTAAAATATTCCCTAACATCTTCTCAACGACTCATTAATGTCTAGCCAACAGGTAGATATAATATTTATCTATATGAAGGTTAAATATTATTTTTACTGGGGATAAATGTTTATTTCCCTTTTGGGGATGCCCAACGTCTCTATGGAGGCACTGTCAATGATACTAAATATGATGCTATAATGTTATATTGAAGCATATTATATCCAGATACTGCTTTAAAAAATGAGGTACAATTGTTTTATGATTCCTGGAGTCCTGAGCTCATCTGTGTTGCCTGTATATCACTGATGAATATTAACAATCTAGAAAGCCTTTCTTCCCATTCTTTCTTTCACAAGGAGACACCCAGAGAACATATCCAATATAAGAGGCACTAAAGGAAAGGTTATATATGAATTTTATTGAGCTAGCCTCCATCCTGTGGGCATCCTAATTTGGCTGCACCTATAGAGGTAGGATTTTTTTCATCCAAAGACTTTGGCTAGAATTATCTTCTCCAAGAGACCACACAAACCACAAAAACCCCATGTGGGCTGCACACCCATGGTCCGTTCCTCTGTTTTTCCATGCCCACACACCCTTCCTTCCATCTCTCCTCTCTTCCTCATCACTGAATCCCCGTTCCCAACTTGAATTCTGGCATTCCACATGACCTAAGGCCATACCAGTCACCAGAACTCAAGGTAAACTGCCAACCTGGGTCTCTTTATGCTTTCACTACCTACCCACCATATTCCTCTTCACTGTTTCACAGTTCTCAATTTGGTCAGGAAACTTCTGCTTGACTGAGGCCACACTGGCTGTCAAACCTCCATGTAGATCACTTATTTAAAAATCCCCCCACGCACTCAATGCTCCCATTCCCCAAATCCCTTCCCTCACCTCCTCACTGTGTCTCTAACCTAACATGAGTAGAGACCCCCTCCTCTACCAAAGGCCAAACAATCCACCAGATTGTAGGTAAGCCACTTTCCCATAGTTAACACTCAGTTCCTGCTCATTCAATCGCCAATTTGCCCTTCCTTTCTATCACTGTATTTCAGGCACACAGTTGCATGGTGCTACTTGACCAGAGACACCCCCTGTCAATCAGAATTCCAAACCTCAACTTGAGTGGAGATGTCATGGTCAACCAGAGGCTACAATGACTTGAAGATCAGAGAAGAAACAGAAAACAAATAACAAAATATCCATCCAACAATGGTAACCTCAGAAATTGGTACCTAGAACTATAATCACACAAAATCCAAGCATAGATGCCAGTGTAAGAACACAGTCAACAACAGCAAAGGCAATATGTCACCAGTAGAGCTCAACTATTCTACTATAGTAAGCAATAAAAATTATAACAGAGGTGAATCACAAAACAAAGGAAAGACCTTTAAACCAAGTTTTTGAGCTTTATGAAAATGATAGAGGTTCTTAATGAGAAAATGAACAAATCCCCCCCAAATAACAAAAAAGAGAAAAATGTGAAGAAATCAATATTTCATTTAAAGAAATCCACAAAACACTGAAAAGTTTGTAAGTTAATAATTCTGTTCAATACATGAAAATGGAAGTAAAACAATGAAAACAGAGTATTTTGGAAATAAAATATCTAGGAAAGTTACAGGAAGTACAGATACAAGCATCCCCAATAAAATACAAGAAGCAGAAGACTCTTTGGCATTGAAGATATAATAAATACTAATAGTTATAATAACCCCAGATTCACTGGTAAAACATTATAAATCTAAAAATTTCTGACAAAAATACATCCAGGAAATTGGGAACACAATGAATTACAACCCCAACGAAAAGAACAGTGTCAGATGTCTCTACCACCCAGTACTCCAGTGGGCTAGACACCAACCAAGGAGTGTACAGGGAGGAATCCATGGCTCCAGATACATGTGTAGCAGAGGATTTCAATGTCTGATATCAATGGAAACTGACACTGTTGGACCTATGTAGGTTTGATGCCCCAGCATAGGAGGATACTAGAGTGGTGGGACAGGAGAGGGTGAGTGGGTGGGGGAGCACCGTCATAGATGCAAATGTGAAGGGGCAGAAGGTGTTTGTGGGATGGTGGGCTGTGGAGGGGTAAGTTGGAAGTGGGATATCATTTGAGATGTAAATAAATGGAATGATTAATAAAAATAAAATTAATAAAGAACAAATAAAATATTGTCTAAATTTAAAAAAGCATAATAAAAATAGAAGAAGAACCATATCACACAGGTCCAAAAGAAATATTCAATAACATTATACAAGAAAATATTCTGAACTAAGGAAGGCAATGGCTGTAAAGGCATAAGAATCTTGAACAGCAAATAAATTACCAGAAAATGAAGACTACTTACAAATTAATAATCTAAATAATAATCATGGGGAATGAAGACAGAATATTAAAAGCCGCAGGCATATAGAAAGAGTAAATTAAGATAGATCTATTTTGTTTAAACACCATAATAGAGCTCAGCAGTGGTTCAGGCTCCAAGATCAACAAGTGATAAATGGGACCTCTTGAATCTGAAAATCTTCTGGACCTCTGAATCTGAAAATCCACTGTCAATATACCAAATATACCAAAACAGCCTACAGATTAGGAAAAGATCCTCACTGATCCTACATCTGACAGTGTGCTATTATTCAGACTATATAAGGAGCTACAGAAGTTAGACTAAAAACAAACAAACAAACAAACAAAAACCCAAAACCAAACAAACAAAAACCCAAAACCCAAAACAAAACAAACACTCTCAAAACCCAAATAACATAATTTAAAAATGAGGTACAGAGATAAACAGTAAATTCTCAATAGAAGATCTTGAATTGCTGGGAAAAAATTAAAGAAATGTTCTTAGTCATAAGGGAAATGAAAATGAAAATGAGAATCATATTCAACCTTATACCAATCAAAATGACTCAGATCAAAAACTCAAGGATGTGGGATGGAGGGCATGTGGAGGCATAACTGGGAATTGGGATATTATTTGAGATGTAAGTGAATGGAATGAATAATACAAAAATAGAATTAAATTTCTGCTCCATTTTCATGCTCAAAAAAAAAAAAAAAAAAAAAGCAGGTGACAGCACATGCTGGTGAGGATACTGGGAAATGGGAAAACTTTTTCGTTGCTGGTCAGATTGCAAACTTGTACAACCACCCAGAAAACTGGAACTAATTCTACTTGACATGTGTTCCACTATATTTGTACCAGCCTGATTTGTAATAGCCAGTAACCAGAAACAACCCAGATGTTCCTCAAACAAAGAATGGATACAAAAAATATGGTTCATTTATGGAACAGAATACTATTCAGCTATTAGAGGCAAGGACATCATGAATTTTGCAGGCAAATGAATGGAACTAGAAAATACTATCTGATAACCCAATATTCCTATATAATATAGAATGCCCATGATATTCCCCACATAACCTAAGAAGTTAACCTAGAGGGAAGGCCCAAGTAAGGGTGAGTAAAGTCCCACATAGAAGGAGGACAAAGTAGTCATGTGAGACAGAAGGAAAGAGTCATCTGGGTGGTGAAAAGGAGGGGAAGGGAATGGAAAGGGGAGGGAGAGGAGAGCAGGGGCAGTATCAGGTATGAGAAGAGAAGGTCAGAGAGGCCCAGAGTTCCAGGAGAATGAGTGGAAATATGTATTTGCCTGGGTTGGTGGGTGTGGAGAACCTATAGGAATTCCCAGAGACCTGGGGTAGGGGAAGACTCCAGATACTAATGTAGTTTAGTTTAGCTGAAATGCCCAAGAGTGGGGTTATGGAACATGAAGTGACCAATTCTGGTAGTCAGACAGGACTTCCAGTGGAGGGATGGGGACACCAACTCACTTATAAAATTTTTGACCAAAAATTCCTTCTGCCTAATGAAATGTGGGGACAAAAGTGGAGCAGAGATTGAAGGAATGGCCAACCAGTGATCAGCCCAACTAGGAATACATCCCATGGTGGGCACCAATCCCTGACAATTTACCAACTATGCTATGTTGTGCTTGCTGTCAGAAGCATAGTATGGCTGTCCTCTGGGAGGGTCTACCTGGAGGCTGACTGTGGTAGATGCAGATACTCACTGCCAAGCATTTTCAGATGTTGAGGATCCCTACAGAAGAGTTAGAGGAAGCAGTTCAGGAACTGAAAGGTGTGGCAACCTCATGGGAAGATCAACAGTATCAACTAACGTGGTCCACTGGGAGCTTCTAGAAACTGAACAGCCAACTAAAGAGTATGCATGGACTGGTCTGAGGTCTCTCACATATGGGATGCCTTATCTGGAATCAGTGGGGGAAGATGTGCCTGTAGGAACTTGATGCCCCAGGGTGGGGGAATACACAGGAGGTCACCATCTCAGAGGCAATGGAAATAGAGGATGGGAGAAGAATTCTACAAACCAGAGGCTAGTAAGAGGGGCAATATTTGGAATGTAAATAAATAGAATAAGTAATTAAAAATATATATTCTTAACCCAGAAATAAAAGAAGGCAAATTGCAACCCAAGAAGTGTAACTACAATAATGGAAAAACAGGAATTAAATAATCTCACACCAACTCTTCTGCGTGAACCTGGCAGAGGGTGCCAAGGGCCCCAGAGGACTATCCATGCCATAGAACCCCTAGCATACTCAAGACTTTTGGTTCATACTCAAGACTCTCCATGCTGCAGGACCCCTAGCACACCCAGGACGTCGTGACCACTGAAGAGCACATGGGTGACAGAAGCAACAGAGCTTCTTGGACAGGGTCCCTCTGGGCCTTCATCCTTAGCCAGGAAGCAGAGCTGAGACCCAGACCCCTGAGCACTTTCCTTGCCAGAAGAGAGTCAGCCTCTAGGGAGGGTTCTAACTTCAGGACTTAAGAGGTGGATCTGAGCTCCAGACTTCTGGACACCTTCCTTGCAAGAGGAGACATTACCTGTAAAGAGTGCTCTGACCACTGTGACTCAGGTGAGAATTGGACTCTCAGGAGTGCTGACAGAGGCTAACAGAATCACAGGAGTAACAAGCTCCAGCCAGAGACAGATAGAACATCTAACACCAGAGATTACCAGATGGTGAAAGGCAAACAAAAGAATCTTACTAATAGAAATCAAGACCATTGGGCATCATCAGAACCCAGTACACCCACCACAGCAAGTCCTGGATACCCCAATACACCCAAAAATAAGAATCAGATTTAAAATCATATCTCATGATGGTGGTAGAAGATTTTAAGGAGGACATTAATAACTTAAAGAAATACAAAAGAACACTGCTAAACAGGCAGAAGTCCTTAAAAAGGAAACACAAAAATCCCCTAAAGAATTACAGGAAACTACAACAAAACAGGTGATGGAATTAAACAAAACCACCCAGGATCTAAAAAGGGGAGTAGAAACAATTTAAAAAAAAACGCAAAGGGAGACAACTCTGGAGATAGAAACCCTAGGAAAGAAATCTAGAACCATAGATGCAAGCATAAGCAACAGAACACAAGAGATGGAAGAGAGAATTTCAGATGCAGAAGATTCCATACAGTACATGGACACAACAATCAAAGAAAATGCAAAATGCAAAAAGGCCTTAACTCAAAACATCCAGGTAATACAGGACACAATGAGAAGACCAAAACTATAGATAATAGGAGTAGATGCGAATGAAGATTTTCGACTTAAAGGGCAGCAAATATCTTCAACAAAAATTATAGAAGAAAACTTCCCAAACCTAAAGAAAGAGATGCCCATGAACATACAAGAAGCCTACAGAACTCCAAATAGCCTGGACCAGAAAAGAAATTCTCCCAGACACATAATAATCAGAGCAACAAATGCACTAAATAAAGATAGAATCTTAAAAGCAGTAAGGGAAAAAGGTCAAGTAACATATAAAGGCAGGCCTATTAGAATTACTCCAGACTTCTCACCAGAGACTATGAAAGCCAGAAGATCCTGGACAGATGTTACACAGACCCTAAGAGAACACAAATGCCAGCTAAGGCTTCTATACCCAGGAAAACTCTCAATTACCATTGATATAGAAACCAAAGTATTCCATGATAAAACCAAATTCACACAATATCTTTCCACGAATCCAGCCCTTGAAAGGATAATAAAGGGAAAACACCAACACAAGGAATGAAACTACAACCTAGAAAAAGCAAGAAAATAATCCTTCAACAAACCTAAAAGAAAACAGCTGCAAGAACAAAATTCCAGCTTTAAAAACAACAACAAAAAACAAAAATCAAAAAAACCAGGAAGCAACGATTACTTTTCTTTAATTTCTCTTAACATTAATGGACTCAATTCCCAAATCAAAAGACATAGACTAATAGACTGGCTACACAAACAGGACCCAACGTTTTGCTGCTCACCAGAAACACATTTCAGGGACAAAGACAGACACTACCTCAGAGTAAAAGGCTGGAAAACAATTTTCCAAGCTAATGGTCTGAAAAAACAAGCTGAAGTAGCCATTATAATATCAAATAAAATTGACTTCCAATGCAAAGTTGTCAAAAAAGACAAGATACACCTCATACACATTAAAGTTAAAATCTACCAAGATGAACTCTCAATTCTGAATATCTATGCTCCAAATGCAAGGGCAGCTGCAGTCATTAAAGAAACTAGTCAAGCTCAAAGCACACATTGTACCTCACACAATAACAGTGGGAGACTTCAACATCCCACTCTCACCAATGGACAGATCCTGGAAACAGAAACTAAATAGAGACATATGGGCACTAAGAGAAGTTATGAAACAAATGGATTTAACAGATATCTACGAATATTTTATCCTAAAACAAAAGGATATACCTTCTTCTCAGTAACTCATGGTACCTCCTCCAAACTTGACCATATAATTGGTCACAAAAAAGGCCTCAACAGATACTAAAATATTGAAAGTATTCCATGCATCCTATCAGATCACCATGGACTAATGCTGATCTTCAATAACAGCATAAATAATAGATTGCCAACATTTACTTGGAAATTGAACAACACTCCACTCAATACCTTGGTCAAGGAAGAAATAAAAAAATTAAAGACTTTTTTAGAGTTTAATGAAAATGAAGACACAACATACCCAAACTTATGGGACACAAGAAGAGCAGTCCTAAGAGGAAAACGTATAGCCCTGGGTGCCTCCAAAAAGAAAGTAGGGAGAGCATACACCATCAGCCTAACAGCACACCTAGAAGTTCTAGAATGAAAGGAAGCAAATCCACCAAAGAGGAGTAGATGGCAGAAAATAATCAAACTTAGGGCTAAAATCAACTAAGTGGAAACAAAAAGAATTATTCAAAGAATCAACCAAACCAGGAGCTGGATCTTTGAGAAAATCAACAAGATAGATAAACTCTTAGCCAGACTAACTAGAGGACACATGGACAATATCCTGATTAACAAAATCAGAAATGAAAAAGGAGACATAACAACAGATCCTGAGGAAATCCAAGACATCATCAGATCCTATTACAAAAGGCTGTACTCAACAAAACTGGAAAACCTAGATGAAGTGAACAACTTCCTAGACAGATACCAGGGACCAAAGTTAAATCAGGATCAGTTAATGATCTAAACAGTCCCATTTCCACTGGACAGAGGTTATACAGAATCTAAGAGAACAAAAATGCCAGCCCAGACTACTATACCCAGCAAAACTCTCAATTACCATAGATGGAGAAACCAAAGTATTCCATGATAAAACCAAATTCACACAATATCTTTCCACAAATCAAGCCCTTCAAAGGATAATAACGGGAAAACACCAATACAAGGACAGAAACTATGCCCTAGAAAAATCAAGGAAGTAATCCTTAAACAAACCTAAAATAAGACAGCCACAAGAACAGAATCCCAATGATGACAGCAAAAATAACAGGAAGCAACAATTACTTTTTCTTAATATCTCTTAATATCAGTGGACTCAATTCCCCAATAAAAAGACATAGACTAACAGACTGGCCACACAAAAAGGACCCAACATTTTGCTGCTTAAAGGAAACCCATCTCAGGGAAAAAGACAGACACTACCTCAGAGTGAAAGGCTGAAAAATAATTTTCCAAGCAAAAAGTCTGAAGAAACAAGCTGGAGTAGACATTCTAATATCAAATAAAATCGACTTCCAACCCAAGTTATCAAAAATGCAAGGAGGGGCACTTCATACACATCAAAGTTAAAATCTTCCAAGATGAACTCTCAATTCTGAATATCAATGCTCCAAATGCAAGAGCAGCGACAGTCATTAAAGAAACTTTAGTAAAACTCAAAGCACACATTACACCTCACACAATAATAGTAGGAGACTTTAACACCCCACTCTCATCAAAGGACAGATCCTGGAACAGAAACTAAGCAGAGACACAGTGAAACTAACAGAAGTTATGAAACAAATGGATTTAACAGATATCTACAGAACAATTTATCCTAAATCAAAAGGATATACCTTCTTCTCCGCACCTCATCGTACCTTCTTAAAAACTGACTATATAACTGGTCACAAAACAGGCCTCAACAGATACAAAAATATTGAAATTGTCCCATGCATCCTATCAGATCATCATGGGCTAAGGCTGATTTTCAATAACAACATAAATAGTACAAAGTCAACATTCATGTGGGCACAGGGACAGCATCCTAATGAACAAGATCAGAAATGAACAGGGAGACATAACAACAGATCATGAGGAAATCTGAAATACCATCAGATCCTTATAAAATAGGCTATACTCATCAAAATTGGAATACCTGGATGAAATGGACAAATATCTAGACAGATACTAGGTACCAAAGTTAAATCAGGATCAGATTAATTACCTAAACAGTCCTATATTCCCTAAAGAAATAGATGCAGTCATTAATAGTCTCCCAACGGGGGAAAAAAAAAGCCCAGGACCAGATGGGTTTAGTACTGACTTCTATCAGACCTTCAAAGAAGACCTAATTCCAGTTCTTCTCAAACTATTCCACAAAATAGAAACAGAAGGTACTCTACCCATTTCATTCTACGATGGCACAACTACTCTGATACCCAAACCACATAAAGACCCAACAAAGATAGAGAACTTCAGACCAATTTCCCTTATGATTATTGATGAAAAAATATTCAATAAAATCCTTGCAAACTGAATCCAAGAACACATCAAAATGATCATCTATCATGACCAAGTAGGCTTCATCCCAGGGATGCATGGATGGTTTAATATAAAGAAATCCATTAACATAATCCACTATATCAACAAACTCAAAGACAAAAATCACATGCTCATTTTCTTAGATGCTGAAAAAGCATTTGGCATAATCCAACACCACTTCAAGATAAAATTCTTGGAAAAATCAGGAACTCAAGGCCCATACCTAAATATAATAAAAGCAATATATAGCAAACCAGTAACCAACAGAAGGCTACATGGAGAGAAACTTGAAATAATCCCACTAAAATCAAGGAATAGAGGAGGCTGCCAATTTCTCCTTACCTATTCAATATAGTACTTGAAGTCCTAGCCAGAGCAATTAGACAACAAAAGGAGGTCATGGAGATACAAATTGGAAAGGAAGAAGTCAAAATATCACTATTTGCAGATGATATGATAGTATATATAAGTGACCCTAAAAATTCCAACAGAGAACTCCTAAACCTGATAAACAGCTTACGTGTAGTACCTGGTTATAAAATTAACTCAAACAAATAAATGACCTTTCTCTACACAAAGGATCAACATTATGAGAAAGAAATTAGGGAAACAACACCCTTCACAATAGTCACAAATAATATAAAATACCTTGGTGTGGCTCTATCTAAGAAAGTGGAATATCTGTATGATAAAAACTTCAAGTCTCTGAAGAAAGACATTGAAGAAGATTTCAGAAGATAGAAAGATCTCCCATGCTCATGGGTTGGCAGGATTAATATAGTCAAATCGACTATCTTGCCAAAAGCTATCTACAGATTCAATGCAATCCCCATCAAAAGTCCAACTCAATTCTTCACTGAGTTAGAAAGGGCAATTTGCAAATTCATCTGGAATAACAAAAAACTTAGGATAGCAAAAACTCTTCTCAATGATAAAAGAACATCTGGTAGAATCACCATGCCTGACCTCAAGCTGTATTTCAGAGCAATTGTGATAAAATCTGCATGGTACTGGTACAGCGACAGACTGGTATATCAATGGAATAGAACTGAAGACCCAGAAATGAACCCACATACCTATGGTCACTTTATCTTTGACAAGGGAGCTAAAATCATCCAGTGGAAAAAAGACAGCATTTTCAACAAATGATGCTGGCACAACTGGTGGTTATCGTGTAGAAGAATGTGAATTAATCCATTCTCTTCTCCTTGTACAAAGCTCAAGTCTAAGTGGATCAAAGAACTCCATATAAAACCAGAGATCTTGAAATTTATACAGGAGAAAGTGGTGAAAAGCCTTCAAGGTATGGGTACAGAGGAAAAATTCCTAAACAGAACAGTAATGGCTTGTGCTGTAAGAACAAGTATTGACAAATGGGACCTCATGAAGTTAAAAATCTTTTTTAAGGGAAAAGATTTGTCAACAAGACAAAAAGGCCACCAAGAGATTGGGAAAGTATTTTTACCAATCCTAAATCTGATAGGGGACTAATATCCAATACGTACAAAGAATCAAGAAGCTGTACTCCAGAAATTCAAACAACACCATTAAAAATGGGATACAGAACTGAACAAAGAATTCTCAACTGATGAATACCAAAGGGCTGAGAAACACTTGAAAAAATGTTCCCTTAATCATCAGGGAAATGCAAATCAAAACAACCTTGAGATTCCACCTTACACCACTCTGAATAGCTACAATCAAAAATTCATGTGACAGCAGATACTGGCGAGGATGTGGAGAAAGAGGAACACTCCTCCATTGCTGTTGGGATTGAAAGCTTGTACCACCACTCTGCAAATCAGTCTGGCAGTTCCTCAGAAAATTGGAAGTAGTATTACCATAAGATACAGCAATACCTCTCCTGAGCATATACCCAAAAGGTGTTCCAACTGGTAATAAGGACACATCCTCCACTATGTTCATAGTAGCCTTATTTATAATAGCCAGAAGCTGGAAAGAAACCAGATATTCCTCAACAGAGGAATGAATACAGAAAATGTCATACATTTACACAATGGAGTACTACTCAGCTATTAAATGCAATGAATTTATAAAATTTTTGGGCAAATGGATGTACCTGGAGGATATCATCCTGAGTGAGGTAACCCAATCATAGAAGAAGTCACTTGCTATGCACTTACTGATAAGTGCAACTTAGAATACCCAAGATACAATTTGCAAAACACAAGAAAATCAAGAAGAAGGAAGACCAAGGTATGGATAATTCATTTCTCCTTAGAATAGGGAACAAAACACCCATGGAAGGAGTTACAGAGACAAAGTTTGGAGCTGAAACAAAAGATGGACCATCCAGAGTCTGCCCCACCTGGTGATCCATACCATAATCAGCCACCAAACGCAGACACTATTGCATATTCCAGCAAGATTTAGCTGAAGGGACCCTTATGTAGCTATCTCTTGTGAGTCTATGCCAGTGCCTGGAAAATACAGAAGTGGATGCTCACAGTCATTATAGGATGGAACACAGAGCCCCCAGTGGAGGAGCTAGAGAAAGTACCCAAGGAGCTGAAGGGGTCTGCAACCCTATAGGTAGAACAATATGAACTAACCAGTACCCCCAGAGCTCATATCTCTAGGTGCTTATGTAGCAGAAGATGGTCTAGTTGGCCATCGTTGAGAAGAGAGGCCCCTTGATCTTGCAAACTTTATATACCCCAGTACAGGGGAATGTCAGAGCCAAGAACTGGGAGTGGGTGGGTAGTGGAGTCGAGCATGTGGAGAGTAAAGGGTACTTTTGGGATAGCACTTGAAATGTAAATGAAAAAGTATCTAATGAAAAAATTGAAAAAAAAAAAACAATGAATATGTTAGACATAGGTGAAGACAGAATGAGACAGAAAATGAGAAGAAGCCTGAAGATTAGAATATATTACCTGATTTAGTTTGAGGCCAGAGTAATTCAGGAGAAACAAGATTGAATCAATCAGCTTGAAGAGAAATTTGAGCTGGAATGGTTGATTTGAAACAACCAAAAAAAAAAAAAAAAAGCACAAAGAACAAGAAGAACGGCAAAAGCAGTAAGTCTCAGAGGCTTAAAATATTCTAGGCCTAGATAAGACTGTATAAAGGCTGGAAGTTTCCATGACAATGCCTAGTGTAGCAGACAGAAGCATGACTATTACTTGAAATAAATAAAAGTTCCTTTTACGAGAAATGTTTGTATTAAGTTGTGGGTTACAATATGCAGAATGATGGCTTCTCAACCATCCATTACCTACAAACTTAATAATTTCATTTTGATTAAGAGATAAATAATATTCCATGGTATACACATACTACACTATCATTATCCATACATCACCTGACTGATCTTTAAGATCTTTTGATATCATGAATATTGTGAATACAGCTACAACAAAAATGGCTAATTCTCAATATTAATTGATGACTACTTAATACTATACTTGTCTATATATGAATAATTCATTTAGTATCTATAAAAATACATAGAAAAAACTCACAGTCTATTATGCTTCTAATAACTCTCCATGAGTTTCTCAGAAAATGAATCATGATCTACCTGAAAACAAATAGATACTGGAATAATCCAAGGATTTACAGAGGAAACATGGGCTTCAATTTTTCAGTTTGTCACACTACAAAGTCTTTGAGTGTAAATGGGAATATACAAGACTACAGATCACATATTGATGGTCCATCTGGAAGGATGTGATATTAGGATGATTTTGCAAGAAGAAAAGGATAAGGTATAATGCACTGCCCCCTGCCCCCCAGGAAATACATGTAAGAAATCTCTTGATCTCCTCTGGAGTGTGTCTTTCTACTCTTGATGACAACATCAATTCAGAATCTCTCAAAGGAAACATGACTAATCATTAACAAACTCCTGGAATCATCCTTAATTACCAGTAGTGAAAATGATGATTTGCTCTGGGGATAAACGTTTTTTCTTTCATTAGAGGTATTGCAACATCCCCACACAGACACAATAAATAATACAACAGGTAACACAGTAATGGGCTCTCTGAGTGATGTCAGGACCAGACACTGTCTCTTTAGGAGCTCTGATATCTGGCTTCAATCATTGATCAGCACACAACTTCATTGAAAATATAGGGCAGGTAAAGATTTCTTTGGATCTGTCTTAGGAAATAGTTCCGCAGAAAAGTTCATCAAAGGGCATGGAATTCAGAACTGTGTTTCTGAAGTAACACTCAGAAGCAGGCCTTCATTCCTGTGAGCATCACCATCATTGATGAATGTAGGTGAGATTTCTGCAATTGTAGATTTTTGCTTAGACTTCATTTCTTTCTTCTGCTATTAATGGTGTTTTGTAGAACCAACATTAATAATTAGATTGACTTCATTTTTGTCTCCACAGTTTACCTAATCTTGTCAGTCATGTCCTTAGACTAAAGAAATGTATATTCCATGGCTCAGGATTCATCTGAAAAATTCCTTCCATGTGACGAGTACATGTGAGAGGACAGGTTTTTAACTGTAAGATGAATGCTTATTTTTCCTATGGACAGCAAAATAAACCAAGTAAGTTTCAGACTAAACATGTTCTTTCTAAAACTGAGTTTCAAAAAGTCTTTGTGTGCAAAGAATTAAACTGTAATTGTTTTAATGGTTTCAGTTGTGGATGACAAAAACTGCAGATGAATCAATTATGTGTACAGCACCTAATTCCTTAGAAAAATAGATGAAGTTAGAAATTTATAAATTAATAATATGCTTGGGCTCCACAGACTTTTGTCCCACATATATGATATATGTGTAAATCAAGGTTCTTCTATATGGACAGAATAAGAGTGACATTTCCAGAAATATTTTGCATACTATCGATATGTTGAAGAATGTAAAAATTTATCAAAACTAGATGGATTATTTTAGGGAAAGTACTTCAGTTACATTTTTTATGACGTATACTTATTAAATTTGTATTTTGTTCTTTAAATTTTTATTTATTTAATTTTTACTCATTTGTGTTTTGCCTGCAGGTATGGTAGTAAGTACCACATGCCATTAATTGGTTTTACTAACAGTTGAGAGCTGTGATGTGGGTGGTGGAAAGTGAACTAAGGTCCTCTGGATCAGCAACCAGTGCCCTTAATTGCTGAGCCGTCTCTCCAGCCCTGTATTATATGTTTTAAAATGTACTTATTTTATTTTGTGTGTATGAATGCTTTGCTGGCATGAATGACAGGAAATACAGGAAAGAAGTGTCATAAAGGTCAATAGATGGTGTTAGATCCAGAACCACATTCCCCAAAACAAATTTGTATTTCTTAATACATTATTATAACATGAGGAAAATGCTGAATTCTACTCAAGCAAAACTGCACTCTTGTTCATAAATGTCCATTTATAAATATGCAGAGACCATACTGTGTTAAATTGTGTGTCATGTTGTTGACCAACAGAAATAGTGTTGCATTAAACACAGAGATCCATCATGAGGAAAGACAAAGTAAAATAGTTGTGAAGTTGATATTCTGGATCAATGTTCATGCACTGCTTCCAGTCAACATGACCATACTGAGATAAAGTACTGCTGCCTTTTTTTATGGGAATAAAAGACTTCAAATCAATTGTAAAGGTCAGGATTTGAGAAGAGTCAAACAGCACTGCCAACCTGATCATTATTCCGTTGTCTAATGAAGTTGTCTCCATGTTGTCTCAGAATAAATCTGTGAAAACCACAGTGGAAGTGACTCTTCAGATCCTCTTGCTTTGCCAGGTTGGGGTTGGAACTGTAGTCAACATTTTTCTGTTTGTCCATAATTTATCTCCATTCTTGAATGGATCTCAACAGAGACCCATAAAAGTCATTCTAGCCAACTTAGCTTTGGGCAATACCTTGATTCTCCTCTTTGCATTTCCAAACAATATAAGAGTTTTTATTCCAAGGGAGTTCCCAACTGACCTAAAATGTAAACTTGGGTACTTCATTTGGCTGGTGGCTCGAAGTACAAACATGTGCTCCACCTGCTCTCTGAGCACTTATCAGTTTGTCACTCTTGCTCCTGGTACCTGGGGTAGGGTGATGCTCCCTGGAAGAGCCCCCAATTTTTTGAGGTATACTTGTTATAGTTGTTGGTTGTTCAGTGTCTTAAATAATGCTCACATTCCAATGAAAGTCAGTGGTCCCCAGAAAACACATAATGATAGCAATTCTAAAAGCAAGTGGGTTTGCTCCACCTCTGGTTTCAGTATAGGCATGCGCATCTTGTCATTTGCCCATGATGCAGTGTTCATCAGCATCATCATCTGGAGCAGTGTCTCCATGGTGATTCTCCTGAACAGACACCACCAAAGACTGCAGCATATTCAATCCACAAATCAGAAGCTCAGAGTTCATGCTGAGACTAGAGCATCCCACACCATCCTGTTGCTGGTGGTCACATTTGTGACCTGTTATCTTCTAGACTGTATTTGTACAGTCTGTAACATTTCTTTTGTGGACTCTCGGGTCTGGTTGAGACGTGTCAAAGAAATTTTGTCCGTAAGCTTCCCTACCTTTTCTCCATTACTGTTAATCTTTAGGGATCCTAAGGATCCTTGTTCTCTGCTATTCGGCTGCTGAAAATGACAGTCCAAATGACAAACATTCTTTATAACTCTCCTAACAGCCAACAATATTCTGTTTTCTTGAAATATGTTTAACATCTTTTTTAACCCACTGTTGAGTATAGCCCTAGTGCTATTTGTAATTTGATGTTACAAATAGGGGAGGGGCTATGAACAAATAATGAGTCAGAACTCAGGTGATTTCCTGTAAACCACAGTCCTATCTTGATTGGTAAAATAAAGGCTTGAGCTAGTGGTGTGCAGGGGAAGGAAATATGGAGCTGAATGTTGGGAGAGAGAAGAAGGAGGGGTTGGAGAGAGAGAGAGAGGATGACACAGGAAATGGTGGATGGAAAGCAGAGCAGAAGCACAAGGCCTTGAGAAACCACAAATTATAAGGGGTCTCAAATGGAGAGGATGGTACTGTAGTGGTAGATCTGGCTAATCTAGGTACACAGCTTGTATTCATATTAAAATTCAGTTGTGCTTTCATTGACAGGGCATATTTGGGTTGGAGAATTACCAAAACAGCCCACTAGCATAACATGAGCACTATGGAGTTTGAGGTGGTTAGCGTGTCATGTAATATGTTGCTGCTCATACTATAGCTGCATACCAATTTGAGTATGTGATGCAAAGAACTGTTTCACAACTCTCTGCTCCTTGAGAAAGGAAATAAGAAATGATAAAGGAAGCCAGTAATCACAAAAATTCAAATTATTTCAAGAAGTATTTGCTGTATTTTTGATGTGATGGAGGATCAAATATGATCCAAATGTCCACGTTCTTGATTTTTTTTTCTTTTAATGAGGTGGCTGTCTCGAACAAAAGAATTCATTTTATTTGAAGAATTTTCAGACATTTTTATCTCAAATCTATGGGGTTTATAACCCACATTTAATTGTCAATTGTCAGACATTAATTTTAGTAGAAATAGGAGATGTGTTCTTGTCCTAGAAAAAAATAAAATACCTGAACAAAAATAATATATTATGCTGCATTTTGTGTCTTATTTCCACATGTATTAGTCCCAAATGCTGGCATGCTACTTAGAAAAAAATACTATACAATGAAACTTGCTTCTCATGCATACAGGTTCATTTACTTTGCCAAAGGAAGTCTTGCTTCTTTTCCCATGAAGGTTTGCTTTTTATCACTGAAAATCCAATCTAAGTTCCTAGTTTTCTTTTTCTTTCTCTTTTTTCCATTTATTACCTTATTTACTCAATTTACATCCCATTGCTGCTTCACATTGGCTAGTATCCTCTCATATAGTCCAACCCACTATCACCCCTCCCCATCTCCTTTGAGAAGTTGAAGGCCTTTCCTTGGTATCTCTCAAACCTGGCACATTAAGACTGTGCTGGACTTGGCACATGTTTTCCTAAAGATGCCCCACAAGAGAGCCCAGTTAGAAAAACAGAATAAACAGGCAGGCAACACACTCCTGTTCCAGTTGTTGGTGGGATCTATATTAAGGCCAAGTTTCACATTTGCTATTTATGTGTGTGAGGGGCCTAGATTCAATCCCTTTATGCTCTTTGGTTAGTGTTTCATTCTCCAAGAAACCAATTATACAGGTTACTTGACTGTGTTGGTCTTCCTTTTCCTGTGGAGTTCCTCTCCCTTTCAGGAGCCTCAATACTTTTCACAACCCTTCCATGAGACTCCTCAAGCTCAGGCCAATCTTTGGCTGTGGGGCTCTGAATCAGTTTCAGTCAGCTGCTTGGTGGATCCTCTCAGAAGACAGTTATGCTAGACTCCTGTCTGTAAGCATAACAAAGAATCATTAATATTGTGAGAGACTGGTACATGCCCATGGGATGTGTCTCAGGTTGGGTCAGTTATTGGATGGCTCATCTCTTCATTTTTAGTCCATCTTTGTCTCTGAATTTCTCCTATACAGGACAAATTTCATGTCATAATTTTTGTGGGTATACCTGTATTCTAATAACTTCACTGTGAGTCAGGCCTGGCTACAGGAAATGGCTATTTCAGAATCTATATCCCCACCACTAGTAGCACCAGTTAAAGTTAAACCCATAGACTCTTGGGAGGCTTCCCAATCCTAGGTCTCTGGCACTACCTAAAGATTCTCCCCCAAGCCCCATCCCATTTCAAAAGCTGATTTCCATTCATTATCTTAGCCTTCTGGCCCTCACTTCTATAACTTCCCATACCTAGTCCTGAACATCCCCAGCTACCAACCCCCTTCTCCCTCCCATCATGTTCCCTTCCTCCACCTGCCTCATATGTGTATTTTATTTCACTTTGTGAAAGAAATTCAAGCATCATCATTTGGGACTTATTTTAAAGCTCCTTTGGGTTTCTGGAAAGTACCACGTGTACCTTGTACTTTATGTATAATATCCACATGCAAATGAGTATATATATATATATATATATATATATATATATATATATATATATGATGTATGTATGAGATATTGTCTTTATATTTCAAATGTAATTCCCTTTATGTGTTTCCCCTCTGAAAACCCCCAATGTGTCCTCATTATAAGTTAAAAGGATCTTTTGGGTATATGTCCAGGGGTAGTATAGCTGGGTCCTCAGGTAGTACTTTGTCTAATTTTCTGAGGAACCACCAAACTGATTTCCAGAGTGGTTGTACAAGCTTGAAATCCCACCAGCAATGGAGGAGTGTTCCTCTTTCTCCACATTGTCACCAGAATCTCCTGTCACCTGAGTTTTTGATCTTAGCCATTCTGACTGGTGTGAGGTAGTATCTCAGGGTTGTTTTTATTTACTTTTCCCTGATAACTAATGATGTTGAACATTTCTTTAGGTGCTTCTCGGCCATGTGATATTCCTCGGTTGAAAACTTTTTTTTTAGCTCTGTACCCCATTTTAAAATAGGGTTATTTGTTTTCTGGTGTTTAATTTCTTGAGTTATTTGTATATATTTAATATTAGCCCTATAACAGGTGTAGGATTGGTAAAGATCTTTTCCTAATCTTTCAGTTACTGATTTGTCCCATTGAAAGTGTTCCTTTCCCTTACAGAAGCTTTGCAATTTTATGAGGTACCATTTGTTAATTTTTGATCTTAGAGAATAGATTATTAATGGATTATTCCCTTGTGCCCATGTGCTCTAGGCTGTTACCCACTTTCTCATCTATCTATAAGTTTCAGTGTATCTAGTTTTATGTGGAGATTCTTGATCCACTTGGAATTTTACAAAGAGATAAAGATGGATCAATTTGCATCCTTCTACATGCTCACCACCAGTAGAGCCAGCACCATTTGTTGAAAGGGCTGCCATTTTTTCCACTGGATGGTTTTAGCTCCTTTGTCAAAGATCAGGTGACCATAGGTGTGTGGGTCCATTTCTGGGTCTTAAATTCTATTCCATTGGTCTACTTGTCTGTCGCTATACCAGTACCATGCAGTTTTTTAAAAAATCACAATTGCTCTGTACTACAGCTTTAGGTTAGGCATGGTGATACCACCAGAGGTTCTTTTATCCTTGAGGAGAGTTTTTGCTATCCTAGGCTTTTTGTTGTTCCAGATGAATTTGAAGATTGCTCTTTCTAATTCGTTGAAGAATTGAGTTGGAATTTTGATGGGGATTGCATTGAATCTGTAGATTGCATTTGACAAGATAGCCATTTTTACTATATTGATCCTGCCCATCCATGAGCGTGGGAGATCTTTCCATCTTCTGAGATCTTTTATTTCTTTCTTCAGAGACTTGAAGTTTTTATCATACAGATATTTCATTTCCTTAGTTAGAGTCATACCAAGGTATTTTTTTATTATTTGTGACTATTGAGAAGGGTGTTGTTTCCCTAATTTCTCTCTCACCTGTTTATCCTTTGTGTAGAGAAAGGCCATTGACTTGTTTGAGTTAATTTTATACCCAGCTACTTCACTGAAGCTGTTTATCAGGCTTAGGAGTTCTCTGGTGGAATTTTTAGGATCATTTATATATACTATCATATCATCTGCAAAGAGTGATATTTTGACTTCTTCCTTTTCAATTTCTATCCCTTTTATCTCCTTTTTTTGCCAAATTGCTCTGGCTAGGACTTCAAGTACAATGTTGAATAGGTAGGAAGAAAGTGGACAGCCTTGTCTAGTCCTTGATTTTCGTCGGATTGCTTTCAGCTTCTCACCATTTACTTTGATGTTGGCTACTGGTTTGCTGTAGATTGCTTTTATCATGTTTAGGTATGGGCCTTAAATTCCTGATCTTTCCAAGACTTTTATCATGAATGGGTGTTGTATTTTGTCAAATGCTTTCTCCACATCTAAGGAGATGATCATGTGGTTTTTGTCCTTGAGTTTGCTCATATAGTGGATTATGTTGATGGATTTCCGTATATTAAACTATCCCTGCATCCCTGGAATGAAACCTACTTGGTCAGGATGGATGATTATATTGATGTGTACTTGGATTCAGATAGCGAGAATTTTATTGAGTATTTTTGCATGGATATTTATAAGGGAAATTGGTCTGAAGTTCTCTATCTTTGTTGGGTCTTTCTGTGGTTTAGGTATCAGAGTAATTGTGGCTTCATAGAATGAATTGGGTAGAGTTCCTTCTGCTTCTATTTTGTGGAATAGTTTGTGAAGAACTGGAATCAGATCTTCTTTGAAGGTCTGATAAAACTCTGCACAAAACCCATCTGGTCCTGGGCTTTTTTTGGTTGGGAGACTATTACTGACTGCTTCTATTTCTTTGGGGGATATAGGACTGTTTATATCATTAACGCGATCCTGATTTAACTTTGTTACCTGGTATCTGTCTAGAAAATTGTCCATTTCGTCCAGGTTTTCCAGTTTGGTTGAGTATAGCCTTTTGTAGAAGGATCAGATGGTGTTTTGGATTTCTTCAGGATCTGTTGTTATGTCTCCCATTTCATTTCTGATTTTGTTAATTAGGATGCTATCCTTGTGCCCTCTAGTGAGTCTGGCTAAGGGTTCATCTATCTTGTTGATTTTCTCAAAGAACCAGCTCCTCGTTTGGTTGATTCTTTGAATAGTTCTTCTTGTTTCCACTTGGTTGATTTCAGCCTTGAGTTTATTTCCTGCCTTCTACTCCTCTTGGGTGAATTTGCTTCCTTTTGTTCTAGAGCTTTTAGGTGTGTTGTCAAGCTGCTAATGTATGCTCTCTCTAGTTTCTTTTTGGAGGCACTCAGAGCTATGAGTTTTCCTCTTCGAAATGCTTTCATTGTGTTCCATATGTTTGGCTATGAAGTGGCTTCATTTTCATTGAACTCTATAAAGTCCTTAATTTCTTTCTTTATTCCTTCCTTGACCAAGGTATCATTGAGAAGAGTGTTGTTCAGTTTCCACGTGAATGTTGGCTTTCTATCATTTATTTTGTTATTGAAGATCAGCCTTAGTGCATGGTGATCTGATAGGATGCATGGGACAATTTCAATATTTTTGAATCTGTTGAGGCCTGTTTGTGACCTATTATGTGGTCATTTTTGGAGAAGGTACCATGAGGTGCTGAGAAGAAGGTATATCCTTTGTTTTAGGATAAAATGTTCTGTAGATATCTGTCAGATCCATTTGTTTCATAACTTCTGTTAGTTTCACTGTGTCCCTGTTTAGTTTCTGTTTCCATGATCTGTCCATTGGTGAAAATGGTGTGTTGAAGTCTCCCACTATTATTGTGTGAGGTGCAATGTGTGCTTTGAGCTTTACTAAAGTTTCTTTAATGAATGTGGCTGCCCTTGTATTTGGAGCATAGATATTCAGAATTGAGAGTTCCTCTTGGAGGATTTTACCTTTGATGAGAATGAAGTGCCCCTCCTTGTCTTTTTTGATGGCTTTGGGTTGGAAGTCAATCTTATCAGATATTAGGATGGCTACTCCAGCTTGTTTCTTCAGACCATTTGCTTGGAAAATAGTTTTCCAGCCTTTCATTCTGAGGTAGTGTCTATCTTTTTCTCTGAGATGAGTTTCCTGTAAGCAGCAAAATGTTGGGTCTTGTTTGTGTAGCCAGTTTGTTAGTCTATGTCTTTTTATTGGGTAGTTGAGACCATTGATATTAAGAGATATTAAGGAAAAGTAATTGTTGCTTCCTGTTATTTTTGTTGTTAAAGTTGACATTCTGTTCTTGTGGCTGTCTTCTTTTAGGTTCGTTGAGGGATTGCCTTCTTGTTTTTTCTAGGGCGTTGTTCCCGTTCTTGTATTGGTTTTTTTCTGTTATTATCCTTTGAAGGGCTGGATTCATGGAGAGATAATATGTGAATTTGGTTTTGTTGTGGAATACTTTGGTTTCTCCATCTATGGTAATTGAGAGTTTGGCTGGGTATAGTAGCCTGGGCTGGAATTTGTGTTCTCTTAGTGTCTGTATAACATCTGTCCATGCTCTTCTGGCTTTCATAGTCTATGGTAAAAAATCTGGTGTAATTCTGATAGGCTTGCCTTTATATGTTACTTGACCTTTTTCCCTTACTGCTTTTAGTATTCTATCTTTATTTAGTGCATTTGATGTTCTGATTATTATGTGTCAGGAGGAATTTCTTTTCTGGTCCAGTCTATTTGGAGTTCAGTAGGCTTCTTGTATGTTCATGGGCATCTCTTTCTTTAGATTTGGGAAGTTTTCTTCAATAATTTTGTTGAAGATGGTTGCTGGTCCTTTGAGTTGAAAATCTTCATTCTCATCCATTCCTATTATCCGTAGGTTTGGTCTTCTCATTGTGTCCTGAGTTTCCTGGATGTTTTGAGTTAGGATCTTTCTGCATTTTGCATATTCTTTGATTATTGTACCGATGTTCTCTATGGAATCTTCTGAACCTGAGGTTCTCTCTTCCATCTCTTGTATTCTGTTGCTGATGCTCACATCTATGGTTCCAGATTTCTTTCCTAGGTCTTCTATCTCCAGCGTTGCCTCACTTTGGATTTTCTTTATTGTGTCTACTTCCCTTTTTAGGTCTAGTATGGTTTTGTTCATTTCCATTACCTGTTTGGATGTGTTTTTCTGTTTTTCTTTAAGGGCTTGTAGCTCTTTAGCAGTGTTCTCCTGTATTTCTTTAAGTGAGTTATTAAAGTCCTTCTTGATGTCCTCTACCATCATCATGAGATATGCTTTTAAATCCGGGTCTAGCTTTTCAGGTGTGTTGGGGTACCCAGGACTGGCTGATGTGGGAGTACTGGGTTTTGATGATGGTGAGTGGTCTTGGTTTCCGTTAGGAAGATTCTTACATTTGCCTTTCGCTATCTGGTAATCTCTGAAGTTAGTTGTTATAGTTGTCTCTGGTTAGAGCTTGTTCCTCTCGTGATTCTGTTAGCTTCTATCAGCAGATCTGGAAGACTAGCTCTCTCCTGGGTTTCAGTTGTTAGAGCACTCTCTGCAGGCAAGCTCTCCTCTTGCAGGGAAGGTGTACAGATATCTGGCGTTTGGACCTGCCTCCTGGCGGAATATGAAGGCCCAAAACAGGGCTTGTCCAAGAATCTGTGTAGCTTCTGTATTCCATACTCTCACCTGCTCAGAGTAGTCTCAACAGGATCCTGGAACCAAGATGTCTCCCCCAGATGCTGTGGCAAAGCCCTCCCGGGCAGGCCGGACACCTCTCCTCTGGCAGGGAAGGTATTCGGGTATCTGGAGCTCAAAACGTGGTCTGTCCCAGAAGCTCTGTAGCTTCCACCTGACCCGGAAGCTGTTAGCTTCTGCATTCCATGCTCTCCCCTGTGCAGACTTGTCTAGGCGGAATTGGGTGTCCTAATTCTTAATACCTGTGTAGTATTGCATTGTGTAAATGAACCACATTTTCTGTATCCATTGTTCTGTCGAGAGACATCTGGGTTGTGTCCAATTTCTGACTAAGACAAATAAGGCCACTATGAACATAGTGGAACAGGTGCCCCTGTGGCATGGTGAGGCATCTTTTGAATATATACCCAAGAGTGGTATAACTGGGTATTGAGGTAGATCTATTTCTAATTTTCCAAGAACTTCAAGATTGATTTCCAGAGTGGTTGTACCACCTTGCAATCCCACCAGTAATGGAGGCATGTTATTCTTTCTCCATATCCTCGCCAGGATCTGCTGTCACCTGAATTTTTGATCTTAGCCATTCAGAGTTGTGTGAGGTGGAATCTCAGGGTTGATTTGATTTACATTTCCCTGATGATTAAGGATGTTGAACAATTTTTCAGTTGCTTCTTAGCCTTTCAGTATTCCTCAATTGAGAATTCTTTGTTTAGCTCTGTACCCCATTTTTAATGGGGTTATTTGATTTTCTGGAGTCCAGCTTATTGAGTTCTTTGTATATATTAGAGATTAGTCTCCTATCAGATTTAGGATTGATAAAGATACTTTCCCAATCTGTTGGTGGTCTTTTTGTTTTATTGACAGTGGCTTTTGCCTTATAAGATACTTTGCAATTTTATGAGGTCCCATTTGTCAATTCTGGATATTGCACAACCAGCCATTGCTGTTTTGTTCAAAAAATTTTCCCCGTGCCCATAACTTCAATGCTTTTTCTCACTTTCTCCTCTATAAGTTTCAGTGTTTCTGGTTTTATGTGGAGGTCCTTGATTCACTTAGACTTGAGCTTTGTAGCAGATAAGAATGGATCAATTCACATTCTTCTACATAACTGCCAGTTGAGCCAGCACCATTTGTTGAAAATGCTATCTTTTTTCCACTGGATGGTTTTATCTCCATTGTCAAAGATAAAGTGAGCATAGTTGTATGGGTTAATTTCTGGTTCCTCAATTCTATTCCATTGATCCACCAGTCTGTCACTGTACCAATACCATGCAGTTTTCATCACAATTGCTCTGTAGTACAGCTTGAGGTCAGGAATGATGATTCCACCAGATGTTCTTTTATTGTTAAGAATAGTTTTTGCTATTCTAGTTTTTTGTTATTCCAGATGAATTTTCAAACTGCTCTTTATTACTAGGTGAAGAACTGAGTTGGAATTTTGATGGGGATTGCATTGACTCTGTCGATTGCTTTTGGCAAGATAGCCATTTTTACTATATTAATCTTGCCAATCCATCAGCATGGGAAATCTTTCCATCTTCTGAGATCTTCTTTAATTTCTTTCTTTAGAGACTTGAAGTTCTTATCATAAAGATCTTTTACCTCCTTTGTTAGAGTCACACCACAGTATTTTATATTATTTCTGAGTATTGTGAAGGGTGTTGTTTCCCTAATTTCTTTCTCAGCCCGTTTATCCTTTGTGTGGAGAAAGGCCACTGAGTTTGAGTTAATTTTATATCCAGCTACTGCACTGAATCTGTTTCTCATGTTTAGGAGTTCTCTGGTGGAATTTTTAGGGTTACTTACATATACTACGATATCATCTGCAAATAGTGATATTTTGACTTCTTCCTTTCCAATTTGTATACCCTTGATATCCTTTTGTTGTCTAATTGAACTGGCTAGGACTTCAAGTAATATATCGAATAGGTAGGGAAAGAGTGGGCAGCTTTGTCTAGTATTAGATTTTAGTGGGATTGTTTCAAGTTTCTCTCCATGTAGCCTTATGTTGGCTACTGGTTTGCTGTATATTGCTTTCATTATGTTTATATATGGGCCTTGAATTTCTGATCTCTCCAAGACTTTTATCATGAATGGGTGTTGGATTTTGTCAAATATTTTCTCGGCATCTAAGGTGATGATCATGTGGTTTTTGTCTTTGAGTTTGTTTATATAGTAGATAATGTTGATAGATTTCTGTATATTAAACCATCCCTGTATCCTTGGTTGAAGACTACTTGACCATGATGAATGATTATTTTGATGTGTTCTTGGATTCAGTTTATGAGAATTTTATTGAGTATTTTTGCATTGATATTCATAAGGGAAATTGGTCTGAAGTTCTCTTTCTTTTTTGGATCTTTGTGTGGTTTAGGTTCAGAGTAATTGTATCTTCATAGAATGAATTGGGTAGCATACCATCAGATTCTATTTTATGGAATAGTTTGAGGAGAACTGGAATTAGGACTTCTTTGAAGGTCTGATAGAATTCTGCACTAAACCCATCTGGTCTTGGGTTTTTTTTTGGGGGGGGGAATGAGACTATTAATGACTGCTTCTATTTCTTTAGGTTATATGGGCTGTTTACATCATAAACCTGATCCTGATTTAACTTTGGTCCCTGGTATCTGTCTAGAAAATTGTTCATTTCATCCAGGTTTACCAGTTTTGTTGAGCATAGACTTTTAGAGGAGGTTTTGATGATGCTTTCGATTTCCTCAGGTTATGTTGTTATGTCTCCTTTTTCATTTCTGATCTTGTTAATTAGGAAACTGTTCCTGTGCCCTCTAGTTAGTCTAGGTAAGGGGTTATCTATCTTGATGATTTTCTCAAAAAAAAAATAGTTCTTTTTGTTTCTACTTTGTGGATTTCATCCCAGAGTTTGATTAGTTCCTGCCATCTACTCCTCTTGTGTGAATTTGCTTTTTTTTGTTCTAGAGCTTTTAGGTGTGCTGTCAAGCTGCTAATGTATTCTCTCTCTTATTTCTTTTTGGTGGCACTCAGAGTTATGTTTTTTCCTCTTAGAACTGCTTTAATTGTGTCCCACAATTTGAATATATTGTGGCTTCATTAAACTCTAAAAAGTCTTTAATTTCTTTCTTTATTTCTTCCTTGACCAAGTTATAATTGAGTATAGTGCTGTTTAGCATTCATGAAAATGTTTACTTTCTATTGTTTATGCTGTTATTTAAGATCAGCCTTATTCTGTGGTGATCTGACAGGATGCATGGTATAATTTCAATATTCTTGTTTCCATTGAGGCCTGCTCTGTGACCAATTATGTGGTCAGTCTTGGAGAAGACATCATGAGGTGCTGAGAAGAAGGTGCATCCTTGCTTTTTAAGATAAAATGTTCTGTAGATATCTGTTAAATCCATATGCTTCACAACTTCTGTTAATTTCAATGTTTCTCTGTTTAGTTTCTGCCTCCAGGATCTGTCCTTTGATGATAGTGGGATGCTGAAGTCTCCCACCATCATTGTGTGATGTGCGTTGTGTGCTCTGAGCTTCTGTACAGTTTCCTTAATGACTGTGGATGCCCTTTTGTGGGAACTAAAGGGGTGTCTGTAAAAGGAGGGAGGAGGGAGGAGAGCCTGCACCTGGCCAGAGTTCCTCCTATACTCTGGGCAGGTGGATGCAGGAGGTCTGCCAGATGTTTTCCACTCAGCCCATGGCAGGCTGCCATATCTGCCTGTCCTACTTATGTAGCCAGTGTGCTAGTCCATGTCTTTTTATTAGGGAATCAAATCCATTGATATCAAAAGACACCAATGAAGAGTAATTGTTGCTCCCTGCCATTTTTATTGTTAGAGTGGGGATTCCACTCCTGCTGGTATCCTCTTTTAGGTTTGTTGAAAGATTACCTTCTTCCTCTTTCTAGGGCACAATTTCCCGCCTTGTATTGTACTATTCCGTTCATTATCCTTTGACAGGCTCGATTTGTGGAAAGATATTGTGTGAATTTGGTTTTGTCATGGAAAACTTCGACCTTTCCATCTATGGTAATTGAAAGCTTTGCTGGGCATTGCAGCCTGGGATGGCATTTGTGCTCTCCTAGTGTCTGTATAACATCTGTGCAGAATTCTCTGGCCTTCATAGTCTCTGGTGAAATGTCTGGTGCAATTCCAATAGGTTTGCCTCTGTATACCACTTGACCTTTTTTCCTTACTGCCTTCAACCTCCATCTTTATTTAGTGCATTTATTGCTTTGATTATTATGGGTCAGGAGGAATTTCTCCTCTGGTCCAGTCTATTTGGAGTTCTGCAGGCCTCTTGCATGTTCATGTGCATCTTCTTCTTTAGGGTAGGGAAGTTCTCTCTATAATTTTGTTGAAGGTATTCACTGGCCCTTCAATTTGAAAGCCTTCATTCTCATCCATACCCATTATCCCTAGGTTAGTCTTCTCATTGTGTCTTTGATTTCCTGGATGTTTTGAGTTAGGATCTCTTTGCATATTGCATTTTCTTTGATTGTTGTATCCATGCCTTCCATGGAATCTTCTGCACCTCAGATTCTCTCTTACATCTCCAGTACTCTGATGCTGATGTTCCCATCCATGATGCTGAGTGATCTTGGTTTCTGCCAGTAAGATTCCCACATTTGCCTTTTGTCATATGGCAATTTCTGGTGTTAGATGTTTCATCTGTATCTGGCTGGAGATTGTTCCTCTTGTGATTCTGCCAGCCTTGTCAGCACTCCTGGAAGTCCAACTCTCTCCTGTGTTCCAGTGTTCAGAGCAGGCAACCCCGCCTCTTGCAGGGAAGATGCACAGAGGTCTGGCACCCAGATCCACCTCCTGGCTGATGATGAAGGCCTAAAGGGACCCCGTTCAAGAAGCTCCGTTGCCTCTGCGGTCCACAAGCTCTCTTGAATGGACTGATCTCCAAGAGACCTGGGATACAAGATGGTGTTCTCACCTGAGTCCCGGGGCCAGAGCCCTCATTGGAGGCCGACTCTCCTCCAGCAGGGAAGGTGCCCAGATGTCTGGGTCTCAGCTCTGTCTCCTGGCTGAGGATGAAGGCCGGAATAGACCCTGTTAAATAAGCTCTGTTGCTTCTGCACCCCACGTGCTTTTTTGCATGGACTGGTTTCCAAGAGACCCGGGATACAAGATGGTGCTCTTACCTGAGTCCCGGGTAGAGACCACTCTGGAGGCCAACACTCCTCAGTGATCTGAATATCATGGGCATGCTAGGGCACTTGTGGCATGGGGAGTCCCCTGGGGACCGTGGGATCATCCACTGAATTTGTGCCCAAGGTGGCCCTGGGCTGGATGGAGCCAACCAGAAGGAACCACAGCTACTGGTTGTGTATGCTTCCTGCTGGCACAGAACCCCCTCCACACACACACACACACACACACACACACACACACACACACACACTGTCTTGGAAGAAATGTTGTGATCCTCTCACAAAAGATCTCAAGATCCTGGGTGTATTAGGGCACTGTGGTGTGGAGAGTCCTCTGGGGACCATGCGACTCTCTGCTGATTTCGTGCCCAAGGTTGATTGGGGCTGGCGCCAACCTGGATCCTTTGCTACTGTCTCCCCTGTCCTCATCACACAGGGCTCTTAGTTCTCATTCACAGGTGAGCAGGTCTGGCTTAACAGTGGGAGACTGCATGCATACCAGTCTGGCCAAGATCTTACTAGGTCTAAAAGAAACTCTGGATAAACTCCTAACTTGGGTGCCCATTAACATATCTGGGAGGTTTCCAGGTCACTGGGCCATGGGTCCCACCTCTGTGCTGCTGATTTTCCCAGCTCAGCACAGGAGAGCACACCTGAGCAGAGCTTACAATTTCAGAAAGAGACAGACCAGGGTAGCTCACCTGTCTGCTGCTGTGAGTGTAGAGATCATGGCCTCCATGGGTTCCTAAGGGAATGATGGCTTCCCAAATGTATTTTTAAACAATAGAATATTAATGGCTTTTAGCAAAGTTATCATTGGGTTTGACATTTGGATTGTGATTTGTAGCAGCTGAAGTATCAGTCTGGGTTGGTTTCTGCCCTCAGCATATCCAAGCACCATTGTGCACTGGGCTGGATTGGAAGAAACGAACCTTATCTGGTTGGATGGGTTAGGAGGATCTTGACTGACATGAATACAGGGAAATAATAATCTTTGTAGACAGTTTTGGGTGGAACAACTCTTTTGCTTTGGGGTGAACAAGTGCTATATAAACATTGGGGACTGTGTAAGTGTTTGTGTGAGTTTATATCATTGGCAGAGGATGAAGTGCTACCAATCCCTCATTTGCATAAAGAAGAATTCCAGATGCTGGTTAGACATGTTTTCATAAATCAGATAGGAAGTCTGATCTAAAAGCTGGCTACCAGGTTATGTGCCTAACTTAACGATGATAGATATGGTGTTGTACAGACTACATGTGCAGGTATATCCAGAAACAGAACATGGAGGAAACAGTCCTACTTCTGCCAGACACATCAAGAGATTTTTTTTCACTTTCTTTCTTTTTTATAACGTGTTTTCCTCAATTACATTTCCAATGCTATCCCAAAAGTCATCCCCCCCCCAATCCCCTATCCACCCATCCCCATTTTTTGGCCCTGGTGTTCCCCTTTACTGGGGCATATAAAGTTTGCCTGTTCAATGGGCATCTCTTTTCAGTGATGGCTGACTAGTCCATCTTTTGATACATATGCAGCTAGAGTCAAGAGCTCCGGGGTACTGGTTAGTTCATAATGTTGCACCTACAGGGTTGCAGATCTCTTTAGCTCCTTGGATACTTTCTCTAGCTCCTCAGTTGGGGGCCCTGTGATCCATCCAATAGTTGACTGTGAGCATCCAATTCTAGGCCCCCGCCTAGTCTCATGAGAGACAGCTATATCACTGTCCTTGCAACAAAGGCTTGCTAGTGTATGCAATGTTGTCATCGTTTGGAGGCTAATTATGGGATGGATCCCTGGATATGGCAGTATCTAGATGAATCATCCTTTTGTCTGAGTTCCAAACGTTGTCTCTGTAACTCCTTCCATGGCTGATTGTTGAAATTCTAAGAAGGGACAAAGTGTCCACACTTTGGTCTTCGTTCTTCAGTTTCATGTGTTTTGCAAATTTTACCTTATATCTCGCTATACTAAGTTTCTGGGCTAATATCCACTTATCAGTGAGTACATATCATTTGAGTTGTTTTGTGATTGTGTTACCTCACTCAGGATGATGCCCTCCAGGCCCAACCATTTGCCTAGGAATTTCACAAATTCATTCTTTTAACAGATGAGTAGTACTCCATTGTGTAAATGTACCACATTTTTTGTATCTATTCTTCTGTTGAGGGGCATCTGGGTTCTTTACAGCTCCTGGTTATTATAACTAAGGCTGCTATGAACATAGTGGAGCGTGTGTCCTTCTACCGGTTGGGACATCTTCTTGATATATGCCCAGGAGAGGTATTGCTGGATCCTCCAGTAGTACTATGTCCAATTTTCTGAGAAAACGCCAGACTGATTTCCAGAGAGGTTGTACAAGCTTGCAATCCAACCAACAATGGAGGAGTGTTCCTCTTTCTCCACATCCTTGCCAGCATCTGCTGTAACCCTAATTTTGATTTTAGCCATTCTGACTGGTGTGAGGTGGAATCTCAGGGTTGTTTTGATTTGCATTTCCCTGATGATTAAGGATGTTGAACATTTTTTCAGGTGCTTCTCTGCGATTCGGTATTCCTCAGGTGAGAATTCTTTGTTCAGATCTGAGCCCCATTTTTTAATGGGGTTATTTGATTTTCTGGAGTCCACCTTCTTGAGTTCTTTTTATATATTGGATATTAGTCCCCTATCTGATTTAGGATAGGTAAAGATCCTTTCCCAATCTGTTTGTGGTCTTTTTGTCTTATTGACAGTGCCTTTTGCCTTGCCGGATCTTTGCAGTTTCATGAGGTCCCATTTGTCAATTCTCAATCTTACAGCACAAGCCATTGCTGTTCTATTCAGGAATTTTCCCCCTGTGCCCATATCTTCGAGTCTTTCCCCCACGTTCTCCTCTATAAGTTTCAGTGTCTCTGGTTTTATGTGAAGTTCCTTGATCCACTTAGATTTGACCTTAGTACAAGAGATAGGAATGGATTGATTCACATTCTTCTACATGATAACCACCAGTTGTGCCAGCACCATTTTTTGAAAATGCTGTCTTTTTTTCACTGGATGGTTTTAGCTCCCTTGTCGAAGATTAAGTGACCATAGGTGTGTGGGTTCATTTCTGGGTCTTCAATTATATTCCATTGGTCTATTTGTCTGTCACTATACCAGTACGATGCAATTTTTATCACAATTGCTCTGTAGTAAAGTTTTAGGTCAGGCATGGTGATTCCACCAGAGGTTCTTCTATCGTTGAGAAGAGTTTTTGCTATCCTATGTTTTTTGTTATTCCAGATGAATTTGCAGATTGCTCTTTCTAATTCGTTGAAGAATTGAGTTGGAATTTTGATGGGGATTGCATTGAATCTGTAGATTGTTTTTGGCAAGATAGCCATTTTTACAATGTTGATCCTGCCAATCCATGAGCATGGGAGATCTTTCCATCTTCTGAGATCTTCTTTAATTTCTTTCTTCAGAGACTTGAAGTTTTTATCATACAGATCTTTCACTTCCTTAGTTAGAGTCACACCAAGATATTTTATGTTATTTGTGACTATTGAGAAGGGTGTTGTTTCCCTAATTTCTTTCTCAGCCTGTTTATTCTTTGTGTAGAGAAAGGCCATTGACTTGTTTGAGTTAATTTTATATCCAGCTATTTCACCGAAGCTGTTTATCAGGTTTAGGGGTTCTCTGGTGGAATTTTAAGGGTCACTTATATATACAATCATATCATCTGCAAAAAGTGATATTTTGACATCTTCTTTTCCAATTTGTATCCCCTTGATCTCCTTTTGTTGTCGAATTGCTCTAGCTAGGACTTCAAGTCCTATGTTGAAGACTAGGGAGAACGTGGGCAGCCTTGTCTAGTCCCTTAATTTAGTGGGATTGCTTCCAGCTTCTCAACATATACTTTGATGTTGGCTACTGGTTTGCTGTAGATTGCTTTTATCATGGTTAGGTATGGGCCTTGAATTCCTGATCTTTCTAAGACTTTTATCATGAATGGGTGTTGGATATTGTTGAATGCTTTTTCTGCATCTAACGAGATGATCATGTGGGTTTTGTCTTTGAGTTTGTTTATATAATGGATTACATTGATGTATTCTCGAATGTTAAACCATCCCTGCATCCCTGGAATAAAACCTACTTGGTCAGGATGGATGATTGCTTTAATGTGTTCTTGGATTCGGTTAGCGAGAATTTTACTGAGTATTTTTGCATCGATATTTATAAGGGAAATTGGTCTGAAGTTCTATATCTTTGTTGGATCTTTCTGTGGATTAGGTATCAGAGTAATTGTGGCTTCATAGAATGAGTTGGGTAGAGTTTCCTCTACTTTTATTTTGTGGAATAGTTTGTGCAGAACTGGAATTAGATCTTCTTTGAAGGTCTGGTAGAACTCTGCACTAAACCCATCTGGTCCTGGGCTTTTTTTGGCTGGGAGAGTATTAATGACTGCTCCTATTTCTTTAGGGGATATGGGACTGTTTAGATGGTTAACTTGATCCTGATTTAACTTTGTTACCTGGTATCTGTCTAGAAATTTGTTCATTTCGTCCAGGTTTTCCAGTTTTGTTGTGTATAGCCTTTTGTTGAAGGATCTGATGATGTTTTGGATTTCTTCAGGATCTGTTGTTATGTCTCCCTTTGCATTTCTGATTTTGTAAATTAGGATGTTGTCCCTGTGCCCTCTAGTGAATCTGGCTAAGGGTTTATCTATCTTGTTGATTTTCTCAAAGAACCAACTCCTCGTTTGGTTAATTCTTTGAATAGTTCTTCTTGTTTCCACTTGGTTGATTTCACCCCTGAGTTTGATTATTTCCTGCCATTTACTCCTTTGGGGTGAATTTTCTTCCCTTTTTTTAGAGCTTTTAGATGTGTTGTCAAGCTGCTAGTGTGTGCTCTCTCCAGTTTCTTCTTGGAGGGACTCAGAGCTATGAGTTTCCCTCTTAGAAATGATTTCACTGTGTCCCATAGGTTTGGGTATACTGTGGCTTCATTTTCATTAAATTCTAAAAAGTCTTTAATTTCTTTCTTTACTCCTTCCTTGACCAAGGTATCATTGAGAACACTGTTGTTCAGTTTCCACGTGAATGTTGGCTTTCCCTTGTTTATGTTGTTATTGAAGATCAGCCTTAGCCCATGGTGGTCTGATAGGATGCACGGGACAATTTCATTATTTTTGTATCTGTTGAGGCCTGTTTTGTGACCAATTATATGGTCAGTTTTGGAGAAGGTCCTGTGAGGTGCTGAGAAGAAGGTATATCCTTTTGTTTTAGGATAAAATGTTCTGTAGATATATGTTAAGTCCATTTGTTTAATAACTTCTGTTAGTTTCACTGTGTCCCTGTTTAGTTTCTGTTTCCATGCTCTGTCTATTGATGAAAGTGGTGTGTTGAAGTCTTTCACTATTATTGTGTGAGGTGCAATGTGTGCTTTGAGCTTTACTAAAGTGTCTTTAATGAATGTGGCTGCCCTTGCATTTGGAGCATAGATATTCAGAATTGAGAGTTCCTCTTGGAGGATTTTACCTTTGATGAGTGAGTATGAAGTGTCCCTCCTTGTCTTTTTTGATAACTTTGGTTTGGAAGTCGATTTTATTAGATATTAGAATGGCTACTCTAGCTTGTTTCTTCAGACCATTTGCTTGGAAAATTGTTTTCCAACCTTTCACTCTGAGGTAGTGTCTGTCTTTTTCCCTGAGATGGGTTTCATGTAAGCAGCAGAATGTTGGGTCCTGTTTGTGTAGCCAGTCTATTAGTCTGTCTCTTTTTATTGGGGAATTGAGTCAATTGATATTAAGAGATATTAAGGAAAAGTAATTGTTGCTTCCTGTTATTTTTGTTTTTACAATTGGCATTCTGTTTTTGTGGCTCTCTTATTTTTGGTTTGTTGAGGGATTACTTTCTTGCTTTTTCTAGGGCGTGACTTCTGTCCTTGTATTGTTTTTTTTTTTCTGTTATTCTTTGAAGTGCTAGATTCGTGGAAAGATAATCTGTGAATTTGGTTTTGTTGTGGAATACTTTGGTTACTCCATCTATGGTAATTGAGAGTTTGGCCGGGTATAGTAGCCTGGGCTGGCATTTATGTTCTCTTTGTGTCTGTATAACATCTGTCCAGGCTCTTCTGGCTTTCATAGTCTCTGGTGAAAAGTCTGGTGTAATTCTGAGAGGCCTTCCTTTATATGTTACTTGACCTTTTCCCTTACTGGTTTTAATATTCTATCTTTATTTGGTGCATTTGTTGTTCTGATTATTATGTGTCGGGAGGAATTTCTTTTTTGGTCCAATCTATTTGGAGTTCTGTAGGCTTCTTGTATGTTCATGGGCATGTCATTCTTTATGCTTGGGAAGTTTTCTTCTATAATTTTGTTGAAGTAATTTGCCGGCCCTTGAAGTTGAAAATCTTCATTCTCATCAACTCCTATTATCTGTAGGTTTGGTCTTCTCATTGTGTCCTGTATTTCCTAGATGTTTTGAGTTAGGATCTTTTCACGTTTTGTATTATCTTTGATTGTTGTGCCAATGTTCTCTATGGAATCTTCTACACCTGACATTCTCTCTTCCATCTCTTGTGTTCTGTTGCTGATGCTCGAGTCTATGCTTCCAGATTTCTTTCCTATGTTTTTTATCTCCAGCATTGCCTCACTTTGGATTTTCTTTATTGTGTCTAGTTCCCTTTTTAGGTCTAATATGGTTTTGTTCATTTCCATCACCTGTTTGGATGTGTTTTCCTGTTTTTCTTTAAGGACTTGCAACTCTTTAGCAGTGTTCTCTTGTATTTCTTTAAGTGAGTTATTAAAGTCCTTCTTGATGTCCTCTACCATCATCATGAGATATGCTTTTAAATCCGAGTCTAGCTTTTCTGTTGTGTTGGGGTGTCCAGGACTAGGTGGGGTGGGAGTGCTGCATTCTGATGATGGTGAATGGTCTTGATTTCTGTTAGTAGGATTCTTACGTTTGCCTTTCGCCATCTGGTATTTTCTGGAGGTAGTTGTTTTAGTTGTCTCTGGTTAGAGCTTGTTCCTTAGGTGATTATGTTAGCCTCTATCAGCAGACCTGGGAGACTTGCTCTATCCTTATTTTCAGTGGTCAGAGTACTCTCTACAGGCAAGCTCTCCTCTTGCAGGGAAGGTGCCCAGATATCAGGTGTTTGAACCTGCCTTCTGGCAGAAGTTGTGTTCCACTCACCAGAGGTCTTAGGATACCGTGGCGGATCCTGTGTGGGTCCTTGCGGGTGTCCAAAGACTCCCCGGGCCAGGGACCCCAGTGCTGCATTGGGCCGGATGGGACATCATGAGATTTTTAGGGTTGGGCATGATTCAACCTCACTCCTGCTCTGGACTAACTTTCACATTCATACAGCTTTCTGGCTTCATATCCCTCTTCCTTTTTCATGAAGGTGAGATTGCATCTGCTAGGGGCCAGGCCCAGTGGTTCTTCTTTCTTGTTGGTTCCACTTGATGCAGTCAATGAGGAAACATCTGCAGGGAGTAAGACTTGGTATTACAAGTTATTTGGAGCTACTGTTTAACAATAAATAATTTATGCCGGGCATGGTGGCGCACGCCTTTAATCCCAGCACTCAGGAAGCAGAGGCAGGTGGATTTCTAAATTCAAGGCCAGCCTGGTCTACAAAGTGAGTTCCAGGACAGCCATGGATATAAATAGAAACCCTGTCTCAAAAAAACCAAAAAACCAAAAACCAACCAAACAAACAAAAAAACCCAGCAAATCGTTTACTTATCTTAAGTCTATGACACTTTCCTATATTTGCTGACATGCCTGAGCTCCTTTTAGGTGAGATACTGTTCAGCACCTCATCATAAGACAGCAGGGGATTAAGGTAAGTAGCCTTTGTCAATCTCCACAGAAATTACAGGGCTCTAACTTCAAACCTGCTAGTTGAAGTTACAGTCAGTAAAAGGGACACATTGAAAAGTGATTTTAATCTTTATTTCTAGATTCTCTCCAAATGATTCATTTGAGAGTCATCTAAGAAAACAGGATTCTGGTTAGAAAGGGGGGAATAAGGTTTCTTTTTTTTTCTTTATCTGTACTCAAAATTTATACATCTATCAGAATAAATGATCACATGGTAAAAAGTTCATCACAAGTGAAGCTAGCAGAAAGTGGCTTGGATCTACCTCTGGGTTTGACCTCCTGTTGAAGGATGTTAATGTTGATAAAAACCAACTTGAAAGCAAGTCAAGGCTGGCAAGAAACATTGATCAGCTACAGGTTATTTAGTGTATCCATTGGAGTAGTGATTACTCATGATTCCTAGACAACATTACTACTCCCATATATCACTGATGGAATTCTGAAAGTGAGTTTTAAGTTTCGGTAGCATGGTACCATCATGACAAATGGATTCAATTTTTAATTCCTAATGTCTGCAAGCTCCATATAGGAAGGCCTGCTGCATGCAGTCACCTGTGTTTCAGTAAGGAATACAGGGAAAGAGCTGGGGATAGAGGAGATGAAATTGCGTTATAGAGAGATCTCAATTCTGGTCTGACACTCCTGTGTTCCTATATTTTTTAAGTCAATTATAAAGTATCTCCAGTGGTGTATATTGGGAGGGATATAAGTAAGCTGGGAAGTAGAAGAGTTAGAATGAAGAATAACAAAAACACCTATAAGAATAAAGGAAAGGGAAGAGAGTGGAGGCTACATGGCTTGGCAGTAGCCACAGATCATGGATGTCCTTCCAGGAGATCTTGTTGTTCTATTGTGGATGGTCTCTCCTCTGCCTCCACAGAGAGTTGGGAAATCTGCTTGGTTGTTGTGGTTATGTTGGACATTTGTAGTAGGAACCTAAATAGGCCTATGCTGATTCTGTGGAAACACATAGCCAAAGTTGTTACACATTTGTGTGTGTGTGTGAGGGGATTTCCTACCTTCCAAATAAAGTCCATTGGATCTTGACATTGTACCAGATGGGAGGAATTACTCCTGGTAAATGCCAATGGAAGGAGATGGGAGGGTTTTTGGAGCTCTTGTAAATGTTAAATAGATTTAGGGTAGTAAGATCCATCTTGTTCAGTGGGTAGGTGTTTTTTTTTTTTGTTTTTTGTTTTTGTTTTGTTTTATAAGTTAGATTTTATGGTTTCCTGTATCCTTTCTATTATCCTTTGCTTGACTCTCTTTGTAGTTCAAGAATCCCTGTGTGGTGGGCAATTTCACATTGTGAACAGGTTTTGAATTGTGCACTAGTAAAAGCAGGGCCATTTTCAGTTTTTATCTGTTGGAGAATGCCCATAAGGGCAAAGGTGGAGAACATAAGGTGAATTGACCTTTTTGATTTTTCTTTCATTTGACCAATAGCCCACATAGAATACTAGTATGAATCAAAAATAAGAAAGACATTTTGTCCATGGAATTTAGAATGGATATGATATCAATTTGCCATAGGTCATTGGGTATGAGATCCCAGAGTTTGGTGTCCATAGCTTATAAAGTGTCCGTAGTAATAGGGATGCACAACAGGAAAATGTTTTTATTCTTCTTTGAGTCTGAGCCAGAGGGACATGGGGAATATGGGCTTGCAACCCTTTATATTTGTTTTTGTATATGAATGGGATTTATCTGCTTGTTCAACAGAGGCAATGAACATTCATCTAGAGGCAGTCTGATTAACAAGGAAGTTTCCATCAGATATCTGATCTGGCAGGGGACTATGAGATCTGGCATGTTGCAGGTAAAGGGAAAATGGATCTTTAGTATGAAAGGGGGAGTGGATTGTGTCTAATTTGACAGAATCTTCATAACCAGGGAGTCAAATTAAAAGAGAATTTACATTGTATCTAAAAGATTAAATGGGCTAGGGATTTCTTTTAGAGCTAAAACAGATAGCATATAGGTCCTTAATTTGGAAGAAATGATAGAACAACAGAATAGGATACCAGAGGTGTTCATTTTCTAGGGAGTGGCATTTTTGTCACTAAATAGTGAGGAGACCCTGGTGATGGATATCTTTGTAAAGAGCCTGGGGGTGGGGAAATAACCACAATTAAGGAAGAATAAAAACTCATTTTTCATTAGGGTAATGGTTATCAATATGTTCTGGGAATCCTATTAAGTTAATAAAAAAGCAGGAGTGATTTATGAGTAGCCATGACTATTAGAGATAGAAAAAGGTATAACGAGAATATCAGGTTATTTCTCTGTGTTTGGCACTATACCTACGATTTCTAATGCTAACAACTAGTGTATCTGCTACAGTTAGAATTCTAGATGCACTGCACAATAGGGTGTGGAGCCATCCCAGCATACTTTAGGACTGCTATAGGGCTCCCCCAAGTGTAGCAGAGGAGTGAAAACCTGTACATGGATATCATATCCTCTCATTCCAGGGATCCAGATGTAGTTCAATATATGGACATCTATCCACTTAAACCACTACATAAATAAATTCTAAGAAAAAAAAACCCACATGATCATTTTATTAGGTGCTGAAAAGTAATTGGCAAAATTCAACATCCCATCATGTTAAAAGTCTTGGAAAGATCAGGAAAACATAAACATAGTAAAAGAAATATAAAGCAAACCAGTAGCCAACATCATGCTAAGTGGAGAAAAACTTGAAATAATCCCAGTAATATCAGGATATACTAGGCCAGGTTTCCCACTATCTGCCTATCTATTGAATATGGTACTTAAATTTCTAGCTAAAGCAATTTGACAACAAAAGTAGTATAAATGTATACAAACTGGAAAGTAAAAAGTCAAAATATCACTACTTGCAAATGATATAGTAGTATACTGAAGTGATCACAAATATTCTACCAGAAAACTCCTACCACTGATAACCTCAGCAAAAACTAACTTAAAAAATATTACCCTTCCTATACTCAAAGAATAAACAGGCTCAGAAATAAATTAGGAAAATGACATCTTTCATAATAGTAACAAACTGTATAAAATATCTTAGTGTGAATCTAACTAAGCAAGTGAAAGATCTGTATGACAAGAACTTCAAGTCTCTGAAAAAAGAAACTGAAGTTCTCAGAAGATGGAAAGCTCTTCCCTGCTCTTGGATTGGCCAGGTTAGTATAGTAAAAATGACCATCTTGCTGAAAGCAATCTACAGATTCAATGCAATCTCAATCAAAATTCCAACTCAATTCTTCATAAAGTTAGAAAGAGCAATTTACAAATTCATCTGGAATGACAAAAAACCCACTTTGTCATACTACAAAGTCCCTGTCTGTACATGAGAATATACAAGACACCAGATCACATATTGTCTGTCTGGAAGTACTTGATTTTAGCATGATTTTGCAAGAAGTAAAGCATATGGTATAATGTAACACCCCCCCCCCCCAAACACACACACCCCAGGAAAGTCATGTAAGAAATCTTTTGATCTCCTCTGGAGTGTTTCTTTCTACTTTTGATAACAACATCAATTCAGAACTTAGAATCTCTCAAAGGAAAATTGACTAGTCATTAAGATCTAACAAACTCTTGGCATCATCCTTAATTACCAGAAAGTGAAAATGATGATTTGCTCTGGGGATAAATGTTTTTTCTCTCATTAGAGGTATTGCAACATCCCCACACAGGCACAATAAATAATATCACAGATAACACAGTAATGGGCTCTCTGAGTGATGTCAGGGCCACACACTGTCTCTTCATGAGCTCTGATAGTGGGTCTCAGTCAGTGATCAGTGAACCACTTCATGGAAAATATGGGGCAGGTAAGGATTTCTTTTGGATCTGTCTTCGGAAATAGTTACACAGAAAGATCATCAAACGAAGTGGAATTCAGAACTCTGTTTCTGCAGTAACTCTCAGAAGCAGGCCTTAATCCCTGTGAGCATCTCCATCATTGATAAATGTAGGTGAGAATCCTGCAATTGTAGATATTTGCTTAGACTAGATTTCTTACCAATCAATGGTGTTTTGTAGAACCAACATTAATCATGAGAATGACTTCCTTTTTATCTCCACAGTTTACCTAATCATGTCAGTCATTTCCTTTGTGTAAAAAAATGTCTATTCCATGGCTCAGGATTCATCGAAAAATTCCTTCCATCTGACGACTATATGTGAGAGGACAGGTTTTTAGCTGTAGGATGATGGCTTATCTTCTTCTATGTACAGCAAAATAAACCAAGTAAGTTTCAGAGTAAACATGATCTATCTGAAACTGAGTTTCAAAAAAAAAATCTGTGTGTGTAAACACTTAAACTGTAATTGTTTCAATGAGTTCAGTTGTGTATGACAAAAACTGTAGATTAATCAGTTTTGTGTACAGCACCTAATTCATTAGAAAAATAGATAAAGTTCAGATATTTATAAATTAATGATATGCTTGGGATCCAGACACTTTTATCCTACATACATAATATATGTGTAAATCAAGTTTCTTCTATGTGAGTAGAATAATAGTGACATTTTCAGAATCATTTTGCATTCTATCATTATGGTAAAGATTGTAAAAACTTATTAAAACTAGATGGATTATTTTAGGGGAAATTCTTCAGTTTCATTCTTTTACTAAATTATAATGATTAAATTATTATTTTTTGAGAAATACTTATTTTATTTTATGTATATAAATATTTTGCTGTTGTGAATTACAGGAAATACAGGAAAAAAGTGCCATAAAATCAATAAACAGCATTAGATCCAGAACCAACTATCAAAAACCAAATTTGTTCTTCTTAACACATTATTATAACATGAGGAAAAATGCTGAATTCCAATCAAGCAAAAATACATGCTTGTCTATAAATGTTAATTTATATATATGAAGATCCCATACTGGGTTAAAATGTGGGTCATGTTATTGACCAATAGAGATAATGCTGCATCACACACACCGATCCATCATAAGGAAAGACAAAGTAAAATAGTTGTAAAGTTGATATTCTGGATCAATGTTCATGCAGTGTTTCCAGTCAACATGACCATGCAGATAAAGTAGAGCTGCCCTTCGTGGGGGAAAATGTCTTCAAATAAATTGAAAAGGTCAGGATTTGAGAAGACTCAAACAGCACTGCCAACCTGATCACTATTCTGTTGACCAATGAAGTTGTCTCCATGTTGCTTCAGAATAAATCTGTGAAAACCACAGAGGAAGTGGCTCTTCAGGTCCTCTTGCTTTGCCAGGTTGGGTTTGGGACTGCAGTCAACATTTTTCTGATTGTTCATAATTTATCTCCAATCTTGAATGGATCTCAACAGAGACCCATAAAAGTCATTCTAGCCAACTTAGCTGTGGGCAATACCTTGATTCTCCTCTTTGCATTTCCAAACAATATGACACTTTTTGTTCCAAAGGACCCCCCAACTGACCTAAAATGTAAACTTGGGTACTTCATTTGGCTGGTGGCTCGAAGTACAAACATGTGCTCCACCTGCTTTCTGAGCACTTATCAGCTTGTCACTCTTGCTCCAGGTACCTGGGGTAGGGTGATGCTCCGTGGAAGAGCCCCCAAATTTGTGAGGTATATTTGTTATAGTTGTTGGTTGTTCAGTGTCTTAAATAATGCTCACATTCCAATGAAAGTCAATGGTCCCCAGAAAACACATAATGATACCAATACTAAAAACAAATGGGTTTGCTCCACCACTGGTTTCAGTATAGGCATGCGCATCTTGTCATTTGCCCATGATGCAGTGTTCATCAGCATCATCATCTGGAGCAGTGTCTCCATGGTGATTCTCCTGAACAGACACCACCAAAGATTGCAGCATATTCAATCCACAAATCAGAAGCTCAGAGTTCATGCTGAGACTAGAGCATCCCACACCATCCTGTTGCTGGTGGTCACATTTGTGACCTGTTATCTTCTAGACTGTATTTGTACAGTCTGTAACATTTCTTTTTTGGACTCTCGGGTCTGGTTGAGGCGTGTCAAACAAATTTTGGATGTAAGCTTCCCTACCTTTTCTCCATTACTCTTGATCTTTAGGGATCCTAAGGATCCTTGTTCTCTGCTATTCTGCTGCTGAAAATGACAGTCCAAATGACAGACATTCCTTATAACTTTCCTAACAGCCATAAATGTTCTATTTTCTGGGAATACATTTAACATGTTTCTTGGCCGACTGTTGCCGAGAGCCTTAGTGCTTTATGTAATTTGATGTTATTTCTGTTGTCTTGGGAAGGGTTGTGAACAAGCAAAGAGTCAGCATTCAGGTGATTTCCTGTAAACCATCTTCCCATTTTAATAGGTAAAATAAAGGCTATAGCTAGTGATGGGCAGAGGAAGGTAATGTGGAGCTGAATGTTGGGAGAGAGAAGAAGGTGGGCTGGGAGAGAGACAGAAAGAGAGCGAGAGAGAAAGAGAGAGAGAGAGAGAGAGAGAGAGAGAGAGAGGAAGAAGGAGGAGGAGGAGGAGGAGGAAGGAGGAGGAGGAGGAGGAAGGAAGGAAGGAAGGAAGGAAGGAAGGAAGGAAGGAAGGAAGGAAGGAAGGAAGGAAAGTAGAGCAGAAGCACATGGCCTGGAGAAACTGCAACTTATAAGGGGTCTCATAGATAGAAAAGATGGTAGTGTAGAGGTAGATCTGCCCAATCTAGGTGCACAGTTTGTATTCATATTAATTGAGTAGTGCTTTCATTGCTGGGGCATATTTGGGTTGCAGAATTACCAATACTGCCCACTAGTATAATATGAACACTATGGAGTTTGAGGTGGTTAGATTGTCATGCAATACATTGCTGCTCATACTATAGCTGCATATCCAGCTGAGCCTGTGATGCAGAGAAACTGTTTCACATCTCTCTCCTCCTTGAGAAAGGAAATAAGAAATGACAACAGAAGCCAGTAATCACAAAAATTCAAATTATTTTAAGAAGTATTTGCTTTAGTTTTGCTGTGTTAGAAGATATGAGACAATACTAAAGTCCATATTCTTGATAATCTTTTCCTTTTCGTAGGGCTGCTATCTTGAACAAAATAATTCTTTTTATTTGAAGTATTTTCAGACATTTTATCTCAAATCTATGGGGCTAATAATCCACATTTAATTGTCAATTGTCAGACACAAATTTTAGTAGAAAAAGGAGATGTGTGCTTGACCTAGAACAAAATAAAATACCTGAACAAAAATAATACATTATGTTGCATTTTGTGCTTATTTCCACATGTATTAATCCCAAATGCTGGCATGATACTTAGGAAAAAATACTATACAATGAAACTTGCTTCTTATGCATACAGGTGCATTTACTTTGCTAAAGAAAGTCTTCTTTCTTTTCCCATGAATTTTGCTTTTTATCACTGAAAATGAAAACTAAGTCCTAGTTTTCATTTTCTTTCTCCTTTTTTCTATTAATTAGTATATTTACTCAGTTTGCATCACAATGCTGCCTCACACTGCCTAGTCTCCTTTCCTATAGTCCAACCCAATATCATCCCTCCCCTTCTCCTTTGAGATGTAGAAGGCCTTTCCTTGGTATCTCCTAAACCTGGCATATTAAGTCTCTGATGGGCTTGGGGCATGTTTTCCCAAAGATGGCCCACAGGACAGCCCAGTTATGGACACAGGATCCACAGGCAGGCAACATATTTAGGAACTGTTCCTGTTCCAGTTGTTGGAGGATCTGTATGAAGGTCACATTTCACATCTGCTATCTATGTGTGTGAGGGGCCTAGATTCAATCCCAATATCCTCTTTGGCTAGTGTTTCATTCTCCAAGAAACCCCAACTATCCAAGTTACTTGACTGAGTCAGTCTTCCTGTTCCTGTGGAGTTCCTCTCCCTTTCAGGAGCCTCCCTACTTTCTCCAACTCTTCCATGAGACTCCTCAAGCTCAGAAATGTCTGGCTGTAGGGCTCTGAATCAGTTTCAGTCAGCTTCTTGGAGAATCCTCTCAGAAGACAGTTATGCTAGACTCCTATCTGTAAGCATAACAAAGAATCATTAATATTGTGAGATACTGGTACATGCCAATGGGATATGTCTCAAGTTGGGCCAGTTATTGGATTCCCAATCTCTTCATCTTTAGTCCATCTTTGTCCCTGCATTTCTCCTATACAGGACAAATTTCATGTCATAAGTTTTGTGGGTACACCTGTGTCTGTATAACTTCACTGTGTGTCTGGACTGTTTACAGGAAATGGCTATTTCAGAATCTATATCCCCACCACTAGGAGCACCAACTAAAGTTAAACCCATAGACTCTTAGGAGCCTTCCCAATTCTCCCCCAAGCCCCATCCCATTTCAAAAGCTGATTTCCATTCACTATCCCAGCCTTCTGGCCCTCACTTCTGAAACTTCCCATACCTAGTCCTGAACATCCCCAACTACCCACTCCCTTCTCCCTCACTTCATGTTCCCTTCATCCACCTGCCTTATTTGTCTATTTTATTTCACTTTGTGAAAGAAATTCAAGCATCATCATTTGGGAATTATTTTAAAGCTTCTTTAGTTCCCTGGAAAGTACCATCTACTTTATATATAATTTCCACAAATAAATGAGTACAAACCATGATTGTGAGATTGGGATCTGAGTTATATCATTCATATATATATATATATATATATATATATATATATATATATATATATATATATATATATATATATAATATTGTCGATATTGTCTTTACATTTCAAGTGTAATCCCCTTTACAGGTTTCCCCTCTGAAAACCTCCAATGTGTCTTCGTTATAAGTTGGAGGACCTTTTGTGTATATGTCCAGGGGTGGTATAGCTGGGTCCTCAGGTAGTACTTTGTCTAATTTTCTGAGGGAGCACGAAACTTATTTCCAGAGTGGTAGTACAAGCTTGAAATTCCACCAGCAATGGAGGAGTGTTCCTCTTTCTCCACATTCTTGCCAGAATCTGCAGTCACCTCTGTTTGTGATCTTAGCCATTCTGACTGGTGTGACGTGGAATCTCAGGGTTGTTTTGATTTGAATTTCCCTGATGATTAATGATGTTGAACATTGCTTTAGGTGCTTCTCAGTCATGTGATATTCCTTGGTTGAAAACTCGTTTTTTAGCTCTGTACCCTATTTTAAATAGGGTTATTTGGTTGCTGGATTTTAACTTCTTCAGTTATTTGTATATATCGAATATTATCCCTATAACCTATGTTTGATTGGTAAAGATCTTTTCCCAATCTTTCGGTTGCAGATTTGTCTCATTGACACTTTTCTTTGCCTTACAGAAGCTTTGCAATTTTATGAGGTCCCTTTTTTAAAGTTTTGATATTAAAGCATAGGTTATTGGTGTTCTGTTCAGGAAAGTTAATCCTGTGCCAATGTGCTCTAGGCTGTTACCCACGTTCTCATCTATGACTTTCAGTGTATCTGATTTTATGTGGAGATCCTTGATCCACTTGGACTTTTACAAAGAGCTGGATCAATTTGCATCCTTCTAATCATACCACTAGTAGAGCCAGCACCATTTGTTGAAAAGGATGTCTTTTTCTCACTGGATGGTTTTTAGCTCCTTTGTCAAACATCAAGTGGACTATATGTGTGTGGGTCCATTTCTGGGACTTCATTTCTATTCTTTTTGTTCTACCTGCCTGTCATTGTACCAATACCATGCAGTTTTTATCACAATTGCTCTGTAGTAAAGCTTGAGGTCAGGCATGCTAATTCCACCAGAGTTTATTTTATTGTTGAGAGTAGTTTTCACTATACTGGGTGTTTTGTTATTGCATATGAATTTGCAAATTGCTCTTTCTAAGTCTGTGAAGAATTGAGTTGGAATTTTGATGGGGATTGCATTGAGTCTATAGTTTGTTTTCAGCAAGATGGTAATTTTTACTATATTAATCCTGCCAATCCATGAGCATGGGAGATCTTTCCATCTTCTGAGATCTTTGATTTCTTTTTTTTCAGAGACTTGAAATTATTTTCATACATATCTTTCACTCAGTTAGAGTCATGGAAAGGTACCGTATATTATTTGTGAATATGGTGAAATTTGTTATATTTCTATTTTCTTTCTCGGTCTGCTTATCCTTTGTGTAGAGAAAGGCCACTGGTATGCTTGAGTCCACTTTATAGCCAGCTACTTTTCTGAAGTTTTTTATCAGGTTCAGGAGTTCTCTGGTGGAACTTTTGGGGTCACGTAAGTATACTGTCATACAGTCTGCAAATAGTATTATCTTGTCTTCTTTCTTTCCAATTTATATCGCATTGATCTTCTTTTGTTGCCTAATTGCTCTTGCTAGGACTTTCTCAGTATCTAATGAAATGATCATATGGTTTTTTTTTTCTTTGAGTTTGTTTATATAGTGGATTATGTTGATGGACTTCTGTATATTATCCATCCCTGCATCTCTGGACTGAAGCCTAATTGATCATGATGGATGATCATTTAGATGTGTTCTTGAATTTGGTTTGAGAGAATTTTATTGAGTATTATTGATGGGTGTTCATATGGAAATTGGTGTAAAGTTCTCTTTCTTTGTTTGGTGTTTGTGTGGTTTAGGTCTCAGAATAATTGTGGCTTCATAGAAGGAATTGTGAAGAGTTCGTTCTGTTTCTTTTTTGTAGAATAGTTTGAGGTTGGTCTTTGAAGGTCTGATAGAACTTGGCACTATATTCATCTGGTTCAAGGGTTTTTTTGGGAGGGGGGATACTATTAATTACAGTTTCTTTTTCTTTAGGGGATATGCAACTTCATTAATCTGATTCTGGTTTAATTTTGGTGCCTGGTATCTGTTTAGAAAATTGTCCATTTCATCCAGGCTTTCCAGTTTTGTTGAGTATTGGCTTTTACAGTAGGATCTGATGATTTTTTGATTTCCTCAGTTTCTCTTGTGACTCCCTTTCCATTTCTGATATTGTCAATTAGGATACTCTCTCTGTGCCCTCTATTTTGAGTGGCAAAGGGTATATATATTTTGTTGAGTTTCTCAAATATCTAGCTCCTGTTTTGTTTGATTCTTTGTATTCTTCTTTTTGTTTCTATTTGGTTGATTTCAGTCCTGGGTTTGATCATTTCCTGCCATCTACTCCTCTTGGGAGAATTTTCTTCTTTTTATTCTAGTGCTTTCAGATGTGCTGTGAAGCTCTTAGTGTATTCTCTCTCCAGGTTCTTTTTTAAGCACTCATATCTATGAGTTCTCCTCTTAGTACTGCTTTTATTGTGTTCCATAAGTTTGGGTGCATTGTGGCTTAATTTCATTAAACTCTAAATAGTTTTTAATTTCTTTATTTATTTCTTAATTGACCAAGTAGTCATTTAGTAGAGCATTGTTCAGCTTCCACATAAATGTGGCCTTTCTATTGTTTATGTTGTTACTGAAGACCAGACTCAGTCTGTGGTGATCTGATAGGCTGTATGCGATTATTTCAATCTTCTTTTAATCTATTGAGGCCTGTTTTTTTACCAATTATATGGTCAATTTTGGAGAAGGCACCATGAGGTGCTGAGAAGAAGGTATATTCTTTTGTTTTAAGGTAAAATGTTATATAGATATCTGTTAAATCCATTTGTTTCATAACTTCTGTTAGTTTCACAGTGTATTTGTTTAGATTCTGTCTCCATGATCTGTGCATTGCTGAGAGTAGGGTGTTGAAGTCTCCCAATAAATTTGTGTGTGATGTAATGTGGGCTTTGAGATTTAGTAAAGTTTCTTTCATGAATGTGGGTCCCTTGCATAGGAACATAAAATTCAGAATAGAGAGTTCTTTTTTTTTCACATTTTAAGCTTTATTTAATCTTTCAAGTTGGTCATAAAATAACATTGTTTGAGCAATAGAGCCTCAAACCATACACACTCAAAATGTTTGGAGATAAGCTCATCTGAGAGCAACACACAGACACTCTTTTTTTTTCTCTTGATCATGATATAAATGATTCTTGTTTATTACTTAGCAATAGGGACCATGAGGAAAATAAAAAAGGAGTATTACCTCTAACAACCTAAGTTACCTTCATGCTATGCTCACTGCGTATGTAACGGTAAGTACCAATGTTCTAGTTGTCATGAATTTATTGAATCATACTGTTCGTGACTATGAAGGTCTATCATAGTAAAATTATCATAATTACTTCATTAAAACTTTTTTAAAAATGAAAGAAACTGGGTTCATTTTATTCTGTATTTAAAGACATTAAAAACAGCAAGCAAACAACACCTGTGTTTTTTCTTTCTGTGTTTTAAGGACACATTATTAATACGAAAGACATCCTGATCAATTAAAAGTACATGTTTCAGCCCTCTCCCTCCAAAGAAAAGGACTGATTTCAAAGTAGTAGGCTAGCAATTCTGCAGAAGTCTAATCCAAAGACTAAAGGACATATCAATCCAGGTAACAAATGATCAACTCCCACTAGCAGAACTCGTAACGATTAGCACATGTGTACCACACTTCTTCATGTCCATAACATTCTATACACCAACCCTATAATTTTAACATTAAAGATCTATTGTTTTCTTACATGTTAGCTAAAAATGAAAATGTGATGAGTATAATTTCAGTATTTAATATTTAATGATATTTTTAAATAACATGAAATTATAATCATCCACAATATAAACAGAGGAATTTTTAACATTAATAGCTAGGTTCTCATTTCTATCTCATCTCATTGGGACTTTTAAAAGACAATAGCTCAGTAAGAAAGTAACAAGAAGGAAAATGATTTCTTTCATCTGACTTGACTTTCTTTGTGCTACTGGTATGCATACACTTTAACAGGAAGGGAACATAACGCTCAAGTTGAAAATTGCCAACTCAGGGGCTAGAGTTGGTTCAGTGGTTAAGAGCATTAATCCCTCTTCTCTTGCAGAATACCAAGGTTTGGTTCCCAGCACTCACGAAGTAGCTCACAACCATCCTGAACTCCAGCTCCAGGGACTGCACACCCTCTTCCGACCTCCTACAGCATTACACATGTGGGGCACAGATATAAGTGCAGGCAAAACACTCATGCACATAAAACGAAATAAAAACTTTTAACAAAAGTGCAAACTAGAAGGCAAACGACAAGTAAGAGAGCTAAGTGCAGCATCAGGGCAGAGCAGGTGAAGGCTCTGTACCTTTTGAAGGCTGTCCTGCACACACTGCTCGCTCACTCTTCTCCTTCCAAGGCTGCACACCATCTTGTTCCAGAACCACGGACAAAGCCTTCTGCACATCAAATTTGTTTTTCAGAATTGCCTCAGTCAGTATGTCATCAGGCACAGCGTCCCCCAGTACCTCTCTCATGTGATCAAGGCATGAATACTGGCAAGCTTGGTCAATTTCACTTAATTGGTGATTCAAAAGAGAATTAGAAGACTCTCTCAGATCTTTATAGCCATATTCTTCTTCAGGATTGTCACGGCGTGAGTAAATGAACTGAGCAGCTGTTGATGGTGAGATACAGTAGTCATCCTTCACAGACTGCCCATACAGACCATCGTCTTCAAAATCTTCATCGTAGTTATAGCCCCGCACGTTCCAATGCCAGCCATCGCGCACGGACAGCGACATCTGCCGCTGTCCCTTCCAGAAAAACTCAGCTCAGAAACCGACCAGGCGCAGACCGCGGGTGGAACACCTCTGCCGCCCTTCTTGTCTTCCGCCAGGCCTCTGTGCTGACCACACAGACACTGGTTTTTTTTTTTGTTTGTTTGTTTGTTTGTTTATTTCTCGAGACAGGGTTTCTCTGTGTAGCCCTGGCGGTCCTGGCACTCACTTTGTAGACCAGGCTGGCCTCGAACTCAGAAATCCGCCTGCCTCTGCCTCCTGAGTGCTGGGATCAAAGGCATGCGCCACCACTCTCGGCTTCACACAGACTTTTTTTTTTCCCATTTTTATTAGGTATTTAGCTCATTTACATTTCTAATGCTATACCAAAAGTCCCCCATACCCACCCACCCCTGCTCCCCTACCAACCCACTCCCCCTTTTTGGCCCTGGCGTTCCCCTGTACTGGGGCATATAAAGTTAGCAAGTCCAATGGGCCTCTCTTTCCAGTGATGGCCGACTAGGCCATCTTTTGATACATATGCAGCTAGAGACAAGAGCTCCGGGGTACTGGTTAGTTCATATTGTTGTTTCACCTATAGGGTTGCAGTTCCCTTTAGTTCCTTGGGTGCTTTCTCTAGTTCCTCCATTGGGGGCCCTGAGGTCCATTCAATAGCTGACTGTGAGCATCCACTTCTGTGTTTGCTAGGCCCTGGTATAGTCTCACAAGAGACAGCTATATCTGGGTCCTTTCAGCAAAATCTTGCTAGTGTATGCAATGGTGTCAGCGTTTGGAAGCTGATCATGGGATGGATCTCTGGATATGGCAATCACTAGATGGTCCATCCTTTCGTCACACTTCCAAATTTTGTCTCTGTAACTCCTTTCGTTTCCTATTCTAAGAAGGGGCAAAGTGTCCACACTTTGGTCTTCGTTCTCTTGAGTTTAATGTGTTTAGCAAATTGTATCTTATATCTTGGGTATACTAAGTTTCTGGGCTAATATCCACTTATCAGTGAGTACATATTATGAAAGTTCCTTTGTGATTGGGTTACCTCACTCAGGATGATGCCCTCCAGGTCCATCCATTTAGCTAGGAATTTCATAAATTCATTCTTTTTAATAGCTGAGTAGTACTCCATTGTGTAAATGTACCACAATTTCTGTATCCATTCCTCTGTTGAGGGGCATCTGGGTTCTTTCAGGCTTCTGGCTATTATAAATAAGGCTGCTATGAACATAGTGAAGCATGTGTCCTTCTTACCGGTTGGGGCATCTTCGGGGTATATGCCCAGAAGAGGTATTGCTGGATCTTCTGGTAGTACTATGTCCAATTTTCTGAGGAACCGCCAGACTGATTTCCAGAGTGGTTGTACAAGCTTGCAATCCCACCAACAATGGAGCAGTGTTCCTCCTTCTCCACATCCTCGCCATCATCTGCTGTCACCTGAATTTTTCATCTTAGCCATTCTGACTGGTGTGAGGTGGAATCTCAGGGCTGTTTTGATTTGCATTTCCATGATGATTAAGGATGTTGAACATTTTTTCAGGTGCTTCTCTGCCACTAAGTATTCCTTGGGTGAGAAATCTTTGTTCAGTTCTGAGCCCCATTTTTTAATGGGGTTATTTGAATTTATGGAGTCTACCTTCTTGAGTTCTTTATATATATTGGATATTAGTCCCCTGTCCGATTTGGGATACGTAAAGATCCTTTCCCATTCTGTTGATGGTCTTTTTGTCTTATTGACGGTGTCTTTTGCCTTGCAGAAGCTTTGCAAGTTTATGAGGTCCCATTTATAGATTCTCTATCTTTTTTTTTTATTATTAGGTATTTTCTTCAATTACATTTCCAATGCTATCCCAAAAGACCCCCCCCCCACTCCCCTACCCACCCATTCCCATTTTTTGGCCCTGGCATTCCCCTGTACTGGGGCATGTAACGTTTGCCTGACCAATGGGCCTCTCTTTCCAGTGATGGCCGACTAGGCCATCTTTTGATACATATGCAGCTAGAGTCATGAGCTCTGGGGTACTGGTTAGTTCATAACGCTGTTTCTCCGATAGGGTTGCAGATCTCTTTAGCTCCTTGGATACTTTCTCTAGCTCCTCCATTGGGGGCCCTGTGATCCATCCAATAGTTGACTGTGAGCATCCACTTCTGTGTTTGCTAGGCCCTGGCCTAGTCTCACAAGGGGCAGCTATATCACCGTCCTTGCAACAAAGGCTTGCTAGTGTATGCAATGGTGTCATCGCTTGGAGGCTAATTATGGGATGGATCCCTGGATATGGCAGTCTCTAGATGGTCCATCCTTTTGTCTCAGCTCCAAACTTTGTCTCTGTAACTCCTTCCATGGGTGATTGTTTCCAGTTCTAAGAATGAGCCAAGTGTCCACACTTTGGTCTTCGTTCTTCTTCAGTTTCATATGTTTTACATATTGTACCTTATATCTCGCTATACTAAGTTTCTGGGTTAATATACACTTATCAGTGAGTACATTTCATTTGAGTTCATAGCCTTATTTATAATAGCCAGAAGCTGGAAAGAACCAAGATGCCCCTCAACAGAGGAATGGATACAGAAAATGTGGTACATTTACACAATGGAGTACTACTCAGCTATTAAAAAGAATGAATTTATGAAATTCCTAGCCAAATGGATGGACCTGGAGGGCATCATCCTGAGTGAGGTAACCCAATCACAAAGGAACTCACACAATATGTACGCACTGATAAGTGGATACTAGCCCAAAACTTAGTATACCCAAGATATAAGATACAATTTGCCAAATGCATGAAACTCTAGATGAATGAAGACCAAAGTGTGGACACTGTGCCCCTTCTTAGAATTGGGAACAAAACACCCATGGAAGGAGTTACAGAGACAAAGTTTGGAGCTGCGACAAAAGGATGGACCATCTAGAGTCTGCCTTATCTAGGGATCCACCCCATAATCAGCTTCCAAACGCTGACACCATTGCATACACTAGCAAGATTTTGCAGAAAGGACCCAGATATAGCTGTCTCTTGTGAGACTAGGCAGGGGCCTAGCAAACATAATTGGATGCTCACAGTCAGCTATTGGATGGATCACAGCTCCCCCAATTGAGGAGCTAGAAAAAGTATCCAAGGAGCTAAAGAGATCTACAATCCTGTAGGTGCAACAACATTATGAACTAACCAGTACCCCGGAGCTCTTGACTCTAGCTACATATGTATCAAAAGATGGCCTAGTCGGCCATCACTGGAAAGAGAGGCCCATCGGACACACAAACTTTATATGCCCCAGTACAGGGGAATGCCAAGGCCAAAAAAATGAGAATGGGTGGGTAGGGAAGTGGGGGGGAGGGCATGGGGGACTTTTGGGATAGCATTGGAAATGTCATTGAGGAAAATACGTAATAATAATACAAAAAGAATAACACACACACACACACACACACACAAGAATTCAAGGCCCATACCTAAACATAATAAAAGCAATATATAGCAAACCAGTAGCCAACATCAAGCTAAATGGAGAGAAGCTTGAAGCAATCCTGCTAAAATCAGGGACTAGACAAGGCTGCCTACTTTCTCCCTACCTATTGAATATAGTGCTGAAGTCCTAGCCAGAGCAATTAGACAACAAAAGGAGATCACAGGGATACAAATAGGAATGGAAGAAGTCAAAATGTCAGTATTTGCAGATTATATGATAGTATCTATAAGTGACCCTAAGAATTCCGCCAGGAAACTCCTACACTTGATAAACAGATTCAGTGCAGTAGCTGGATATAAAATTAATTCAAACATATCAGTGGCCTTTCTCTACACAAAGGATAACAGGCTGAGAAAGAAATTAGGGAAACAACACCCTTCACAATAATCACAAATGATATAAAATACCTTGGTGTGACTCTAACCAAGGAAGTGAAAAATCTTTATGATAAGAAATTCAAGTCTCTGAAGAAAGACATTGAAGAAGGTCTCAGAAGGTGGAAAGATCTCCCATGCTCGTGGATTGGCAGGTTTAACATAGAAAAAATGGATATCTTGCCGAAAGCAATCTACAGATTCAATGCAATCCCCATCAAACTTTCAATTCAATTCTTCACAGACTTACAAAGGGTAATTTGCAAATTCATCTGTAATAACAAAAAAATATAGTATAGCAAAAACTATTCTCAACAATAAAAGAACCTTTGGTGGAATCACCATGCCTGACCTAAAGCAGTACTACAGAGCAATTGTGATAAATAAACTGAACTGTGATAAAAACTGTACTGGTACAGCGACAGACAGGTAGATCAATGGAATAGAATTGAAGACCCAGAAATGAACCCACACACCTATGATCACTTGATCTTTGACAAGAGAGCTAAAATCATCCAGTGGAAAAAAGACAGCATTTTCAACAAATGGTGCTGGCACAATTGGTGGTTATCATGTAGAAGAATGCAAATTGATCCATTCTTATCTCCTTGTACAAATCTCAAGTCTAAGTGGATCAAGAAACTCTACATAAAACCAGAGACACTGAAACTTATAGTGGAGAAAGTGGGGAAAACCATCGAATATATGGGCACAGGGGAAAAATTCCTGAACAGAACAGCAATGGATTGTGCTGTATATTCGAGAATTGACAAATGGGACCTCATAAAACTTCAAAGCTTCTCTAAGGAAAAAGACACTGTCAATAAGACAAAAAGGCCACGAACAGATTGGGACAAGATCTTTACCAATCCTAAATCAGATAGGGGGCTACCATCCAATATATATAAAGAACTCAAGAAGATGTACTCCAGAAAATCAAATAACCCTATTAAAAGTGAGCTACAGCACCTTGAGTATTATGAGATTGTCTTTTTTTTTTCACTGATAAGTGGATATCAGCCCAGAAACTTAGAATATCCAAGATATAAGATACAATTTGTGAAACACATGTAACCCAAAAAGAACGAAGACCAAAGTGTTGACACTTTGCCCCTTCTTAGAATTGGGAACAAAACACCCAAGGAAGAAGTTACAGAGACAAAGTTTGGAGCTGAGACAAAAGGATGGATCATCTAGAGACTGCCATATTCAGGGATCCATCCCATAATCAGCCTCCAAACACCTCCAAACTGCCTTTTGGGTGGAAATTTCTCTGTATCTTGGTGTGATGCAGCCAGTGGAGCAAGTATGAATTCAAGGAGTGATCCTGTCACCTGTGTTCAATGAAACTATGTATGGTCCTTTCCAGTGTGGCTCCAGGGATTGCTTTTGATGTCTCTTAATGAACACTCAACCACCAGCCTGGCAGTTTTGCAGCATAGGTGGACAAGCACCTTTTTATATTGCCTCTAGTCATGGCCAAACTTCCTGTGCATGTGGATAAAAGTCTCCACAGAATCAAGAACATATTTGACAGTGAATTCATTAAGCACATCAGCTCTTTTTTATATAATATTTTTATTAGGTATTTTCTTCATTTACATTTCCAGTGCTATCCCAAAAGTCCCCCATACCCTCCCCCACCACTCCCCTACCCACCCACTCCCACTTCTTTGCCCTGGCGTTCCCCTGTACTGAGGCATATAAAGTTTGCAAGACCAATGGGCCTCTCTTTCCAATGGTGGCCGACTAGGCCATCTTCTGCTACATATGCAGCTAGAGACAGGAGCTCCAGGGGGTACTGGTTAGTTCATATTGTTGTTCCACCTATAGGGTTGCAGATCCCTTTAACTCCTTGGGTACTTTCTCTAGCTCCTCCATTGGGGGCCCTGTGATCCATCCAATAGCTGACTGTGAGCATCCACTTATGTGTTTGCGAGGCCACAGCATAGCCTCACAAGAGACAGCTATATCAGGGTACTTTCAGCAAAATCTTGCTAGTGTATGCAATGGTGTCAGTGTTTGGAGGCTGATTATGGGATGGATCCCTGAATATGGCAGTCTCTAGATGATCCATCCTTTTGTCTCAGCTCCAAACTTTGTCTCTGTAACTTCTTCCTTGGGTGTTTTGTTCCCAATTCTAAGAAGGGGCAAAGTGTCAACACTTTGGTCTTCGTTCTTTTTGGGTTACATGTGTTTCACAAATTGTATCTTATATCTTGGATATTCTAAGTTTCTGGGCTGATATCCACTTATCAGTGAGTACATATCATGTGAGTTCTTTTGTGATTGGGATACCTCACTCAGGATGATGCCCTACAGGTCCATCCATTTGCCTAGGAATTTCATAAATTCATTCTTTTTAATAGCTGAGTAATAATCCATTGTGTAGATGTACCACATTTTCTGTATCCATTCCTCTGTTGAGGGGTATCTGGGTTCTTTCCAGCTTCTGGCTATTACAAATAAGGCTGCTATGAACATAGTGGAGCATGTGTCCTTCTTACCAGTTGGGACATCTTCTGGACATATGCACAGGAGAGGTGTTGCTGGATCCTCCGGTATTACTTTGTCCAATTTTCTGAGGAACCACCAGACTGATTTACAGAGTGGTTGTACAATTTTGCAATCCCACCAACAATGGAGTAGTGTTCCTCTTTCTCCAAATTCTCGCCAGCATCTGCTGTCACCTGAAATTTTGATCTTAGCCATTCTGACTGGTATGAGGTGGAATCTCAGGGTTGTTTTGATTTGCATTTCCATGATGATTAAGGATGTTGAACATTTGTTCAGGGGCTTCTCTGCCATTCGGTATTCCTCAGGTGAGAATTCTTTGTTCAGTTCTGAGCCCCATTTTTAATGGGGTTATTTGATTTTATGGAGTCCACCTTCTTGAGTTCTTTATATATATTGGATATTAGTCCCCTATCTGATTTGGGATATGTAAAGATCCTTTCCCAATCTGTTGGTGGTCTTTTTGTCTCATTGACGGTGCCTTTTGCCTTGCAGAAGCTTTGCAATTTTATGAGGTCCCATTTATCGATTCTCGATCTTACAGCACAAGCCATTGCTGTTCTATTCAGGAATTTTTCCCCTGTACCCTTATCTTCGATGCTTTTCCTACTTTCTCCTCTATAAGTTTCAGTGTCTCTGCTTAAATGTGGAGTTCCTTAATTCACTTAGATTTGACCTTAGTACAAGGAGATAGAAATGGCTCAATTCGTAATCTTCTACATGACAACAGTCAGTTGTGCCAGCACCATTTGTTGAAAATGCTGTCTTTTTTTCACTGGATGGTTTTAGCTCCCTTGTCAAAGATCAAGTGACCATAGGTGTGTGGGTTCATTTCTTGGTCTTCAATTCTATTCCATTGATCTACCTTTATATCACTCTACCAGTACCATGCAGTTTTTATCACAATTGCTCTGTTGTACAGCTTGAGGTCAGGCATGGTGATTCCACCAGAGGTACTTTTATCCTTGAGAAGAGTTTTTGCTATCCTAAGTTTTTGTTATACCAGATGAATCTGCTGATTGCCCTTTCTAATTCATTGAAGAATTGAGTTGGAATTTTGATGGGGATTGCGTTGAATTTGTAGATTGCTTTTGGCAAGATAGCTATTTTTACTATATTGATACTGCCAATCCATGAGCATGGGAGATCTTTCCATCTTCTGAGATCTTCTTTAATTTCTTACTTCAGAGACATGAAGTTCTTATCATACAGATCTTTCACTTCCTTAGTTAGAGTCACGCCAAGGTATTTTATAGTATTTGTGACTATTGAGAAGGGTGTTGTTTCCCTAATTTCTTTCTCATCCTGTTTATCCTTTGTGTACAGAAATGCCATTGACTTGTTTGAGGTAATTTTATATCCAGCTACTTCACTGAAGCTGTTTATCAGGTTTAGGAGTTCTCTGGTGGAATTTTTAGGGTCACTTATATATACTATAGCAGCCTTATTTATAATAGCCAGAAGCTGGAAAGAACCCAGATGCCCCTCAACAGAGTAATGGATACAGAAAACGTGGTACATTTACACAATGGAGTACTACTCAGCTATTAAAAAGAATGAATTTATGAAATTCCTAGGCAAATGGATGGACCTGGAGGGCATCATCCTGAGTGAGGTAACCCAATCACAAAGGAACTCACACAATATGTACTCACTGATAAGTGGATATTAGCCCAGAAACTTAAGATATCCAAGATATAAGATACAATTTGTGAAACACATGAAACTCAAGAAGAACGGAGACCAAAGTGTGGACACTTTGCTCCTTCTTAGAATTGGGAACAAAACACCCAAGGAAGGAGTTACAGAGACAAAATTTGGAGCTGTGACGAAAGGATGGACCATCTAGTGATTGCCATATGCAGGGATCCATCCCATAATCAGCTTCCAAACGCTGACACCATTGCATACACTAGCAAGATTTTGCAGAAAGGACCCAGATATAGCTATCTCTTGTGAGACTATGCCGGGGCCTAGCAAACTCAGAAGTGGATGCTCACAGTCAGCTATTGAATGGACCACAGGGCCCCCAATGGAGGAGCTAGAGAAAGTACCCAAGGAACTAAAGGGAACTGCAACCCTATAGGTGGAACAACATTATGAACTAACCAGTACCCGGGAGCTCTTGTCTCTAGCTGCATATGTATCAAAAGATGGCCTAGTCGGCCATCATCGGAAAGAGAGGCCCATTGGACTTGCAAACTTTATATGCCCCAGTACAGGGGAACACCAGGGCCAAAAAGGGGAAGTGGGTGATTAGGGGAGTGGGGGGGTGGGTATGGGGGACTTTTGGGATAGCATTGGAAATGTAAATGAGGAAAATACCTAATTTAAAAAAATCAAGGAACTCCCTAGAACTGGATAAATATGAGATAGGTAATATCAGCCAAGGGGTGAGGGAACTAATCCTCTAAATAGTGGGCATGAAGTTCCATCTTCCAATTTTCCCAAGCTGCAGGCTTGGGTTCAGGCTTGTAGTGACTTGTGCCTTCTCTTCTGTCCATCCTGATGCATAGAGAAGTTAGATGATGTTAACTCCAGGGCTGCTAGATAGAACAAACCTGCAAAACTACCTGGCTACACAGAGATAGTCCAGAGAACTGCTGCATGTTAACCTGAGTTTCCTTGAGATGGCATGGTACTGGGACAGCCTGCTTCCACTCCCTCCAAACAGCTCACACATCTCATCAGCTTCAGAAGAGGGAAGTCCAACTACAGTTCAGGTTGGAAGTACTTCAAAATATTCTCAGTAGAAAAAATGAAGTCATCTAGAAAGGAAGAAAGAAAAATGAAAGAAAACACAGGGTTTGTGGTGCAGACCTATAAGTCCAAAAAAGACTGTGGAGGAAGTAGGATCAAGAATTCAAGATCTCCCTAAGATACAGAGAAAGTCTAGGCTGTCCTGGTCTACAGACTGTCTACCCAGGTGGAACTGCTCTTACCCAGCATGCAGGATGCTGTGGGTTTCTTCCCTAGAACCAAGTAAACCAGGCTTAGTAGATTATGTAATCCATACATTTGTTAGGTAGAGACCCAGAATTCAGAACTCAAGTCATCCACAGCTTCATATTTAGAAAAACAAGCAAGCAAGCAAGCAAGCAAGCAAACAAACAAACAAACAAACAAACAGGACAATGTGCAAATCTGAATTCTCTGTATGGCAGAAGGCAGGAGGAATACCAATTCATGGTTACGTGGAATACATACAGGAATGTGGAGTCAAAACAAGATGAGAGGAAAAATATGAAAGGATTCCTCACATGAAGGACCTGATAGGGGGATAGAGAGATTGCTCAGCAATTTAGAGCACTGACTACTTTTTCAGAGATCCTGAGTTCAATTTCCATCAACCACTTGGTGACTCACAACCTACAGTGTACTCTAAATAAATAAATAAATAAAATTTTTTTAATAAAAAAAGAAAGATCTGATACTGTCACGGGAATTAAATCCATGTTCAAACGAAAAAAAAAAAAAAAGACAGGAGTATAAAGTTTAGCCAGTCAGTACTGAGGAGGAAAAAGTAACAACTGTGTTGGGAAACTATAGATACTGCTATAAATAAGGACTGCATTAGTTAATGATGCATACATGACCACAGACAGAGGTGTGTATGTGTGTGTGTGTGTGTGTGTGTGTGTGTGTGTGTGTGTGTATGTGCATGTGTGTGTGTGTTTCTTCTTGTGTGTGCCTGTCTGTTTGTCCTCAAATATGTAGACCAGAAATATTTATCAAATGCTTTTCCACCTTAATTTTTGAGACAGGGTATGCCAGTGATCTCAGGCCAGCAAACTCCCACATCTGCTTCTCTTGACATCCAGTCTAAGAGGACACAAGTACTCTGCCATGTGTGGTTTTCACATGGTCCTTTTGTTGCACTGTGACACTTTACCCAGTGTCACTTTACCCACTTTACACACAACTCCCCAGTTCCAGACCTTAATTCTGGTAGTTGCACATATTTAGAATGTGCGTGTCCTTTTCTCAATAGGATACCACTCAGTCTGGAACTTACTCTCTTGTACAGTGGACTTGAAATTTTGATACTAGACAGGGAAGAGTGGCTCAATATGGATATTTATGTATTAGCAATGTTAAGACAGGAAGAAAAGGATCTTACTCAAGGACCTCTTTGGCTACAAGATATCCTGTTAGGACATATGAGACCCAGAGTAAAGATCAAATGCTAAAAGCATTACAGTGCTCCTAGGGAGGAGCTGAGGCAGTAGGATCCACAGGAAGTAAAAGCCAGTCTGGGCTATGCCCTGAGTTCCATTCCATTTTAGGTATAGATGAGACAATTTAAACATTAGAACCACCATAGCAATATTATTCCTACTAACCAAAGTATACAGAAACAAATGTGAGTGGAAGTGTACCTGAGACATCTGAAAACACCTATCAGGGAATAAAGACCACTTTCTGTCTTTTGTTGTAGGTGGAATTTGTTCCCTTATCATATTTTAGTAAGTCTGCTATGAAGAGTGACACATTCAAGTATTGTTGTTGTTGTTTTTGTTCTTAGGGCTGTCTGTTTGCTGGTGTTCAATTTCATGTATCTCTTTCCATCAAATGTGATTTTAAATTTTATGTTTGTGTTTGACACTTAAGGCCATCTTCAGTGTTACATAATTCCGTAGTGGTTTATGAAAGAGCAGCTCTGCCTTTCTGCCTGGAAGTTGTCCATGTACATGAAGAGACAGAGACACAGACTCACCAGGGGTTCCATGTTCCAGTGCATGAATGGCAAGGAAAGATGATGTGATTTCAGCTCTCCAGAGTCTCTGAGAAATCCTCTTGGTTTTGTTTGAGTATCTCAGCCTGTTCCAGTAGCTAAGGCCAGCACAGAACTCATGAAGTGAACTTTCTCAGAGTTGTGTATTGTGGATTGGAGAGCATATGGTCCTATATTTTTCCTGCCCCAGAATGGAATAAGACACCCCTCTCTTCTCATATTAGTATGTGTGTGTGTGGGGGGGGGGAGATACTTGTCCTACAAAAGCTTAGTGTTGGTCAGCAGACAGTGGAGATAATAAATAAGAATGTGTTTCAGAACAGTAGAATGCTGTAGGGACATACTATTGAACTCATCAGAAATCTCAGCAGTATTACTATTCCAGGAGCCTTGTCTTCTGTTCAATTAGGGGAGGCATTTAGTTGGAGGGATATCCAGGTCAGTCACCTGGACTTCTGTGTGCCTCACACAGTGAGTGATGTTGGTACAGTTTAGGAAGAAAGAACACAGGAGATGACATCTTACCGATGTGAATGTGAGAGGGACAGTGAAAGCTTCTTAGAAGTCACCTCAAAGGACATGCAAGGATGCTTACCTGGGCAAGAACAAGCAATGTGCAAATACTCAAAGAAATGGAAGCAAACTTAGAGATGTGTCCAGCCGAGTGCAGACTCCAGGTAGAGACCTGAAGCTATCATGAGGCAGGGCCAAAGCAGTACAGAAGGTTGATGCCCCATTATAAGGATCTCTAATTAGACCCTGGTCACAACCCTTATCATTCCCACACAGTGTAGAATGTGGTGCTGAGTCTGGACTCCTGTTGCCAAGGTGAACTGTGACCTGTGAACTGTGAAGAAAAAAGCACAGACAGGCAGGAGGTGAGGAACTAGAGGGCAGAATTGATAGAAAGAGAGGGCATAGCTCCTCCTGGAGTCACTCCACATATGTGGTTTTCCTAAGCTTTGCTCTGAGTTGGATCTGAGGCCTGAAGCAATGGAACCTGTGATGGCTTTGGCAAGGGGATGGGGCTGAGTGAGGGAATGTAAAAGTTTGGCAGGCACCTGCTCTATAGAGGAATCCCACAGAGACAATTCCAGGCCTCATTCTCAACCAGAGAACCCATTTTGGGCAGGGAGACATCTCTAGAGAGACAAGTCTACCTCATGAAGAAGACTATGTTCCTTGTAAGAAACAGTGAGCAAAGGACAGACACTTCCCATAGAACAATCTCTGATGTTTAACCAGGCTGGAGGAGAAGTCATGGGGCTACTGTTCCACATAGAGCTTTGATGCTCTTTTGCACTTCAGGCCTCTCCTCTGAGCAACACCCATTGAAAAGTCAGCCCTTCCTGCCTGTAATTTTACCTGGACAGACCTGTGCAGTGGACATCTCTCCATGTGCAGCATTTGCCTGAAAACACACTGGTTCCTGGACATCTGGCCTGGATCCCCTGAGGGATTATCTGATTCTCAGCCAGGCTGGCCCCAACCCATGAATTACAAGCCATGGAGTTGAGGGCTGGTTCTTTTCCAGACTTAAAAGAGGAAAGAAATAGGAGACAAGCTCTTAGTGACTTGGAAAAAGCACAGGACATACTGGGCTGGATCTATAAGGCCATAGCACCTACTAGTTCTCCAATCACTCACTGCTTCCTTTGGCTATGCTCCTACCCTCTCCTCTCCCTGCTTCGATCATTGTCTCTGCTGTCCATGTCTAGATCAGTAATCATCAGATGATTCAGGGGTATCTATTGAATTGGTCTTTCTGAAGTGACATATCAGTAAGTTCCTAAATGTGCCACAAGCAGGCACTCTCATTTGAAGCAAAGGACAAGAGGGAGTATGGATAAAATGAATGAGGATGTGCAGCCACCTTGTCTTGTGGATGATTCCAAGATCATCTTTCCTCAGTACCAGGTTGTTATGGGAGACTTGAATTCTCTTTGGTAGTGACAGGAAGCAGCACATGTTTCAGAAGCAGTTCATGATTGTCTTCCTCACCCTCTTCCAGTGGTGTCACCAGGTATGAGGGGAAGGATAGCCTGCATCCTCAGGCTGGCCATCAGTAATGGGCTCTTACTGAATGATAGCAACATTCTGAATGATGGCCTCTTCCTGTTTGATGGCCTCTTTCTGTGAAAGGTTCCTTTCCTCCATGAGGGTTTTTTTTTTCTGAAAGGTATCCCCAGAGGAGGAGTCTGTGAGTGGTACACTCTTAGGTGCCTGCAGAGATCCAGAGAACTCCTCTTGGGAACTGCAGGAGAATGTATTCCTGTCAAACTTATATCCGATGACTCTCATGGTCCTGACCATGCTAGGGCTCGGGGTGCCTGGGAAAATCTGTGTGGAATTAGGTGGTAAACCTGCTTCACTGTCCCTGTCCCTGATCATTGGGTGCCTCATGATTTGGAGAATGGTCAGCCTCCTGCAGGGATTGATATTAAGTATTTCTATGATGATATTGAAAATATTAATGGAATCATAAGGAATGCTGATGTTTACAGTTATGATCTGCCACCTCACCTCCACATAAGACCAGTCTTTTAAGGCAAGCTCCCTGCCAACATGAGGACCTCTAAACTCCAGATATCCACAGGGAGACCCTCAAATTCCTCTGCTTTCAAGAGTTCTGGGGCAAAGTCAGGGAGTGTGCCAAAGAAATCAACCAGCTTCTGTCCAGGAATCACTTTAGCAGCCAGGACAAAATCACACAGCTTGGTGGTCCTCCTGTAGTTGATCAAACTGTTGCTGGCCTTTATGTCTGTGTGGACAATGTGATGGCCATGGCAGTACTGCACTGCATGTACTATCTGGGCAAACATCCTTCAAGTCTCACTCTCCTCTAAAGACCCCAACTGGAAGATTCAGTCTAGTAGCTCTCCCTCTGAGGCATACTCAATCACCAGGTAGGTGGTCTTTCTTCTCTGGACCACATGAATCAGCTTGATATTGTTAGGATGGCTAAGGGACTTCATAATCCTGGCTTCCATGCAGATGACTGAGGTATACTTCTTGGTGTCTTGGAGAGTTTTTACAGTCACAGAGGTCAATGTGGGGATATGGAAGGCCTGTTTCACCACTGAAAAGTTTCCTTCACCCAGGGTGGTTAGCATCTTATAATTAGTAGTGACATTCTCCTCAATACAGTATTGTATCAGCGCTTCATATCCTGTTTCATCATCCATGGTTTGTATAGAATCAAACTTGCAATATGAATAAAAAAATAACATTTATAATCAGCCCAAGAGAATGCTTACAACTATAAATTCATACCTCAAAAAATATAAGCAAAATGTCAGAAATATGTCAGACAACCTAGTAAGGTACTTTAAATATTTAGGACAAGAAGATCAAAGCACCTTTTAAAGCAGTAAACACAAACTATGACATAGATCAGGTTGTCAGGGACCAACTGTAAACTGAAAGAACAAAACAAAGGATCACAGACAGTAAGAGCTGCTCTTTGGAAAGAGCAACCATCCTCTCCTCTGATCTCAGCACACACTGTGGGCAAATGCACCAACAAAAATCTATGTGTATGTATACATATATGTAAAGCTTGTCTGGCTGTATGTTAGAGCTTGCTCCATCCACCAATTGTAGTTCTACATATAGATATACATGTTTCAGAAGGTGAGAAACACTGGTCCTGGAATGGACTTTGGAAAGCCCACTCTAAATTACAAACTTCCCCCAACAAGACCACATCTACTCCAACAATGCCACATCTCCTAATCCTTGCAAGTAGTGCCACTCCCTAAGCACTTAAGTATATGAGCACACGGGGGCCATTCTCATTGAAATCATCACAGGTATCTTCAGCAATAGGATCTTGCTATCAAGTTGTGGTGTTTAATGGGTAGTATTGGCCATAGAATTTGGATGTGTGGGCATGAAACCTTATTGGTAAACAACTCAAAAGACATAAGCCATTTTTGGTGTTGGTGTTTTATGTAGTAGCCTATGATGCCTACCCCCCTTCTATAGTAATTTTACTTTAATTCCTTTTCTAAATGTATATATTGTAGGAAACTTCTAGAAAAGCATGTTTGCATGTGACTTTTCAAAAGGCCTTTTGTGTTACTTGTCTCTCCCCACATTCCCTCATTGCCCCTGTCCTCCCTTCACTCTTCCCATTTAATCCTCTTATTCTATTTTATCCCTTTACAACACGATTTTTAATTTTTCCTTCTTTGGATGATCACTCTCTTCCCATGTTCCCTTCAGCCTACCCTATTTCAATATTTTCAATGGAACACACAGATATAAAGCATAAAAGCATTCATATTAAAAAAACATGCAATATTTGTCTTCCTGATTTCGGGATGCCAAACTGAGGATAAGTTTTTCAAGATCTATACAGTTTCCTGCAGATTTCATTTTCTCAGCAGTTGAATAATAATATATTTTTAAATGTATCTCATTTTCATGGTCTACTCATTAATAAATAGAAATCTAGGCTGTTTTCAATTTCTAGATCAGCAATGGGTAGCAAGTGTCTCTGTAGTAAGATGTAGACTTTTGGCTAAGTGTCCATATCTTGTATTTTTATGTTAAGGAAGAGATTTTAACATTTAAAAATATTTGTCATACATTCATAATTTATCTTTTTAGAGCCATAAATATAGATTATAGGATACATGCCCCAAGTTTTAATCGAGTTATTTGGGTTTTTGTGTGTGTCTGTTGTGTCCGGCCAGCTGACCACATGTTTTGGGTCCTAGGCTGGAAAAGCATGTTGGAAACCTGGAAGAGAAGAAGGTCTAGGCTGCATGAAATAAGGAAGGAACCAAGACAAACTCTCTGCTCAAGGTTCAATTTTAATATCAGCAAACACGCTTTATAAAGAAAAGGGGAGGCCCGTCCCTGGCCAAGCAAAGTTCCTTTGAAGAAGATAGGTTAGCCTTTTAGTGGGAACTCGCAAAGATCACAGTTCGGTGTTAACTCTGGAAGATTCTTGGAAGAGAACAGGTTCGGCCTCTGGCAGGTTGAGCCTCAGGCATGTAGTGGCACATCAAAGGAGCAGCACAGCAGGGGGCTCCGCTCAAGTGGTGGCGGATGGTCACAGCCAGCCTTGCTAGGCTGGAAGGAGGTAACATGTGTCCTTCAGTGTTTTGTCTTCTTTATATATTCTAGGCTCAAACCTTTTGATCCCAGGACTGTGTGGGTGCTTTGCATCCTTCTGCAACAGAAAGGGTGTGCCTCTTTTATTAGAAATACAAGACTGTGATCTGATGTGTTGGTGCTCTGTAGATTTTGTCTCTTGAAGGTTTGCTTATTTCAGAGAGTTGCCAGCCTCTTAATTGTATGCAGGTACTTGCGATGGAACTGCAACTGTTGGGTAATGGGTTTCTAAGACTGAGTTGAGTTGTGCCTGTGATCTTAGGTCATAGAAATATTATTTGTTGCTTGTGGCAAATTCATATATATTGGGGTCATCATAGGTGCTAGTTTCTGTCCTGATTCATGTTTGAGTTATCCATGGGGCTTTAAATATACCAGGGATTGGTGTCCAGGTCAACAATGTTACAAAATTCTACCTTCACTTCTGGGTAGGCTCCTTGAAGTTCTGTAACTATCAGAGGCTCGGGTAGAGGGAAATCAGGACTTTGGCATATGTACTAGTGTTAAAGTGGAGGGGCGACCATGTGTTTCTGTCTCCATTAATGAACTGCACTTAGTGTGATTTTGTGACTGAAGGGTACTAGGTGTGTGTCAATATGGATATTGGGTCAATGAGGACACTGACCTTTATGTGCTGAGTGCATAGGTGCTCTGTTTGGTTCTCTTTGTGCCTCTGTGCCCTATGGTTAGTCATTTCTACAATTTAGAACTTGCTGTAATATATACTGTTTAGAATTTCTTTTTGCACCGAATGAGAAATGTGGATCTAGTTTCATTCTTATACTTATGTATTTCCAGTTTCCTAGTACATTTTGTTGATGGTTCTCCTATTCCTCTAACAAATGTTTTTGTAATGTTTGTCAAAAGGCAAAAAGAAAGGGCGTTGAAGTAATGGCTCCATGGTTAAGAGCACTTATTATTCTTGCAGATGATCCAAGTTTAACACAAAGTACCTACATAGTGGTCCACAATTATGTGTAACTCCAGTCCCAGTAGATCAGTTACCATCTTCTGAACTCTGTAGGCACTGTGAATCCATGTTGTACATATACACACTGTGATGGTTTGTATATCTTTGAACCAGGGAGTGGCACCATCTGGAGGTGTGGCCTTGTTGGAATAGGTGTGACCTGGTTGGAATGGGTGTGTCACTGTGGGCATGGGCATAAGATCCTCACTCTAGTTGCTTGGAAGTCAGTCTTCTACTAGCAGCCTTTGGATGAAGACATAGAACTCTCAGCTCTGCCTGGTTACTGCCATGCTCCCACCTTGATGGTAATGGACTGAACCTCTGAACCTGTAAGCTAGCCCCAATTAAATGTTGGTTTTATAAGATTTGCCTTGGTCATGGTGCCTGTTCACAGAAGTAAAACCCTAACTAAGACAGAAGTTGGTACTGGGAGTGGGGTATTGCTGTGATAGGCCTGACCATGCTTTTATTTGAAAGAATGTGGATTTTTGGACTTTGGATTTGGAACTCAGTGGAATGCTTTAAATGGGGCTTAATGGGTCATTCTAGTAGGAATATGGAATACTCTGTTGCTGGGAGTAATTTGAACTGTGTTGACCTGGCCCAAGAGATTTCAAAGGAGAAGAATTTCAGTGTGTGGCATAAAGACTGTTTTTGTGGTATTTTGGTGAAGAATGTGGCTACTTTTTGCCCTTGTCTAAAAGTCTGCCTGAAGCTAAGGTGAAGACACTTGGATTAATTGCATTGACAAAGGAAGTTTCAAAAAAGCCCAGCAGAGACTTTGTACTCTGGTTAAGTCTCACAAAGAGAAGTTTGAACAAGCATAGCAAACTTAGAAAGGCAAACTATAAAATATATGGCTCAAGTATTAAAGGCATACCAATAAGTGAAATGGAGCAAAATCCTGTGTTCTAGGAAATAACAGATTAAGGGAGTGGGACCTTGGGGCAAGATCCTACCCAGCTGAATTTAGATCCAGGCATGGTAGTACACACCTTTAATCCCATGAGACAGTCATGCTGATCTCTGCATTCAAGGCCAACCTACAGAGCAAGAACCAGGATAGCCAAGCTTAGGCAGTTAAGGATTTAGAAAACATAAAGCCAGTGATAATGTAATAGTACAAGGGGATCATGTTTTAGTTCCTGTAAGCAGCAGAACTCGGCAGCTTCAGCCATGTGGCTCTGGCTCTAGAGTTAAGAATGGAAGGAACTACGGGAACAATTGATGCTGGTTAGCTGGAGCTAAGACATTAGCAATGATTAAGAAGAGACCAGCATCACTGAGTTGAAATCTGGGAGTTGTTTTCTGGGAGCACAAAGAAGCTGTGTTCCAGAGATAGCCAAAGTTGTACCTTGTGCTGCAGCTGGACTTGGTAATGTGTAAGAGTCACCCAGGTGGTACTGGTTATGAAGGCATTAAGGTGTCATGAAGAACAGCTGAGGCTTGGCACTGTGAGAGTTCATGGAAGGTCATTGGAGAAGGTGTAGCCTCAGCTGTAGTTGATGGCCCAGGACTTAAGGGGTCAGGCAAAGGATTTGATGCTTGGAACCATGAAGAGAGCCTATGAGAGGCTATTGGTGAAGCCTAGTTGGAGTGGAACACCCCAGTGTATTGGAGATGTCAGTACCATGGGTTGATCACCAAGAACAGCAGCCATAGTGGAGTGGATCAACTGAGTGCTACAGAGGGCAGAGCTGGGGAAGTAATGCCAACCCTTAGGAGGAGCCCAAAAGATCAAGTGGAATCCCAGACACTGAAACAAGAAGCTGTAACACTGAAATTGCCTTGGAGACTCAAAGGCGTTAAAGATGCCAGAGCCATGGGATACATGCTGAGGAAAACTTCTAACAGGGAGTGGAACCAACCCAGGAGAAAGCAGTTGTTGCAGTCAACAAAGGTGAAAAAGGAGTAGAGATCTGAAGACTGCTTTGACATCAGCCATGGAGGTGCAGAGTTTGGAGTTTGCCCAGCTGGTTTCCTGTCTTTATTTGGGGATTACAGTTAATTAGTTGGATGAATGTCAGAAGAGCCCTTGAACTTTGGACTTTAAACACATTGTTGAGACTGCTATAGACTATGAGGACTTTGAGAGTTGGACTAAATGCATTTTGCATTATGCTATGTTTAAGTATGGCCCCCATAGACTCATGTTTTTGAAAAAGTCTATGGGGACCAGGGAGTGGAATGTGATGTTTTGCATATCCTTGAACCAGGGAGTGGCACCATCTGGAGGTGTGGCCTTGTTGGAATAGGTGTGACCTGGTTGAATGGGTGTGTCACTGTGGGTGTGGGCACAAGATCCTCACCCTAGTTGCCTGGAAGTCAGTCTTCTACTAGCAGCCTTTGGATTAAGACATAGAACTCTCAGCTCTGCCTGGTTACTGCCATGCTCCCACCTCGATGGTAATGGACTGAACCTCTGAATCTGTAAGCCAGCCCCAATTAAATGTTGGTTTTATAAGACTTGCCTTGGTCATGGTGTCTATTCACAGCAGTAAAACCCTAACTAAGACACACACCTATAGTAAAATACTTGCATACATAAATATAAATAAATACATTTTACATACAGAAATTTAAATAAATACATTTAGGAAAAAGACAGTTGTTTATAGCTAGGTATATTTCCAGGTCCTGGGTTCTTCTCCATCAACATCTATTTCTGAATTATTGGTGAGATTATCATTCTGTAGTATAATTTGAAACTAGGTACTCCATAATTTCTAATGTGATTTCTTTGTGTCCTGGCTTGAGTTCAATTTGGGCATGTTAATACTCATGACTTGGAGGAAAGTGCAATTTTAGACATTTTTTAAAAAATGTTCAAGTCATTGGAGTTTGAGGGATACTACTATGAAGTTATAGTGACATGGTGGGGCATCTTTTGGGTATATGTGCAAGAGAGGTATAGCTGGATTATCAGGTAGGAGCTATTTACAATTTTTTGAGGAATCTTCAGATTTATTTCCACAGTGGTTGTACATGTTTGCAAACCCACCAGAAATGGGGTAATATTCCCTTTTCTCCACATATCCACCAACATGTGCTGTCACCTGTCACCTGTCTCCTGAGTTCTTGATCTTAGCCACTCTGATTGGTAAAGGTGGAATGTCAAGGTATTTTTGATAAGCATTTCCCTGATGACTAAGGACTTTGAACATTTCTTTAAGTGCTTCTCAGCCATTCGAGATTCCTCTGTTATGAATCCTCTGTTTTGCTCTATACTCCATAATTTGATCAAGTTGTTTGTTTTTTTAGAGGTTACTTTCTTGAGTTCTTTATGTATTTTGGATATTCGTCCTCTATCAAATGTGGGATTGGTAATGATTTTTCTCAGTCTGTAACACCTATTCTCCTTAAGGAGAGAGGGTCTCCTTAAAGACATACACATCCTATACATATTAAAAATATGAACAGTAAACTATTTTTTTTTAATTCACAGAAGTAATTAGGACAAGTTAGATTTTTGAGTTTCATCAGAATGACAACAATAACCACTATAGATACTTAGCTTGTAGGCTCTGGTATCTTTGGATATTCTCTGATAGCATAGAAGATTAGATGCTTGATTTTAATCTTCTGAGAAAATAATTTTGTGACTGAAGAAGCCACTGACAGAGTGACAAATGCCATTGTTCTGATACCACTTGTCTCCTGTTTGATTGGCAGGTGTTTCTGATGATTGGAAAAAATTTCACCATGGACTAGAGTGAAAAATTTGCCAATGTCTTTAAGGAGAAGATGTACAGTTTGGATCCTGGTATCCCCCATGGATCTGAGTCATTAAATCTCTTAAGTCTCCTGATCAAGAACTTCTTTTGCCTCTTTTCCTCTTTACTCCTGATGTAATGAGAAGCCTGCAGTGCTTGATAGAGCAGGAAGTGATGTTGTGCAATACTGGACTCACACCTGAGTTGTGTCCAAGATAGCAAAGTGTACATCTACTAAGATGGAATAACATGCAATGTATAAAAATAATAAAAATATCCTCTTTGAAAACATTTAGTCATTACAGTATATTCTCCTATGATCAGATGGGTAAATACAGAGAAGAATTCTGTTTTTATCTGAGGCTTAATGTATTAAGTTGAAAGGAACAGAGTATAACTATTTGATCTGGATCATATAACACATGAAACTGTTTAAGAAAATAGTTTTCAACCATTTTAGATGAGCCTGCAGCAGAGTGCAGTTATATACAAGAGAACAGAGTATAGTGAATAACTCACTTACTGTGTCAGTCAGATTCCAACCAAAAGTCTTTTCACATCAACAAGCAATTATGGCCTTACTCTTTTAAAATTATAGCACTGAGCACCATGCCTTGTTCACAGAAAAGATGTTAAGCACCCATTTATATAATAAAGTAATTGATGGTATTAGTAAAGCAGTCTTCAGTGTTTAGCATTTTTAGCAACTCTGGCTTTCAACAGTTGAAGAGAACAGAATAAGGTTCCTTAAGATCTCTGAAGATCAACAGTAAGGGGGAGAGAGTGGGGAAGCTTGCAGCCAAAACTTCACAAAAATGCCTCATGAAGAGATGAGAAACTAGTTTTAAAAAAGGTGTGAAAGATGATACAAATAAAATTTAAAAGATAAAAGCTAACAAATATGACCACCCGCATCAGGACAGTATGGGTCGCTCTGGTCTCAGCTTGGCCTCTGTGGTCTTGATTGGGGGTAAGCCTGTGCTGCATTCACTGGTGATGTCCATGAAGAAGTACCATGGAATCACTGGTCCAGACCATGATACTGACAAATGTGGCATCACGGGCAAACCTCAAGAAGAAAATGTCTACACTAAATCCAGAAGCAGAACAAAACAATTTGTTTTTAGAATCAGTGTTATTGTCTGTTATCTGTATTCAGTGAACTTAATTGGAACACAAATGTTATTCAAGACACATAGGAACCAACAACTGTAACAAGAATAACTCACCAAATTTGGGACACTGCTCTGAGTATAACTTTACCTCTATTAATAGGAACAAGAATGACAAACTGATGGATACTCAGGACACAGGTGGAACACAAGTTTGTGCTTCTTGCCACCATGTGACTGAAGAATTCTAATTTATATTTGAGGTCAGTTGGAGGATTTCTTGGAGCAAAAGTCATTATGTTGTTTGGAAATACAGTGAGAAGGAGAATCAAAGCACTGGCCACAATCATGTGGCTTAAAATAACTTGTCTGGGACTCTGTTGAGAACCAGTCAAGATTGGGAAGAAATTATGGACAAACAGAAAGACCTTGGCCATAGTTCCAACCCCAAACTGGCAAAGCATGAAGAATTGAAGAGCCACTTCCTCAGTTTCTTATTCTCCGTGCAGTTTTGTGAAGGTAACCCAAAAGAGTTCAGGATTTCTGTCTGGTAACGTAACATGTACCTGGACACGAGAACAAACTTCAGAGTTTATTATTGTGCCATCTGTGGTGTCAGTGCCTTCGTCTTCATGGAGATTCTAGGACATCTCCAATGAAGAAAAAATCATTTATCCCCAGAGAAAAATCTTCATTTTTATTTTCTGATGATTAATGATAATTTCTAGGAGTTTGTTAGATGTTAATGAGTACCTGAGCAGAAGTTATGAAAGAGTTTTCATGTTTCCTTTGGGAGAATCTAAGTTCTGAATTGATCTTGTAGTCAGATGTGAATTGGGGCGCTCCAGAGTAGAACAAGGGACTCATTATGTGAGTTTCTACAGAGTAATTTACTCCCTACTATTTCACTCTTGCAAAATTATGCTGACACCAAGTCCTCCCAGAAAACTGGCAATGTGTCAGTCAGAATCTGTAACTTTCCAGGAAGTTGCTTCATTCCAACTTTTCCCTTGTTTGACCCAGGACATTTATAAATGGCAAATTTATTAACTGAAACTGGTCTTTCCCACCTCAATCCTCAGGTTATTCCAAAATCTATTTGTTTTCAGGTAGATTGTTACTTGTTTTCTGATATACTCATGAATCTTTATCAGAGACCTAATATCATCTATTAATATCTATGAATCTGCTTTGTAAAGAAGGAATCCTTGACATACAATAAGCTTAGATATGGATAGAGCAATTATTAAGAAAAAAATTAAGAAAAAATGATCCATCTACATTCATTTCTGCTCCAGGTATAAATGAAATCTAGAGACTTAGTTTTGATTTTCAAGGATGAAAAGTAAAAACTCAGGTTATAAATCTAAAATTTGTATATTCTAAACCTTTATTGATATTCAAATCTGCAACAAGGTTATCTGAGGCACAGTCAAATAACATATACTTGGATGTATGAGAAACAAGCTATTATTGCACATTAGTTTTACTAATGACAATACTCACATTTAAAAGGCATATATGTGGAGATAAGACAAAAAAGAAAGAATAACTTGTCATTTATTGCTCAGAAACCTTATGTTTGTCTAGGAAAAGAACACATCCATAATTTCAACTGTGATAGTTATGTTGGCCAATTGACAATTACATATGGGGTATTAGTTTCTTGGAATAACCTAAATGTCAGAAATTTGTAAGATTCATGGCATGTTGAAAAATATGAGACAGAATATAGTGTTATAAAGGACTAAAGGGTGATAATGTTACACAAAGTGTTACATTTCAGTGTATGTTTGATGGAAAGTAGACTGGGAGATATGGAAAATAGTCTTTTGAAAAACTGTACAGAAACATACTGCTATTGGGGCATCCTGTAATATGTTAGCATGCATATTTCAAAGGACTTTTTTTCTAGCTGCTTGACTATTAACTCCCAAAGCACAATCCAACCCATCCCCAAGCATCACAGAACAATAGTGCTGATAACTCTCCAATACTTGGTGGATGAATACAGCATATTCTGGACACACAGACATGCAGAAATCAAACTGGTCTTTGAAGTTTATACAGCATCTACCTGTCCACAGGTAGTATAAGAAAGGAGGCTTAAATGGAAAAGCCAGTTTTTGCTTTCTTAAAAGTTGCCTCACACAGTACTGGAGGAGAAAAGTAGTCAGAAATACCAAGATTCTATGAATCCTGCCAGGTACAGCAATTACTGGCTATATGAGATATGACCATTGATTCAAGAGTGACATAAATGTTTGGGAGAAACCATATACTTTATTATTAGACCGAAGTCCCTGTCCATGAGGTAGAACTCATAAATGGCATTGTTTATGTTATCTGTGGGCAGATAGGTCTTAGCAGGAAACCCAATACTAATGTTCTGCATAATGGACTGAGAATTGAAACATTGATGAGTTATTGATACAGTTGTATATCAGTGCACTTCTCAGCCCTCATCAGAGAAGCGTCTTGGAACTCTCAACTGGTCATTGTGCAGTGATAAGACATTGGTGTGCTCACTCAGCATTAGAATGTATATATCATACCTCTCATCAGGGCACTATTGTAAGTGATAATCGATGATAAAGAGATATAGTTTTTAAATGACTTGATCCCTGGCAGGTTAGCCACATTGTGAAGAAGGCCGTACTCTAAATAAGAATGGATTTGATGGAAACAGAAGACAATCTATAGTTGGGTGGGTAGGACTGAGAGAGCAGATGTGCAAAGAGTTTGATGAGTGAGCTGAGTATGACCCAAAAATTGAATGAACTTCACCAAGTTAATAATATTAAGAAGTATAGAAAATTGGGCAATGTTACATGCCTGTAATCCTAGCATGTGGAAGATATAGTGAAAGGTCATCATATGCTTGAAGACAGCCCTTTCTAAGTAAGTGTTATGATTCCAGGCACTGTGGCACAGCAAGGTTCTTCTTCATAAAGTTGAGAAGTAATATACAGGTTTTGTTTCCTATTCTTAGAAAAGCATACATACATAAACAATAAATCTAAATCACACATGCTCCACTTATTTCCTGCCTTTTACCTACTCTCTCCAATATATCTCACCTTGCACCTCATAGGATCTTTTATTTTTTATTAAAATTAGATTTTTTCCTAATAAAATCCATTAAAATAATCAAAATATAAGATAAAACAGAAAGTAACACATCAAAGTTTGACAAGACTGACAAAGGAAAGAGGTCCAAGACAAGGGATTAGAATGAGAGACCCACTTGTTTACACATTCACAAATCCCCAAAACACTACACTGGAAGTCATGGTTTAGACATAGAGGGCCTAATGTATACATATTTAGGTCCTGTGTCTGTTCCCTTAGACTCTGTTTCTAATTTCATGTCTCCTTTTGAAAAATTACCCTTTATCTCCATGAGTGCTCCCCATAGGTTTTGGGTACCAAGTCAGACACTAGATCATAGGCAGAGTTTCACTCATAAAATGAAGAAAATGACCCTCCCTCTCTTTGTGTTCAGGTAATGTCAGATCATCCTTTGTCCCTCCCTTGTTCATTCTGTTATCTTACACTGTTTGATCATATTCAGACCTTCTCTTATGAACAACAAATCTACGAGTTCTTGTATGGATATTTCCATGAATGTAAGTAGGTGTACTAAAATCATGTGTGCTACCCTCAGAGGTCAAAGGATGACATTGGATCCTCTGGAACAGAAACCATCTATTGTTCTGAGCCTCAATGCCTTTTTGAAAAGAGAAATTTTGTTTTTCTTTTAATTCCTTGTTTGAAATGATGCAATTATTTTTATTTTCTATCTATTTGTGTTTTGTCTGCATGTACATTGCACGGGGTGTCAGATCCCCTGGAACTGGAGTTCCAGTGACCTACCATGTGTATGCTGGAAATTGAACCTAGGTCCTCTGGATCAGCAGACAGTGCTCTTATCCATTGAGCCATCTCTACAACCTAAAAGCAGAGCTTCTGACTGCTGAGCCATCTCTACAGTCAACTCTGGTATTTTGAACTGGGGCAAGTCAAACATGTTTAAATATACCCTGATCAGACAAATATTGTGTTCTTTCATGCCACTTCTTGACTTTTTTCCTTAGATATTTTCTTTATTTACATTTCAAGTGTTATCCCCTTTCCTGGTGTCCATTCTGAAAACCCCCTATCCTCACCCTTCCCCCTGCTCACCAACCCACCCACTCCTGTTTCTTGGCCTTGACATTTCACTATACTGGGGCATAGAACCTTCACAGGACCAAGGGCCTCTTCTCCCATTGATGACTAACTAGGCCAACCTCTGCTACATATGTAGCTAGAGCCATGAGTCCCACCAAGTGTTTTCTTTGGTGGGTGGTTTAGTCCCAGGGAGCTCTGGGAGTACTGGTTAGTTCATATTGTTGCTCCTCCTGTGAGGCTGCAAACCTCTTCATCTCCTTGTGTACTTTCTCTAGCTCCTTCATTGGGGACCCTGTGCTCCGTCCAATGGATGGATGTGGGCATCCACTTCTATAGTTGTCAGGTACTGGCAGAGCCACTTCTTGATATTGTCAAGGGCAGATCAAGACTTTGACAGAACTCCAGTGGTTTTAGTGTATGACACTTGACCTTACAAATTTAAAGATCACAGATGTCATAATTTCACCTCACCATTTACATTCCTTTCATAACTCACTCAGATTTCCATAACTTGGTAAGGCTCACATGCTTTCTTTCCAATTCTAGAACCACATTAAGACCTCTTCACTTTAAAAAATTGTCCTCTCATTTATTACATTCTGAACACAGTTTTCTCTCCCTCTTTTCCTCCCAGTTCCACCCCACAATGTCCAGTCTTCCCCAGATCCACTCCTCATTTTCCACTTAAAAACAGGAAGACCCCCCCAACTAAACATGGCATATCAAGTTTCAATAAGATTAGGCACCTCCCTTTATATTAAGAGTGGATGATGCAACCCAGTAGGAGGAAAATGGTTTCCTAATCAGGCAAGAGTTAGAGACAGCCCAAATATCATTGTTAGGGGTCCCACAAGAAGACTAGGCTGCATAATTATAATACATCTTTAGAGGGCCTATGTCAGTCCTTTGCAGAGTACCTGATTATCACTTCAGTCTGTGTGAGATTCTATGAGGCCTGGTTTGTTGATTCTATGTGTTTTCTTGTGGTATTATTGAAGGTCCTCTCTTCTACAATCCTCCCTCCCCCTTCTTTAGGATTTTCTGACCTACCTAATGTTTGCCTGTGAATCTTTGTATCTGTTTCTGTCAGTTGCTGGATGTAGCCTCTCGGACAAATGACTATGGCAGGCTCCAGACTATGAGTATAGCAAAATTTCATTAAGAATTATTTCATTCATATTTTTCTGGCTATTCTTGGTTCTATCCTTGTTCTCTGGAATATCCAGCCTCTAGTTCCAATGCCCCCAGGCAGTGTCAGGGATGGACTCCTTCTCATGGCATGAGTCTCAACTTGACAGATTATATGGTTGGTGACTCCCACAAGTTTTGTTTCACCTTTACCCAAGCACATCTTGTGGGCATGACAGATTGTATGTTGAAGACATTGGGGCTAGGTTGATGTACTAATCTCTCCACTGGAAGCCTTTCCTTGTTAGAAAACAACAACCTTGCCGTTTTATAAAAGTTCTTTTTTTTCTAAAATTGTTTCCATTCATACATTTAAGTAAAAAAAAACAATTTATTTTTTTTAAACTTACTGTTGCCTTTTACCACGTTCTTCCCTGTCTTCATATCATTAGACTCAGTAACACTAAAAAATTTATGTGAAGCAAAATGTTGATCCCAATCTACTTTTGTACAGCATAATGTTATAAAATAATATTACCTGTTGTCTTAGTCAGGGTTTCTATTCCTGCACAAACATCATGACCAAGAAGCAAGTTGGGGAGGAAAGGGTTTATTCGGCTTGCACTTCCATACTGCTGTTCATCACCAAGGAAGTTCAGGACTGGAACTCAAGCAGGTCAGGAAGCAGGAGCTGATGCAGAAGCCATGGAGGGATGTTCCTTACTGGCTTGCTTCACCCGGCTTGCTCAGCCTGCTCTCTTAGAAACCCAAGACTACCAGCCCAGAGATGGTCCCACCCACAAGAGGCCTTTCCCCCTCGATCACTAATTGAGAAAATGCCTTACAGTTGGATCTCATGGAGGCATTTTCTCAACTGAAGCTCCTTTCTCTGTGATAACTCCAGCTGTGTCAAGTTGACACAAAACTAGCCAGTACACCTGTGTACACATTGTATAACTTGTGAAGCTTTGTATGTTCTTAAAGCAAAACCCACAGAAAACACTATTCTTTCAACAATCTTTTGTGCCTTGTATAGACCAGAAAATGATGGCCCATGCATAGCAAAAATATCATCCAACTGATGTTTATAACATCCAATAGGAAAAAGAAAAGCCCTCACAAAATCCTAATCTTAAAGTAATGGGTGAAGATTTTAAAATAATGGACCCGTTATTCCAGAAGCATTTTCTATTACAGAGTTTGGAAACACTTTACCTAACCCTTAGATGTTCATCAGAAAATGCTTTAGATAGCTTCTCTGTGAAATGTCAACTATAAATGATGAATTTTCCAAGATTATCAGAGATTATAGAAGGAAGCGAGTTGTGTATATTGGGAAGGAATGCTAAGTCTAGTATTTACAGGCTGGAACCAAGCATCAGAGAATTACCTAATTTCTTCAAGGTTTATCAAAATTAGGTTTATATATTATATGCATATATGCATACATGTACATATGTATGCACACTCATATACACATAAAAAGGCTATATATGTATATATGTATGTATTTATGTATGTATGTATGTATGAATAATCATTATGTAGCTAAGAGAAAAACTGACACCATATTATAGGCTTAGATTTTTCAAAACCTCCTTTAATAAGGGTTCTTAAACACTTCAATCTCCTTTCTAGCCCACTGACCAAGGGTAGGAGAGAAAGATGGTTAATAGGAACAGAGGATGTGGTCGTGTTTAGAAGTAGTTCTATGGGGCTATTCCAATGTGTGTTGTCAGAATATCAGAAATCCATTCCAAAACATCAAACACAAATCAGTAGAAGCAGTCCAGTCCAATTGGCAAACACCAAACATGAATCACTAGCAGTGAATCAATTGTGAAGAAACCACAAAGCAATGCTGAGTTGGCATGAGTCTATGAAAGTGGTAGGAAGAAGGTAGAATACGACGAGGAATTCTTTGATGTGTTTCTTTCTATGAAGTCATGACAGGGGAAGATCAGAGAAGATTAAGAAACTGTCAAAAGGCAAACAAATGTGAGAGTGTCATTTACTGTCTGTTGTATTATACTCTTTACATATTTCAAGTATCTTCTCAAGTGTCTGAGTCAGAAAAACATCCTATCACATGTCTGCCTCAGTAAAAACCCACTCACTTTTCTGCTTCACCAAAACACCCTCTCAGATCTCTGCATCAGCAAAACATTTTCTCATAAGACATCTTCCAGCAAAACATCACATGGCACAACTGAATCTCCAAATAAGTCAGACATTTACCCTCAGCACACAGTGCACACTGTGCTCAGATTTAGGTATGAAGACATACTTTTCTTTATCTGTTCACAGTTCCTGCTGTTGAGAGGATCAAACAACAAGGCATGGCATGCTGCAGGTCATATGGAGTTATCCTCTCATTCTTAAAATTACACGAAGTGTTCTAGTCATTCTAACTAGAACATTACTGGTTTAGGGTTCACAGTAAGCTCCCAAGGGAAAACAAATCCACCATCAATTAAATGTTATAATATTAAAAAATACTAATATGTGCCAAAATATTAAGATATAAAATACCACTAGGAGAAAGGCAGATTCAACAGAAAAAGACAAGAAGGTCCAATAAAAACTAGGGACGTAGTTTTAATTTTAAATGATGAAAAGTAAAAACTTATGTGTTACATGCATAAAATGAAGAGGCTACAGTTTTACTGATATCTGAACCTTTACCAAAATTAACTTAGGAAAAGTCAAAGGACAATTCCCTGGATATATAAGAAGCAATCTATCAATGAAGAGTATTTTTCAAAGTTAATATGCTAACATTTAGGCAAAACTTATATGACAGTGAGACATAAAAAGGAGGATAACAAATCATTTATTGTCCAGGTACCTTATGCTGGTCTATCGCAAGCACATATATTTTTTCAACTGTAAAGTTTACATCTGCTAATTGACAATTACACAAGGTTATTAAAAAGATCTTGAGATTCCACCTTACTCCAATCAGAATGGCTAAGATAAAAAACTCAAGTGACAACAGATGCTGGTGAGGATTTACAGGAGGGGGAACACTCCTCTATTAATGATAGGGTTGTACACATTGTATGGTCAGTCTGGAAGTCCATCTAACAATTTCTCAGAATATTTGGAATAGTTCTACCTGACAACCCAGCTATAGTGGTCTTTGGCATGTACCCCACCATACCACAAGTACATATATGATCCTCTATGTTCACAGAAGCTTTATTCAAAATAGCCATTAACTGGAAACAACCAAGGTGTCCTTTGACTTACGATATATTCAGAAAATATCATTCATCTATACAATGGAATACTATTCAGCTATAAAAAGGCATCATGGTTTTGGGAGGCAAATACAGGCTTAGATTCTTCTCAACCTACTTTAATAAGGGTTCTCAGTTGCTCTAACATCCCTTCTAACCAATTACCCACCAGAGATAGTGCAGCAAAAGGATTAATAGGGCAAAAGTGGCATGTAGACCTGTATAGAAATAGTTTTTTTGGGGCAATACCTATCTTCATTATCAGGATATCAGCAGTTCAGGTCACAAGAAAGAGCAACTATAGTTTATCCATTCACAAACACTGTTCCAAGGTAAAAGCCAGGACATAGACACACTGTATTTCCGCCTCCACATGACTGTCCACCTGTGCCCTATTTTCATTGTTAGATCATGAGGTATCACTGCTTGGTGCCTGCTCTGGCAAGAGGCTCTTTTATAAGTTCTCTCACTTGGTTAATGAATCTGGTCCATAAAAATGGAATTCCAAGATTTAGCACATTTATATTGATGCAAATGTCATTTTTAAAAAGACTTTTTACAAAGGAGACATCTCATGACCCCACTATATCCAAGAAGGCTTGAATACCAAACTTAATCTCTGTCACTTATAAATAAGTGCAGTGCCAGCTAAACTTTGGTTCTGTTGGCTTTTTGTAATAACATTCCATTAACTCTTAAATAATAAAATGCCCAATTCTTGCTAGTTTTTAAAAAACTTTTTTACATTAGGAAAGAAAAATTAGATATTATATAGAAAGTAAATATGTATTTTTTGCATTTTTAAAAAATTATGAGACAATTAAAGTCTGTCATCAGAAGTTAATACCAAGGACCACCTAATACCTACCTCTTATTTCTTCTTATCATAATTGAAATAAAATGTTGCCTTATTAAGAAAGAAATGAATAGAACTATCCACATTTGCTAATGCTCTAGTCACAATACAAGAAATATAAATATCCCAGATGTCCAATGTGGTGGATTGAGTAGGTATGGCCCCTTAGAGTCATGTATTTGAATGCTTTGCCACAGGGAACAGCACTATTAAGAGGTGTGGTCTTGTTGGAATAACTATGGACCTCTTGGAGGAAGTATGTGACTATGGGTGTGAGCTTTGAGGTCTCCAGTGCTCAAGCTACATCAAGTGACACAGTCTCCTTCGGTTATCTTCAGACTCAGATGTACATCTTCCAGCACCTTCTACAGCAAAATGCCTGCCTGCACTTTGCCATGCTCTGTTCCATTATGATGTTGGATAAAACCTCTGAAACTTTGAGCCAGTTCCAATTAAATGTTTTATCTTCTAAGAGTTGCTATGGTCATGGTGCCTATATGTAGCAATGAAGCCCTGAGACACTGAGCAACTAATGAATGTTTAATAAATATATGGTATATTCACATAATGGAAAATTCTTCTGATGACAAGAAAAAATGTAAAATCCAGAAGTTAATGGATAGAACTAGAAATAATTATGCTATGTGAGATATGGAGAAGTAAAAAGAGAATTTTTACATTTTTCTCTCATGTTTTGATATTAAATTTGAATATTTAGATATGTGTTATTTATGTTTAATTACTTTAGTAGTCAAGAATTTAGTAAGAGTAATGGGGGTTCAAGAGAGAGGGAACTGAATAGTGTTATAAAATTATAGGGAAATAATGACACATGGGGGTCAATTATGGGTGAGTATATGATTGAAAAGTAGAGAAGGGAATATGAAGGGGGGTCATTATCACTAAATGTCTTTTGAAAAAGCATACAAAAACACCATAGAAGAGGAGCTTCTCACTCTATGTTAATAACATGTTAAAATAGTTCTAATGGAGTTAAACTACATTACAGAGAAGGTTTGACCTCTGGCTATCAAAAGAAATCCTCCAATTCCCAGAATGGGTTACTTCTTTTTAAGTTTCTTTTTAAGCAATTCTATAGCTCCCTGAACAATACAAACTATTGCAAATAGAGGTGTAAATTCTCTTGGTTAAAAACACCACAAACAGAACTCATATAATACGGAGAAATCATACTGTTATATAAATATTCTTATGCCATCTAGGTGTATATGTGTGGTATAAGAAAGCAGACTGAACAAGTCATGTGGGATAAGCAGTGTCCTGGTGGTAAAAGGTGCTATGTATAGTACTAGAGGCAAAATGTAGTTCCATATGTCACCCACTTCTGTTGAAGAAATTATATAATCCTTGCCTAAGGTTTCTACCCTGCCTCTGATGCATTGGTTCCCATATAATAGACAAACACAGTCTTTATGTTTACAATAAGCTTTAAACATCACAAGAACTGAGTGAATACCTACACTCCACGCTATCAGTATCTACTTTCCTGTCGATTATCCCACATTATTACTTAATATTTACTATATTTAATCTGGACTTCTCTTTACTCCAATGGGCCAGTCCTCATGGTCATAATTTTATTGCTTACCTAACCCAGGGCATCTTCTCCTTCATGCTTCTACACCTTATTCTCCTCATTTTAATCCAAAGCACATGAAACCTAAACCAGAACTATGTCTCTTTTTCCAGGTATTGACTACTGATGATTTTTAAATTTACCAATCAGAAATAACTTGGGGACAGTGTCACTACATGTGCATTCTCTCATTTTGGGGGTAACAAATCTTGGGTTCTAGTATTAGCGTTAGAATACAAGGAGCATCAGATCAACTTACTACACAATTCTGAATCCTACAGGCAATAACAGTGACTGGCATGATGAAATATGCCCATTGGTTCATTAGTGGCATGAACATTTTAGGAAGTCAATCACCTTCTGATTTTATCTATGTCCCAGTACATGCAATAGAACTCATACCTGGAATTGCTAAAAGGCACTCAGGGAAAGTTCAATAGTTAAATATTGCTAAGTGATCATATTACTAGAACATTTTTATTGATCTATTGACATACCTGTAAATCTCTGCATGCCTTAGTCCTCACGAGAGAAACTTCTTGAACCAGGTGTCAATTAATAGAGAAATTCTCAAGGGGACATAGCAGATAATAAAATACTGCAATGTTCAGTACGTATCATACCTCTTCCACCAAGGAATATGGGTTGGGTAGACCTTTAAGAAGCAGAGATAGCATATGCAATGGTGTCAGCATTTGGTGGCGGATTATGGGATGGATCCCCAAGTGTGGCAGTCTCTAGATGGTCCATCCTTTCATCTCAGCTCTAAACTTTGTCTCTGTAACTCCTTCCATGGGTGTTTTGTTCCCAATTCTAAGAGGAGGCAAAGTGTCCACACTTTGGTTTTTGTTCTTGAGTTTCATGTGTTTTACAACTTGTATCTTGTATCTTGGGTATTCTAAGTTTCTGGGCTAATATCCATTTATCAGTGAGTACATATCATGTGAGTTCTTTTGTGATTGGGTTATCTCACTCAGGATGATACCCTCCAGGTCCATCCATTTGCCCAGGAAGTTCATAAATTCATTCTTTTTAATAGTTGAGTAGTACTCCATTATGTAAATGTATCACATTTTCTGTATCCATTCTTTTGTTGTCTCTTGTGAGGCTATGCCGGTGATAGGCAAACACAGAAGTGGGTGCTCACAGTCAGCTATTGGATGGAACACAGGGCCTCCAATGAATGAGCTAGAGAAAGTACCCAAGGAGCTGAAGGGGTCTGCAACCATATAGGTGGAACAACAATATGAACTAAACAGTACTCCCGGAGCTCACGTCTCTAGCTGCATATATAGCAGAAGATGCCCTAGTCAGCCATCATTGGGAAGAGAGACCCTTGTCTTGCAAACTTTATATGCCTCAGTACAGGGGAACAGCAGGGACAAGAAGTGGGAGTGGGTGGAGGGTGTGGTGGACTTTTGGGATAGCATTTGAAATGTAAATAAAGAAAATACCTAATTAAAAAAATTGAAAATGATTTAAAAAAAAAAAAGAATGTGACAACCTGTAACACATTCTATTTGAAAATCTTAAAAAAAAAAGGAAACAGGGGGGTTGCACATACAAACTGACAATATTTGTGACAGAAAGCAGAAGATCCATGTAAGCTCTAGCACAAATCTCCTAATGTTTTACCAACTTGAATGAAGCTAGGGTCATCTGTGAAAAGGAATCTTAATTGGTAAAATATCTCCATAAGATTGACTTTAGCTAAATAGGTATGCCGTTTCCTTAGTAATAATTGATGTGGGAGGTCCCAGGCCACTAAGGCCAATGCTAGCTATGGGCTTGTGGTCTGGGTAGCACAAGAAAACAGGCTTAGAAAGTCATGAAGAACTTTCTCTTCATTAATGTATCTCAAGCCTTGGGTTGAGGGTTTGGTGTAAATGTCCCATTTAAAGGTTAACATTCACAGTAACTTACTCAAGATTTGAGCACTTACAGATCTCTGCATTAACCACCACGTGTTGTAATACAAGATTCTCTGAAAAATGTAAAGTAGCACAGATCTATGAAAACAATATTTAGAAGGCACTTCAACACTACTAAAATTTTCTAAATCAACATCAAAACATTATACTCTCAGCCTTATGTTTTTCAACAATGGATTTTGACAGTGTTTAAAGTACTAACCATAATCTCTTTCCTGTGGATCAAATGTTTAATGTATTCAAAAGAGTGCTAGGTCATCCTCTTTGATAGTCTTGCCATTATTGCATTGGTAGCTACATATTGCCTGGTATGTTCAAATTATAGATGACAGTATCAATCACTTGGCAACAGTCATGCCATCATCATACACTTGCTAAGACATACATGGACTGTAACTGATAAAGTCTGAAGACAAGGATCAGTGCAATAATTCCAATTATTTTCTCCAAGTCCTGCCAAACTCACAGGGAATCTGCCTGATTCAGTAGGTCAAATATCCATGACACATTTCAGTATGTCATCACTTCTGTTGTGACATGTGGGAATTCTAACCAGTTCCTGTGACATTATAGACAAGATAATCTTCTACCACATCACTACATCTCCATTTTCCCAAGTCAGAGGCCATGTGAATCAAGTCTCCAAGCATCAATGACTATGTATACATTGTTTATGAGGTCAAAGGCAGTGCTTTCCCTAGCCAAGTAGGATTTTCCTTTGACAGCACAATCAGAATCCAGGGAAATACATAGAAGGAGTTTCTTTAAAACTGAAAATAGAACTCAGATGGTCTAAAACTTGAGAACACAAATTATATATTTTATCTCATATTGTTGTCTTCTGAATTCACATGCACACAACATTGCATAAGTGCACATGAGTATGCCCACATATTCAGTGTAATTAAAAATTATGAAATTTTATTATGAAAAACATGTGTCTTTGTGTGACAAAATTCTGTGACCATGATAAATAGTATATGAAAGCTGCTAATTGGCCTTAAGATTTCAGAAGATTTGCGTCCATGATGGTGGAGTGAAAACATGGTGACAGAGTGAGTTTAGAGCTCACATCTTTATCCCCAAGCAGAAACAGGAGAACTAGAGATAGTGGAAGGCATTTAATTTTAACCCTTGGTTTAAAGATGCATTTCCAGCAACAAGGCCATAATTCTTCCTTTTCTTCTATCATTTTACATCCCAATAACTGCCATCTTCCTGGTCAACCCCTCCCACAATTTTCCTACTGCACCATTCCCCTTCTCCTCTCAGAGGGTGTAGCCACGCTTGGGTATCCTCCCATCCTGGCACATGAAGTCTCTATGGGAATAGGCTCATCCTCTCCCACTGAGGCATCCCATTGAGAAAAACATACCTCTCATACCTGCAGCATCTTTTGGGATAACCTCCATTCCATTTGTTGGGGACCCATATCGAATCCAAGCTGTACATCTGTTGTATATGGGTAGTGAGACCTAGGTCCTGCTAATGTATGCTATTTAGTTGGTGGTTCAGATTCTTAAAGTCAACAGGTACAGGTTAGTTGTCTCTCTGTTGGTGTTCCTGTGGTGTTCCTGTCTCCTTTGGGATACAAAATCCTTCCCCCTACCCTTCCCTAAGACTCCCCAAGCTCCATCCACAGTTTGGCTATGGATGTCTGCATCCATTTGAGTCAGCTGCTTGGTGGAAGTTTTCAGATAACAGCCATGCTGGACCTCTGTCTGCAAGAATAAGAGACTATTATTAATTTTATCAGAGATTGGTGATTTCCCATGGAATGGGTGTCAAGTTGGGCCTCTTCTTGTTTGGCCATTCCCCTAGTTCTGTTCCATCCACAGTCTCTGAACATTATTTAGACATGATAAATTTTGTGTGAAATATTTTGTGACTGGGATGGTGTCCATATTGCTTCACTGAAGTTCCTGCCTAGACACAGGTGGTAGTCTACTCAGGATCCATATCACCAATGCCATGTTTCTCAGCTGAGGTCCTCCCCACTGATTCTTGAGTACATTCTTTATCCCAGATGTCTGTCTTGTCTTGGAGATGCCTTTGCCTTCCTATCTCCATTAGTTGCAGATTTTTTTATTCATTCTCATGGCCATTTGACCATCTTGCCTGGCCTTCCCAACATCTGATCCTTAACCTTCCCATTTCTTTCCCCATTCCCCCTTTCACTCAATTCAATCCATCCATCTTCCTTTTAATGACTATTTTATTCTCTCTTCTACGTGAGAATCAAGCATTCTCACTTGTGAAAGCCATAATTCTTAATGCTTTCAAGCAACCACACCTGGTAAGCATGAGTTTCAGTGTCTGGTACTTATTTACAGACATTTTATAAAATGCCACATCATTAGAGATAAGATAAGAATCTGTCAAGTAACTGCAGTCAGAGAGAGTTCTTGAGATTAATGATGGGAAAATTTGATTCAAGGCACAATTACAAGAGGTTCTATAGTGGCAGATTCCAGGCATTCACAGTTTTCTAAAATACACAGCAAATAAACAGGGGACCACTAGATAGCAGCTCTCTGAATACATGTGTTATGTCTCAATATCTACAATTAAACTAGCAAAGCATAACAGGGAAAGATGTTAAGCAAAATATGATGTCTGTAGCAGTTTTTGTTGTTGTTGTTGTTTTGTTTTTTTGTTTTTTCCCATATTCCTTGTTTGGCAAGCTCTGTCATTCACTATCATGACGGAGTGTCAGCGTCCAACACTGGCTGTTATTGAGAACAAAGCTTAGGACAGAGCTCAGAGGTCTTCAGTATACTCTGTCTGATTGTCAGATTGAAAAGACTATTTTTATCTATATAGTTGTGTTTGTGTGCATGTGTATTTGTATGTATAAACACATATTACATTTATACCAGAGTGACTTTGGGTCTGTTCATAGTTATCATATTTCAATTGGGTTCCCCCTTTGGAGTCCTTTGTTTTGTTAATAATGTGATTTAAGAATGTACTCAAATGGAAGCTCCAGAACAATCTTGTTAGTGTTAAGAAGACAAATATGATAGACTTTTGATCAACCCTTCTCTTTGGCAATTTAGGCACACAGGTGGACAAACTTAAATCTTTACTTGTTTAAGGTCAAATCCACTTTAAGATCTTGTATTCAAGGTCACTTGGAATAGCAGGAACCACTACACCCTTTATATTTTCATCTACCATATTATCCATCTATGTGAGAATAGGTCAAAGACTTTGTTGGTCCCTGGCATTATTATTAACATGGAAGAAAAGTTTCCTGTATCTTGAATGTCATCTTTTTAGATTAAACACTGATAACCGGTTAACCTATTGGGTCTACATGACCTCCCAGAATTAGAGGATAGGTGATTTTCATTAATACAGTGCATTTTGTATAATGATCTTCATTCCAATAGGACCTCATTGACCTTGGAAGATCACCACATTTATTTTATCTGTTTATACCAGTATAGACTTTCAAGTGCCTGTATTTAGAACCCAGGAAGTCACTTATATCAGTATGATTTGTAAAGGATTATTTTTATTCTGTGTTTAGAAATTATTGTTCAAACAATATATGTGTTTGTGATATGTAAGGTGGGTTCAAGGAACAATCAGCAGTACTCATAAATATTACAGGGAGCAGATTAATACAGAGAGAACTTTATAGACTTTAAGGCCACCAATGCCATTTCTACATCTCATATTTTTACATTCCTTTTATTACTTACTCAGACCCCCATACTTTGTTTACCAGCATTGTTTCTGGTGGTGGGGAAATATCCAGTCACCTTAACCATTATGCATTATGCAGGAATCCTTCTTTGCTAGAATTATTTCTAACCCCACAACTTGTCTTTTTCCTACTTACTGTTTCCTTTCACTTTATTTCCTTTCTTCATAACATGAAAGACAGAGGCATTAAACAATTGAGATCAAAGGGTAAAGTACATAAAACTACATATTTCCACAATGTAAAAAATTAATATTCTTGGATGCATATTGCAAGAATTGTTCCTGGGACCCACCCTTCTCAACATACATACAAATATGTTTAAGCAATAATTTATAAACTTATAATAAAAATTAAAAAAAACTAATGTTTACATGTTGTACAGCAAACTGTAGAGTAAGCACAAGTCATTCGACAATATTTTTTGCTTAGTGCATTTTTTCTACAGACAATAGCTGTGCTTTGATTGTTAGTGAGTTTTAATACCATGTTGAGAGAATTAGATACCTAACAACACACCAAATTGAATTTTACAGTATCCAAGATAATAAAAATCTTTGTTAAAACTATCATCTAAGAGTCAGTGGCCACAGATGTTTAGACAGATGGTGCTCTTTATCCGTCTGCTGAATGAGCATCCTTTTAGATATGTCTATTATAAATATTTTTCTATCTTGTTATAAGTAATGCCCTCTTTCTGCTGGGATGAATTTACCCCTTTACTGTTCTTAAAACCACAATGTCTTTATATTTGGCCAATATTTTTGTACTCATAGCTGCTGATTTCCGAATCTGGACACATCTTAATTCAGGAAAACGAATTTTAGATGACATGTTAAAACTAATGTATTGTGCTTGAAGTAAAAATCCAAATCCCACCTTAGAAGCATCCTCACAATGAGCTCACATATCACAGGACAGTGTATACACAAAAAGCATTATATCCTCTATAAAACAGCACATTGTATAGGACAACCCACAGATGTCTCATTTGGCTCAGGTGGGGAGAGTACTCCCTGTGTGGGCAGGTGGAGGATGCCAAGAGGTTCACCAGCCACCATGGAGAACTGTTGGGCTTTAGAAACCCAGGTGCCTTCCTATCAGAATAGGTTGGGAGGACATCTAGAGGTCTGCCTACCTTCACAATATGCAATCCAGGTGAGTTGAGGATGCTCAGAAGACTATGTGCCACATAGCCATTATGATGTGCAAGTATGTGGTGGACAGATGGAAGAGAAAGAAAAGCAGAACACTTTTAGCTTCATGAAGGGAGGTATAACTGGAGATGTGAAGGTGAAGTATAGATTGCCCACCACCTGAGATCATGGTGAAGTCTAAGCCTGTGCTGCCACTGAGGGTCATGTATGAGTCTGTGGCCATGCAGAAGCAGGGTTCTGTGTCAATATAGTGGCTCATGTTACCACATAAGACCTTGAAGTCATCCCTGGTCTGGGTTGCTTCTGGACCATGTAGATGTCCAAGTGCAGTGCAGAGCTTGTCCTGCCCCTAACTGGCTGTGGTTCTCTAAACAATTGGACCCTCCTCTTAGCCTCTGCAGCACTAAGGGGAGCTATTCCTGTACCTTTCCTAGGCAGGAAACACAGTAGTGCCCTGGTGAAAAAGGCACAGGTGAATTTGCCCCACCATTCTTCTTCCATGAGGTGGTAGCCGCATGGGGTAGATCCCATTCCACTTTACACCCCTGTAGCAGTAGGGAGAGCTTGCCCCAAGGCCATGAGAAGGTGAGAGCTGGCCCTTCCTCTTACCAGCTGAAGTATTTGCAGAGCTAGCTGTGGCAGTGCTGCAGAGCTCATTCTGCATGGGGAAGAGCTGTTGAGCTGACCAATGTATCTATAACCCAGGCACAGATTTAGAGCACTAAGTTGGCCCATCCCAACACCTACCTAATCTATGACTGTTAGCGCATATGAAGATGCTAGTCTTTCAGATCAAAAGCTGCAGGATTTCTACAACAAAGGATATCTGAGAGAAAACCCAGAAAGGATCCAATATTGATGGTGTGGCAGAAGTCATAGGCCTGAATATTTGCAAGTAAAGATGTATGGATAAAAGGGTATACTGTGGGACAATGAAATGTTTTTTATGTTTTGTTTATTTGTTAATTTCTAAATTGTGGGGGAATGTTACAAGGGGAAAGGGCATATATGAAGAGTTGGGGATATAAATAGGACTGGGCATGTATTATATGAAACATGAATAAAAATTTAATAACCTTTTAGAAAGGGAGGCTGCAAATGCAAATGACGTCTTCTTGCTGAGGCCCAAATAACTATAGAGGGAACTCTGGTGTGTGCTAGAAGGCAGACTTCAAGTGGAGTTCATTGATAACAGGATAGACAAAAGCACCTAAGAATTAACCACTTGCCCCTTGCTCCATGGAAACTAGGCAAACACATGCACATGAATGTGCACATGCATGCCCACACACACACACACACACACACACACACACACACACACACACAAACAAACACACACACACACACAAAAACTAAGGATGGTCTTCATTAACAACAGAAAGCACACATACACATTGAAGCTGAACACATTTCTACTCAATTATAATTTGGTTAGGGAAGAAATAAAGGAAGAAATTAAAGACTTTTTAGAATTTAATGAGAATGATGGCCAGCATACCCAAGCTTATGGGACACAGAGAAAGCAGTTCTGAGAGGAAAATTCATAGCTCTGATTGCCTCCATAAAGAAATTGAAGAGAGCATATACTAGCAGCTTAACAGTACATCTGAATGATCTAGAACAAAAGGAAGCAAATACACCAAGAGGAATAGATGTCAGGAAATAAACTCAGGCTGAAATCCTCCAAGTAAAAGCAAATAGAACTATACAAAGAATCAGCAAAACCAGGAGTTGGTTCTTTGGGGAAATCAACAAATAGATAAACGCTTAGCCCAGCTAACCAGAGGGCAAAGAGACAGAATCCAAATTAAAAAAATCAGAAATGAAAAGGAGGAAATAACAATAGAAACTGAGAAAATTAAAAAAAAAATCAGATCCTAACACAAAATTCTATACTCAAGAAAACTGGAAAATCTTTGCTGAAATGGACAATTTTCTAGACAGATACTAGGTACGAAATTTAAATCAATGTAGTACTCAAGTTCTAGCTAGAGCAATTAAAGAAGAAAAGTAGGTCAAAGGGATACAAATTGGAAAGGAAGAAGTCAAAATATCACTATTTGCATATGACATGATAGTATACTTAAGTGACTACAAACATTTCACCAGAGTACTCCTAAACCTGATAAACAACTTAGGCAAAATGGCTTGATATAAAATTAACTCAAACAAATCAGTAGTCTTCCACTACTCAAAGGATAAACAGGCTGAGAAAGAGATTAGGGAAATGACATCCTTCACAATAATCACAAATAACATAAAATACCTTGCTGTGATACTAACCAAGCAAATAAAAAAATCTGTAGGACTAGAACTTCAAGTCTCTGAAGAAAGAAATTGAAGATCTCAGATGGAAAGATCTCCCATGCTCATGGATTGGAAGGATTAATATAAGAAAAAATGACCATCTTGCTGAAAGCAATCTATAGACTCAATGCAAAACAAAAACTGGAAACAATCAAGATGTCCTCCAATAGAACGGATACAGAAAATGTGGTATATTTACACAACGGAGTACTACTCAGCTACTAAAAACAATGAATTCATGAAATTCATAGGCAAATGATGGAACTAGAAAATGTCATCCTGAGTTACAAAAGAATACACATGGTGTCCACTCACTGATAAGTGGATATCAGCCCAAAAGCTCAGAATAACCCAAATAAAATTTATAAACCTCATGAATCTCAAGAGGAAACACCAAAATGTGATGCTTCAGTCCTTAGAAGGAGGAACAAAACACTCACAGGAGGTAGAGGTTGGGAAACACTTGGGAGGAAGCAAGGATGGGGAGTGGGAAAAAAGAAACCGCATCAGGTTAGGGAGAGATGGGGATGATATACAGATGGTCAGGAATTTGAACAGAGGTGTGTAGCCATGGGGGATGGGGAACTGGAGGTAGCCACCAGCAAGTCCCAGATTCCAGGAAAGCAAGAGGCTCCAAGGAACCAGTATGGATGAGATTAGCTGAAATACCAAACAAAGGGGAGAGAGATCCTGTACACCATATCTAGATGTTAAGCAAGGCCCCTGGTTGAGGGATGGAGTCACTCATCTCCAAATTCTTAACCCAGAAGGGCTTCTGTAGAAAGAAAATAAGAAAAAAGGGGAACAAAATGTGGAGTGGTGACTAAAGGAAAGGCCATCCAGATAGTGAACTACCTGATGATCTACCCCATATACAGACACCAAACCCAGATACTATTGTGGATACCAAGAAGTGCTTGTTGACAGGAACCTGATATGCCTGTCCTATGAGAGGTCTTATGTGCCAGAGCCTGACAAACACAAAGGTGGATTCTCGCAGCCAACCTATGGACTTAGCATGGGCTCCAAAATGCAGGGGTTAGAGAAAGGATTGAAGGAGCCAAAGGGTTTGAAGCCCCATAAGAAGAACAACAATATCAAACAACCATACCTCCCCCACCCCCCAAGAGATCCCAGGGACTAAACGAACAACTGAAGATTACACATATAGGGAACCATGGCTTCGGCTGCATATGTAGCATAAGCTGGCATTGTCTGGCATCAAGAGGAGGAGAAGCACTTGGTCCTGTGAAGGCTAGATACCCCAGTGTAGGGGAATGTCCGGTCAATGAGGTAGGAGTGGGCGGGCAGATGGGGGAGTGGGTAGGAGATGAGGGTTCCAGAGGGGAGACCAGAAGATGAGATAACACTTGAAATGTAAATATATAAGTATCCAATAAAAAAGAAGAAAAAAATTAAATAAAAATCATAAGCCATAGAAATGAGCAATAGGAGGGGGTCAAGTACACAAGAAGACGTACAGAATCAACTGACCTCAGCCCATGGTTGATCACCAACACTGAACCACCAACCAACGGGCATGTGAGGGCTAGACCTAGGACCCCTATGCAGATGGAGTATATACACAGCTAGTTTTTCATGTGGGTCACCTAACAATTAAAGAAAGGACTGCCTCTGACTCTGCTGCCCAACTTTAGATCCCTTTCCCATAGCTGGCCTGCCCTGTCTGGTTCAATAGGAAAGGATGCATGAGACTTCTGAGACTTCATGTACTAGGGCAGGTAACCATGCTCCACCGTACTCTCTGTAGAAAGGGGATATGAAAATGGGGAATGGGGTATGAGGGTAGAACTTGGAGGAGAGGAGGGAAGATGCGTGTTTAAGCTGTAAAGTGAATAAATAAAGTAATGAGGAAAAAAGAAAATGTGGTACATTTACACAACAGAATATTCCTGGGATGTAAAAATTGTAAAAATAAAATTTGTAGGTTAAGTTAATGGATCTAGGAAATAATCATACTATGTCACATGCCCCAAACTCATAAAGACAAATAAGATACTGCATTTGTCTATATGTGGATGTTAGTTGTTGGGTCATTGATAAAAAAATCCTACAATTCATAGAACCATAGAAATTAAGTATAGAGTAATTGACTAGTAGGATAAGATGTGTCTATCCAGGAAGGGGAACTAGAATAGATAATAAGGGATGGATGACAGAGGGGAAGAGCATGGGGCATCAAATGAAGAGGGGCAGTGAAGAAGAAGCTGATGGAGGGAATGTGGGTATAGACAGCTAAAAGTGAGTGTTTTTAGTGTTTGGAAATGCAGCATGAGTTTCTAAGAAATATACATGTGTGAAGTCAATTTAACTAAAAAAAGAAAAAAAAAAACAAAGGGATTATGTAGCAAGAAGTGGACACCGATTTCCACCAAATGAAGCTTTTCAGAACCATAATGGGTTATGGCTATTAGGGTTGTGCTCAAATGGATCCCAAGTGAATTCTCCAAACCATCCGGGCTTTTATGAAGGCTACTTGCTGAACTCTACAAACTGACAGTAGAACCCTATTGTTGTAGCCAACACTTAAATAATTCCTTGGACATAAAAAAGTTGAGCTGTTGCATACTTAGATTATTTACCCCTATGAAGAGTGTTCTTGATACTGTAGAGCACTCTGCATGCTAACAAAGAAAAGAATAGTAAACATCAATCCAGCTATAAACTTTGTTATTTGTAATGTGACCTGCCTAAAAGATATGGAGCACAATAATTATACAAAGCTCGTGGAAGTAACCAAACAGTATCTGGCCTGATTGAAGGACCATCCTCTGAAATGGAACACATTCCTGAAACTGGCTGGTGAAGAAGAACCTGAGATAAAGTAGTTCAGGGCCACAGGGCAACACGAAATACTAGTGTACTTCTAAAGAAATATACCAACAAATTGACTTCTAATCATATTCAGCTACACTTATAGATCAGCACCTTGTTTGGCCATCATCAGAAGATTCCTTTTCCAGCAGATAGGGACTAACAATCACTATATTTTATAGCCATAAAATATGTAGACTGAGATACTTTTGAACACTCAGTCCTGGATGGGATGTCTTCATCAAATCCCTTTCTTCAGGAGTTATAGAAGTCTTTTGGATTGGAGACCTAGGAAGTATAAGAGCGAAAGGGGAAGGAGGGCACAAAAGAAGTAAGATCCTTTAAACACAGCATGCACATATACACTCCAAGAAAATGAGAGTTTATGTACTAGACCTTCATGGCTCTGTACATGATGAGATCCTAGAGCTTAAAGACATGGACACATGCACTCAACATTGACCCAGAAGCTAGATGATAACCACATGTTATTTAAAAAAAAAAAAAGAACTTTTTTTTTTTTTTTGCAAGGGGGATCTCCCAGGGGGAAAGGAGTCATTCTTATGGGTAGGCCCCATGCAAATCAGTAGATGGCCAATACAAACTGAACTTACTAGCATCCCTTAGGTTCATTTTCTCATAATGGTTATTCAGGGAATTCCTTTTACTTTTAACCTCATTTGTCTATTGTGTACATTTTATGGTTTTCAGTTTTGCATTTATATGGGAATACTGTGTGTGAAAACGTGTGTGTCTGTGTCTATACATGTTTCTTGAGCTTTTTATTTACACTGTCTGATGCTCTGAAACAGCAAGAGTAACACATTGACTTCCCAAGACAAGGGAAAACTTATGTGATCTACCTCCCGTTCCCTACCTCCATTTTTCTTTTCTTCCTTCAGGGTCTCTGGATGACAATCTGGCATAGATATAACCTTTTATTCTGAGCTGATCACATTGGTTACATGGTAATTTTCCTGCCTCAACCACATTAGTGCTAGGATTACAATAGTGAGTCATGGCCATCATACAGATGTTCTACCCAGGTTTATTGAGTATCAGTGACTGTTAATAAAAGCATTTTCTGTGTTTATCCCTTTGGCTGATATTTTTCTAGGACCCCTAACGATCAACATTAAGGGAGAAATGGTGGGGAAACTTGCAGCCAAAATTTCACTGACATGCCTCAACCATACACGAAAATGCACAAAAGAAATGTGAAAGAAAATACAAATACAATCGAGAAGATAAAAGCATACAAATGTGATCATCAGCATGAGAATTGTGTTTGCTGCTCTGGCCTCTGGTTGAAGTCCCAGGCTCCCATTGGACCTGTGAATGTGTTTCAGGCTTTGGTGATGTCTATACAAGAGAAGCATCATGGAAACACTGGTCCATACCATGATGCTGATGAATATGGCATCGTGGACAAATCGTAAGAAGACCATGACTAACTCGAAACCAGAGTTAGAACATACCCACTTGCTGTTCGGGTCAGTGTTATTGTCTGTGTTCCATGGACCACTGATTTTTATAGGGATGTAGACATTATTTAAGACACTGATAATCCAACAACTATTACAAGAATAGTGCACAAATGTGGAGGTATTTCCTCTGAGTATCACTCTACTCCATTTACCAGGAACAAGAACGATAAACTGGTAAGAGCTCAGGATACAAGTAGTACACATGTTTGCACTTCGAGCCACCAGGCGAATGAAGTACTCAAGCTTACAGTTGAGGTCATTTAGAGGATTCCTTGGAACAAAAACTGTCATATTGCTTGGAAACCCAGTGAGGAGGATAATCAAGAGATTGCCCACAGTAATGTGGGCAAGAATGACATGTTTTGGTCTCAGTTGAGGGCCAGCAAAGTTAGGAGATAAATTATGGACAAGCAGAAGAATGTTGGCCACAGCTGCAATACCAACCTGGCAAAGCAAGATGATTTGAAGGGCCACTTCCTCAGTGGTTTTCAGGGCTTTATTAAGAGCAGACATAGAAAGACTTGGGTGAAAAATTGAGTGAAAATCAAGTGAGACAGTATTGTCTTCAAAACTCTTGTTAATTGTCTGTGCTTTGCAAATTGTTTGTAGTATTTTCCTGGGTAAGAAGACACCACTGTATTAAAACTCAGGAACATTTCCTGGTGAATTCTACACAGGCGTTAACTCCAAATATCATTTTGTACATATTGTACTTTCTGCTGCATAATGATGAAAGTGTATGAATGAAATAACTCCATCCCATCTCGGTTACTCAACATACACACATTTTAACATGGACTCTGGTGTACATGTGAACACCTGAAGAATTATAGACAGAAGGGCATCACTCCTTCATTTAAATTCAAGATCTTTTCTTGTGTTATAGAAATGTTTTAAGAAATGCAGATTTGCCACTGGAGACATGGTCCTGAATCTAATGTACTTTACTGGCTTTTGTGGTAATGCATACTTGTATTTCCACTCATTCATGCAAGCAAAGCACTCATGCAGATAAAACAAAATAAGTAATATTTAAAAAATAATACAAATGTATAAAAGACAATGTATACTTTATAATACAATGTGACTGAAATAAGTTACAGAAATTAGCTATCCACTTTTGATATATTTTAACCCTATTCATTGAAGTTATAGAATACAAAATACTACTTAAGTAAATTACTACTATCTTTGCCCACAGATAAAGCTTGATTTACATACATAGCACCTATGTGGAGTAAAGCCACAGGGACCAAATCATATCATTGATTTTTAATATTCTATAGTTTATCTCTTTTTACTAAGAAGTCAGATGCTGGATACATAACTGATTCATCTAACCTTCTCCCAACCATGCTCAAATCAATAACATCATCACAGTTGAAAACATTTCAGGAGCTGGAGAGATGGCTCAGTGGTTAAGAGCACTGAATGCCCTTCTGAAGGTCCTGAGTTCAAATCCCAGCAACCACATGATGGCTCACAACTATCTGTAATGGGATCTCACTCCCTCACTCCCAGTGTTCTTACATATAATAAATAAATACTTAAAAAAAACATTTCAGGACAAGGTGACTTGAAACTTTTAAAAAAATTCATCTTTGATCTGGAGCGTTTTTTGTTTTATTTTCCCCTAACAGGAACAAAAAGTCTCCACCAATCAACTAACAAATCTATCCTGAATATGGATGTCATATTCAGTGGTATTTTCAATTGAGTGCTAACCCATGAAACATACACTTTTGGGCAATAAAGAAATCAGTGAAATAACTCCATAAATTAGAGAGACAAAACAACAAACACTATAAATATTAATGTTAGCTTCAAAAGATGCTCCTGAGTTGCATGTGAACAAGAGAATTTTAAGCAGAAATCTACCAATGTAGGAATCTCACCTGCCAAACCACATCAAGGATCAGGTGGCTCACAGGGATGAAAGCCTTCTTCTTAGCATTTACTGAAGAAAAACAGCTATGACTATGTTTTCCCTTGAAGACTTTCTCTGGGCATTTACTTCCTGAGCAGATCCAAAGAAAGGCTTATATTTCCCATATTTTCCAGAGTGCTGTGCAGATTACTGAACGAGACCAGGATATTTATCCTCATGAAATCACAGTGTATCAGGAGTAACATCCCTCAAAGACTCCATTACTGTGTCATTTGTGGTATCAGTGTCTTACAGGATGATTTGGGATACATCTGATAGAGAAAAAATGTCATATATCCCCTGAGGAAATCTCTATTTTTACCTTCTAATAGTTAATGATGATGTCTATAAATTTGTTAGATGTTAATGAGTAGCTGTGTATAAGTTACAAGAAGTTTTCAATATTTCCTTTGGGAGAACCCAAGTTATGAATTTGTGTCATCAGATGTGGAGATATACACTCCAGAGCAGGTCAAAAGATTTGTTAGATGTATTTCCAGGGTGTCCATTTCACACTATGCTTTTGCTCTTGCAAAATTGTGCTGATACCAATACTTCCAGAAAGGTGATAATCATGTGATCTGGAGTCTTTTATCTTTCCACATGCAGACAGGGACATTTTAATCTGACAAATCTATTAACTGCAGTCAGTATTTCCTCTATGAGTTCTTGGGTTAACCCAATGTCCATTTGTTTTGAAATAGATCATGGCTCATTTTCTGAGACAATGGAGTCTTATTAGAAGCATAATAGATTTGCTATTTTGTATAGTATCTTATAAATAAAATATCAACCTTGGACATACAGGCAAGGATAAGGATTGAGTAATCATTAAGAAATATAGAGAACCATCATCATAGCTGTTTTACTTAGAATAGCCACGAAAGTGAAAGGTTAAATGTCCATCAATGTGATGAATGAAAAATGATAATGTCGTGCATTTGTACCATGGGATATTATTCATCTCTCTTTTTTTATCAATAACTTTATTTATTACGTATTTTCTTCAATTACATTTCCAATGCTATCCCAAAAGTCCCCTCTCCCCCCCACTTCCCTACCCACCCATTCCCATTTTTTGTCCCTGGCATTCCACTATACTGGGGCGTATAAAGTTTGCCTGACCAATGGGCCTCTCTTTCCAGTGATGGCCGACTAGGTCATCTTTTTATACATATGCAGCTAGAGTCAAGAGCTTTGGGGTACTGGTTAGTTCATAATGTTCCACTGATAGGGTTGCAGATCTCTTTAGCTCCTTGGATACTTTCTCTAGCTCCTCCATTGGGGGCCCTGTGGTCCATCCAATAGTTGACTGTGAGCATCCACTTCTGTGTTTGTTAGGCCCCGGCCTAGTCTCAAAAGGGACAGCTATATCACCTTCCTTGCAACAAAGGCTTGCTCGTGTATGCAATGGTGTCATCGTTTGGAGGCCAATTATGGGATGGAACCCTGGATATGGCAGTCTCTAGATGGACCATCCGTTTGTCTCAGCTCCAAACTTTGTCTCTGTAACTACTTCCATGGGTGATTGTTTCCAGTTCTAAGAATGAGCAAAGTGTCCACACTTTGGTCTTCGTTCTTCTTCAGTTTCATATGTTTTGCATAATGTACCTTATATCTCGCTATACTAAGTTTCTGGGTTAATATCCACTTATCAGTGAGTACATTTCATTTGAGTTCTTTTGTGATTGTGTTACCTCACTCAGGATGATGCCTTCCAGGTCCATCCATTTGCCTAGGAATTTCGTAAATTCATTCTTTTTAATAGCAGAGTAGTACTCCATGGTGTAAATGTACCACATTTTTTTGTATCCATTCCTCTGTTGAGGGACATCTGGGTTCTTTCCAGCTTCTGGCTATTATAAGTAAGGCTGCTATGAACATAGTGGAGCATGTGCCCTTCTTACCGGTTGGGACATCTTCTGGATATATGCCCAGGAGAGGTATTGCGGGATCCTCTGGTAGTACTATGTCCAATTTTCTGAGGATCCGCCAGACTGATTTCCAGAGTGGTTGTACAAGCTTGCAATCCAACAAACAATGGAGGAGTGTTCCTCTTTCTCCACATCCTTGCCAGTATCTGCTGTCACCTGAATTTTTGATCTTAGCCATTCTGACTGGTGTGAGATGGAATCTCAGGGTTGTTTTGATTTGCATTTCTCTGATGATTAAGGATTTTGAACATTTTTTTCAGGTGTTTCTCAGCCTTTCGGTATTCCTCGGATGAGAATTCTTTGTTCAGCTCTGAGCCCCATCTTTTAAGGTGGTTATTTGATTTTCTGGAGTCCACCCTCTTGAGTTCTTTATATATATTGGATATTAGTCCCCTATCTGATTTAAGATAGGTAAAGATCCTTTTCCAATCTGTTGGTGGTCTTTTTGTCTTATTGATGGTGTCTTTTGCCTTGCAGAAGCTTTGCAGTTTCATGAGGTCCCATTTGTCAATCCTCCATCTTACAGCACAAGCCATTGCTGTTCTATTCAGGAATTTTTCCCTGTGCCCATATCTTCGAGACTTTTTCCCACTTTCTCCTCTATAAGTTTCAGTGTCTCTGGTTTTATGTGAAGTTCCTTGATCCACTTAGATTTGACCTTAGTACAAGGAGAGAGGAATGGGTCGATTCGCATTCTTCTACATGATAACAACCAGTTGTGCCAGCTCCATTTGTTGAAAATGCTGTCTTTCTTCCACTTGGTGGTTTTAGCTCCCTTGTCGAAGATCAAGTGACCATAGGTGTGTGGGTTCATTTCTGGGTCTTCAATTCTATTCCATTGGTCTACTTGTCTGTCACTATACCAGTACCATGCAGTTTTTATAACAATTACTCTGTAGTAAAGCTTTAGGTCAGGCATGGTGATTCCACCAGAGGTTCTTTTATCCTTGAGAAGAGCTTTTGCTATCCTAGGTTTTTTGTTATTCCAGATGAATTTGCAGATTGCTCTTTCTAATTCATTGAAGAATTGAGTTGGAATTTTGATGGGGATTGCATTGAATCTAGGACTTCAAGTACTATGTTGAAGAGGTAGGGGAAAGTGGGCAGCCTTGTCTAGTCCCTGATTTTAGTGGGGTTGCTTCAAGCTTCTCACCATTTACTTTGATGTTGGCTACTGGTTTGCTGTAGATTGCTTTTATCATGTTTAGGTATGGGCCTTGAATTCCTGATCTTTCCAAGACTTTTATCATGAATGGGTGTTGGATCTTGTCGAATGATTTTTCTGCATCTAACGAGATGATCATGTGGTTTTTGTCTTTGAGTTTGTTCATATAATGGATTACATTGATGGATTTTCGTATATTAAACCATCCCTGCATCCCTGGAATAAAACCTACTTGGTCAGCATGGATGATTGATTTAATGTGTTCTTGGATTCGGTTAGCTAGAATTTTATTGAGGATTTTTGCATCTATATTCATAAGAGAAATTGGTCTGAAGTTCTCTATCTTTGTTGTATCTTTCTGTGGTTTAGGTATCAGAGTAATAGTGGCTTCATAGAAAGAGTTGGGTAGAGTTCCTTCTACTTCTATTTTGTGGAATAGTTTGTGCAGGACTGGGATAAGATCTTCTTTGTAGGTCTGGTAGAACTCTGCACTAAACCCATTTGGTCCTGGGCTTTTTTTTTGGCTGGGAGACTATTAGTGACTGCTTCTATTTGCTTAGGGGATATGGGACTGTTTAAATTATTAACTTGATCCTGATTTAACTTTGTACCTGGTATCTGTCTAAAATTTGTCCATTTTTTCCAGGTTTTCCAGTTTTGTTGAGTATAGCCTTTTGTAGAAGGATTTGATGGTGTTTTGGATTTCTTCAGGATCTGTTGTTATGTCTCCCTCTTCATTTCTGATTTTGTTAATTAGGATTTTGTCCCTGTGCCCTCTAGTGAGTCTAGCTAAGGGTTTATCTATCTTGTTGATTTTCTCAAAGAACCAACTCCTCATTTGGTTAATTCTTTGAATAGTTCTTCTTGTTTCCACTTGGTTGATTTCACCCCTGAGTTTGATTATTTCCTGCTATCTCCTCCTCTTGGGTGAATTTGCTTCCTTTTTTTCTAGAGCTTTTAGATGTGTTGTCAAGCTGCTAGTATGTGCTCTCTCCCGTTTCTTCTTGGAGGCACTCAGAGCTATGAGTTTCCCTCTTAGAAATGCTTTCATTGTGTCTCATAGGTTTGGGTATGTTGTGGCTTCATTTTCATTAAACTCTAAAAAGTCTTTAATTTCTTTCTTTATTCCTTCCTTGACCCAGGTATCATTGAGAAGAGTGTTGTTCAGTTTCCACGTGAATGTTGGCTTTCCATTATTTATGTTGTTATTGAAGATCACCCTTAGGCCATGGTGGTCTTATAGGATACATGGGACAATTTCAATAGTTTTGTATCTGTTGAGGCCTGTTTTGTGACCAATTATATGGTCAATTTTGGAGAAGGTTCCGTGAGAAGCTGAGAAGAATGTATATCCTTTTGTTTTAGGATAAAATGTTCTGTAGATATCTGCTAGATCCATTTGTTTCAAAACTTTTGTTAGTTTCACTGTGTCCCTGTTTAGTTTCTGTTTCCATGATCTGTCCATTGATGAAAGTGGTGTGTTGAAATCTCCCACTATTATTGTGTGAGGTGCAATGTGTGCTTTGAGCTTTACTAAAGTGTCTTTAATGAATGTGGCTGCCCTTGCATTTGGAGCATAGTTATTCAGAATTGAGAGTTCTTCTTTGGAGGATTTTACCTTTGATGAGTATGAAGTGTCCCTCCTTGTCTTTTTTGATAACTTTGGGTTGGAAGTCGATTTTATTCGATATTAGAATGGCTACTACAGCTTGTTTCTTCAGACCATTGGCTTGGAAAATTGTTTTCCAGCCTTTCATTCTGAGGTAGTTTCTGTCTTTTTCCCTGAGATGGGTTTCCTGTAAGCAGCAAAATGTTGGGTCCTGTTTGTGTAGCCAGTCTGTTAGTCTATGTTTTTTATTGGGGAATTGAGTCCACTGATATTAAGAGATATTAAGGAAAAGTAATTGTTGCTTCCTTTTATTTTTGTTGTTAGAGTTGGCATTCTGTTCTTGTGGCTCTCTTCTTTTTTGTTTGTTGAGGAATTACTTTCTTGCTTGTTCTAGGGCATGATTTCCGTCCTCGAATTGCTTCTTTTCTGTTATTATCCTTTGAAGGGCTGGATTTGTGGAAAGATAATGTGTGAATTTGGTTTTGTCGTGGAATACTTTGTTTTCTCCATCTATGGTAATTGAGAGTTTGGCCGGGTATAGTAGCCTGGGCTGACATTTGTATTCTCTTAGTGTCTGTATAACATCTGTCCAGGATCTTCTGGCTTTCATAGTCTCTGGTGAAAAGTCTGGTGTAATTCTGATAGGCCTTCCTTTATATGTTACTTGACCTTTCTCCCTTACTGCTTTTAATATTCTATCTTTATTTAGTGCATTTGTTTTTCTGATTATTATGTGTCGGGAGGAATTTCTTTTCTGGTCCAGTCTATTTGGAGTTCTGTAGGCTTCTTGTATGTTCATGGGCATGTCATTCTTTATGCTTGGGAAGTTTTCTTCTATAATTTTGTTGAATATATTTGCTGGCCCTTGAAGTTGAAAATCTTCATTCTGATCAACTCCTATTATCCGTAAGTTTGGTCTTCTCATTGTGTCCTGTATTTCCTGGATGTTTTGAGTTAGGATCTTTTTGCGTTTTGTATTATCTTTTATTTTTGTGTCGATGTTCTCTATGGAATCTTCTGCACCTGAGATTCTCTCTTCCATCTCTTGTATTCTGTTGCTGATGCTCATGTCTATGGTTCTAGATTTCTTTCCTATGGTTTCTGTCTCCAGCGTTGCCTCGCTTTGGGTTTTCTTTATTGTGTATACTTCCCTTTTTAGGTCTAGTATGGTTTTTTTCATTTCCATCACCTGTTTGGATGTGTTTTCCTGTTTTTCTATAAGGACTTCTACCTGTTTGGTTGTGTTTTCCTGTTTTTCTTTAAGGACTTGTAACTCTTTAGCAGTGTTCTCCTGTATTTCTTTAAGTGAGTTATCAAAGTTCTTCTTGATGTCCTCTACCATCATCATGAGATATGCTTTTAAATCTGGGTCTAGCTTTTTGGTTGTGTTGGGGTCCCCAGGACTAGTTGGCAAGGGAGTGATGTGTTCTGATGATGGTGAGTGGTCTTGATTTCTGTTAGTAGGATTCTTATGTTTGACTTTCACCATCTGGTATTCTCTGGAGCTGTGCAGGATACACTCGGCGGTTTTTTGGTACCAAGATGTCTGTGCAGGGTACACTCGCAGGGTTCCGGAACTATGATGTCTGCTGCCAATGCTCAGGCAAAGCGCTCCAGTGCCCGGCAGGTCCCTATCCTCTGGCCAGGAAAATGGTCACCTGCCTGTGCAGGATATGCTGGGCGGGATCACGGAACCAAGATGTCTGCTGCCGATGCTCAGGCAAAATGCTCCTACGCAGGGCAGATCCCTATCCTCTGGCTGGGAAAATGGCCAGCTGTCTGTGCAGGATACACTCGGCAGGGTCCCAGAACCGAGATGTCTGCTGCTGATGCTCAGGCAAAGCGCTCTCACGCTGGGCAGATCCCAATCCTCAGAATTCTTAAGATCGAATGGCTGGTGTTGTGGGTATCTGGCGGTAGTCAGCGGACTCTGCACCCTAGCTACCCTGGTGCTGCTCAGACCAAAGGGAGCTTGTGCCCCTACTCAGACCAGGTTTTCTGCTTTCCTAACTAATGCAGTCTCAGGTCCTGTGTGATTGGATTGGAGCAGATGCTGTGTTCCACTCACCAGAAGTCTTAAGATCGCTTGGCGGTTGTTGTGGGTAGCTGGCGGTAGTCAGAAGACTGTGTGCCCTAGCTAACCCGGTATTATTCATCTCTTAAGCCAAAGGAAATTGTGAAATTTGTGGGAAAAATGGGTGGTTGAGAAGCAATAATTATGCATATGATAACCCACAATTTAAGATAACCATTGTTCATTTTCTCACATTTGTATACATTAGCTGTGAGTCATGATTTATATGTGTTTCATTTGAAATACCTATAAAAGTCAGGGGTTAAGTAAGGGACATAGGGCTAAAGACCTTTCAAGAAAATGTAGATAGAACACAGTAGTTTAAAGGATAAATAGATAATGGAACAGAGTATTAGGGTTAGGAAATGAATAAAGGTCAAAAAGAGAATATTAGAGAGATAATACTGAAGGCCGGTTAAAAGACTGAATAGAAATCTACATTTTGGAAACTTCATATATGTATATAATGTGTGTGTGTGTGTGTGTGTGTGTGTGTGTGTGTCCTTGAAGTAGGTAGGGAAGACAGAGGATGGGCCCTTTTTTCTATCTCATAACTCATTACCAAATTCCTCCTGATACATGTACAATGTTTAACCAGACACTATGAAAACATCATAGAAAATCTGTACCAGTGTTCACCCCCATTTCTTTGAAATATAAGTCTTCCTTGCCCAGGTCATAGGACATTCAAATTCATGCTCTATGTGGACTGAGTTTGTGAATTCAAGGCTGTGCTATTTTTGAGAATAAGATTTACCTCAGCTAAAAGCAATTGGGTATCAGCAGAATTCTATGTTATTAATATTTTTAATAGCTAAAAATAGAACTACAATATTGTATAAAATCTAAGGACTTCAGTTAGCTCTTTTGATTTAAATGGTTGAAGTAGGAACTGACTCCATCAAGTTGTCCTCTGACCTCCACGCACATTTATGTACACACACACACACACACACACACACACACACACACACACACACACACAAATATTAACATCTGAAAAGCATAAGGTAGAGAGTCTGAAATATGTCTGTTTATGTGAAGAAAGTTGTTGAGGTCAATGGTGGGAAAATTATACTCACAATCATCAGAGAATTTAAGATGGTAGATGTTGATCAAGTATACACTGTCTTCTGGAATTCTAGAGAATTACAAAGGATTGGGTAACAGCTCTCAGAATAGGAATGTGAGACTTGGATATCTATAATTTCTACTGTAGTTTTAAAGCACAATATATTGTTCACAGCATGTCCAAGAGGACTCGGTTAGGTGCTGCCCACCCCAACCAAATATCATTAGAGTACATGCAGCAGAAGACAATGGGAATCATAGGACAAGAGAAGGAGACTCAGAAATCTACAGGGTACTATACTATTTTTTCTATATAAAGAGATTTCTTCTTCTTCTTCTTCTTCTTCTTCTTCTTCTTCTTCTTCTTCTTCTTCTTCTTCTTCTTCTTCTTCTTCTTCTTCTTCTTCTTCTTCTTCCTCTCTCTCTCTCTTCCTCTCTCTCTCTCTCTCTCTCTCTCTCTCTCTCTCTCTCTCTTTAATTGGATATTTTATTTAATTACATTTCAGATGTTTCCCCCCCTTTCCTGGTTTCCTTTCTGCAAACCACTGATCCCATACCCCCTACCCCTGCTTCTATGAGGGTGCTTCCACAACTACCCACATCACTCCCACATTACTGTGCTGAGCCTTCACAGGACCAAGGGCCTCTCCTTCCATTGATGCCAGATAAGGAAATTTGTTTTTCATTTTCATTCACCCAGCAAGGTGTGTGTGTGTGTGGGGGGGAGAGTGGTGGGGGAGACAAGCACTGTAGGATTTAAAGGGTATGGAGAACACTACAAATAATATGGTCCACTGAATCATCTAAGTAGGCCTCCCATGGGCTCATTGATACTGAAGTGTGAAACATTTAGCCCATAAATGTCTCTACCCGATACTCTCCGTATCTCTTATGAGTGTCAGCTTGATATTCTTGTGATACTCTAAATGGAGGGAGCTGCTGTGTCTCTGACACTTTTGCCTCTGCTTGAGACTCCCTTTTATTGGGTTGCCTTGTTCAGTGCAATATGGGACATTTGCCTTAGCTTATTGTATTTTGTTTTGTCTGGTTTGGCTGTCATCACTTGGATATCTGCTATTTTCTGAAAAGAAATGGAAGGGGAGAAAATCTGGAGAAGAAAGATTGTGGGGGGAACTTGGAGGGATGGAAGAAACAGAAATTGTGATTGGGATGTATTGTATGAAAGAAGAATTTATTTTCAATTTTAAAACCCATGTTTGCCTGTCACTCTTTGCCTCTCTGAATCTCTCCCTCTCTCTCCCTTCTCTCTCTCTCCATATGAATATGTATATGAATATGTAGGTATATTTATAGATGTTGTAGATAGAGATGATATAGATAAATGAGATAGACAGTTCTTTCTTCCTTCCTTCCTTCCTTTCTTTCTTTCTTTCTTTCTTTCTTTCTTTCTTTCTTTCTTTCTTTCTTATTTAACATCCCAATCACAGTCCCAAACCCTCCTTTTCTCCCAGTCTCATCCTTTTACCTCCAGAATATGAGCTGGCCAAGGAGATCTTTATTGTATAATTTTACAATTTATTCAATTAGCTATTGAATAAATTTTCTTCACAGGCTTGGTAATGATTTGTTATTTGCAAATAGTACTGAAATCAGTAAACTACTAGAGTTGCAAAAGGATTGTAACTGAAAGGGAGAAATGGCATTATTAAAAAGTCCATCGGCAAAAGCCCTCACTATATTAGAGTTCACACTATATGAGGAACCTCAGGTAAGATAACACCCACCACCCACTAACATTCCTTAGAGACAACCAGGAGTCATCAACGGTACTACCTCTCCTGGGCTCTCTATATAAGCCCACAACTCCGGTCGAAGGGCCCTGCTTTACCAGAGGCTAAGCTACTATTAGGAACTCCAGGTAACTGGAGCTTCAGAGGTCTCACTATTATCCAGAACATCAGAGACTGAGCCAATCCTCAGAATCCCAGAACTCTAGAACTCCAGAAGAAATATGAGGACCCCAAATGACAGATGTTGTAAAGGCTGCCAAAACCCCAGCAGAGACACACTAATGGACCCGATAACCCCTTTGTAATCAGAAACACAGGCTACTCATGCCAGAAGACCATAGGGAAAGAAAAACAGAAAGCATGAGAAAAATATTTTTTAAAATCCAAGAAAGATAAGCTCAGATATTGAAGCCTAAAACTAATAACCATAACCCCAGATAACTAGAGGCCAGCATAAGAACACAAGCAACAACACTAAGAGCAATATAGCACCACTGAAGCTCCAGATATCCTACTACAGCATGCCCTGGATACTTTACCACCGCTGACATACAAAAAAATGACATTTACTACAATCTTATGTAGACAATAGGGGCTGTTAAAAAGGAAATGAATAAATTCTTAACGAAATCCATGATACCACAAGCAAATAGGAGAAGGAAATAAAAATGTTTAAGGCATAAAAATGGAAAGTGAAACAAAAAAGAAAACAGAAACTTGTGGATCCTGAACATAGAAAATCTAGGCAAGTGGACAAGAACTGAAGACACAAGCACCAGAAACAGAATGCAGGAGATAGAAGACAAAAATCTCAGGTGTAGAAAATATGAAAGAATAAATTGATACAGCAGTCAATGAAAATGTTAAATCTAAAACGTTCCTGACAAACCATCCAGGAAACCTGGAACACTATTAAAGACCAAACATAAGAATTATAGGAATAGAAGAAGTAAAAGATTCCCAGCTCAAAGGCCCATAGATATTCAGAATTGAGTTCTTCTTGATAGATTTTTCCTTTGATGTGTATGAAGTGCTCTTCCTTAGCGTTTTTCATAACTTTAGGTTGAAAGTAGATTTTGTTCAAATTAGAATGGCTAATCTAACTTCTCTGTTGGGATCATTTGCTTGGAAGTTTTTATCCAGGCTTCTAATCTGAGTTAGTGCCTTCTTTGTCACTGAATTAGGTTTTCTGTATGCAGCTAAATGTTGGGTCCTATTTACATATCCAGTCCACTAGTCTATGTACTTTTATTGGGGAATTGATTCTATTGATATTAAGAAATATTAAGTAAAAGTGATTGTTGCTTCCTGTTGTTTTTGTTGTTAGAAGTAGAATTATGTTTATGTGGCAATCTTCTTTTTGGTTCGTTAAAAGTAGATTATTTACCTGATTTTTCTAGGGTGTAGTTTCCCTCCTTGTGCTGCAGTTTTCCATTTATTAATTTGAAGGACTGGATTTGTGGAACAGTATTGTGTAAATTTGGTTTTATAATAGAATATCTTGGTTTTGCCGTCCATGGTAATCGAAAGGTTTGATGGATATATTAGCTTGGGCTGACATTTGTGTTCTCTTAGGGCCTGTATGACATGTGTCCAGGATTTTCTACCTTTCATAGTCTCTGGTGAGAAGTCTGGTGTAATTCTGATAGCTCTGCCTTTATATGTTACTAGACCCTTTTCCCCTGCCTGCTTTCAATATTCTTTCTTTGTTTTGTGCATTTGGTGATGTGATTATTATGTGATAGGAGGCATTTCTATTCTGGTTCAATCTATTTGGAGTTTTGTATTCCTCTTGTATGGACATGGGCACCTCTTTCTCTAGGTTATGCAAGTTTTCTTCTATAATTTTCTTGAAGATATATACTGGCCCTCTAAGTTGAGAATGTTCACTCTCTTATATACCTATTATCTTTAGGTTGGGCCTTCTCATTGTGTCCTGGATTTCCTGGATGTTTTGTGTTAGTAGCTTTTTGCATTCTGCATTTTCTTTGACTGTTGTGTCAATGTTTTCTATGGTATCTTCTGCACCTGAGATTCTCCCTTCTGTCACTTGTTTTGTGGTGGTGATGCTTGCATCTATGACTCATCTTTTCCCTAGGTTTTCTATCTTCATAGTTGTCTCCCTTGTGATTTCTTTATTGTTTCTACTTCCATTTTTAGATCCTGGATGGTTTTGTTCAATTCCTCCACTTGTTTGGTTGTGTTTTCCTGTAATTCTTTAAAGGATTTATGTGTTTCCTCTTTAAAAAATTGTAGCTGTTTACCTGTGTTCTCCTGTATTTCTTTAAGGGAGTTATTTTTGTCCTTCTTAAAATCCTCTATCGGCATCATAAGATATGATTTTAAATCCAAATCTTGCTTTTCCAGTGTGTCGGGGTATCCAGGAGTTGCTGTGATGGGAGAACTGGGTTCTGAAGATGCCATGTAGCCTTTGCTTTTGTTGGTAAGGTTCTTAACCTTGCCTTTCACCATTTGGTTATCTGTAGTGTCAGTTGGTCCTACTGTCTCTGGCTAGAGCTTGTCCCTCATGCGGATCTGGAAGCCTGTGTCAGCCCTCCTGGGAGACCAACTATCTTCTGGCAGGACCTGTGTACAGAGGAGTGTGCAACAGCCTCAGCTACTGGGTACAGATGGTGACCAGAAAAATCCTGTCCCATCTAATCCACTACTCCTATGCTCTGTGCAATCCTGGCTGGTACCACTTTGGACAGTAATGTGCAAGAAAGTGGGGATCTTACCTCTGAGCCCATGGGTGAGAGCACTCCTGGGATACCATCCCTCTTCTGGTGGGACCTGTTTAGAGAGGGCTATTGAACAGCCATAGCTCATGGGTTTAGATGGTGACTGGAAGACAGAAAATGTTTTTGTATTCAATCACTATGATGAGTACTGTAAAATTGTATCAACACAGGTTGGGTGATTTTGAGGGAATATATTTCATTTAAGTTCTTTCATAAAGATTTAGTACTAAACTGGTTTCCATATGTGCCTGGAGCTGATCCCGTGCAACAGTACTGGAAGCTGGTCCTGTGCCATAGCACCCCATACCCAAACACCACTGGGAGAAAGTGGGTCTACCAGGTGTGCTGACCAGTCTGTGAGCAGAGGTAAACCACCATTTCTGCTTAATTTCCTGGTCCAATTGTGACTTTCCCAGAGCCATCAACATCAGGTAACAAGGAACAGCCAGGGACAGGATATTTCCAGTTCTGGTCTGTGCCCTGGAGCTGACCTTGTGCCACAGCTCTCCACAACCAAATTCCTCCTGGAGAGAACTCATCTCTAAGGACTACAGACACTGTTTGCAGGAGGAACAAACAACAGTCAGAGACAGCAAGACCAGCTAACACCACAGATAACTAGATGGCAAGAGACAAGGACAAGAACACAAACAAAAGAAACCACGGCTACTTGGCATCATCAGAAACCAGTTCTCCCATCAAAGCAACATCTAGATATCCAAACACAAGAAAAGCAAGACTCTGATTTGAAATCACATCTTAAGATGCTGATACAGTACAAGTCCCTTCCGGTCCACTCCAGCACCAGGGTGCCTTACACGCGGAGTCTCCAGACACCTGCAAGGAACCACACAGGATTCCCCACGGGATCCTAAGACCTCTGGTGAGTGGAACACAGCATCTGCTCTAATGCAATCACGAAGGACCTGAGACTACATTAATTAAGGAAGCGGATAACCCGGCCTGAGCAGGGGCATAGGTACCTTCTGGTTCACTCCAGCAGCGGACTTCCTTGTGCTCAGAGTTTCTGGACACCCCCATGGTCCTCAAAGGACCCTCCACAGGATCTTAAGACCTCTGGTGAGCAGAACACAACTTCTGTCAGGAGGCAGGTTCAAACACCAGATATCTGGGGGCACCTTCCCTGCAAGAGGAGAGCTTGCATACAGAGAGTACTCTGACCACTGAAACTAAGGATAGAGCTAGTCTCCAAGGTCTGCTGATAGAGGCTAACATAATCACCTGAGGAACAAGCTCTAAACAGAGACAACTATAACAACTAGCTCCAGAGAATACCAGATGGTGAAAGGCAAATGTAAAAATCCTACTAACATAAATCAAGACCACTCACCATCATCAGAACACAGCACTCCCACCCCACCAAGTCCTGGGCACCCTAACACAACCGAAAAGCTGGACCCAGATTTAAAAGCATATCTCTTGATAATGGTAGAGGACATCAAAAAGGACTTTGATAACTCACTTAAAGAAATACAGAAGAACACTGCTAAAGAGTTACTAGTCCTTAAAAAAAACAGGAAAACACAACCAAACAGGTAGAAGTCCTTAAAGAAAAACAAGAAAACACATCCAAACAGGTGATGGAAATGAACAAAACCATACTAGACCTAAAAAGGGAAGTAGACACAATAAAGAAAACCCAAAGTGAGGCAACGCTAGAGATAGAAACCATAGGAAAGAAATGTGGAACCATAGACGCGAGCATCAACAACAGAATACAAGAGATGGAAGAGAGAATCTCAGGTGCAGAAGATTCCATAGAGAGCATCGGCACAACAATCAAAGAAAATACAAAACGCAAAAAGATCCTAACTCAAAACATCCAGGAAATATAGGACACAATGAGAAAACCAAACCTACGGATAATAGGAGTCGATGAGAATGAAGATTTTCAACTTCAAGGGCCAGCAAGTATCTTCAACAAAATTATAGAAGAAAACTTCCCAAACCTAAAGAAAGAGATGCCCATGATCATACAAGAAGCCTACAGAACTCCAAATAGACTGGACCAGAAAAGATATTCCTCCCAACACATAATAATCAGAACAACAAATGCACTAAATAAAGAGAGAATATTAAAATCAGTAAGGGAGAAAGGTCAAGTAACATATAAAGGCAGGCCTATCAGGATTACACCAGACTTTTCACCAGAGACTATGAAAGCCAGAAGAGCCTGGACAGATGTTATACAGACTCTAAGAGAACACAAATGCCAGCCCAGGCTACTATACCCGGCCACACTCTCAATTACCATAGATGGAGAAAACAAAGTATTCCATGACAAAACCAAATTCACACATTATCTTTCCACAAATCCAGGACTTCAAAGGATAATAACAGAAAAGAAGCCATACAAGGACGGAAATCACGCCCTATAAAAAGCAGGAAAGTAATCCCTCAACAAACCAAAAAGAAGACAGCCACAAGAACAGAATGCCAACTCTAACAGAAAAATAAAAAGGAGAAACAATTACTTTTTCTTAATATCTCTTAATATCAATGGACTCAACTCCTCAATAAAAATACATAGACTAAGAGACTGGCTACACAAACAGGACCCAACATTCTGCTGCTTACAGGAAACCCATCTCAGGGAAAAAGACAGACACTACCTCAGAGTAAAAGGCTGGAAAACAATTTTCCAAGCAAATGGTCTGAAGAAACAAGCTGAAGTAGCCATTCTGATATCGAATAAAATCGACTTCCAACCCAAAGTTATCAAAAAAGACAAGGAGGGACACTTCATTCTCATCACAGGTAAAATCCTCCAAGAGGAACTCTCAATTCTGAATATCTATGCTCCAAATGCAAGGCCAGCCACATTCATTAAAGACACTTTAGTAAAGCTCAAACCACACATTGCACCTCACACAATAATAGTGGGAGACTTCAACACACCACTTTCATCAATAGACAGATCGTGGAAACAGAAACTAAACAGGGACACAGTGAAACTAACAGAAGTTATGAAACAAATGGACCTGACAGATATCTACAGAACATTTTATCCTAAAACAAAAGAATATACATTCTTCTCAGCTTCTCACAGGACCTTCTCCAAAATTGACCACATAATTGGTAAGAAAACAAGCCTCAACAGATACAAAAATATTGAAATTGTCCCATGCATCCCTATCAGACAACCATGGACTAAGGTTGATCTTCAATAACAACATAAATAATGGAAAGCCAACATTCTCGTGGAAACAGAACAACACTCTTCTCAAGGGTTGGGTCAAGGAAGGAATAAAGAAAGAAATTAAAGACTTTTTAGGGTTTAATGAAAATGGAGCCGCAAAATACCCAAACCTTTGGGACACAATGGAAGCATTTCAAACAGGGGAACTTTGAGGCTCTGAGTGCCTCAAAAAGAAACTAGAGAGAGTACACACTAGCAGCTTGACAACACATCTAAATGCTGTTGAAAAAAAGGAAGAAAATTCACCCAAGAGGAGTAGACGGCAGGAAATAATCAAACTCAAGGGCGAAATCAACCAAGTGGAAACAAGAAGAACTATTCAAAGTATTAACCAAACGAGGAGTTGGTTCTTTGAGAAAATCAACAAGATAGATAAACTCTTAGCTAGACTCACTAGAGGGCACAGGGACAGCACCCTAATTAACAAAATCAGAAATGAAGAGGGAGACATAACAACAGATCCTGAAGAAATCCAAAACAACATCAAATCCTTCTACAAAAGGCTATACTTAACAAAACTGGAAAACCTGGACGAAATGTCCTAATTTTTAGACAGATACCAGGTACCAAAGTTAAATCAGGATCAAGTTAATGATCGAAAGAGTCCCATATTTCCTAAAGAAATAAAATCAGTCATTAATAGTCTCCCAATCAAAAAAAGCCCAGGACCAGATGGGTTTAGTGCAGAGTTCTATCAGACCTTCACAGAAGATCTAATTCCATTTCTGCACAAACTATTCCACAAAATAGAAGTAGAAGGAACTCTACCCAACTCATTCTATGAAGCAACAATTACTCTGATACCTAAACCACAGAAAGATACAACAAAGATAGAGAACTTCAGACCAATTTCTCTTATGAATATAGATGCAAAAATCCTCAATAAAATTCTCGCTAACTGAATCCAAGAACACATTAAAGCAATCAACCATCCTGACTAAGTAGGTTTTATTCCAGAGATGCAGGGATGGTTTAATATACGGAAATCCATCAACGTAATCCATTATATAAACAAAATCAAAGACAAAAATCACATGATCATCTCATTAGATGCAGAGAAAGCATTTGACAAGATCCAACCCCCATGCATGAAAAAAGTCTTGGAAAGATCAGGAATTCAAGGCCCATACCTAAACATGATAAAAGCAATCTACAGCAAACCAGTAGCCAACATCAAATTAAATGGTGAGAAGCTTGAAGCAATCCCACTAAAATCAGGGACTAGACAAGGATGTCCACTCTCTCCATACCTATTCAACATTGTTCTTGAAGTCCTAGCCAGAGCAATTTGACAACAAAAGGAGATCAAGGGGATACAAATTGGAAAAGAGGAAGTCAAAATATCACTTTTTGCAGATTATATGATAGTATATATCAGTGACCCTAAAAATTCCACCAGAGAACTCCTAAAACTGATAAACAGCTTCTGTGAAGTAGCAGGATATAAAATTAATTCAAACAAGTCCATGGCCTTTCTCTACACAAAGAATAAACAGTCTGAGAAAGAAATTAGGGAAACAACACCCTTCTCAATAGTCACAAATAATATAAAATATCTTGGCGTGACTCTAACTAAGGAAGTGAAAGATCTGTATGATAAAAACTTCAAGTCTCTGAAGAAAGAAATTAAAGAAGATCTCAGAAGATGGAAAGATTTCCCATGCTCATGGATTGGTAGGATCAACATTGTAAAAATGGCTATCTTGCCAAAAGCAATCTACAGATTCAATGCAATCCCTATCAAAATTCCAACTCAATTCTTCAACGAATTAGAAAGAGCAATCTTCAAATTCATCTGGAATAAGAAAAAACCTAGGATAGCAAAAACTCTTCTCAAGGATAAAAGAACCTCTGGTGGAATCACCATGCCTGACCTAAAGCTTTACTAAAGAGCAATTGTGATAAAAACTGCATGGTACTGGTATAGTGACAGATAAGTAGACCAATGGAATAGAATTGAAGACCCAGAAATGAACCCACACACCTATGGTCACTTGATCTTCGACAAGGGAGCTAAAACCACCAAGTGGAAGAAAGACAGCATTTTCAACAAATAGTGCTGGCACAACTGGTTGTTAACATGCAGAAGAATGCAAATCAATCCATTCCTATCTCCTAGTACTAAGGTCAAATATAAGTGGATCAAGAAACTTTCCATAAAACCAGAGACACTGAAACTTATAGAGGAGAAATTGGGGAAAAGCCTCGAAGATATGGGCACAGGAGAAAAACTCATGAATAGAACAGCAATGGCTTGTGCTGTAAGATCAAGAATTGACAAATGGGACCTCATGAAACTGCAAAGCTTCTGTAAGGCAAAAACATCATTAAGAAGACAAAAAGGCCACCAACAGATTGGGAAAGGATCTTTACCTATCCTAAATCAGATAGTTGACTAATATCCAATATATATAAAGAACTCATGAAGGTGGACCTCAGAAAATCAAATAACCCCATTAAAAATGGGACTCAGATTTAAACAAAGAATTCTCACCTTAGGAATAACGAATGGCTGAGAAGCATTGAAAAAAATGCTCAGCATCCTTAATCATCAGAGATATGCAAATCAAAACAACCCTGAGATTCCATCTCACACCAGTCAGAATGGCTAAGTTCAAAAATTCAGGTGACAGCAGATGCTGGCGAGGATGTGGAGAAAGAGGAATACTCCTCCATTGTTGGTGGGATTGCAAGCTTGTACAACCACTCTGGAAATCATTCTGGCGGTTCCTCAGTAAATTGGGCATAGTATTACCAGAGGATCCTGCAATACCTCTCCTGGGCATATATCCAGAAGATGCCCCAACCAGTAAGAAGAACACATGCTCCACTATGTTCATAGCAGCCTTGTTTATAATAGCCAGAAGCTGGAAAGAACCCAGATGCCCGTCAACAGAGGAATGGATACAAAAAATGTGGTACATTTACACAATGGAGTACTACTCAGCTATTAAAAAGAATTAATTTATGAAATTCCTAGGCAAATGGATGGACCTGGAGGGCATCATCCTGAGTGAAGTAACACAATCACAAAATAACTCAAATGATATGTACTCACTGATAAGTGGATATTAGCCCAGAAACTTAGTATACATGAGATATAAGATACAATTTGCAAAACACATGAAACTGAAGAAGAACAAAGACCAAAGTGTGGACACTTTGCCCCTTCTTAGAATTGGAAACAATCACCCATGGAAGGAGTTACAGAGACAAAGTTTGTAGCTGAGACAAAAAGATGGACCAGCTAGAGACTGCCATATCCAGAGATCCATCCCATAATTAGCCTCCAGACGATGACACCATTGCATACACTAGGAAGATTTTGCTGAAAGGACACGGATATAGCTGACTCTTGTGAGACTAGGCTGGAGTCTAGCAAACACATAAGTAGATGCTCACAGTCAGGTATTGGATGGAGCACAGCGCCCCCAATGGAGGAGCTAGAGAAAGTACCCAAGGAGCTAAAGAGATCTGCAACCCTGTAGGTGCAACAACATTATGAACTAACCAGTACCCCGGAGCTCTTGATTCTAGCTGCATATGTATCAAAAGTTGGCCTAGTAAGCCGTCACTGGAAAGAGAGGCCCATTGGACATGCAAACTTTATATGCCCCAGTACCAGAGAACGCCGGGGCCAAAAAGTGGGAATTGGTGGGTAGGGGAGTGGAAGGTTGGTATGGGGGACTTTTGGGATAGCATTGGAAAATGTAATTGAGGAAAATACGTAATAATAAAAAACTAATAAAAATATTATGAAGCTAAAAAATGCTGATACAGGACTTTAAGAGGGACATAAATAACTCCCTTAAAGAAATACAGGAGAACACAGGTAAACAGCTACAAGCCCTCAAAGATAAAAACAAAAATTTCTTAAAAAGAAAACACAAACAAACAAGTGGAGGTATTGAACAAAACCATCCAGGATCTAAAAATGGAAGTAGAAACAATAAAGAAACCACATAATGAGACAATCCTGGAGATAGAAAACCTAGGAAAGAGATCAGAAGTCATAGATGCAAATATTATCAACAAAATACAAGGCATGGAAGAGAGAATCCCACGTGTAGAAGATACCAAAGCAAACATTAACACAACAGTCAAAGAAAATGCAAAATGTAAAAAGCTACTAACACAAAACATCCAGGAAATCCAGAACACAATGAGAAGACCAAACCTAAGGATAAAATGTATAGAAGAGAGTGAAGATTCTCAACTTAGAGGGCCAATAAATATCTTCAAGAAAATTATAGAAGAAAACGTCCATAATGAAAAGAAAGAGATGCCCATAAACATACTACAGGCCCGCAGAACTCAAAATAGATTGGACGAGAAAAGAAATTACTCCTGTCACATAATGGTCAAAACACCAAATGCACAAAACAAACAAAAGAATATTAAAAGCAGTATGGGAGAAATATCAAGAACATGTAAAGGCAGTCCTATCTGAATTATATCAGTCTTCTCACCAAAGACTATGAAAGCTAGAAGTTTCTAGGCAGATGTTATACAGACCCTAAGAGAACACAAATTTTAGCCCAGACTACTATACCCATCAAACCTCTCAATTACCATAAATGAAGAAGCCAAGATATTCCATGACAAAACCAAATTTACACAATATCTTTTCACAAATCCAGCACTGTGAAGAATAATGGCTGGACTCCAACACAAGGAGGGATACTCCACCCTAAAAAAACCAAAGAAGAAATCTTTCAACAAACCCAAAAGAAGATAGACACACAAACCTAAAAAAAAAATTCAAAAATAGCAGGAAGAAACACTATTCTTTAATATCTCTTAACATCAATGAACTACTCAACTCCCCAATAAAAAGACATAGAGTAACAGATTGGTTACATAAACAGGAACCAGCATTTTGCTGCAAATCTAGCTCAGGGTGAAAGAGAGACACTACTTAAGAGTAAAGGTCTGGAAAACAATTTTCCAAGCAAATGGTCTCAAGAAACAAGCTGGAGTAGCCATTCTAATATAGAATAAAATCAACTTTCAACCAAAAGTTATCAAAAAGGAAAAGGAAGGGCACTTCATACTCATCAAAGGAAAAATCTACTAAGAAGAACTCTCAATTCTGAACATCTATACTCCAAATGCAAAGTCACCCAAATTTATAAAAGAAACTTTACTAAAGCTCAAAGCACATGTCACATCCCGGGAAAATAACAGTGGGAGTCTTAACATCTCACTCTCAGCAATGGATTGATCATGGAAACAAACTAAACAGAGACACAGTGAAACTAACAGAAGTTATGAACCAAATAGATTTAGCAGATATCTATAGGACATTTCATCCTAAAACAAAAGGATATACCTCCTTCTCAGCACCTCATGGTACCTTCTCCAAAATTGATCATATAATTGGTAACAAAACAGGCCTCAGCAGATACTAGAAAATTGAAATAATCCCATGCATCCTATCAGATCACCATGGACTAAGGCTGGTCTTCAGTAACAAAAAACAACAGAAAGCTCACATACACATGAAAGCTGAACAATGGAGAAGGGAAAATTTCTTCTCTCCATTTCAGTTTATCACAGCTTTTAGGGATAATATTTTTGTACACTGTGTGACGATGTGTCTCTGTCTTTCATTTTCTGTCTAAGGCAGGGTTGAAATAAATTGGTTAAAAGGTAATGCCTATAGCCCATAGCAAATAGGAGATTTGTAAGGTGGGACTTCTGGACAGAGAGAGGATGTCTGGGAAAGAGTCAGGTGTAGGGAGATTTGCCACACAGACAGGAAGGAAATCTGATGTATAAAACTGGTGATAGGTAACCTGCTAAGTGGCAGAACTTAAATTAGTATAAATGAGATAACTGAATTATGAGCTAGTGGAAACAAGCTTAGCTTAAGGAAGGACCCTCTCACCCTACTTTTTCTGCCTAATTAGACCTCAGTGGGAGAGGTGGTGCTTAGTCCTTTTGGTACTAGATATTCAAGGGTGGTGTGGTACCCAACAGGAGCTTCTCCTTCTCAGGAGAAGGGAAGTTGTGTAATGAGGGCAGGAATTAGTAAGTTCAAGACTGGGAGCAGAGGAGGTAGGCTGTGAATAGGATGTAAGGTAAATAGGAAAAGAAATTGTGAAAAAATAGTAGTAAAACTATGAAGAGATAACAAACAAACAATGAGTAAAGTAATAATAATAACTCTTTTAGAAATGAAATTTAACATGAATTCAATCAAAATCCTACAGCACCAGCTTGGGGCAAGACTGTAAAACTGTAGCCTGTATCTTTTAAAAAACAAAACAAAACAAAACAAAACAAAACAAATCAAAAAGATGGCTTTTCCAGACTTCATAATGGAATTTGAACCAATTGAACAGGATCCACTAGGTTATGAGTTATGAATGGTGGCCCACAGAGTCACAAGTTTCAAAAAGATTCCAAAAACTAGAAGTAAATGGCTTGTGCTGTATGATCAAGAATCAACAAATGGGACCTCATGAAATTGCAAAGCTTCTGTAAAGCAAAAGACACCATCAATAAGACAAAAAGGCCGCCAATAGATTGGGAAAGGATCGTTACCAATCCTAAACCAGATAGGGGACTAATATCAAATGTATATAAAGAACTCAAGAAGGTGAACTCCAGAAAATCAAATAACCCCATTAAAATGTGGTACATAGCTAAACAAAGAATTCTCACCTGAGGAATAACAAATGGCTTAGAAGCACCTGAAAAAATGTTCAACATCCTTAATCATCAGGGAAATGCAAATCCAAACAACCCTGAGATTCCACCTCACACCAGTGAGAATGGCTGAGATAAAAAATTCAGGTGACAGCAGATGCTGGTGAGGATGTGGAGAAAGAGGAACACTCCTCCATTGTTGGTGGGATTGCAAGCTTGTACAACCACTCTGGAAATCAGTCTGGCGGTTCCTCAGAAAATTGGACATAGTACTACCGGAGGATCCCGCAGTACCTCTTCTGGGCAAATATTCAGAAGATGTTCCAACTGGTAATAAGGACACATGCTCCACTTGTTCATATCAGTCTTATTTATAATATCCAGAAGCTGGAAAGAACCCAGATGTCCCTAAACAGAGAAATGGATACAGAAAATATGATACATTTACACAATGGAGTACTACTCAGCTATTAAAATAAATGAGTTTATGAAATTTCTAGGCAAATGGATGGACCTGGAGGGCATATCCTGAGTGAGGTAACCCAATCACAAAAGAACTCACATGATATGTACTCACTGATAAATGGGTATTAGCCCAGAAACTTAGAATACCCAAGATACAAGTTGCAAAACACATGAAACTCAAGAAGAATGAAGACCAAAGTGTGGACTCTTTGCCCCTTCTCAGAATTGAGAACAAAACACCCATGGAAGGAGTTACAGAGACAAAGTTTGGAGCTGAGACCAAAGGATGGACCATCTAGAGACTGCCACATCCCGGGATCCATCCTATAATCAGCCTCCAAACACTGACACCATTGCATATGTCAGCAAGATTTTTCTGAAAGCACCCTGATGTTGCTGTCTCTTGTGAGGCTATGATGGTGCCTGGCAAACACAGACGTGGATGCTCAAGGTCAGCTATTGGATGGATCACAGGACCCCCAATGGAGGAGCTAGAGAAAGTACCCAAGGAGCTGAAGGGGTCAGCAACCCTATAGGTGAAACAACAATATTAACTAACCAGTACCCCAGAGCTCATGTCTCTAGCTGCATATGTAGCAGAAGATGGCCTAGTCGGCCATCATTGGGAAGAGAGACCCTTTGGTCTTGCAAACTTTATATGCCTCAGTACAGGGGAACACCCGGGCCAAGAAGTGGGAGTGGGTGGGTAAGGGAGTGGGGAGTAATGGAGGACTTTTTGTATAGCATTTGAAATGTAAATGAAAAAAATACCTAATTAAAAATTACTAGAAGTAACCTATGGCTTACCTTCACTATATATAAAACAAATACTAAACAACTGTGCCACACAACATCATATAATTCCAAAAGTTTGGTGAGAACAGATGACAACCATCTTAGAGTCCGGCTTTCTACTATTCTGGCCAACATAATGGAAAGATGAGGCCATTATGGGTCAATGAAAAAGGACTAGACGCATTGATATCATCAAGGATCATTTATTAGGTGAAGATCCTTATTCTTAATTAAGGACACAGATTACCATTGATGATGCTCTCCTAGAACAATGTCATATAATAGACTTAAATGCTTTGGACAAGGTTCAGCAACAGAGATGTGCTAAATCATTTACAAAGATAATCTAGGCTTCAAATGAATGTTTCACTGGCCTTTTTACAAAAATCAACTATAGCTCTAAATAGAAAAAGGTCAGATCCAAATGCTAAAGAAACTGCAATTGAATTTCTAGCTTTTCAATATGATAATGCTGAATGCAAAATTGCTATTATTCTTTTAAGGGCCAGATTTGTACCTCTTTATGAATGGATTAAAGCTACTGAAGACATAGAATCTAATGCTTACAATTCAATTGTGGTTGGACAAACAATTAGAGAAGATATAAAAATTCACAATGGCCATTGCTTTGGTTATGAAAGATCAGGCGATTCCATAAACAACTGTGAACAAACAGTTCCTAAATATTATTTTTCTTTAATATTAACTCAGGGAGAAAGCTGCTTGTGATATTTTGAATATGTGCAAAGACAGATATAATACTGATGAATATAAGTAGTACAAAATATTAGAGGCCATTTTTATATTTACTTTTTTTTCACTTATTCCCTTTATATTCACACTCTGCCCCCTTCTGGTAACCTCCTCCTAAGATCCTTTCAACATCTCCTTCTCTTCTCTGAGCGATTGGGGACTCCCTGGATATCCTCCCCACCTTGGCACTTCAAGACTCTGTGAAGCTAGGCACTACTTCCACTGAGGCCAAAGAAGCCAAACTAGTGAAACATATTCCATGTACAGGAAACAAGTTTTGGGATAGAACCCACTCAAGTATTTCAAGACCCACATGAAGACCAAGCTGCACAACTGCTACATATGAGTGGGGAGGTAAATGGGTATGTTCTTTGGTTGGTGGTTCAGACTCTCAGAGCCCCAAGGGTCAATGTTAGTTGACTCTTCCTGTGGGATTGCTATTCCTTTCAGGGCTCATAATCCTTCCTCTCATTCATCCATAAGGGTCCCCAAGCTCCATCCACTATTTGTCTGTGGGTCTCTGTATCTGTGTAAGCCAGCTGCTGGGTGGAGCCTCTCAGAGTCCAAAATGATCCTGTCTGCAAGTATAATGGAGGATCACTATAAGTATTTAGGATTGGTGCTTGTCCATGGATGGGTCTCAATTTGGGCCAGTTATTGGTTGGCTATTCCCTCAGTCTCTCTTTTATTTCCTGTCTGTTAGAGGCCATTTCTTAATGATGGGGCACTTACTATGGGATCTTACTTAAACACCAACAATAAAAATGTGTAATCCATTTCCTATGTTCCAAGGAAAGACTGTTCTGAAAAACAGTAGACAAATGAAATCCTTATAAGACAAACAGAGCTGCTCAAAACTTAAATACACATTTTAAGTGAGATAGAGCAGCTCCTCTGGATAAAACAAGAAGTTCTAAAGATACGTAAAAGACAGATATTTAATCAAACGACTATATATGATAAGAATCACAGTTAAAAATTACAGTTAGAACTCATGAGGAGAGAGATGAAGAGGAGGGGAAAAGGGGGGCAGTATTGGGTATGGGAAGAGATAGGAACGACGTCCAGAGGTTCAGGAAAATGAATATTTAGCAATGGATGGTAGGGTACTGGGGGTAGCTACTAGATATTCCCAGATGCCAGGGAATTGAGATGTTCATAGGATCTAAAGAGGTTGACATTAGCCAATACTCAACAAAGGGAAGATAGAGCCTGTAGAGAACACCTCAAGGAGATAGGAACAGGACCCAGTGTAGGGATGGATCCACCCACCCATCTCAAAATTTTAACCCAGAATTGTTCCTGTCCAAAGGAAACACAAGGACAAAAAATGGAGCAGAAACTGAAGGAAGACCACCCAGAGAAGACCCCACATAGTGACCCATCCCATCTAAAGACACCAAACCCACACACTATTGCTGATACTAAGTGCTTGATGACAGGAGCATGGTATAGCTGTCCCATGAGAGGTTCTGTCAGCATTTGACTAAATGATGGCCCATGCATAGCAAAAATATCATCCAACTGATGTTTATAACATCCAATGGAAAAAAGAAAAGCCCTCACAAAATACTAATCTTAAAGTAATGGGTGAAGATTTTAAAATAATGGACCCAGTATTCTAGAAGCATTTTCTATTACACAGTTTTGAAACAATTTACCTAACCCTTAGCTGTTCATCATAAAATGCTTTAGATAGCTTCTCTGTGAAATGTCAACTGTAAATGATGAATTTTCCAAGATTATCAGAGATTATAGAAGGAAGCGAGTTGTGTATATTGAGAAGCAATGCTAAGTCTAGTATTTACAGGCTGGAACCAAGCACCAGAGAATTACCTAATTTCTTCAAGGTTTATCAAAATTAGGTTTATATATTATATGCATATATGCATACATGTACATATGTATGCATACTCATATACACATAAAAAGGGTATATATGTATATATGTATGTATTTATGTATGTATGTATGTATGTATGAATAATCATTATGTAGCTAAGAGAAAAACTGACACCATATTTTAAGCTTAGATTTTTCAATACCTTCTTTAATAAGGGTTCTTAAACACTTCAATCTCCTTTCTAGCCCACTGACCAAGGGTAGGAGAGAAAGATGGTTAATAGGAACAGAGGATGTGGTCGTGTTTAGAAGTAGTTCTATGGGGCTATTCCAATGTGTGTTGTCAGAATATCAGAAATCCATTCCAAATCATCAAACACAAATCAGTAGAAGCAGTCCAGTCCAATTGGCAAACACCAAACATGAATCACTAGCAGTGAATCAATTGTGAAGAAACCACAAAGCAATGCTGAGTTGGCATGAGTCTATGAAAGTGGCAGGAAGAAGATAGAATACAATGAGGAATTCTTTGATGTGTTTCTTTCTATGAAGTCATGACAGGTGAAGATCAGAGAAGATGAAGAAACTGTTGAAACAAATGTAAGAGTGTCATTTACTGTCTATGTATTATACTCTTTACATATTTCAAGTATCCTCTCAAGTGTCTGGAGTCAGAAAAACATCCTATCACATGTCTGACTCAGTAAAAACTCACTCAATTTTCTGCTTCATCAAAACACCCTCTCAGATCTCTGTATCAGCAAAACATCCTCTCATAATACATCTTCCAGCAAAACATCACATGGCACAACTGAATCTCCAAATAAGTCAGACATTTACCCTCAGCACACAGTGCACATTGTGCTCAGATTTAGGTATGAAGACATACTTTTCTTTATCTGTTCTCAGTTCCTGATGTTGAGAGGATCAAACAACAAGGCATGGCATGCTGCAGGTCAAATGGAGTTATCCTCTCATCCTTAAAATTCCATGAAGTGTTCTAGTCATTCCAACTAGAACATTACTGGTTTGTGGTTCACAGTAAGTACCCAAGGGAAAAAATCCACCATCAATTAAATGCTATAATATTAAAAAATACTAATATGTGCCAAATTATTAAGATATAAAATACCACTAAGAGAAAGGCAGATTCAACAGGGAAAGACAAGTAGGTCCAATAAAAACTAGGAATGTAGTTTTAATTTTAAATGATGAAAAGTAAAAACTTATGTGTTGCCCTTGTGGTCTGCACCAGCACTGGGTCACCTTGGGGACAGAGTCGGCGATCACCCCCAAGGTCCCCAGAGGACACTACACGCGATCTTAGGCCCTTGGCTGAGTGGAACATAACTTCTGTTCCAATCCAATTGCAAGGGACCTGAGACAGCATTAATTAGGGAAGCAGAAAACCAGGCCTGACCAGGGTCACAAGTCCCTTCTGGTCAGCACCAGCACAGGGTCACCTTGGGCGGAGTCGGTGGACACCCCCAAGGTCCCTAGAGGACTCTCCATGCCATCATAGGACCTCTGTTGAGTGGAACACAACTTCTGCCAGGAGGCATGTCTGAACACCAGATATCTGGGCACCTTCCCTGCAAAAGGAGAGCTTGCTTGCAGAGAGTGCTCTGACCACTGAAACTCAGGAGAGAGCTTGTCTCCCAGGTCTGTTAATAGAGGCTAACAGAAACATGAGAGGAACAAGGTCTAACCAGAGACAACTATAACAACTAACTCCAGAGAATACCAGATGGAGAAAGGCAAACGTAAGAATCTTACTAACAGAAACGAAGACCACTCACCATCATCAGAATGCAGCATTCCAAACTCATCCAGTCCTGGGAACCCAAACACATCCAAAAAGCTAGACCTGGTTTTAAAAGCATATCTCATGATGATGGTAGAGGACATCAAGAAGAACTTTAATAGCTCACTTAAAGAAATACAGGAGAACACTGCTAAAGAGTGACAAGTCCTTAAAGAAAAACAAGAAAACACAACCAAACAGGTAGAAGTCCTTAAAAAATTAGGAAAACACATCCAAACAGGTGATGGAAATGAACAAAACCATAATAGACCTAAAAAGGGAAGTAGACACAATAAAGAAAACCCAAAAGAGAGGCAACGCTGGAGATAAAAACCCTAGGAAAGAAATCTGGAACCATAGATGCGAGCATCAGCAACAGTATACAAGAGATGGAAGAGAGAATCTCAGGTGCAGAAGATTCCATAGAGAACATCGGCAAAACAATCAAAGATAATACAAAATGCAAAAAGATCCGAACTCAAAACATCCAGGAAATCCAGGACACAATGAGAAGTCCAAACCTACGGATAATAGGAGTGTATGAGAACGAAGATTTTCAACTCAAAGGACCAGCAAATATCTTCAACAAAATCATAGAAGAAAACTTCCTAAATCTAAAGAAAGAGATGCCCATGAACATAAAAGAAGCCTACAGAATTCCAAATAGACTGGACCAGAAAAGAAATTCTTTCCGACACATAATAATCAGAACAAAAAATGCACTGAATAAAGATAGAATATTAAAAGCAGTAAGGGAAAAAGGTCAAGTAACTTACAAAAGGCAGGCCTATCAGAATTACACCAGGCGTTTCACCAGAGACTGTGAAAGACAGAAGATACTGGACAAGTGTTATACAGACACTAAGAGAACACAAATGCCAGCCCAGGCTACTATACCCAGACAAACTCTCAATTACCATAGATGGAGAAACCAAAGTATTCCACTACAAAACCAAATTCACACATTATCTTTCCATTAATCCAGCCCTTCAAAGTATAATAGCAGAAAAAAAAATACAAGGATGGATCCATGCCCTAGAAAAAGCAAAAAAGTAGTCCTTCAACAAACCAAAAAGAAGACAGCCACAAAAAAATAATGCCAACTCTAACAACAAAAATAATAGGAAGCAACAATGACTTTTCCTTAATATCTCTTAATATCAATGGAATCAATTCCCCAATAAAGACATAGACTAACAGACTGGCTGCACAAACAGGACCCAACATTTTGCTGTTTCCAGGAAACCCATCTCAGGGAAAAAGACAGACACTACCTCAGAATGAAAGGCAGGAAAACAATTTTCCAAGCAAATGGTCTGAAGAAATAAGCTGGAGTAGCCATTCTAATATCAAATAAAATCGACTTCCAACCCAAATTATCAAAAAAGACAAGGAGGGACACTTCATACCCATCAAAGGTAAAATCTTCCAAGAGGAACTCTCAATTCTGAATATGTATGCTCCAAATGCAAGGGCAGCCACATTCATTAAAGAAATTTTGGTAAAGCTCAAAGCACATATTTCACCTCACACAAAAATAGTGGGAGACTTCAACACACCACTTTCATCAATGGACAGATCATGGAATCAGAAACTAAACAGGGACATAGTGAAACTAACAGAAGTTATGAAACTAATGGATTTAACAGATATCTACAGAACATTTTACCCTAAAACAAAAGGGTATACCTTGTTCTCAGCACCTCATGGTACTTTCTCCAAAATTGACGATATAATTGGTTACAAAACAGGCCTCAACAGATACAAAAATATTGAAATTGTCCCATGCATCCTATCAGATCCTCATGGAATAAGGCTGATCTTCAATAAAAACAGAAATAATAGAAAGCCAACATTCACGTGGAAACCGAACAACACTCTTCTCAATGATACCTTGGTCAAGGAAGGAATAAAGAAAGAAATTAAAGACCTTTAGGGTTAATGAAAATGAAGCCACAACATACCCAAACTTATGGGCCACAATGAAAGCATTTCTAAGAGGAAAACTCATAGCTCTGAGTGCCTTCAAAAAGAAACTAGAGAGAGCACACACTAGCATCTTGACAACACACCAAAAACCTCTAGAATAAAAGGAAGTAAAATCCCTTTTGAGGTGTAGACAGCAGGAAATATTAAAACTTGTGTGCGAAATCAACCAAGTACAAACAAGAAGAACAATTCAAAGAATTAACCAAATGAGGAGCTTGTTCTTTGAGAAAATAAAAAGATAGCTAAACCCTTAGTCAGACTCATTAGAGGGCACCAGAACACTCCTCCATTGTTGGTGGGAGTGCAGGCTTGTACAACCACTCTGGAAATCAGTCTGGCGGTTCCTCAGAAAACTGGACATAGTACTACCGGAGGATCCAGCAATACCTCTCCTGGGCATATATCCAGAAGATGCCCCAACAGGTAAGAAGGACACATGCTCCACTATGTTCATAGCAGCCTTATTTATAATAGCCAGAAGCTGGAAAGAACCTAGATGCCCCTCAACAGAGGAATGGATACAGAAAATGTGGTACATCTACACAATGGAGTAATACTCAGCTATTAAAAAGAATGAATTTATGAAATTCCTAGCCAAATGGATGGACCTGGAGGGCATCATCCTGAGTGAGGTAACACATTCACAAAGAAACTCACACAATATGTATTCACTGATAAGTGGATATTAGCCCCAAACCTAGGATACCCAAGATATAAGATATAATTTGCTAAACACATGAAACTCAAGGAGAATGAAGACTGAAGTGTGGACACTATGCCTCTCCTTAGATTTGGGAACAAAACACCCATGGAAGGAGTTACAGAGACGGAGTTTGGAGCTGAGATGAAAGGATGGACCATGTAGAGACTGCCATAGCCAGGGATCCACCCCATAATCAGCATCCAAACGCTGACACCATTGCATACACTAGCAAGATTTTATTGAAAGGACGCAGATGTAGCTGTCTCTTGTGAGACTATGCCGGGGCCCAGCAAACACAGAAGTGGATGCTCACAGTCAGCTAATGGATGGATCATAGGGCTCCCAATGGAGGAGCTAGAGAAAGTAGCCAAGGAGCTAAAGGGATCTGCAACCCTATAGGTGGAACAACATTATGAGCTAACCAGTACCCCGGAGCTCTTGACTCTAGCTGCATATATATCAAAAGATGGCCTAGTCGGCCATCACTGGAAAGAGAAGCCCATTGGACTTGCAAACTTTATATGCCCCAGTACAGGGGAATACCAGGGCCAAAAAGGGGGAGTGGGTGGGCAGGGGAGTGGGGGTGGGTGGATATGGGGGACTTTTGGTATAGCATTGGAAAATGTAAATGAGTTAAATACCTAATAAAAAATGGAAAAAAAAAACAAAACAAAACAAACAAAAAAAAAAAAAAAGAAAAATAAAAAAGATAGCTAAACTCTTAGCCAGACTCACTAGAGGGCACAGAGACAGCATCCTAATTAACAAAATCAGAAATGAAAAGGGAGACATAATAACAGATTCCGAAGAAATCCAAAACACCATCAGATCCTTCTACAAAAGGCTATACTCAACAAAACTGGAAAACCTGGACGATAGGGAAAAATTTCTAGACAGATACCAGGTACCATAGTTAAATCAGGATCAAGTAAACGATCTAAACATTCCCATATCCCCTAAAGAAACAGAAGCAGTCATTAATGGTCTCCCAGTCATAAAAAGCCCAGGACCATATGGGTTTAGGGCAGAGTTCTATCAGACCTTTAAAGAAGATCTAATTCCAGTTCTGCACAAACTATTCCACAAAAGAAGTAAATGGTACTCTACCCAACTCATTCTATCAAGCCACAGTTAATCTGATACCTAAACCACAGAAAGATCCAAAAAAAGATAGAGAACTTCAGACCAATTTCTCTTATGAATATCGATGCAAAAATCCTCAATAAGGTTCTCACTAACCCAATCCAAGAACACATCAAAACAATCATCCATCCTGACTAACTAGGTTTTATTCCAGGGATACAGGGATGGTTTAATATACGGAAATCCATCAATGTAATCCATTATATAAACAAAATCAAAGACAAAAACCACATGATCATCTCGTTAGATGCTGAGAAAGCATTTAACACAATCCAACACCCATTCATGATAAAAGTCTTGGAAAGATCAGGAATTCAAGGCCCATACTGGAACATGATAAAAGCAATCTACAGCAAACCAGTAGCCAACATCAAAGTAAATGGTGAGAAGCTGGAAGCAATCCCACTAAAATCAGGGACCAGACAAGGCTGCCCACTTTCTTCCTACCTATTCAATATTGTACTTAAAGTCCTAGCCAGAGCAATTGGAGAACAAAAGGAGATCAAGGGGATCCAAATTGGAAAGGAAGAAGTCAAAATATCACATTTTGCAGATGATATGATAGTATATATAAGTGACCCTAAGATTCCACCAGAGAACTCCTAAACCTGATAAACAGCTTCGGTGAAATAGATGGATATAAAAATAACTCAATCACGTCAATGGCCTTTCTCTACACAATGAATAAACAGGCTGAGAAAGAAATTAGGGAAACAACACCCTTCTTAATAGTCACAAATAATATAAAATACCTAAATAAGGAAGTGAAACATCTGTATGATAAGAACTTCAAGTCTCTGAAGGAAGAAATTAAAGAAGATCTCAGAAGATTGAAAAATCTCCCATGCTCATGGATTGGCAGGATCAACATAGTAAAAATGGCTATCTTGCCAAAAGCAATCTACAGATTCAATGCAATCCCCATCAAAATTCCAACTCAATTCTTCAACGAATTAGAAAGAGCAATCTTCAAATTCATCTGGAATAACAAAAAACCTAGGATAGCAAAAACTCTTCTCAAGGATAAAAGAACCTCTGTTGTAATCACCGTGCCTGACCCAAAGCTGTACTACAGAGCAATTGTGATAAAAACTGCATGGTACTGGTATAGCGACAGACAAGTAGACCAATGGAATAGATTTGAAGACCCAGAAATGAACCCACACAACTATGCTCTCTTGATCTTTGTAAAGGGAGCTATAACCATCTAGGGGAAAAAAGATAGCATTTTCAACAAATGGTGCTGGCACAACTGGTGGTTATCATGTAGAAGAATGTGAATTGATCCATTCCTATCTCCTTGTACTAAGGTCAAATCTAAGTGGATCAAGGAACTCCACATAAAACCAGAGACAGTGAAACTTATTGAGGAGGAAGTGGGGAAAAGCCTCGAACATATGGGCACAGGGAACAATTCCTGAATAGAACAGCAATGGCTTGTGCTGTAAGATTGAGAATGGACAAATGGGACCTCATAGAATTTCAAAGCTTCTGTAAGGGAAAAGATACTGTCAATAAGACAAAAAGGCAACCGATAGATTGTTAAAGGATCTTTACCTATCCTAAATCAGATAGGGGACTAATATCCAAAATATATAAAAAGAATTCAAGAAGGTGGACTCCAGAAAATTAAATAACCACATTAAAAATGGAGCTCAGTGCTAAACAAAGAATTCTCACCTGAGGAATAATGAATGGCTGAGAAAAACCTGAAAAAACGTTCAGCATCCTTAATCATCAGGGAAATGCAAATCAAAACAACCCTGAGATTCCATCTCACACCAGTCAGAATGGTAAGATCAAAAATTCAGATGACAGCAGATGTTGGCGAGGATGTGGAGAAAGAGGAACACTCCTCCATTGTTGGTGGGACTGCAAGCTTGTACAACCACTCTGGAAATCAGTCTGGTGGTTCCTGGGAAAATTGGACATAGTAATACTGGAGGATCCCGCAATAACTCTCCTGGGCATATATCCAAAAGATGTTCCAACTGGTAAGAAAGACACATGTTCCACTATGTACATTGCAGCCTTATTTATAATAGCCTTAAGCTGAAAAGAATCCAGGTGTCCCTCAACAGAGGAAGGGATACAGAAAATGTGGTACATTTACACAATGAAGTACTACTCAGTTATTAAAAAGATGAATTTGTGAAATTCCTAGGCAAATGGATGGACCAGGAGGGCATCATCCTGAATGAGGTGACCCAATCACAAAAAAAAACACACATGATATGTACTTACTGATAAGTGGATATTAGCCCAGAAACTTAGAATACTCAAGATATAAAAGACAATTTGCAAAACACATGAAAATCAAGAAGAATGAAGACCAAGGTGTGGACACTTTGCCCCTTCTCAGAATTGGGAACTAAACACCCATGGAAGGAGTCAGAGAGACAAAATTTGGAGCTGAGATGAAAGGATGGACCATCTAGAGCCTGCCATACCCGGGGATCCATCCCTTAAACAGTCTGCAAAAGCTGACACCATTGCATAAATTGTCAAGATTTTGCTGAAATTACCCAGATATAGCTCTCTCTTGTGAGGCTATGCCTGGGTCTAGCAAACACAGAAGTGGATGCTCACAGTCAGCTATTGGATAGATCCCAGGGCCCCCAATGGGGGAGCTAGAGAATGTACCCAAGGAGCTAAAGAGATCTGCAACCGTGTAGGTGGAACAACAATATAAACTAACCAGTACCAACCAGAGCTCATGTCTCTAGCTGCATATGTATCAGAAGATGGCCTAGTTGGCCATCATTAGAAATAGAGTCCCATTTGTCTTGCTAACTTTAGATGCTTCAGTACAGGGGAACGCCAGGGCCAAGAATTGGGAGTGGGTGGGTAGGGGAGTGGGGAGCAGGATATGGGTGACTTTTGGGATAGCATTGGAAAGGTAAAGGAGGAAAATATCTAATAAAAAAAATAAAAAAACTAATGTGCTACATGCATAAAATGAAGAGGCTACAGTTTTACTGATATCTGAACCTACAGCAAAATTAACTTAGGCAAAGTCAAAGGACAATTCCCTGGATATATAAGAAGCAATCTATCTATGAAGAGTATTTTTCAAAGATAATATGCTAGCATTTAGGGAAAACTTATATGAAAGTGAGACATAAAAGAAGATAACAAATCATTTATTGTCCAGGTACCTTATGCTGGTCTATCGCAAGCACATACATTTTTTCAACTATAAAGTTTATATCTGCTAATATACAATTACACAAGGTTATTAAAATGATCTCGAGATTCCACCTTACTCCAATCAGAATGGCTAAGATAAAAAACTCAAGTGACAACAGATGCTGGTGAGGATTTATAGGAAGGGGAACACTCCTCTATTAATGATAGGGTTGTACACATTGTGTGGTTAGTCTGGAAATCTAACAGTTTCTCAGAATATTTGGAATAGTTCTACCTGACAACCCAGCTATACTGGTCTTTGTTATGTACCCCACCATACCACAAGTACATATGCTCCTCTATCTTCACAGAAGCTTTATTCTGGAAACAACCAAGGTGTCCTTTGACTTAAGATGGATTCAGAAAATATCATTCATCTATACAATGGAATACTATTCAGCTATAAAAAGGCATCATGGTTTTGGGAGGCAAATACAGGCTTAGATTCTTCTCAACCTACTTTAATAAGGGTTCTCAGTTGCTCTAACATCCCTTCTAACCAATCACCCAACAGAGATAGTGCAGCAAAAGGATTAATAGGGCAAAAGTGGCATGTAGACCGGTTTAGAAATAGTTTTTTGGGGCAATACCTATCTTCATTATCAGGATATCAGCAGTTCAGGTCACAAGAAATAGCAACTATAGTTTATCCATTCACAAACACTGTTCCAAGGTAAAAGCCAGGACATAGACACACTGTATTTCTGCCTCCACATGACTGTTCACCTGTGCCCTATTTTCATTTTTAGATCATGAGGTATCACTGCTTGGTGCCTGCTCTGGCAAGAGGCTCTTTTATAAGTTCTCTCACTTGGTTAATGAATCTGGTCCATAAAAATGGAATTCCAAGATTTAGCACATTTATATTGATGCAAATGTCATTTTTAAAAAGACTTTTTACAAAGGAGACATCTCATGACCCCACTATATCCAAGAAGGCTTGAATACCAAACTTATCATCACTGCCTCTCTTTGCAGTGATGGCCAACTAGGCCATCTTTTGATACATATGCAGCTAAAGACAAGAGCTCCCGGGTACTGGTTAGTTCATATTGTTGTTCCACCTATAGGGTTGCAGTTCCCTTTAGCTCCTTGGGTAATTTCTCTAGCTCCTCCATTGGGGGCTGTGTGACCCATCCAATAGCTGTCTGTGATCATCCACTTCTGTGTTTGCTAGGCCCCGGCATAGTCTCACAAGAGAGAGCTATATCTGGGTCCTTTCAGCAAAATCTTGCTAGTGTATGCAATGGTGTCAGCATTTGGAAGTTGATTATGGGATGGATCCCTGCATATGGCTATCACTAGATGGTCCATCCTTTCGACACAGCTCCAAATTTTGTCTCTGTAACTCCTTCCATTGGTGTTTTGTTCCCATTTCTAAGAAAGGGTAAAGTGTCCACACTTTGGTCTTCGTTCTTCTTGAATCTCATGCGTTTGGTAAGTTGTATCTTATATCTTCAGTATCCTAAGTTTCTGGGCTAATATCCACTTATCAGTGAGTACATATTGTGCGAGTTCTTTTGTGATTGGATTACTTCACTCAGGATGATACCCTCCAGGTCCATCCATTTGCCTAGGAATTTCATAAATTCATTTTTTTTAAATAGCTGAGTAGTATTTCATTGTGTAAATGTACCACATTTTCTGTATCCATTCCTCTGTTCAGGGGCATCTGGGTTCTTTCCAGCTTCTGGCTATTATAAACAAGGCTGCTATGAACATAGTGGAGCATGTGTTCTTCTTACCGGTTGGGACATCTTCTGGATATATGCCCAGGAGTGGTATTGCGCGATCCTCCGGTAGTACTATGTCCAATTTTCTGAGGAACCGCCAGACTGATTTCCAGAGTGGTTGTACAAGCTTGCAATCCCACCAACAATGGAGGAGTGTTCCCCTTTCTCCACATCCTCGCCAGCATCTGCTGTCACCTGAGTTTTTGATCTTAGCCATTCTGACTGGAATGAAGTGGAATCTCAGTGTTGTTTTGACTTGCATTTCCCTGATGATTAAGGATGTTGAACATTTTTTCAGGTGCTTCTCTGCCATATCATGTACATATCATGTGAGTTCTTTTGTGATTGGGTTACCTCACTCAGGATGATACCCTCGTGGTCCTTCCTTTTGCCTAGGAAATTCATAAATTCATTCTTTTTAATAGTTGAGTAGTACTCCATTATGTAAATGTATCACATTTTCTGTATCCATTCCTCTGTTGTCTCTTGTGAGGCTATGCCAGTGCCTGGCAAACACAGATGTCGGTGCTCACAGTCAGCTATTGGATGGAACACAGGGCCCCCAATGAAGGAGCTAGAGAAAGTACCCAAGGAGCTGAAGGGGTCTGCAACATTATAGGTTGCAATATGAACTAACCAGTACTCCCGGAGCTCATGTCTCTAGCTGCATATTTATCAGAAGATGGCCTAGTCAGCCATCATTGGGAAGAGAGACCCTTGGTCTTGCAAACTTTATATGCCTCAGTACAGGGGAATAGCAGGGACAAGAAGTAGGAGTGGGAGGAGGGTGTGTGGGGACTTTTGGGATAGCACTTGAAATGTAAATGAAGAAAATACCTAATTAAATACATTGGAAATTATTTTTTTAAAAAAGAATGTGACAACCTGTAACATTCTATTTGAAAATGTAAAAATCTAAAAAAAAAAAAAAAAAAGGAAACAGGGGGGTTGCACATACAAACTGACAGTATTTGTGACAGAAAGCAGAAGATCCGTGTAAGCTCTAGTACAAATCTTCTAATGTTTTACTAACTTGAATGAAGCTAGGGTCATCTGTGAAAAGGAATCTTAATTGGTAAAATATCTCCATAAGTTTGACTTCAGCTAAATAGGTATGTCATTTCCTTAGTAATAATTGATGTGGGAGGTCCCAGGCCACTAAGGCCAATGCTAGCTATGGGCTTGTGGTCTGGGTAGCACAAGAAAACAGGCTTAGAAAGTCATGAAGAACTTTCTCTTCATTAATGTATCTCAAGCCTTGGGTTGAGGGTTTGGTGTAAATGTCCCATTTAAAGGTTAACATTCACAGTAACTTACTCAAGGTTTGAGCACTTACAGATCTCTGCATTAACCACCACGTGCTGTAATACAAGATTCTCTGAAAAATGTAAAGTAGCACAGATCTATGAAAACAATATTTAGGAGGCACTTCAACACTACTAAAATTTTCTAAATCAACATCAAAACATTATACTCTCAGCCTTATGTTTTTCAACAATGGATTTTGACAGTGTTTAAAGTACTAACCATAATCTCTTTCCTGTGGATCAAATGTTTAATGTATTCAAAAGAGTGCTAGGTCATCCTCTTTGATAGTCTTGCCATTATTGCATTGGTAGCTACATATTGCCTCGTATGTTCAAATTATAGATGACAGTATCAATCACTTGGCAACAGTCATGCCATCATCAGACACTTGCTAAGACATACATGGACTGTAACTGATAAAGTCTGAAGACAAGGATCAGTGCAATAATTCCAATTATTTTCTCCAAGTCCTGCCAAACTCACAGGGAATCTGCCTGATTCAGTAGGTCAAAGATCCATGACACATTTCAGTATGTCATCACTTCTGTTGTGATATGTGGGAATTCTAACCAGTTCCTGTGACATTATAGACAACATAATCTTCTACCACATCACTACTTCTCCCATTTTCCCAAGTCAGAGGCCATGTGAATCATGTCTCCAAGCATCAATGACTATGTATACATTGTTTATGAGGTCAAAGGGTGTGCTTTCACTAGCCAAGTAGGATTTTCCTTTGACAGCACAATCAGAATCTGAGGAAATACATAGAAGGAGTTTCTTTAAAACTGAAAATAGAACTCAGATGGTCTAAAACTTGAGAACACAAATTATGTATTTTGTCTCATATTGTTGTCTTCTGAATTCACATGCACACAACATTGCATAAGTGCACATGAGTATGCCCACATATTCAGTGTAATTAAAAATTATGAGATTTTATTATGAAAAACATGTGTCTTTGTGTGACAAAATTCTGTGACCATGATAAATAGTATATGAAAGCTGCTACTTGGCCTTAAGATTTCAGAAGATTTGCGTCCATGATGGTAGAGTGAAAACATGGTGACAGAGTGAGTTTCGAGCTCACATCTTTATCCCCAAGCAGAAACAGGAGAACTAGAGATAGTGGAAGGCATTTAAATTTTAACCCTCGGTTTAAAGATGCATTTCCAGCAACAAGGCCATAATTCTTTCTTTTCTTCTTTCATTTTACATCCCAATAACTGCCATCCTCCTGGTCAACCCCTCCCACAATTTTCCTACTGCACCATTCCCCTTCTCCTCTCAGAGGGTGTAGCCACGCTTGGGTATCCTCCCAATCTGGCACATGAAGTCTCTATGGGAATAGGCTCATCCTCTCCCACTGAGGCATCCCATTGAGCAAAACATACCCCTAATACCTGCATCATCTTTTGGGATAACCTCCATTCCATTTTTGGGGACCCACATTGAATCCAAGCTGTACATATGTTTTATATGGGTAGTGAGGCCTAGGTCCTGTTAATGTATGCTCTTTAGTTGGTGGTTCAGATTCTTAAAGCCAACAGGTACAGGTTAGTTGTCTCTGTTGTTCTTCTTTTGGTGTTCCTGTCTCCTTTGGGGTACAAAATCTTTCCCCCTACCCTTCCCTAAGAGTCCCCAAGCTCCATCCACAGTTTGGCTATGGATGTCTGCATCCATTTGAGTCAGCTGCTTGGTGGAGGTTCTCAGATAACAGCCATGCTGGACATCTGTCTGCAAGAATAAGAGACTATCATTAATTTTATCAGGGATTGGTGATTTCCCATGGAATGGGTGTCAAGTTGGGCCTCTTGTTGTTTGGCCATTCCCCTAGTTCTGTTCCATCCACAGTTTCTGAACCTTATTTAGACATGATAAATTTTGTGTGAAATATTTTGTGACTGGGATGGTGTCCATATTGCTTCACTGAAGTTCCTGCCTAGACACAGGTGGTAGTCTACTCAGGATCCATATCACCAATGCAGTGTTTCACAGCTGAGGTCCTCCCCACTGATTCTTGAGTACATTCTTTATCCCAGATATCTGTCTTGTCTTGGAGATGCCTCTGCCTTCCTTTCTCTAGTTGCAGATTTTTTTTTATTCATTTTCATGGCCATTTGACCATCTTGCCTGGCCTTCCCAACATCTGATCCTTAACCTTCCCATTTCTTTCCCCATTCCCTCTTTCACTCAATTCAATGCATCCATCTTCCTTTTAATGACTATTTTATTCTCTCTTCTACGTGAGAATCAAGCATTCTCACTTGTGAAAGCCATAATTCTTAATGCTTTCAAGCAACCACACCTGGTAAGCATGAGTTTCAGTGTCTGGTACTTATTTACAGACATTTTATACAAAATGCCACATTATTAGAGATAAGATAAGAGTCTGTCAAGTAACTGCAGTCAGAGAGAGTTCTTGAGATTAATGATGGGAAAATTTGATTCAAGGCACAATTACAAGAGGTTCTATAGTGGCAGATTCCAGGCGTTCACAGTTTTCTAAAATACACAGCAAATAAACAGGGGACCACTAGATGGCAGCTCTCTGAATACATGTGTTATTTCTTAATATCTACAATTAAACTAGCAAAGCATAACAGGGAAAGATGTTAAGCAAAATATGATGTCTGTAGCAGTTTTTGTTGTTGTTGTTGTTTTGTTTTTTTGTTTTTTCCCATATTCCTTGTTTAGCAAGCTCTGTCACTCACTATCATGACGGAGTGTCAGCGTCCAACACTGGCTGTTATTGAGAACAAAGCTTAGGACAGAGCTCAGAGGTCTTCAGTATACTCTGTCTGATTGTCAGATTGAAAAGACTATTTTTATCTATATAGTTGTGTTTGTGTGGATGTGTATCTGTGTGTATAAACACATATTACATTTATACCAGAGTGACTTTGGGTCTGTTCATAGTTATCATATTTCAATTGGGTTGCCCCTTTGGAGTCCTTTGTTTTGTTAATAATGTGATTTAAGAATGTACTCAAATGGAAGCTCCAGAACAATCTTGTTAGTGTTAAGGAGACAAATATGATAGACTTTTGATCAAACCTTCTCTTTGGCAATTAAGGCACACAGGTGGACAAACTTAAATCTTTACTTGTTTAAGATCAAATCCACTTTAAGATCTTGTACTCAAGGTCACTTGGAATAGCAGGAACTACTGCACCCTTTATACTTTCATCTACCATATTATCTATCTATGTGAGAATAGGTCAAAGACTTTGTTGGTCCCTGGTATTATTGATTAACATGGAAGAAAATTTTCCTGTATCCTGAATGTCATCTTTTTAGATTAAACACTGATAACCAGTTACCCTATTGGGTCTATATGACCCCCGAGAATTAGAGGATAGGTGATTTTCAATAATACAGTGCATTTTGTGAAATGATCTTCATTCCAATAGGACCTCATTGACATTGGAAGATCACCACATTTATTTTATCTGTTTATACCAGTATAAACTTTCATGTGCCTGTATTTAGAACCCAGGAAGTCACTTATATCAGTATGATTTGTAAATGATTATTTTTATTCTGTGTTTAGAAATTATTGTTCAAACAATATATGTGTTTGTGATATGTAAGGTGGGTTCAAGGAACAATCAGAAGATGTTTCTGGATCTTACGTACCTAGAGTCACAGATAGCTATATGGTGCTATACAGGTGCTTGGATCCGTATTTAGGACCTCAATAAGAAAGCAAATGCTTATATCTACTAGAGTTTCCTCTCTACTTATGTCTGGTAATTTTAGCTACTCTATAGCATTTGCATAAAGATTAAAGAAAAGCCAAACACTTTTAAACACGTTGGTCTTTTAAGTCAGTACTCATAAATATTACATGGAGCAGATTAATACAGAGAGAACTTTATAGACTTTAAGGCCACCAGTGCCATTTCTACATCTCATATTTTTACATTTTTTTTATTACGTACTCAGACCCCCATACTTTGTTTACCAGCATTGTTTCTGGTGGTGGGGAAATATCCAGTCACCTTAACCATTATGCATTATGCAGGAATCCTTCTTTGCTAGAATTATTTCTAACCCCACAACTTGTCTTTTTCCTACTTACTGGTTCCTTTCACTTTATTTCCCTTCTTCATAGCATGAAAGACAGAGGCATTAAACAATTGAGATCAAAGGGAAAAGTACATAAAACTTCATATTTCCACAATGTAAAAAATTAATATTCTTGGATGCATATTGCAAGAATTGTTCCTGAAACCCACCCTTCTCAACATACATACAAATATGTTTAAGCAATAATTTATAAACTTATAATAAAAATTTAAAAAAACTAATGTTTACATGTTGTACAGCAAACCGTAAAGTAAGTACAAGTCATTCGACAATATTTTTTGCTTAGTGCATTTTTTCTATAGACAATAGCTGTGCTTTGATTGATAGTGAGTTTTAATACCATGTTGAGAGAATTAGATACCTAACAACACACCAAATTGAATTTTACAGTATCCAAGATAATAAAAATCTTTGTTAAAACTATCATCTAAGAGTCAGTGGCCACAGATGTTTAGACAGATGGTGCTCTTTATCCGTCTGCTGAATGAGCATCCTTTTCGATGTGTCTATTATAAATATTTTCCTATCTTGTTATAAGTAATGCCCTCTTTCTGCTGGGACGAATTTACCCCTTTACTGTTCTTAAAACCACAATGTCTTTATATTTGGCCAATATTTTTGTACTCATAGCTGCTGATTTCCGAATCTGGACACATCTTGATTCAGGAAAACGGATTTTAGATGACATGTTAAAACTAATGTATTGTGCTTGAAGTAAAAATCCAAATCCCATCTTAGAAGCATCCTCACAATGACCTCACACATCACAGGACAGTGTATACACAAAAAGCATTATATCCTCTATAAAACAGCATATTGTATAGGACCACCCACAGATGTCTCATTTGGCTCAGGTGGGGAGAGTACTCCCTGTGTGGGCAGGTGGAGGATGCCAAGAGGTTCACCAGCCACCATGGAGAACTGTTGGGTTTTAGAAACCCAGGTGCCTTCCTATCAGAATAGGTTGGGAGGACATTTAGAGGTCTGCCTACCTTCACAATATGCAATCCAGGTGAGTTGAGGATGCTCAGAAGACTATGTGCCACATAGCCATTATGATGTGCAAGTATGTGGTGGACAGATGGAAGAGAAAGAAAAGCAGAACACTTTTAGCTTCATGAAGGGAGGTATAACTGGAGATGTGAAGGTGAAGTATAGACTGCCCACCACCTGAGATCATGGTGAAGTCTAAGCCTGTGCTGCCACTGAGGGTCATGTATGAGTCTGTGGCCATGCAGAAGCAGGGTTCTGTGTCAATATAGTGGCTCATGTTATCCAGTCATCCCTGGTCTCGGTTGCTTCTGGACCATGTAGATGTCCAAGTGCAGTGCAGAGCTTGTCCTGCCCCTAACTGGCTGTGGTTCTCTGAACAATTGGACCCTCCTCTTAGCCTCTGCAGCACTAAGGGTAGCTATTCCTGTACCTTTCCTGGGCAGGAAACACAGTAGTGCCCTGCTGGGAAAGGCACAGGTGAATTTGCCCCACCATTCTTCTTCCATGAGGTGGTAGCCGCATGGGGTAGATCCCATTCCACTTTACACCCCTGTAGCAGTAGGGAGAGCTTGCCCCAAGGGCATGAGAAGGTGAGAGCTGGCCCTCCCTCTTACCAGCTGAAGCATTTGCAGAGCTAGCTGTGGCAGTGCTGCAGAGCTCATTCTGCATGGGGAAGAGCTGTTGAGCTGTATCTATAATGTATCTATTATCCAAGCACAGATTTAGAGCACTAAGTATGCCCATCCCAACATCTACCTAATCTATGACTGTTAGCACATAAAAGATGCTAGTCTTTCAGATCAAAAGCTGCAGGATTTCTACAACAAAGAATATCTGAGAGAAAACCCAAAAAGGATCCAATATTGATGGTGTGGCAGAAGTCATAGGCCTGAATATTTGCAAGTAAAGATGTATAGATAAAAGGGTATACTGTGGGACAATGAAATGCTTTTTATGTTTGTTTATTTGTTAATTTCTAAATTGTGGGGGAATGTTACAAGGGGAAAGGGCATATATGAAGAGTTGGGGATATAAATAGGACTGGGCATATATTATATGAAATTGAATAAAAATTTAATAACCTTTTAAAAAGGGAGGTTGTAAATAATGTCTTCTTGCTGAGGCCCAAATAACTATACAGGGAACTCTGGTGTGTGCTAGAAGGCAGACTTCAAGTGGAGTTAATTGATTACAGGATAGACAAAAGCACCTAAGAATTTACCACTTGCCCCTTGCTCCATGGAAACTAGGCAAACACATGCACAGGAATGTGCACATGTATGCATACACACACACACACACACACACACACACACACACACACACACACACAAACTAAGGATTGTCTTCATTAAGAAGACAAAGCACACATACACATTGAGGTTGAACACATTTATTCAATGATAATTTGGTTAGGGAAGAAATAAAGGAAGAAATTAAAGACTTTTTAGAATTTAATGAGAACGAGGACCGGCATACCCAAGCTTATGGGACACAGAGAAAGCAGTGCTGAGAGGAAAATTCATAGCTCTGATTGCCTCCATAAAGAAATTAAAGAGAGCATATACTATCACCTTCACAGTACATCTGAAAGTTCTAGAACAAAAGGAAGCAAATACACCAAGAGGCGTAGGTGTCAGGAAATAAACTCAGGCTGAAATCCTCCAAGTAAAAGCAAATAGAACTATACAAAGAATCAGCAAAACCAGGAGTTGGTTCTTTGAGGAAATCAACAAGTAGATAAACGCTTAGCCCAGCTAACCAGAGGGCAAAGAGACAAAATCCAAATTAAAAAAATCAAAAATGAAAAGCAAGAAATAACAATAGAAACTGAGAAAATTAAAAAAAAATCAGATCCTACTACAAAATTCTATACTCAAGAAAACTGGAAAATCTTTGCTGAAATGGACAATTTTCTAGACAGATACTAGGTAGGAAATTTAAATCAATGTAGTACTCAAGTTCTAGCTAGAGCAATTAGAGAAGAAAAGGAGGTCAAAGGGATACAAATTGGAAAGGAAGAAGTCAAAATATCACTATTTGCATATGACATGATAGTATACTTAAGTGACTACAAACATTTCCCAAGAGTACTCCTAAACCTGATAAACAACTTAGGCAAAAATGGCTGGATATAAAATTAACTCAAACAAATCAGTAGTCTTCCACTACTCAAAGGATAAACAGGCTGAGAAAGAGATTAGGGAAATGACATCCTACACAATAATCACAAATAACATAAAATACCTTGCTGTGATACTAACCAAGCAAATAAAAAAATCTGTAGGACTAGTACTTCAAGTCTCTGAAGAAAGAAATTGAAGATCTCAGAAGATGGAAAGATCTCCAATGCTCATGGATTGGAAGGATTAATATGAGAAAAATGACCATCTTGCTGAAAGCAATCTACAGACTCAATGCAAAACAAAAGCTGGAAAGAATCAAGATGTCCTCCAATAGAACGGATACAGAAAATGTTGTATACTTACACAATGGATTACTACTCAGCTACTAAAAACAATGAATTCATGAAATTCATAGGCAAATGATGGACCTAGAAAATATCATCCTGAGTGAGATAACCCAGTTACAAAAGAATACACATGGTGTCCACTCACTGATAAGTGGATATCAGCCCAAAAGCTCAGAATAACCTAAATAAAATTTATAAACCTTATGAAGCTCAAGAGGAAACACCAAAATGTGATGCTTCAGTCCTTAGAAGGAGGAACAAAACACTCACGGGAGGTAGAGGTTGGGATACATTTGGGAGGAAGCGAGGATAGGGAGTGGGAAAAAAGGGACCATATCAGGTTAGGGAGAGATGGGGATGATATACAGATGGTCAGGAATTTGAACAGAGGTGTGTAGCCATGGGGGATGGGGAACTGGAGGTAGCCACCAGCAAGTCCCAGCTTCCAGGAAAGCAAGAGGCTCCCAGGAACCAGTATGGATGAGATTAGCTGAAATGCCAAACAAAGGGGAGAGATATCCTGTACACCATATCTAGATGTTAAGCAAGGCCCCTGGTTGAGGGATGGAGTCACTCATCTCCAAATTCTTAACCCAGAAGGGCTTCTGTATAAAGAAAATAAGAAAAAAGGGGAACAAAATGTGGAGTGGTGACTAAAGGAAAGGCCATCCTGATAGTGAACTACCTGATGATCTACCCCATATACAGACACCAAACCCAGATACTATTGTGGATACCAAGAAGTGCTTGTTGACAGGAACCTGATATGCCTGTCCTATGAGAGGTCTTATGTGCCAGAGCCTGACAAACACAAAGGTGGATTCTCGCAGCCAACCTATGGACTTAGCATGGGCTCCAAAATGCAGGGGTTAGAGAAAGGATTGAAGGAGCCAAAGGGTTTGAAGCCCCATAAGAAGAACAACAATATCAAACAACCATACCTCCCCCACCCCCCAAGAGATCCCAGGGACTAAACGAACAACTGAAGATTACACATATAGGGAACCATGGCTTCGGCTGCATATGTAGCATAAGCTGGCATTGTCTGGCATCAAGAGGAGGAGAAGCACTTGGTCCTGTGAAGGCTAGATACCCCAGTGTAGGGGAATGTCCGGTCAATGAGGTAGGAGTGGGCGGGCAGATGGGGGAGTGGGTAGGAGATGAGGGTTCCAGAGGGGAGACCAGAAGATGAGATAACACTTGAAATGTAAATATATAAGTATCCAATAAAAAAGAAGAAAAAAATTAAATAAAAATCATAAGCCATAGAAATGAGCAATAGGAGGGGGTCAAGTACACAAGAAGACGTACAGAATCAACTGACCTCAGCCCATGGTTGATCACCAACACTGAACCACCAACCAACGGGCATGTGAGGGCTAGACCTAGGACCCCTATGCAGATGGAGTATATACACAGCTAGTTTTTCATGTGGGTCACCTAACAATTAAAGAAAGGACTGCCTCTGACTCTGCTGCCCAACTTTAGATCCCTTTCCCATAGCTGGCCTGCCCTGTCTGGTTCAATAGGAAAGGATGCATGAGACTTCTGAGACTTCATGTACTAGGGCAGGTAACCATGCTCCACCGTACTCTCTGTAGAAAGGGGATATGAAAATGGGGAATGGGGTATGAGGGTAGAACTTGGAGGAGAGGAGGGAAGATGCGTGTTTAAGCTGTAAAGTGAATAAATAAAGTAATGAGGAAAAAAGAAAATGTGGTACATTTACACAACAGAATATTCCTGGGATGTAAAAATTGTAAAAATAAAATTTGTAGGTTAAGTTAATGGATCTAGGAAATAATCATACTATGTCACATGCCCCAAACTCATAAAGACAAATAAGATACTGCATTTGTCTATATGTGGATGTTAGTTGTTGGGTCATTGATAAAAAAATCCTACAATTCATAGAACCGTAGAAATTAAGTATGGAGTAATTGACTAGTAGGATAAGATGTGTCTATCCAGGAAGGGGAACTAGAATAGATAATAAGGGATGGATGACAGAGGGGAAGAGCATGGGGCATCAAATGAAGAGGGGCAGTGAAGAAGAAGCTGATGGAGGGAATGTGGGTATAGACAGCTAAAAGTGAGTGTTTTTAGTGTTTGGAAATGCAGCATGAGTTTCTAAGAAATATACATGTGTGAAGTCAATTTAACTGAAAAAAAAAAAACAAAAACAAAAACAAAGGGATTATGTAGCAAGAAGTGGACACCGATTTCCACCAAATGAAGCTTTTCAGAACCATAATGGGTTATGGCTATTAGGGTTGTGCTCAAATGGATCCCAAGTGAATTCTCCAAACCATCCGGGCTTTTATGAAGGCTACTTGCTGAACTCTACAAACTGACAGTAGAACCCTATTGTTGTAGCCAACACTTAAATAATTCATTGGACATAAAAAAGTTGAGCTGATGCATACTTAGATTATTTACGAAGAGTGTTCTTGATACTGTAGAGCACTCTGCATGCTAACAAAGGAAAGAATAGTGAACATCAATCCAGCTATAAACTTTGTTATTTGTAATGTGACCTGCCTAAAAGATATGGAGCACAATAATTATACAAAGCTCATGGAAGTAACCAAACAGTATCTGCCCTGATTGAAGGACCATCCTCTGAAATGGAACACATTCCTGAAACTGGCTGGTGAAGAAGAACCTGAGATAAAGTAGTTCAGGGCCACAGGGCAACACGAAATACTAGTGTACTGATAAAGAAATATACCAACAAATTGACTTCTAATTATATTCTGCTACACTCATAGATCAGCACCTTGTTTGGCCATCATCAGAAGATTCCTTTTCCAGCAGATAGGGACTAACAATGACATATATAGCCATAAAATATGTAGAGTGAGATACTTTTGAACACTCAGTCCTAGATGGGATGCCTTCATCAAATCCCTTTTTTCAGGAGATATAGAAGACTTTTGGATTGGAGGCCTAGGAAGTATAAGAGCCAAAGGGGAAGGAGGGCACAAAAGAAGTAAGATCCTTTAAGCACAGCATGCACATATACACTCCAAGAAAATGAGAGTTTATGCACTAGACCTTCATGGTTCTGTACATGATGAGATCCTAGAGCTTAAAGACATGGACACATGAACTCAATATTGACCTAGAATCTAGATGATAACCTCATGTTATTTAAAAAAAAAAAAGAACATTTTTTTTGCAAGGGGGATCTCCCAGGGGGAAACAAGTCATTCTTATGGGTAGGCCCCATGCAAATCAGTAGATGGCCAATACAAAATGAACTTACTGGCATCCCTTAGGTTCATTTTCTCATAATGGTTATTCAGGGAATTCCTTTTACTTTTAAACTCATGTGTCTATTGTGTACATTTTATGGTTTTCAGTTTTGCATTTTTATGGGATTACTGTGTGTGAAAACGTGTGTGTCTGTGTCTATACATGTTTCTTGAGCTTTTTATTTACACTGTCTGATGCTCTGAAACAGTAAGAGTAACACATTGACTTCCCAAGACAAGGGAAAACTTATGTGATCTCCCTCCCTTTCCCTACCTCCATTTTTCTTTCCTTCCTTCAGGGTCTCTGGATGACAATCTGACATAGATATAACCTTTTATTCTGAGCTGATCACATTGGTTACATGGTAATTTTCCTGCCTCAACCACATTAGTGCTAGGATTACAATAGTGAGTCATGGCCATCATACAGATGTTCTACTCAGGTTTATTGAGTATCAGTGACTGTTAATAAAAGCATTTTCTGTGTTTATCCCTTTGGCTGATATTTTTTTAGGACCCCTAAAGATCAACATTAAGGGAGAAAGGGTGGGGAAACTTGCAGCCAAAATTTCATTGACATGCCTCAACCATACACGAAAATGCACAAAAGAAATGTGAAAGAAAATACACATACAATCGAGAAGATAAAAGCATACAAATGTGACCACCAGCATGAGAATTGTGTATGCTGCTCTGGCCTCTGGTTGAAGTCCCAGGCTCCCATTGGACCTGTGAATGTGTTTCAGGCTTTGGTGATGTCTATACAAGAGAAGCATCATGGAAACACTGGTCCATACCATGATGCTGATGAACATGGTATCATGGACAAATCGTAAGAAGACCATGACTAACTCGAAACCAGACATAGAACATACCCACTTGCTGTTCAGGTCAGTGTCATTGTCTGTGTTCCATGGACCACTGATTTTTATAGGGATGTAGACATTATTTAAGACACTGATAATCCAACAACTATTACAAGAATAGTGCACAAATGTGGAGGTATTTCCTCTGAGTATCATTCTACTCCATTTGCCAGGAACAAGAACGATAAACTGGTAAGTGCTCAGGACACAAGTAGTACACATGTTTGCACTTCGAGCCACCAGACGAATGAAGTACTCAAGCTTACAGTTGAGGTCATTTAGAGGATTCCTTGGAACAAAAACTATGATATTGCTTGGAAACCCAGTGAGGAGGATAATCAAGAGATTGCCTACAGTAATGTGGGCAAGAATGACATGTTTTGGTCTCAGTTGAGGGCCAGCAAAGTTAGGAGATAAATTATGGACAAGCAGAAGAATGTTGGCCACAGCTGCAATACCAACCTGGCAAAGCAAGATGATTTGAAGGGCCACTTCCTCAGTGGTTTTCAGGGCTTTATTAAGAGCAGACATAGAAAGACTTGGGTGAAAAATTGAGTGAAAATCAAGTGAGACAGTATTGTCTTCAAAACTCTTGTTAATTGTCTGTGCTTTGCAAATTATTTGTAGTATTTTCCTGAGTAAGAAGACACCACTGTATTAAAACTCAGGAACATTTCCTGGAGAATTCTACACAGGCGTTAACTCCAAATATCATTTTGTACATATTGTACTTTCTGCTGCATAATGATGAAAGTGTATGAATGAAATAACTCCATCCCATCTCGGTTACTCAACATACACACATTTTAACATGGACTCTGGTGTACATGTGAACACCTGAAGAATTATAGACAGGAGGGCATCACTTCTTCATTTAAATTCAAGACCTTTTCTTGTGTTATAGAAATGTTTTAAGAAATGCATTTTTGCCACTGGAGACATGGTCCTGAATCTAATGTACTTTACTGGCTTTTGTGGTATTGCATACTTGTATTTCCACTTATTCATGCAAGCAAAGCACTCATGCAGATAAAACAAAATAAGTAATATTTAAAAAATAATACAAATGCATAAAAGACAATGTATACTTTGTAATACAATGTGACTGAAATAAGTTACAGAGATTAGCTTTCCACTTTTGATATATTTTTACCCTATTCATTGAAGTTATAGAATACAAAATACTACTTAAGTAAATTACTACTATCTTTGCCCACAGATAAAGCTTGATTTACATACATAGCACCTATGTGGAGTAAAGCCACAGGGACCAAATCATATCATTGATTTTTAATATTCTATAGTTTATCTCTTTTACTAAGAAGTCAGATGCTGGATACATAACTGATTCATCTAACCTTCTTCCAACCATGCTCAAATCAATAACATCATCACAGTTGAAAACATTTCAGGAGCTGGAGAGATGGCTCAGTGGTTAAAAGCACTGACTGCCCTTCTGAAGGTCCTGAGTTCAAATCCCAGCAACCACATGATGGCTCACAACTATCTGTAATGGGATCTCACTCCCTCACTCCCAGTGTACTTACATATAATTAATAGGTACTTAAAAAAACATTTCAGGACAAGGTGACTTGAAACTGTTTTTAAAATTCATCTTTGATCTGGAGCGTTTTTTGTTTTATTTTCCCCTAACAGGGACAAAAAGTCTCCACCAATCAACTAACAAATCTATCCTGAATATGGATGTCATATTCAGTGGTATTTTCAATTGAGTGCTAACCCATGAAACATACACTTTTGGGCAATAAAGAAATCAGTGAAATAACTCCATAAATTAGAGAGACAAAACAACAAACATTATAAATATTAATGTTAGCTTCAAAAGATGCTCTTGAGTTGCATGCGAACAAGAGAATTTTAAGCAGAAATATACAAATGTAGGAATCTCACCTGCCAAACCACATCAAGGATCAGGTGGCTCACAGGAATGAAAGCCTTCTTCTTAGCATTTACTGAAGAAAAACAGCTATGACTATGTTTTCCCTTGAAGACTTTCTCTGGGCATTTACTTCCTGAGCAGATTCAAGGAAAGGCTTATATTTCCCATATTTTCCAGAGTGCTGTGCAGATTACTGAACGAGACCAGGATATTTATCCTCATGAAAAAACAGTGTATCAGGAGTAACATCCCTCAAAGACTCCATTACTGTGTCATTTGTGGTATCAGTGTCTTACAGGATGATTTGGGATACATCTGATAGAGAAAAAATGTCATATATCCCCTGAGGAAATCTCTATTTTTACCTTCTAATAGTTAATGATGATGTCTATAAATTTGTTAGATGTTAATGAGTAGCTGTGTATAAGTTACAAGAAGTTTTCAATATTTCCTTTGGGAGAACCCAAGTTATGAATTTGTGTCATCAGATGTGGAGATTTGCACTGCAGAGCAGATCAAAAGATTTGTTAGATGTATTTCCAGGGTGTCCATTTCACACTATGCTTTTGCTCTTGCAAAATTGTGCTGATACCAATACTTCCAGAAAGGTGATAATCATGTGATCTGGAGTCTTTTAACTTTCCACATGCAGACAGGGACATTTTAGTCTGACAAATCTATTAACTGCAGCCAGTATTTCCTCCATGAGTTCTTGGGGTATCCCAATGTCCATTTGTTTTGAAATAGATCATGGCTCATTTTTCTGAGACAATGGATTCTTATTAGAAGCATAATAGATTTGCTATTTTGTATAGTATCTTATAAATAAAATATCAACCTTGGACATACAGGCAAGGATAAGGATTGAGCAATCATTAAGAAATATAGAGAACCATCATCATAGCTGTTTTACTTAGAATATCCACGAAAGTGAAAGTTTAAATGTCCATCAATGTGATGAATGAAAAATGATAATGTGGTGCATTTGTACCATGGGATATTATTCATCTCTCTCTTTTTTTATCAATAACTTTTTTTAATTTATTACATATTTTCTTCAATTACATTTCCAATGCTATCCCAAAAGTCCCCCCTCCCACCCCCCCACTTCCCTACCCACCCATTCCCATTTTTTGTCCATGGCATTCCACTGTACTGGGGCGTATAAAGATTGCCTGACCAATGGGCCTCTCTTTCCATTGATGGCCGACTAGGTCATCTTTTTATACATATGCAGCTAGAGTCAAGAGCTCTGGGGTACTGGTTAGTTCATAATGTTGTTCCACTGATAGGGTTGCAGATCTCTTTAGCTCCTTGGATACTTTCTCTAGCTCCTCCATTGGGAGCCTTGTGGTCCATCCAATAGTTGACTGTGAGCATCCACTTCTGTGTTTGTTAGGCCCTGGCCTAGTCTCACAAGGGACAGCTATATCACCGTCCTTGCAACAAAGGCTTGCTCGTGTATGCAATGGTGTATTCGTTTGGAGGCTAATTATGGGATGGATCCCTGGATATGGCAGTCTATAGATGGACCATCCTTTTGTCTCAGCTCCAAACTTTGTCTCTGTAACTACTTCCATGGGTGATTGTTTCCAGTTCTAAGAATGAGCAAAGTGTCCACACTTTGGTCCTCGTTCTTCTTCAGTTTCATATGTTTTGCATAATGTACCTTATGTCTCGCTATACTAAGTTTCTGGGTTAATATCCACTTATCAGTGAGTACATATCATTTGAGTTCTTTTGTGATTGTGTTACCTCACTCAGGATGATGCCCTCCAGGTCCAACCATTTGCCTAGGAATTTCGTAAATTCGTGCTTTTTAATAGCAGAGTAGTTCTCCATGGTGTAAATGTACCACATTTTTGTATTCATTCCTCTGTTGAGGGACATCTGGGTTCTTTCCAGCTTCTGGCTATTATAAATAAGGCTGCTATGAACATAGTGGAGCATGTACCCTACTTACCTTTTGGGACATCTTCTGGATATATGCTCAGGAGAGGTATTGGGGGATCCTCCGGTAGTACTATGTCCAATTTTCTGAGGAAGCGCCAGACTGATTTCCAGAGTGGTTGTACAAGCTTGCAATCCCACCAACAATGGAGGAGTGTTCCTCTTTCTCCACATCCTCGCCAGTATCTGCTGTCACCTGAATTTTTGATCTTAGCCATTCTGACTGGTGTGAGATGGAATCTCAGTGTTGTTTTGATTAGCATTTCTCTGATGATTAAGGATGTTGAACATTTTTTTTAGGTGTTTCTCAGCCTTTTCGGTATTCCTCGGATGAGAATTCTTTGTTCAGCTCTGAGCCCCATCTTTTAAGGTGGTTATTTGATTTTCTGGAGTCCACCCTCTTGAGTTCTTTATATATATTGGATATTAGTCCCCTATCTGATTTAAGATAGGTAAAGATCCTTTCCCAATCTGTTGGTGGTCTTTTTGTCTTATTGATGGTGTCTTTTGCCTTGCAGAAGCTTTGCAGTTTCATGAGGTCCCATTTGTCAATCCTCCATCTTACAGCACAAGCCATTGCTGTTCTATTCAGGAATTTTTTCCCTGTGCCCATATCTTCGAGACTTTTTCCCACTTCTCCTCTATAATTTTCAGTTTCTCTGGTTTTATGTGAAGTTCCTTGATCCACTTAGATTTGACCTTAGTACAAGGAGAGAGGAATGGGTCGATTCGCATTCTTCTACATGATAACAACCCGTTGTGCCAGCACCATTTGTTGAAAATGCTGTCTTTCTTCCACTGGATGATTTTAGCTCCCTTGTCGAAGATCAAGTGACCATAGGTGTGTGGGTTCATTTCTGGGTCTTCAATTCTATTCCATTGGTCTACTTGTCTGTCACTATACCAGTACCATGCAGTTTTTATAACAATTGCTCTGTAGTAAAGCTTTAGGTCAGGCATGGTGATTCCACCAGAGGTTCTTTTATCCTTGAGAAGAGCTTTTGCTATCCTCGGTTTTTTGTTATTCCAGATGAATTTGCAGATTGCTCTTTCTAATTCGTTGAAGAATTGAGTTGGAATTTTGATGGGGATTGCATTGAATCTAGGACTTCAAGTACTATGTTGAAGAGGTAGGGAGAAAGTGGGCAGCCTTGTCTAGTCCCTGATTTTAGTGGGGTTGCTTCAAGCTTCTCACCATTTACTTTGATGTTGGCTACTGGTTTGCTGTAGATTGCTTTTATCATGTTTAGGTATGGGCCTTGAATTCCTGATCTTTCCAAGACTTTTATCATGAATGGGTGTTGGGTCTTGTCGAATGATTTTTCTGCATCTAACGAGATGATCATGTGGTTTTTGTCTTTGAGTTTGTTCATATAATGGATTACATTGATGGATTTTCGTATATTAAACCATCCCTGCATCCCTGGAATAAAACCTACTTGGTCAGCATGGATGATTGATTTAATGTGTTCTTGGATTCTGTTCGCGAGAATTTTATTGAGGATTTTTGCATCGATATTCATAAGGAAAATTGGTCTGAAGTTCTCTATCTTTGTTGGATCTTTCTGTGGTTTAGGTATCAGAGTAATAGTGGCTTCATAGAAAGAGTTGGGTAGAGTTCCCTCTACTTCTATTTTGTGGAATAGTTTGTGCAGGACTGGGATAAGATCTTCTTTGAAGGTCTGGTAGAACTCTGCACTAAACCCATTTGGTCCTGGGCTTTTTTTGGCTGGGAGACTATTAATGACCGCTTCTATTTTCTTAGGGGATATGGGACTGTTTAAATCATTAACTTGATCCTGATTTAACTTTGTACCTGGTATCTGTCTAGATATTTGTCCATTTTGTCCAGGTTTTCCAGTTTTGTTGAGTATAGCCTTTTGTAGAAGGATCTGATGGTGTTTTGGATTTCTTCAGGATCTGTTGTTATGTTTCCCTTTTCATTTCTGATTTTGTTAATTAGGATTTTGTCCCTGTGCCCTCTAGTGAGTCTAGCTAAGGGTTTATCTATCTTGTTGATTTTCTCAAAGAACCAACTCCTCGTTTGGTTAATTCTTTGAATAGTTCTTCTTGTTTCCACTTGGTTGATTTCACCACTGAGTTTGATTATTTCCTGCTGTCTACTCCAATGGGTGAATTTGCTTCCTTTTTTTCTAGAGCTTTTAGATGTGTTGTCAAGCTGCTAGTATGTGCTCTCTCCCGTTTCTTCTTGGAGGCACTCAGAGCTATGAGTTTCCCTCTTAGAAATGCTTTCATTGTGTCCCATAGGTTTGGGTATGTTGTGGCTTCATTTTCATTAAACTCTTAAAAGTCTTTAATTTCTTTCTTTATTCCTTCCTTGACCCAGGTATCATTGAGAAGAGTGTTGTTCAGTTTCCACGTGAATGTTGGCTTTCCGTTATTTATGTTGTTATTGCAGATCACCCTTAGGCCATGGTGGTCTGATAGGATACATGGTCCAATTTCAATACTTGAGGCCTGTTTGTGACCAATTATATGGTCAATTTTGGAGAAGGTCCCGTGAGAAGCTGAGAAGAAGTTATATCCTTTTGTTTTAGGATAAAATGTCCTGTAGATATCTGCTAGATCCATTTGTTTCATAACTTCTGTTAGTTTCACTGTGTCCCTGTTTAGTTTCTGTTTCCATTGATGAAAGTGGTGTGTTGAAATCTCCCACTATTATTGTGTGAGGTGCAATGTGTGCTTTGAGCTTTACTAAAGTGTCTTTAATGAATGTGGCTGCCCATGCATTTGGAGCATAGATATTCAGAATTGAGAGTTCCTCTTGGAGGATTTTAACTTTGATGAGTATGAAGTGTCCCTCCTTGTCTTTTTTGATAACTTTGGGTTGGAAGTCGAATTTATCCGATATTAGAATGGCTACTACAGATTGTTTCTTCAGACCATTTGCTTGGAAAATTGTTTTCCAGCCTTTCAATCTGAGGTAGTGTCTGTCTTTTTCCCTGAGATGGGTTTCCTGTAAGCAGCAGAATGTTGGGTCCTGTTTGTGTAGCCAGTCTGTTAGTCTATGTCTTTTTATTGGGGAATTGAGTACATTGATATTAAGAGATATTAAGGAAAAGTAATTGTTGCTTCCTTTTATTTTTGTTGTTAGAGTTGGCATTCTGTTCTTGTGGCTGTCTTCTTTTTGGTTTGTTGAGGAATTACTTTCTTGCTTGTTCTAGGGCGTGATTTCCGTCCTTGTATTGCTTCTTTTCTGTTATTATCCTTTGAAGGGCTGGATTTGTGGAAAGACAATGTGTGAATTTGGTTTTGTCATGGAATACTTTGTTTTCTCCATCTATGGTAATTGAGAGTTTGGCCGGGTATAGTAGCCTGGGCTGGCATTTGTATTCTCTTAGTGTCTGTATAACATCTGTCCAGGCTCTTCTGGCTTTCATAGTCTCTGGTGAAAAGTCTGGTGTAATTCTGATAGGTTTGGCTTTATATGTTACTTGTCCTTTCTCCCTTACTGCTTTTAATATTCTCTATTTAGTGCATTTGTTGTTCTGATTATTATGTGTCGGGAGGAATTTCTTTTCTGGTCCAGTCTATTTGGAGTTCTGTAGGCTTCTTTTATGTTCATGGGCATGTCATTCTTTAGGTTTCGGAAGTTTTCTTCTATAATTTTGTTGAATATATTTGCTGGCCCTTGAAGTTGAAAATCTTCATTCTCATCCACTCCTATTATCCGTAAGTTTGGTCTTCTCATTGTGTCCTGAATTTCTTGGATGTTTTGAGTCAGGATCTTTTTGCGTTTTGTATTATCTTTTATTGTTTGCCGATGTCTCTATGGAATCTTCTGCACCTGAGATTCTCTCTTCCATCTCTTGTATTCTGTTGCTGATGCTCGCGTCTATGTTTCTAGATTTCTTTCCTATGGTTTCTATCTCCAGGGTTGCCTACCTTTGGGTTTTCTTAGTGTGTCTACTTCCCTTTTTAGGTCTAGTATGGTTTTGTTCATTTCCATCACCTGTTTGGGTGTGTTTTCCTGTTTTTCTATAAGGACTTCTACCTGTTTGGTTGTGTTTTCCTGTTTTTCTTTAAGGACTTGTAACTCTTTAGCAGTGTTCTCCTGTATTTCTTTAAGTGAGTTATTAAAGTTCTTCTTGATGTCCTCTACCATCATCATGAGATATGCTTTTAAATCCGGGTCTAGCTTTTCGGTTCTGTTGGGGTCCCCAGGACTAGGTGGCATGGGAGTGCTGCTTTCTGATGGTGGTGAGTGGTCTTGATTTCTGTTAGTAGGTTTCTTATGTTTGTCTTTCACCATCTGGTATTCTCTGGAGCTGTGCAGGATACACTTGGCGGGGTTCTGGTACCAAGATGTCTGTGCAGGGTACACTCAGCAGGGTCCCGGAACTAAGATGTCTGCTGCCAATGCTCAGGCAAAGCGCTCCAGTGCTGGGCAGGTCCCTATCCTCTGGCCGGGAAAATGGTCACCTGCCTGTGCAGGATATGCTGGGCGGGATCACGGAACCAAGATGTCTGCTGCCGATGCTCAGGCAAAATGCTCCTATGCAGGGCAGATCCCTATCCTCTGGCTGGGAAAATGGCCAGCTGTCTGTGCAGGATACACTCGGCAGGGTCCCAGAACCAAGACGTCTGCTGCTGATGCTCAGGCAAAGCGCTCTCACGCTGGGCAGATCCCAATCCTCAGAATTCTTAAGATCGAATGGCTGGTGTTGTGGGTATCTGGTGGTAGTCAGCCGACTCTGCACCCTAGCTACCCTGGTGCTGCTCGGACCAAAGGGAGCTTGTGCCCCTACTCAGACCAGGTTTTCTGCTTTCCTAACTAATGCAGTCTCAGGTCCTGTGCGATTGGATTGGAGCAGATGCTGTGTTCCACTCACCAGAAGTCTTAAGATCGCTTGGAGGGTGTTGTGGGTAGATGGCTGTAGTCAGACGACTGTGCGTCCTAGCTACCCCGGTATTATTCATCTCTTAAGCCAAATGAAATTGTGAAATTTGTGGGCAAATGGGTGTTTGAAAAGCAATAATTATGCATATGATAACCCACAATTTAAGATAACCATTGTTCATTTTCTCACATTTGTATACATTAGCTGTGAGTCATGATTTATATGTGTTTCATTTGAAATACCTATAAAAGTCAGGGGTTAAGTAAGGGACATAGGGCTAAAGACCTTTCAAGAAAATATAGATAGAACACAGTAGTTTAAAGGATAAATAGATAATGGAACAGAGTATTAGGGTTAGGAAATGAATAAAGGTCAAAAAGAGAATATTAGAGAGATAATACTGAAGGCCGGTTAAAAGACTGAATAGAAATCTACATTTTGGAAACTTCATATATGTATATAACGTGTGTGTGTGTGTGTGTGTGTGTGTGTGTGTGAGTTCTTGAAGTAGGTAGGGAAGACAGAGAATGGGCCCTTTTTTCTATCCCATAACTCATTACCAAATTCCTCCTGATACATGTACAATGTTTAACCAGACACTATGAAAACATCATAGAAAATCTGTACCAGTGTTCACCCCCATTTCTTTGAAATATAAGTCTTCCTTGCCCAGGTCAGAGGACATTCAAATTCATGCTCTATGTGGACTGAGTTTGTGATTTCAAGGCTGTGCTATTTTTGAGAATAAGATTTACCTCAGCTAAAAGCAATTGGGTATCAGCAGAATTCCATGTTATTATTATTTTTAATAGCTAAAAATATAACTACCATATTGTATAAAATCTAAGGACTTCAGTTAGCTCTTTTGATTTAAATGGTTGAAGTAGGAACTGACTCCATCAAGTTGTCCTCTGACCTCCACGCGCCATCTATGTACACACACACACACACACACACACACACACACACACACACACACAAATATTAACATCTGAAAAGCATGAGGTAGAGAGAGAGTCTGAAATATATCTGTTTATGTGAAGAAAGTTGTTGAGGTCAATGGTGGGAAAATTATACTCACAATCATCAGAGAATCTAAGATGGTAGATGTTGATCAAGTATACAATGTCTTCTGGAATTCTAGAGAATTACAAAGGATTGGGTAACAGCTCTCAGAATAGGAATGTGAGACTTGGATATCTATAATTTCTATTGTAGTTTTAAAGCACAATATATTGTTCACAGCATGTCCAAGAGGACTCGGTTAGGTGCTGCCCACCCCAACCAAATATCATTAGAGTACATGCAGCAGAAGACAATGGGAATCATAGGACAAGAGAAGGAGACTCAGAAATCTACAGGGTACTATACTATTTTTTCTATATAAAGAGATTTCTTCTTCTTCTTCTTCTTCTGCTTCTTCTTCTTCTTCTTCTTCTTCTTCTTCTTCTTCTTCTTCTTCTTCTTCTTCTCTCTCTCTCTCTCTCTCTCTCTCTCTCTCTCTCTCTCTCTCTCTCTCTCTCTCCCTCTCTCTCTCTCTCTCTCTCTCTCTCTCTCTCTCTCTCTCTAATTGGATATTTTATTTAATTACATTTCAAATGTTTTCCCCTTTCCTGGTTTCCTTTCTGCAAACCACTGATCCCATACCCCCTACCCCTGCTTCTATGAGGGTGCTTCCACAACTACCCACATCACTCCCACATTACTGTCCTGAGCCTTCACAGGACCAAGGGCCTCTCCTTCCATTGATGCCAGATAAGGCAATTTGTTTTTCATTTTACCCCAGCAAGGTGTGTGTGTTTGGGGGTGGAGAGGGGTGGGGAGACAAGCACTGTAGGATTTAAAGGGTATGGAGAACACTACAAATAATATGGTCCACTGAATCATCTAAGCAGGCCTCCCATGGGCTCATTGATACTGAAGTGGCAAACATTTAGCCCATAAATGTCTCTACCAGATACTCTCCATATCTCTTATGAGTGTCAGCTTGATATTCTTGTGATACTCCAAATGGAGGGAGCTGCTGTGTCTCTGACACTTTTGCCTCTGCTTGAGACTCCCTTTTATTGGGTTGCCTTGTTCAGTGCAATATGGGACATTTGCCTTAGCTTATTGTATTTTGTTTTGTCTGGTTTGGCTGTCATCACTTGGATATCTGCTATTTTCTGAAAAGAAATGGAAGGGGAGAAAATCTGGAGAAGAAAGATTGTGGGGGGAACTTGGAGGGATGGAGGAAACAGAAATTGTGATTGGGATGTATTGTATGAAAGAATTTATTTTCAATTTTAAAACACATGTCTGCCTGTCACTCTTTGCCTCTCTGAATCTCTCCCTCTCTCTCCCTTCTCTCTCTCTCCATATGAATATGTATATGAATATGTAGGTATATTTATAGATGTTGTAGATAGAGATGATATAGATAAATGAGATAGACAGTTCTTTCTTCCTTCCTTCCTTCCTTTCTTTCTTTCTTTCTTTCTTTCTTTCTTTCTTTCTTTCTTTCTTTCTTATTTAACATCCCAATCACAGTCCCAAACCCTCCTTTTCTCCCAGTCTCATCCTTTTACCTCCAGAATATGAGCTGGCCAAGGAGATCTTTATTGTATAATTTTACAATTTATTCAATTAGCTATTGAATAAATTTTCTTCACAGGCTTGGTAATGATTTGTTATTTGCAAATAGTACTGAAATCAGTAAACTACTAGAGTTGCAAAAGGATTGTAACTGAAAGGGAGAAATGACATTATTAAAAAGTCCATCGGCAAAAGCCCTCACTATATTAGAGTTCACACTATATGAGGAACCTCAGGTAAGATAACACCCACCACCCACTAACATTCCTTAGAGACAACCAGGAGTCATCAACGGTACTACCTCTCCTGGGCTCTCTATATAAGCCCACAACTCCGGTCGAAGGGCCCTGCTTTACCAGAGGCTAAGCTACTATTAGGAACTCCAGGTAACTGGAGCTTCAGAGGTCTCACTATTATCCAGAACATCAGAGACTGAGCCAATCCTCAGAATCCCAGAACTCTAGAACTCCAGAAGAAATATGAGGACCCCAAATGACAGATGTTGTAAAGGCTGCCAAAACCCCAGCAGAGACACACTAATGGACCTGATAACCCCTTTGTAATCAGAAACACAGGCTACTCATGCCAGAAGACCATAGGGAAAGAAAAACAGAAAGCATGAGAAAAATATTTTTTAAAATCCAAGAAAGATAAGCTCAGATATTGAAGCCTAAAACTAATAACCATAACCCCAGATAACTAGAGGCCAGCATAAGAACACAAGCAACAACACTAAGAGCAATATAGCACCACTGAAGCTCCAGATATCCTACTACAGCATGCCCTGGATACTTTACCACCGCTGACATACAAAAAAATGACATTTACTACAATCTTATGTAGACAATAGGGGCTGTTAAAAAGGAAATGAATAAATTCTTAACGAAATCCATGATACCACAAGCAAATAGGAGAAGGAAATAAAAATGTTTAAGGCATGAAAATGGAAAGTGAAGCAAAAAAGAAAACAGAAACTTGTGGATCCTGAACATAGAAAAGCTAGGCAAGTGGACAAGAACTGAAGACACAAGCACGAGCAACAGAATGCAAGAGATAGAAGACAAAATCTCAGGTATAGAAAATATGAAAGAATAAATTGATACAGCAGTCAATGAAAATGTTAAATCTAAAAAGTTCCTGACAAATCATCCAGGAAACCTGGACACTACTAAAGACCAAACATAAGAATTATAGGAATAGAAGAAGTAAAAGATTCCCAGCTCAAAGGCCCATAGATATTCAGAATTGAGTTCTTCTTGATAGATTTTTCCTTTCATGTGTATGAAGTGCCCTTCCTTAGCTTTTTTCAAAACTTTAGGTTGAAAGTAGATTTTGTTAGAAATTAGAATGGCTAATCTACCTTGTCTATTGGGATCATTTGCTTGGAATTTTTTATCCAGGCTTCTAATCTGAGTTAGTGCCTTCTTTGTCACTGAATTAGGTTTTCTGTATGCAGCTAAATGTTGGGTCCTATTTACGTATCCAGTCCACTAGTCTATGTACTTTTATTGGGGAGTTGATTCCATTGATATTAAGAAATATTAAGGAAAAGTGATTGCTGCTTCCTGTTGTTTTTGTTGTTAGAGGTAGAATTATGTTTATGTGGCAATCTTCTTTTTGGTTCTTTAAAAGTAGATTATTTACCTGATTTTTCTAGGGTGTAGTTTCCCTCCTTGTGTTGCAGTTTTCCATTTATTATAATTTGAAGGACTGGATTTGTGGAACAATATTGTGTAAATTTGGTTTTATAATAGAATATTTTGGTTTTGCCGTCCATGGTAATCGAAAGGTTTGATGGATATATTAGCTTGGGCTGACATTTGTGTTCTCTTAGGGTATATATGACATGTGTCCAGGATTTTCTACCTTTCATAGTCTGTTGAGAAGTCTGGTGTAATTCTGATAGCTCTGGCTTTATATGTTACTAGACGCTTTTCCCCTGCCTGCTTTTAATATTCTTTCTTTGTTTTGTGCATTTGGTGATGTGATTATTACGTGATAGGAGGCATTTCTATTCTGGTTCAATCTATTTGGAGTTCTGTATTCCTCTTGTATGGACATGGGGACCTCTTTCTCTAGCTTATGGAAGTTTTCTTCTATAATTTTCTTGAAGATATATACTGGCCCTCTAAGTTGAGAATGTTCACTCTCTTCTATACCTATTATCTTTAGGTTGGGCCTTCTCATTGTGTCCTGGATTTTTTGGATGTTTTGTGTTAGTTGCTTTTTGCATTCTGCATTTTCTTTGACTGTTGTGTCAATGTTTTCTTTTTTTTTTTTTTCCATTTTTTATTAGGTATTTAACTCATTTACATTTCCAATGCTATACCAAAAGTCCCCCATATCCACCCACCCCCACTCCCCTGCCCACCCACTCCCCCTTTTTGGCCCTGGTATTCCCCTGTACTGGGGCATATAAAGTTTGCAAGTCCAATGGGCCTCTCTTTCCAGTGATGGCCGACTAGGCCATCTTTTGATATATATGCAGCTAGAGTCAAGAGCTCCGGGGTACTGGTTAGCTCATAATGTTGTTCCACCTATAGGGTTGCAGATCCCTTTAGCTCCTTGGCTACTTTCTCTAGCTCCTCCATTGGGAGCCCTATGATCCATCCATTAGCTGACTGTGAGCATCCACTTCTGTGTTTGCTGGGCCCCGGCATAGTCTCACAATAGACAGCTACATCTGCGTCCTTTCAATAAAATCTTGCTAGTGTATGCAATGGTGTCAGCGTTTGGATGCTGATTATGGGGTGGATCCCTGGCTATGGCAGTCTCTACATGGTCCATCCTTTCATCTCAGCTCCAAACTCCGTCTCTGTAACTCCTTCCACGGGTGTTTTGTTCCCAAATCTAAGGAGGGGCATAGTGTCCACACTTCAGTCTTCATTCTCCTTGAGTTTCATGTGTTTAGCAAATTATATCTTATATCTTGGGTATCCTAGGTTTGGGGCTAATATCCACTTATCAGTGAATACATATTGTGTGAGTTTCTTTGTGAATGTGTTACCTCACTCAGGATGATGCCCTCCAGGTCCATCCATTTGGCTAGGAATTTCATAAATTCATTCTTTTTAATAGCTGAGTATTACTCCATTGTGTAGATGTACCACATTTTCTGTATCCATTCCTCTGTTGAGGGGCATCTAGGTTCTTTCCAGCTTCTGGCTATTATAAATAAGGCTGCTATGAACATAGTGGAGCATGTGTCCTTCTTACCTGTTGGGGCATCTTCTGGATATATGCCCAGGAGAGGTATTGCTGGATCCTCCGGTAGTACTATGTCCAGTTTTCTGAGGAACCACCAGACTGATTTCCAGAGTGGTTGTACAAGCCTGCACTCCCACCAACAATGGAGGAGTGTTCTGGTGAAATTCTGATAGCTCTGCCTTTATATGTTACTAGACCCTTTTCCCCTGCCTGCTTTTAATATTCTTTCTTTGTTTTGTGCATTTGGTGATGTGATTATTATGTGAAAGGAGGCATTTCTATTCTGGTTCAATCTATTTGGAGTTCTGTATTCCCTCTTGTATGGACATGGGCACCTCTTTCTCTAGGTTATGGGAGTTTTCTTCTATAATTTTCTTGAAGATATATACTGGCCCTCTAAGTTGAGAATGTTCACTCTTTTCTATACCTATTATCCTTAGGTTGGGCCTTCTCATTGTGTCCTGGATTTCTTGGATGTTTTGTCTTAGTGGCTTTTTGCATTCTGCATTTTCTTTGACTGTTGTGTCAATGTTTTCTATGGTATCTTCTGCACCTGAGATTCTCCCTTCTGTCACTTGTTTTGTGGTTGTGATGCTTGCATCTATGACTCATCTTTTCCCTAGGTTTTCTATCTTCAGAGTTGTCTCCCTTGTGATTTCTTTATTGTTTCTAATTCCATTTTTAGATCCTGGATGGTTTTGTTCAATTCCTCCACTTGTTTGGTTGTGTTTTCCTGTAATTCTTTAAAGGATTTATGTGTTTCCTCTTTAAGAAATTGTAGCTATTTACCTGTGTTCTCCTGTATTTCTTTAAGGGGGTTATTTTTGTCCTTAAAAATCTCTATCGGCATCATAAGATATTATTTTAAATCCAAATCTTGCTTTTCAAGTGTGTTGGGGTATCCAGGAGTTGCTGTGATGCGAGATCTGGGTTCTGATGATGCCATGTAGCCTTTGCTTTTGTTGGTAAGGTTCTTGCCTTTGCCTTTCACCGTGTGGTTATCTGTAGTGTCAGTTTATCTTACTGTCTCTGGCTAGAGCTTATCCCTCATGTGGATCTGGAAGCCTGTGTCAGCCCTCCTGGGAGACCAACTCTCTTCTGGCAGGACCTGTGTACAGAGGAGTGTGCAACAGCCTCAGCTACTGGGTACAGATGGTGACCAGAAAAATCCTGCCCATCTAATCCACTACTCCTATGCTCTGTGCACTCCTGGCTGGTACCACTTTGGACGGTTATGTGAGAGAAAGTGGAGATCTCACCTCTGAGCCCATGAGTGAGAACACTCCTGAGATACCATCTCTCACCTGGTGTGACCTGTTTAGAGAGGGCTATTGAACAGCCATAGCTCATGGGTTTAGATGGTGACTGGAAGACAGAAAATGTTTTTGTATTCAATCACTATGATGAGTATTGTAAAACTGTATGAACACACGTTGGGTGATTTTGAGGGAATATATTTCATTTAAGTTCTTTCATAAAGATTTAGTACTAACCTGGTTTCCATATGTGCCTGGAGCTGATCCTGTGCAACAGTGCTGGAAGCTGGTCCTGTGCCATAGCACCCCATACCCAAAACACCACTGGGAGAAAGTGGGTCTACCAGGTGTGCTGACAAGTCTGTGAGCACAGGTAAAACCACCATTTCTGCTCAATTTCGTGGTCCAAGTGTGACTTTCCCAGAGCCATCAACATCAGGTAACAAGGAACAGCCAGGGACAGGATAATTCCAGTTCTGGTCTGTGCCCTGGAGCTGACCTTGTGCCATAGCTCTCCATAACCAATTTCCTCCTGGAGAGAACTCATCTCTAAGGAGTACAGACACTGTTCGCAGGAGGAAAAAACAACAGTCAGAGACAGCAAGACCAGCTAACACCACAGATAACTAGATGGCAAGAGACAAGGACAAGAACATAAACAAAAGAAACCACGGCTACTTGGCATCATCAGAAACCAGTTCTCCCATCATAGCAACATCTAGATATCCAAACACAAGAAAAGCAAGACTCTGATTTGAAATCACATCTTAAGATGCTGATACAGGACAAGTCCCTTCCCGTCCACTCCAGCACCAGGGTGCCTTACCCTCGGAGTCTCCAGACACCTGCAAGGAACCACACAGGATTCCCCATGGGATCCTAAGTCCTCTGGTGAGTGGAACCCAGCGTCTGCTTCAATCCAATCTCCTGGGACCTGAGACTGCATTAACTAGGGAAGGAGATAACCCAGCCTGAGCAGGGGCACAAGTCCCTTCTGGCCCACTCCAGCACCAGGGTACCTTGCCCGCAGAGTCTCCGGACTCCTGCAAGGAACCACACAGGATTCCCCACGGGATCCTAAGACCTCTGGTGAGTGGAACACAGCATCTACTCTAATCCAATCATGAAGGACCTGAGACTGCATTAATTAAGGAAGTGGATAACCTGGCCTGAGCAGGCGCATAGGTACCTTCTGGTTCACTCCAGCAGCGGACTTCCTTGTGCTCAGAGTTTCTGGACACCCCCAAGGTCCTCACAGGACCCTCCACAGGATCTTAAGACCTCTGGTGAGCAGAACACAACTTCTGCCAGGAGGCAGGTTCGAACACCAGATATCTGGGGGCACCTTCCCTGCAAGAGGAGAGCTTGCATACAGAGAGTACTCTGACCACTGAAACTAAGGATAGACCTAGTCTCCAAGGTCTGCTGATAGAGGCTAACATAATCACCTGAGGAACAAGCTCTAAACAGAGACAACTATTACAACTAGCTCCAGAGAATACCAGATGGCGAAAGGCAAATGTAAGAATCCTACTAACATAAATCAAGACCACTCACCATCATCAGAACCCAGCACTCCCACCCCACCAAGTCCTGGGCACCCTAACACAACCGAAAAGCTAGACCCGGATTTAAAAGCATGTCTCATGATGATGGTAGAGGACATCAAAAAGGACTTTAATAACTCACTTAAAGAAATACAGAAGAACACTGCTATAGAGTTACTAGTCCTTAAAAAAACAGGAAAACACAACAAACAGGTAGAAGTCCTTAAAGAAAAACAAGAAAACACATCCAAACAGGTGATGGAAATGAACAAAACCATACTAGACCTAAAAAGGGAAGTAGACACAATAAAGAAAACCCAAAGTGAGGCAACGCTGGAGATAGAAACCATAGGAAAGAAATGTGGAACCATAGACACGAGCATCAACAACAGAATACAAGAGATGGAAGAGAAAATATCAGGTGCAGAAGATTCCATAGAGAACATCGGCACAACAATCAAAGAAAATACAAACGCAAAAGGATCCTATCTCAAAACATCGAGGAAATACAGGGCACAATGAGAAAACCAAACCTACGGATAATAGGAGTTGATGAGAATGAAGATTTTCAACTTAAAGGGCCAGCAAATATCTTCAACAAAATTATAGAAGAAAACTTCCCAAACGTAAAGAAAGAGATGCCCATGATCATACAAGAAGCCTACAGAACTCCAAATAGACTGGACCAGAAAAGAAATTCCTCCCGACACATAATAATCAGAACAACAAATGCACTAAATAAAGAGAGAATATTAAAATCAGTAAGGGAGAAAGGTCAAGTAACATATAAAGGCAGGCCTATCAGAATTACACCAAACTTTTCACCAGAGACTATGAAAGCCAGAAGAGCCTGGACAGATGTTATACAGACTCTAAGAGAACACAAATGCCAGCCCAGGCTACTATACCCGGCCACACTCTCAATTACCATAGATGGAGAAAACAAAGTATTCCATGACAAAACCAAATTCACACATTATCTTTCCACAAATCCAGGACTTCAAAGGATAATAACAGAAAAGAAGCCATACAAGGACTGAAATGACGCCCTAAAAATAGCAGGAAAGTAATCCCTCAACAAACCAAAAAGAAGACAGCCACAAGAACAGAATGCCAACTCTAACACAAAAATAAAAAGAAGGAACAATTACTTTTTCTTAATATCTCTTAATATCAATGGACTCAAATGGACACTGATATAGCTGACTCTTGTGAGACTAGGCTGGTGTCTAGCAAACACATAAGTAGATGCTCACAGTCAGGTATTGGATGGAGCACAGCACCCCCAATGGAGGAGCTAGAGAAAGTACCCAAGGAGCTAAAGAGATCTGCAACCCTGTAGGTGCAACAACATTATGAACTAACCAGTACCCCGGAGCTCTTGATTCTAGCTGCATATGTATCAAAAGTTGGCCTAGTAAGCCGTCACTGGAAAGAGAGGCCCATTGGACATGCAAACTTTATATGCCCCAGTACAGGGGAACGCCAGGGCCAAAAAGTGGGAATTGGTGGGTAGGGGAGTGGGAGGGGCGTATGGTGGACTTTTGGGATAGCATTGGAAATGTAATTGAGGAAAATACGTCATAATAAAAAACTAATAAAAAATATTATGAACCTAAAAAAAAAAAAAAACTGATACAGGACTTTAAGAGGGACATAAAAAACTCCCTTAAAGAAATACAGGAGAACACAGGGAAACAGCTACAATCCCTTAAAGATAAAAACAAAAATTTCTTAAAAAGTAAACACAAACAAAAAAGTGGAGGTATTGAACAAAACCATCCAGGATCTAAAAATGGAAGTAGAAACAATAAAGAAACCACATAATGGGACAATCCTGGAGATAGAAAACCTAGGAAAGAGATCAGAAGTCATAGATGCAAATATTATCAACAAAATACAAGGCATGGAAGAGAGAATCCCAGGTGTAGAAGATACCAAAGCAAACATTAACACAACAGTCAAAGAAAATGCAAAATGTAAAAAGCTACTAACACAAAACATCCAGGAAATCCAGGACACAATGAGAAGACCAAACCTAAGGATAAAATGTATAGAAGAGAGTGAAGATTCTCAACTTAGAGGGCCAATAAATATCTTCAAGAAAATTATAGAAGAAAACGTCCATAACGAAAAGAAAGAGATGCCCATGAACATACTAGAGGCCCGCAGAACTCCAAATAGATTGGACGAGAAAATAAATTACTCCTGTCACATAATGGTCAAAACACCAAATGCACAAAACAAAACAAAAAAAAGAATATTAAAAGCAGTATGGGAGAAACATCAAGTAACATGTAAAGGCAGTCCTATCTAAATTGTATCAGTCTTCTCACCAAAGACTATGAAAGCTAGAAGTTTCTAGGCAGATGTTATACAGACCCTAAGAGAACACAAATTTTAGCCCAGACTACTATACCCATCAAACCTCTCATTTACCATAAATGGAGAAGCCAAGATATTCCATGACAAAACCAAATTTACACAATATATTTCACAAACCCAGCACTGCGAATAATGGCTAGAAAACTCCAACACAAGGAGGGAAACTCCACCCTAAAAAAAACAAAGAAGAAATCTTTCAACAAACCCAAAAGAAGATAGACACACAAACCTAAAAAAAAATTCAAAAATAGCAGGAAGAAACACTATTCTTTAATATCTTTTAACATCAATGAACTCAACTCCCCAATAAAAAGTCATAGAGTAACAGATTGGTTACATAAACAGGAACTAGCATTTTGCTGCATACAGAAAATCTAGCTCTGGGTGAAAGACAGGCACTACTTTAGAGTAAAGGTCTGGAAAACAATTTTCCAAGCAAATGGTCTCAAGAAACAAGCTGGAGTAGCCATTCTAATATAGAATAAAATCAACTTTCAACCAAAAGTTATCAAAAAGGAAAAGGAAGGGCACTTCATACTCATCAAAGGAAATATCTACTAAGAAGAACTCTCAATTCTGAACATCTATACTCCAAATGCAAAGTCACCCAAATTTATAAAAGAAACTTTACTAAAGCTCAAAGCACATGTCACATCCCGGAAAATAACAGTGGGAGTCTTTAACATCCCACTCTCAGCAATGGATTGATCATGGAAACAAACTATACAGAGACACAGTGAAACTAACAGAAGTTATGAACCAAATAGATTTAGCAGATATCTATAGGACATTTCATCCTAAAACAAAAGAATATACCTTCTTCTCAGCACCTCATGGTACCTTCTCCAAAATTGATCATATAATTGGTAACAAAACAGGCCTCAGCAGATACTAGAAAATTGAAATAACCCCATGCATCCTATCAGATCACCATGGACTAAGGCTGGTCTTCAGTAACAAAAAACAACAGAAAGCTCACATACACATGAAAGCTGAACAACGGAGAAGGGAAAATTTCTTCTCTCCATTTCAGTTTATCACAGCTTTTAGGGATAATATTTTTGTACACTGTGTGACGATGTGTCTCTGTCTTTCATTTTCTGTCTAAGGCAGGGTTGAAATAAATTGGTTAAAAGGTAATGCCTATAGCCCATAGCAAATAGGAGATTTGTAAGGTGGGACTTCTGGACAGAGAGAGGATGTCTGGGAAAGAGTCAGGTGTAGGGAGATTTGCCACACAGACAGGAAGGAAATCTGATGTATAAAACTGATGATAGGTAACCTGCTAAATGGCAGAACTTAAATTAGTATAAATGAGATAACTGAATTATGAGCTAGTGGCAACAAGCTTACCTTAAGGAAGGACCCCCTCCCCCTACTTTTTCTGCCTAATTAGACCTCAGTGGGAGAGGTGGTGCTTAGTCCTTTTGATACTAGATATTCAAGGGTGGTGTGGTACCCAACAGGAGCTTCTCCTTCTCTCAGGAGAAGGGAATGTGGGTAATGAGGACTGGATTTAGTAAGTTCAAGACTGGGAGCAGAGGAGGTAGGCTGTGAATAGGATGTAATATAAAAAGGAAAAGAAATTGTGAAAAAATAGTAGTAAAACTATGAAGAGATAACAAACAAACAATGAGTAAAGTAATAATAATAACTCTTTTAGAAATGAAATTTAACATGAATTCAATCAAAATCCTACAGCACCAGCTTGGGGCAAGACTGTAAAACTGTAGCCTGTATCTTTTAAAAAACAAAACAAAACAAAACAAAACAAAACTAAAAGATGGCTTTTCCCGACTTCATAATGGAATTTGAACCAATTGAAAAGGATCCACTAGGTTATGAGTTATGAATGGTGGCCCACAGAGTCACAAGTTTCAAAAAGATTCCAAAAACTAAAAGTAAATGGCTTGTGCTGTATGATCAAGAATCAACAAATGGGACCTCATAAAATTGCAAAGCTTCTGTAAAGCAAAAGACACCGTCAATAAGACAAAAAGGCCACCATTAGATTGGGAAAGGATCGTTACCAATCCTAAATCAGATAGGGGACTGATATCCAATATATATAAAGAACTCAGGAAGTTCAAATAACCCCATTAAAATGTGGTACATAGCTAAACAAAGAATTCTCACCTGAGGAATAACAAATGGCTGAGAAGCACCTGAAAAAATGTTCAGCATCCTTAATCATCAGGGAATTGCAAATCAAAACAAACCTGAGATTCCACCTTACACCAGTCAGAATGGCTAAGTTAAAAAATTCAGGTGACAGCAGATGCTGGCAAGGATGTGGAGAAAGAGGAACATTCCTCCATTGTTGGTGGGATTGCAAGCTTGTACAACCACTCTGGAAATCAGTCTGGCTGTTCCTCAGAAAATTGGACATAGTACTACCGGAGGATCCCAAAATACCTCTTCTGGGCATATATCCAGAAGATATTCCAACTTTTAAAAAGGACACATGCTCCACTATGTTCATAGCAGTCTTATTTATAATAGCCAGAAGCTTGGAAAAACCCAGATGTCCCTCAACAGAGTAATGGATACAGAATATATGGTACATTTACACAATGGAGTACTACTCAGCTATTAAAAAGAATGAATTTATGAAATTCCTAGGCAAATAGATGGACCTGGAGGGCATCATCCTGAGTGAGGTAACCCAATCACAAAAGAACTCACATGATATGTACTCACTGATAAATGGATATTAGCCCAGAAACTTAGAATGCCCAAGATACAAGATACAAGTTGAAAAACACATGAAACTCAAGAAGAATGAAGACCAAAGTGTGGACCCTTTGCCCCTTCTTAGAATTGAGAACAAAACACCCATGGAAGGAGTTACAGAGACAAAGTTTGGAGTTGAGACCAAAGGATGCACCATCTAGAGACTGCCACATCCGGGGATCCATCCCAAAATCAGCCTCCAAACACTGACACCATTGCATATGTCAGCAAGATTTTTCTGAAAGCACTCTGATGTTGCTGTCTCTTGTGAGGCTATGATGGTGCCTGGCAAACACAGACGTGGATGCTCACAGTCAGCTATTGAATGGATCACAGGACCCTCAATGGAGGAGCTAGAAATGTACCCAAGGAGCTGAAGGGGGTCAGCAACCCTATAGGTGGAACAACAATATGAACGAACCAGTACCCCCGAGCTCGTGTCTCTAGCTGCATATGTAGCAGAAGATGGCCTAGTCGGCCATCATTGGGAAGAGAGACCCTTTGGTCTTGCAAACTTTATATGCCTCAGTACAGGGGAACACCCGGGCCAAGAAGTGGGAGTGGGTTGGTAGGGGAGTGGGGGGTAATGGAGGACTTTTTGGATAGCATTTAAAATGTAAATGAAGAAAATACCTAATTAAAACATACTAGAAGTAACCTATGGCTTACCTTCACTATATATAAAACAAATACTAAATAACTGTGCCACACAACATCATATAATTCCAAAAGTTTGGTGAGAACAGATGACAACCATCTTAGAGTCCAGCTTTCTACTATCCTAGCCAACATAATGGAAAGATGAGGCCATTATGGGTCAATGAAAAAGGACTAGACACATTGATATCATCAAGGATCATTTATTAGGTGAAGATCCTTATTCTTAATTAAGGACACAGATTACCATTGATGATGCTCTCCTAGAACAATGTCATATAATAGACTTAAATGCTTTGGACAAGGTTCAGCAACAGAGATGTGCTAAATCATTTACAAAGATAATCTAGGCTTCAAATGAATGTTTCACTGGCCTTTTTACAAAAATCAACTATAGCTCTAAATAGAAAAAGGTCAGATCCAAATGCTAAAGAAACTGCAATTGAATTTCTAGCTTTTCAATATGATCATGCTGAATGCAAAATTGCTAATAATCCTTTAAGGGCCAGATTTGTACCTCTTTATGAATGGATTAAAGCTACTGAAGATATAGAATCTAATGCTTACAATTCAATTGTGGTTGGGCAAACTATTACAGAAGATATAAAAATTCACAATGGCCATTGCTTTGGTTATGAAAGATCAGGCAATTCCATAAACAACTGTGAACAAACAGTTCCTAAATATTATTTTTTCTTTAATATTAACTCAGGGAGAAAGCTGCTTGTGATATTTTGAATATGTGCAAAGACAGATATATTACTGATGAATATAAGTAGTACAAAATATTAGAGGACATTTTTTTATTGGCACTTCAAGACTCTGCAAAGCTAGGCACCACTTCCACTGAGGCCAAAGAAGCAAAACTAGTGAAACATATTCCATGTACAGGAAACAAGTTTTGGGATAGAACCCACTCAAGTATTTCAAGACCCACATGAAGACCAAGCTGCACAACTGCTACATATGAGTGGGGAGGTAAATGGGTATGTTCTTTGGTTGGTGGTTCAGATTCTCAGAGCCACAAGGGTCAATGTTAGTTGACTCTTCCTGTGGAATTGTTATTCCTTTCAGGGGTCATAATCCTTCCTCTCATTCATTCATAAGGGTCCCCAAGCTCCATCCACTATTTGTCTGTGTGTCTCTGTATCTGTGTAAGTGAGCTGCTGGGTGGAGCCTCTCAGAGTCCAAAATGATCCTGTCTGCAAGTATAATGGAGGATCACTATAAGTGTTTAGGATTGGTGCTTGTCCATGGATGGCTCTCAATTTGGGCCAGTTATTGGTTGGCTATTCCCTCAGTCTCTCTTTTATCTCCTGTCTGTTAGAGGCCATTTCTTAATGATGGGACACTTACTATGGGATCTTACTTAAACACCAACAATAAAAATGTGTAATCCATTTCCTATGTTCCAAGGAAAGACTGTTCTGAAAAACAGTAGACAAATGAAATCCTTATAGGATAAACAGAGCTGCTCAAAACTTAAATACACATTTTAAGTGAGATAGAGCAGCTCCTCTGGATAAAACAAGAAGTTCTAAAGATACGTAAAAGACAGATATTTAATCAAACGACTATATATGATAAGAATCACAGTTAAAAATTACAGTTAGAACTCATGAAGAGAGAGATGAAGAGGAGGGGAAAAGGGGGGCAGTATTGGGTATGGGAATTGATAGGAACGAAGTCCAGAGGTTCAGGAAAATGAATATTTAGCAATGGATGGTAGGGTACTGGGGGTAGCTACTAGATATTCCCAGATGCCAGGGAAGTGAGATGTTCAAAGGATCTAAAGAGGTTGACATTAGCCAATACTCAATAAAGGGAAGATAGAGCCTGTAGAGACCACCTCCAGGAGATAGGAACAGGACCCAGTCTAGTGATGGATCCACTCACCCATCTCAAAATTTTAACCCAGAATTGTTCCTGTCCAAAGGAAACGCAAGGACAAAAAAAATGGAGCAGAAACTGAAGGAAGACCACCCAGAGACGACCCCATATAGTGACCCATCCCATCTAAAGACACCAAACCCACACACTATTGCTGATACTAAGTGCTTGATGACAGGAGCATAGTATAGCTGTCCCATGAGAGGTTCTGTCAGCATTTGACTAAATGATGGCCCATGCATAGCAAAAATATCATCCAACTGATGTTTATAACATCCAATAGAAAAAAGAAAAGCCCTCACAAAATACTAATCTTAAAGTAATGGGTGAAGATTTTAAAATAATGGACCCATTATTCCAGAAGCATTTTCTATTATAGAGTTTGGAAACACTTTACCTAACCCTTAGCTGTTCATCATAAAATGCTTTAGATAGCTTCTCTGTGAAATGTCAACTGTAAATGATGAATTTTCCAAGATTATCAGAGAGTATAGAAGGAAGCTAGTTGTGTATATTGGGAGCAATGCTAAGTCTAGTATTTACAGGCTGGAACCAAGCACCAGAGAATTACCTAATTTCTTCAAGGTTTATCAAAATTAGGTTTATATATTATATGCATATATGCATACATGTACATATGTATGCACACTCATATACACATAAAAAGGGTATATATGTATATATGTATGTATTTATGTATGTATGTATATATGATTAATCATTATGTAGCTAAGAGAAAAACTAACATCATATTATAGGCTTAGATTTTTCAAAACCTTCTTTAATAAGGGTTCTTAAACACTTCAATCTCCTTTCTAGCCCACTGACCAAGGGTAGGAGCGAAAGATGGTTAATAGGAACAGAGGATGTGGTTGTGTTTAGAAGTAGTTCTATGGGGCTATTCCAATGTGTGTTGTCAGAATATCAGAAATCTATTCCAAAACATCAAACACAAATCAGTAGAAGAAGTCCAGTCCAATTGGCAAACACCAAACATGAATCACTAGCAGTGAATCAATTGTGAAGAAACCACAAAGCAATGCTGAGTTGGCATGAGTCTATGAAAGTGGCAGGAAGAAGATAGAATACAATGAGGAATTCTTTGATGTGTTTCTTTCTATGAAGTCATGACAGGGGAAGATCAGAGAAGATGAAGAAACTGTTGAAACAAATGTAAGAGTGTCATTTACTGTCTCTAAATTATACTCTTTACATATTTCAAGTATCCTCTCAAGTGTCTGGAGTCAGAAAAACATCCTATCACATGTCTGGCTCAGTAAAAACTCACTCAATTTTCTGCTTCATCAAAACACCGTCTCAGATCTCTGTATCAGCAAAACATCCTCTCATAAGACATCTTCCAGCAAAACATCACATGGCACAACTGAATCTCCAAATAAGTCAGACATTTACCCTCAGCACACAGTGCACATTGTGCTCAGATTTAGGTATGAAGACATACTTTTCTTTATCTGTTCACAGTTCCTGCTGCTGTGAGGATCATACAACTTGGCATGGCATGCTGCAGGTCATATGGAGTCATGCTCTCATCCCTAAAATTCCCTGAAGTGTTCTAGTCATTCCAACTAGAACATTACTGGTTTATGGTTCACAGTAAGTACCCAAGGGAAAAAAATCCACCATCAATTAAATGCTATAATATTAAAAAATACTAATATGTGCCAAAATATTAAGATATAAAATACCTATAGGAGAAAGGCAGATTCAACAGGGAAAGACAAGTAGGTCCAATAAAAACTAGGAATGTAGTTTTAATTTTAAATGATGAAAAGTAAAAACTTATGTGTTGCCCTTGTGGTCTGCACCAGCACTGTGTCACCTTGGGCACAGAGTCGGTTATCACCCCTAAGGTCCCCAGAGGACTCTCCACGAGATCTTAGGACCTTGGGTGAGTGGAACATAACTTCTGTTCCAATCCAATTGCAAGGGACCTGAGACAGCATTAATTAGGGAAGCAGAAAACCAGGCCTGACCAGGGTCACAAGTCCCTACTGGTCAACACCAGCACAGGGTCACATTGCGCGGAGTCGGTGGACACCCCCAAGGTCCCTAGAGGACTCTCCATGCCATCATATGTCCTCGGTTGAGTGGAACACGACTTCTGCCAGGAGGCATGTCTGAACACCAGATATCTGGGCACCTTCCCTGCAAAAGGAGAGCTTGCTTGCAGAGAGTGCTCTGACCACTGAAACTCAGGAGAGAGCTTGTCTCCCAGGTCTGTTAATAGAGGCTAACAGAAACATGAGAGGAACAAGATCTAACCAGAGACAACTATAACAACTAACTCCAGAGAATACCAGATGGAGAAAGGCAAACGTAAGAATCTTACTAACAGAAACGAAGAACACTCACCATCATCAGAATGCAGCATTCCCACCACATCCAGTTCTGGGAACCCAAACACATCCAAAAAGCTAGACGCGGATTTAAAAGCATATCTCATGATGATGGTAGAGGACATCAAGAAGGACTTTAATAGCTCACTTAAAGAAATACAGGAGAACACTGATAAAGAGTGACAAATCCTTAAAGAAAAACAAGAAAACACAACCAAACAGGTAGAAGTCCTTAAAAAATTAGGAAAACACATCCAAACAGGTGATGGAAATGAACAAAACCATACTAGACCTAAAAAGGGAAGTAGACACAATAAAGAAAACCCAAAGTGAGGCAACGCTGGAGATAGAAACCCTAGGAAAGAAATATGGAACCATAGATGTGAGCATCAGCAACAGTATACAAGAGATGGAAGAGAGAACCTCAGGTGCAGAAGATTCCATAGAGAACATCGGCACAACAATCAAAGATAATACGAAATGCAAAAAAATTCTAATTCAAAACATCCAGGAAATCCAGGACACAATGAGAAGTCCAAACCTACGGATAATAGGAGTGGATGAGAACGAAGATTTTCAACTCAAAGGACCAGCAAATATCTTCAACAAAATCATAGAAGAAAACTTCCTAAATCTAAAGAAAGAGATGCCCATGAACATACAAGAAGCCTACAGAATTCCAAATAGACTGGACCAGAAAAGTAATTCTTTCTGACACATAATAATCAGAACAAAAAATGCACTGAATAAAGATAGAATATTAAAAGCAGTAAGGGAAAAAGGTCAAGTAACTTACAAAAGGCAGGCCTATCAGAATTACACCAGACGTTTCACCAGAGACTATGAAAGACAGAAGATACTGGACAAGTGTTATACAGACAGTAAGAGAACAGAAATCCCAGCCCAGCCTACTATACCCAGCCAAACTCTCAATTACCATAGATGGAGAAACCAAAGTATTCCACTACAAAACCAAATTCACACATTATATTTCCATTAATTCAGCCCTTCAAAGGATAATAGCAGAAAAAAAAATGCAAGGATGGAAACTACACCCTAGAAAAAGCAAAAAAGTAGTCCTTCAACAAACCAAAAAGAAGACAGCCACAAGAATACATTGCCAACACTAACAACAAAAATAATAGGAAGCAACAATTACTTTTCCCTAATATCTCTTAATATCAATGGACTCAATTCCCCAATAAAAAACATAGACTAAAAGACTGGCTGCACAAACAGGACCCAACATTTTGCTGTTTCCAGGAAACCCATCTCAGGGAAAAAGACAGGCACTACCTCAGAATGAAAGGCAGGAAAACAATTTTCCAAGCAAATTGTCTGAAGAAATAAGCTGGAGTAGCCATTCTAATATCAAATAAAATCGACTTCCAACCCAAATTATCAAAAAAGACAAGGAGGGATACTTCATACCCATCACAGGTAAAATCTTACAAGAGGAACTATCAATTCTGAATATCTATGCTTCAAATGCAAGCGCAGCCACATTCATTAAAGAAATGTTGGTAAAGCTCAAAGCACATATTTCACCTCACACAAAAATAGTGGGAGACTTCAACACACTACTTTTATCGATGGACAGATGGTGGATACAGAAACTAAACAGGGACACAGTGAAACTAACAGAAGTTATGAAACACATGGATTTAACAAATATCTACAGAACATTTTACCCTAAAACAAAAGGGTACCTCATGGTACTTTCTCCAATATTGACCATATAATTGTTCAAAAAAAAGGCCTCAACAGATACAAAAATATTGAAATTGTCCCATGCATCCTATCAGATCACCATGGGATAAGGCTGATCTTCAATAAAAACATAAATAATAGAAAGCCAACATTCACGTGGAAACTGAACAACACTCTTCTCAATGATACCTTGGTCAAGGAAGGAATAAAGAAAGAAATTAAAGACCTTTAGGGTTAATGAAAATGAAGCCACAACATACCCAAACTTATGGAACACAATAAAAGCATTCCTAAGAGGAAAACTCATAGCTCTGAGTGCCTTCAAAAAGAAACTAGAGAGAGCACACACTAGCATCTTGACAACACACCTAAAACCTCTAGAACAAAAGGAAGCAAAATCCCTCTAGAGGAGTAGACAGCAGGAAATATTAAAACTTGGGTGCGAAATCAACCAAGTACAAACAAGAAGAACAATTCAAAGAATTAACCAAATGAGGAGCTTGTTCTTTGAGAAAATAAAAAGATAGCTAAACCCTTAGTCAGACTCATTAGAGGGCACAGAGACAGCATCCTAATTAACAAAATCAGAAATGAAAAGGGAGACATAATAACAGATTCCGAAGAAATCCAAAACACCATCAGATCCTTCTACGAAGTCTATACTCAACAAAACTGGAAAACCTAGACAATAGGGAAAAATTTCTAGACAGATACCAGGTATCATAGTTAAATCAGGATCAAGTAAACGATCTAAACATTCCCATATCCCCTAAAGAAACAGAAGCAGTCATTAATGGTCTCCCAGTCATAAAAAGCCCAGGACCATATGGGTTTAGGGCACAGTTTTATCAGACCTTTAAAGAAGATCTAATTCCGGTTCTGCACAAACTATTCCACAAAAGAAGTAAATGGTACTCTACCCAACTCATTCTATGAAGCCACAGTTACTCTGATATCTAAACCACAGAAAGGTCCAAAAAAGATAGAGAACTTCAGACCAATTTCCCTTATAAATATCGATGCAAAAATACTCAATAAGGTTCTCACTAACCGAATCCAAGAACACATCAAAACAATCATCCATCCTGACTAACTAGGTTTTATTCCAGGGATACAGGGATGGTTTAATATACGGAAATCCATCAATGTAATCCATTATATAAACAAAATCAAAGACAAAAACCACATGATCATCTCGTTAGATGCTGAGAAATCATTTAACAAAATCCAACACCGATTCATGATAAAAGTCTTGGAAAGATCAGGAATTCAAGGCCCATACTGGAACATGATAAAAGCAATCTACAGCAAACCAGTAGCCAACATCAAAGTAAATGGTGAGAAGCTGGAAGCAATCCCACTAAAATCAGGGACTAGACAAGGCTGCCCACTTTCTCCCTACCTATTCAATATTGTACTTGAAGTCCTAGCCAGAGCAATTGGAGAACAAAAGGAGATCAAGGGGATACAAATTGGAAAGGAAGAAGTCAAAATATCACATTTTGCAGATGATATGATAGTATATATAAGTGACCCTAAGATTCCACCAGAGAACTCCTAAACCTGATAAACAGCTTCAGTGAAATAGATGGATATAAAAATAACTCAATCACGTCAATGGCCTTTCTCTACACAATGAATAAACAGGCTGAGAAAGAAATTAGGGAAACAACACCCTTCTTAATATTCACAAATAATATAAAATACCTAACTAAGGTAGTGAAACATCTGTATGATAAGAACTTCAAGTCTCTGAAGGAAGAAATTAAAGAAGAAAATTAAATAACCACATTAAAAATGGGGCTCAGGGCTAAACAAAGAATTCTCACCTGAGGAATAATGAATGGCTGAGAAGAACCTGAAAAAACGTTCAGCATCCTTAATCATCAGGAAAATGCAAATCAAAACAACCCTGAGATTCCATGTCACACCAATCAGAATGGTAAGATCAAAAATTCAGATGACAGCAGATGCTGGCGAGAATGTGGAGAAAGAGGAACACTGCTCCATTGTTGGTGGGACTGCAAGCTTGTACAACCAATCTGGAAATCATTCTGGTGGTTCCTCGGAAAATTGGACATAGTAATACTGGAGGATGCCGCAATACCTCTCCTGGGCATATATCCAGAAGATGTTCCAACTGGTAAGAAAGACACATGTTCCACTATGTACACAGCAGCCTTATTTATAATAGCCTTAAGCTGAAAAGAATCCAGGTGTCCCTCAACAGAGGAATGGATACAGAAAATGTGGTACATTTACACAATGAAGTACTACTCAGTTATTAAAAAGATGAATTGTGAAATTCCTAGGCAAATGGATGGACCAGGAGGGCATCATCCTGAATGAGGTGACCCAATCACAAAAAAACACACATGATATGTACTTACTGATAAGTGGATATTAGCCCAGAAACTTAGAATACTCAAGATATAAAAGACAATTTGCAAAACACATGAAAATCAAGAAGAATGAAGACCAAAGTGTGGACACTTTGCCCCTTCTCAGAATTGGGAACTAAACACCCATGGAAGGAGTCAGAGAGACAAAGTTTGGAGCTGAGATGAAAGGATGGACCATCTAGAGACTGCCATACCCGGGGATCCATCCCTTAAACAGTCTGCAAAAGCTGACACCATTGCATAAATTGTCAAGATTTTGCTGAAATTATCCAGATATAGCTCTCTCTTGTGAGGCTATGCCTGGGCCTAGCAAACACAGAAGTGGATGCTTACAGTCAGCTATTGGATAGATCCCAGGGCCCCCAATGGGGGAGCTAGAGAATGTATCCAAGGAGCTAAAGAGATCTGCAACCTTGTAGGTGGAACAACAATATAAACTAACCAGTACCAACCAGAGCTCGTGTCTCTAGCTGCATATGTATCAGAAGATGGCCTAGTTGGCCATCATTAGAAATAGAGTCTCATTTGTCTTGCTAACTTTATATGCTTCAGTACAGGGGAACGCCAGGGCCAAGAATTGGGAGTGGGTGGGTAGGGGAGTGGGTAGCAGGATATGGCTGACTTTTGGGATAGCATTGGAAATGTAAATGAGAAAAATACCTAATAAAAAAATTTAAAAAACTAATGTGCTACATGCATAAAATGAAGAGGCTACAGTTTTACTGATATCTGAACCTACAGCAAAATTAACTTAGGCAAAGTCAAAGGACAATTCCTTGGATATATAAGAAGCAATCTATCTATGAAGAGTATTTTTCAAAGATAATATGCTAGCATTTAGGCAAAACTTATATGAAAGTGAGACATAAAGGAAGATAACAAATCATTTATTGTCCAAGTACCTTATGCTGGTCTATCGCAAGCACATACATTTTTTCAACTATAAAGTTTATATCTGCTAATATACAATTACACAAGGTTATTAAAATGATCTCGAGATTCTGCCTTACTCCAATCAGAATGGCTAAGATAAAAAACTCAAGTGACAACAGATGCTGGTGAGGATATAGGAAGGGGAACACTCCTCTATTAATGATAGGGTTGTACACATTGTGTGGTTAGTCTGGAAATCTAACTGTTTCTCAGAATATTTGGAATAGTTCTACCTGACAACCCAGCTGTACTGGTCTTTGGCATGTACCCCACCATACCACAAGTACATATGCTCCTCTAACTTCACAGAAGCTTTATTCTGGAAACAACCAAGGTGTCCTTTGACTTAAGATGGATTCAGAAAATATCATTCATCTATACAATGGAATACTATTCAGCTATAAAAAGGCATCATGGTTTTGGGAGGCAAATACAGGCTTAGGTAATGTTGTTGTCTGGCCATTCCCCTAATTCTGTTACATCTACAGTCTCTGAACTTTATTTAGACATGATAAATTTTGTGTGAAATATTTTGTGACTGGGATGGTGTCCATATTGCTTCACTGAAGTTCCTGCCTAGACACAGGTGGTAGTCTACTCAGGATCCATATCACCAATGCAGTGTTTCACAGCTGAGGTCCTCCCCACTGATTCTTGAGTACATTCTTTATCCCAGATGTCTCTCTTGTCTTGGAGATGCCTCTGCCTTCCTTTCTCCATTAGTTGCAGATTTTTTTTTATTCATTTTCATGGCCATTTGACCATCTTGCCTGGCCATCCCAACATCTGATCCTTAACCTTTCCATTTCTTTCTCCATTCCCTCTTTCACTCAATTCAATCCATCCATCTTCCTTTTAATGACTATTTTATTCTCTCTTCTACGTGAGAATCAAGCATTCTCACTTGTGAAAGCCATAATTCTTAATGCTTTCAAGCAACCACACCTGGTAAGCATGAGTTTCAGTGTCTGGTACTTTTTTACAGACATTTTATACAAAATGCCACATCATTAGAGATAAGATAAGAGTCTGTCAAGTAACTGCAGTCAGAGAGAGTTCTTGAGATTAATGATGGGAAAATTTGATTCAAGGCACAATTACAAGAGGTTCTATAGTGGCAGATTCCAGGCATTCACAGTTTTCTAAAATACACAGCAAATAAACAGGGGACCACTAGATAGCAGCTCTCTGAATACATGTGTTATTTCTTAATATCTACAATTAAACTAGCAAAGCATAACAGGGAAAGATGTTAAGCAAAATATGATGTCTGTAGCAGTTTTTGTTGTTGTTGTTGTTTTGTTTTTTTGTTTTTTCCCATATTCCTTGTTTAGCAAGCTCTGTCATTCACTATCATGACGGAGTGTCAGCGTCCAACACTGGCTGTTATTGAGAACAAAGCTTAGGACAGAGCTCAGAGGTCTTCAGTATACTCTGTCTGATTGTCAGATTGAAAAGACTATTTTTATCTATATAGTTGTGTTTGTGTGCATGTGTATTTGTGTGTATAAACACATATTACATTTATACCAGAGTGACTTTGGGTCTGTTCATAGTTATCATATTTCAATTGGGTTCCCCCTTTGGAGTCCTTTGTTTTGTTAATAATGTGATTTAAGAATGTACTCAAATGGAAGCACCAGAACAGTCTTGTTAGTGTTAAGAAGACAAATATGATAGACTTTTGATCAAACCTTCTCTTTGGCAATTAAGGCACACAGGTGGACAAACTTAAATCTTTACTTGTTTAAGATCAAATCCACTTTAAGATCTTGTACTCAAGGTCACTTGGAATAGCAGGAACTACTGCACCCTTTATATTTTCATCTACCATATTATCCATCTATGTGAGAATAGGTCAAAGACTTTGTTGGTCCCTGGCATTATTGATTAACATGGAAGAAAATTTTCCTGTATCTTGAATGTCATCTTTTTAGATTAAACACTGATAACTGGTTACCCTATTGGGTCTACATGACCTCCGAGAATTAGAGGATAGGTGATTTTCAATAATACAGTGCATTTTGTGAAATGATCTTCATTCCAATAGGACCTCATTGACCTTGGAAGATCACCACATTTATTTTATCTGTTTATACCAGTATAAACTTTCAAGTGCCTGTATTTAGAACCCAGGAAGTCACTTATATCAGTATGATTTGTAAATGATTATTTTTATTCTGTGTTTAGAAATTATTGTTCAAACAGTATATGTGTTTGTGATATGTAAGGAGGGTTCAAGGAACAATCAGAAGAGGTTTCTGGATCTTATGTACCTAGAGTCACAGATAGCTATATGGTGCTATACAGGTGCTGGGATCCGTATTTAGGACCTCAATAAGAAAGCAAATGCTTATATCTACTAGAGTTTCCTCTCTACTTATGTCTGGTAATTTTAACTACTCTATAGCATTTGCATAAAGATTAAAGAAAAGCCAAACACTTTTAAACACGTTGGTCTCTTAAGTCAGTACTCATAAATATTACATGGAGCAGATTAATACAGAGAGAACTTTATAGACTTTAAGGCCACCAGTGCCATTTCTACATCTCATATTTTTACATTCCTTTTATTACGTACTCAGACCCCCATACTTTGTTTACCAGCATTGTTTCTGGTAGTGGGGAAATATCCAGTCACCTTAACCATTATGCATTATAAAGGAATCCTTCTTTGCTAGAATTATTTCTAACCCCACAACTTGTCTTTTTCCTACTTACTGGTTCCTTTCACTTTATTTCCCTTCTTCATAGCATGAAAGACAGAGGCATTAAACAATTGAGATCAAAGGGAAAAGTACATAAAACTACATATTTCCACAATGTAAAAAATTAATATTCTTGGATGCATATTGCAAGAATTGTTCCTGAAACCCACCCTTCTCAACATACATACAAATATGTTTAAGCTATAATTTATAAACTTATAATAAAAATTTTAAAAAAAGTAATGTTTACATGTTGTACAGCAAACCGTACACTAAGCACAAGTCATTCGACAATATTTTCTGCTTAGTGCATTTTTTCTATAGACAATAGCTGTGCTTTGATTGTTAGTGAGTTTTAATACCATGTTGAGAGAATTAGATACCTAACAACACACCAAATTGAATTTTACAGTATCCAAGATAATAAAAATCTTTGTTAAAACTATCATCTAAGAGTCAGTGGCCACAGATGTTTATACAGATGGTGCTCTTTATCCGTCTGCTGAATGAGCATCCTTTTCGATGTGTCTATTATAAATATTTTTCTATCTTGTTATAATTAATGCCCTCTTTCTGCTGGGACGAATTTACCCCTTTACTGTTCTTAAAACCACAATGTCTTTATATTTGGCCAATACTTTTGTACTCATAGCTGCTGATTTCCGAATCTGGACACATCTTGATTCAGGAAAACGGATTTTAGATGACATGTTAAAACTAATGTATTGTGCTTGAAGTAAAAATCCAAATCCCATCTTAGAAGCATCCTCACAATGACCTCACACATCACAGGACAGTGTATACACAAAAAGCATTATATACTCTATAAAACAGCACATTGTATAGGACCACCCACAGATGTCTCATTTGGCTCAGGTGGGGAGAGTACTCCCTGTGTGGGCAGGTGGAGGATGCCAAGAGGTTCACCAGCCACCATGGAGAACTGTTGGGCTTTAGAAACCCAGGTGCCTTCCTATCAGAATAGGTTGGGAGGACATCTAGAGGTCTGCCTACCTTCACAATATGCAATCCAGGTGAGTTGAGGATGCTCAGAAGACTATGTGCCACATAGCCATTATGATGTGCAAGTATGTGGTGGACAGATGGAAGAGAAAGAAAAGCAGAACACTTTTAGCTTCATGAAGGGAGGTATAACTAGAGATGTGAAGGTGAAGTATAGACTGCCCACCACCTGAGATCATGGTGAAGTCTAAGCCTGTGCTGCCACTGAGGGTCATGTATGAGTCTGTGGCCATGCAGAAGCAGGGTTCTGTGTCAATATAGTGGCTCATGTTACCACATAAGACCTTGAAGTCATCCCTGGTCTGGGTTGTTTCTGGACCATGTAGATGTCCAAGTGCAGTGCAGAGCTTGTCCTGCCCCTAACTGGCTGTGGTTCTCTGAACAATTGGACCCTCCTCTTAGCCTCTGCAGCACTAAAAGGAGCTATTCATGTACCTTTCCTGGGCAGGAAACACAGTAGTGCCCTGGTGAAAAAGGCACAGGTGAATTTGCCCCACCATTCTTCTTCCATGAGGTGGTAGCCGCATGGGGTAGATCCCATTCCACTTTACACCCCTGTAGCAGTAGGGAGAGCTTGCCCCAAGGGCATGAGAAGGTGAGAGCTGGCCCTCCCTCTTACCAGCTGAAGCATTTGCAGAGCTAGCTGTGGCAGTGCTGCAGAGCTCATTCTGCATGGGGAAGAGCTGTTGAGCTGTATCTATAATGTATCTATAACCCAAGCACAGATTTAGAGCACTAAGTTTGCCCATCCCAACATCTACCTAATCTATGACTGTTAGCACATAAAAGATGCTAGTCTTTCAGATCAAAAGCTGCAGGATTTCTACAACAAAGGATATCTGAGAGAAAACCCAAAAGGGATCCAATATTGATGGTGTGGCAGAAGTCATAGGCCTGAATATTTGCAAGTAAAGATGTATAGATAAAAGGGTATACTGTGGGACAATGAAATGCTTTTTATGTTTGTTTATTTGTTAATTTCTAAATTGTGGGGGAATGTTACAAGGGGAAAGGGCATATATGAAGAGTTGGGGATATAAATAGGACTGGGCATATATTATATGAAACATGAATAAAAATTTAATAACCTTTTAGAAAGGGAGGTTGCAAATGATGTCTTCTTGCTGAGGCCCAAATAACTATAGAGGGAACTCTGGTGTGTGCTAGAAGGCAGACTTCAAGTGGAGTTCATTGATAACAGGATAGACACAAGCACCTAAGAATTAACCACTTGCCCCTTGCTCCATGGAAACTAGGCAAACACATGCACATGAATATGCACATGCATGCCCCCACACACACAAAACTAAGGATGGTCTTCATTAACAACAGAAAGCACACATACACATTGAAGCTGAACACATTTCTACTCAATGATAATTTGGTTAGGGAAGAAATAAAGGAAGAAATTAAAGATTTTTTAGAATTTAATGAGAACGAGGGCTGGCATACCCAAGCTTATGGGACACAGAGAAAGCAGTGCTGAGAGGAAAATTCATAGCTCTGATTGCCTCCATAAAGAAATTTAAGAGAGCATATACTAGCACCTTCACAGTACATCTGAAAGTTCTAGAACAAAAGGAAACAAATACACCAAGAGGAGTAGATGTCAGGAAATAAACGCAGGCTGAAATCCTCCAAGTAAAAGCAAATAGAACTATACAAAGAATCAGCAAAACCAGGAGTTGGTTCTTTGAGGAAATCAACAAGTAGATAAACGCTTAGCCCAGCTAACCAGAGGGCAAAGAGACAGAATCCAAATTAAAAAAATCAGAAATGAAAAGGAGGAAATAACAAGACAAACTGAGAAAATTAAAAAAAAAATCAGATCCTACTACAAAATTCTATACTCAAGAAAACTGGAAAATCTTTGCTGAAATGGACAATTTTCTAGACAGATACTAGGTACGAAATTTAAATCAATGTAGTACTCAAGTTCTAGCTAGAGCAATTAGAGAAGAAAAGGAGGTCAAAGGATACAAATTGGAAAGGAAAAAGTCAAAATATCACTATTTGCATATGACATGATAGTATACTTAAGTGACTACAAACATTTCACCAGAGTACTCCTAAACCTGATAAACGACTTAGGCAAAATGGCTGGATATAAAATTAACTCAAACGAATCAGTAGTCTTCCACTACTCAAAGGATAAACAGGCTGAGAAAGAGATTAGGGAAATGACATACTACACAATAATCACAAATAACATAAAATACCTTGCTGTGATACTAACCAAGCAAATAAAAAAATCTGTAGGACTATTACTTCAAGTCTCTGAAGAAAGAAATTGAAGATCTCAGAAGATGGAAAGATATCCCATGCTCATGGATTGGAAGGATTAATATAAGAAAAAATGACCGTCTTGCTGGAAGCAATCTACAGACTCAATGCAAAACAAAAGCTGGAAAGAATCAAGATGTCCTCCAATAGAACGGATACAGAAAATGTTGTACATTTACACAATGGAGTACTACTCGGCTACTAAAAACAATGAATTCATGAAATTCATAGGCAAATGATGGACCTAGAAAATATCATCCTGAGTGAGATAACCCAGTTACAAAAGAATACACATGGTGTCCACTCACTGATAAGTGGATATCAGCCCAAAAGCTCAGAATAACCTAAATAAAATTTATAAACCTTATGAAGCTCAAGAGGAAACACCAAAATGTGATGCTTCAGTCCTTAGAAGGAGGAAAAAAACACTCACGGGAGGTAGAGGTTGGGATACATTTGGGAGGAATCAAGGATGGGGAGTGGGAAAAAAGGGACCATATCAGGTTAGGGAGAGATGGGGACGATAAACAGACGGTCAGGAATTTGAACAGAGGTGTGTAGCCATGGGGGATGGGGAACTGGAGGTAGCCACCAGCAAGTCCCAGATTCCAGGAAAGCAAGAGGCTCCCAGGAACCAGTATGGATGAGATTAGCTGAAATGCCCAACAAAGGGGAGAGAGATCCTGTAGACCATATCTAGATGTTAAGCAAGGCCCCTGGTTGAGGGATGGAGTCACTCATCTCCAAATTCTTAACCCAGAAGGGCTTCTGTATAAAGAAAATAAGAAAAAAGGGGAACAAAATGTGGAGTGGTGACTAAAGGAAAGGCCATCCAGATAGTGAACTACCTGATGATCTACCCCATATACAGACACCAAACCCAGAAACTATTGTGGATACCAAGAAGTGCTTGTTGACAGGAACCTGATATGCCTGTCTTATGAGAGGTCTTATGTGCCAGAGCCTGACAAACACACAGGTGGATTCTAGCAGCCAATCTATGGACTTATCATGGGCTCCAAAATGCAGCGGTTAGAGAAAGGATTGAAGGAGCCAAAGGGTTTGCAGCCTCATAAGAAGAACAACAATATCAACCAACCATACCTCCCCCACCCCCCAAGAGATCCCAGGGACTAAACGAACAACTGAAGATTACACATATAGGGAACAATGGCTTCGGCTGCATATATAGCATAAGCTGGCATTTTCTGGCATCAATAGGAGGAGAAGCACTTGGTCCTGTGAAGGCTAGATACCCCAGTGTAGGGGAATGTCCGGTCAATGAGGTAGGAGTGGCCGGGTAGATGGGGGAGTGGGTAGGAGATGAGGGTTCCAGAGGGGAGACCAGAAGATGGGATAACACTTGAAATGTAAATATATAAAGTATCCAATAGAAAAGAAGAAAAAAATTAAATAAAAATCATAAGCCATAGAAATGAGCAATAGGAGGGGGTCAAGTACACAAGAAGACGTACAGAATCAACTGACCTCAGCCCATGGTTGATCACCGACACTGAACCACCAACCAACGAGCATGTGAGGGCTAGTCCTAGGACCCCTATGCAGATGTAGTATATGCACAGCTAGTTTTTCATGTGGGTCACCTAACAATTAAAGAAAGGACTGCCTCTGACTCTGCTGCCCAACTTTAGATCCCTTTCCCATAGCTGGCCTGCCCTGTCTGGTTCAATAGGAAAGGATGCATGAGACTTCTGAGACTTCATGTACTAGGGCAGGTTACCATGCTCCACCATACTCTCTGTAGAAAGGGGACATGGGAATGGGGAATGGGGTATGAGGGTAGAACTTGGAGGAGAGGAGGGAAGATGCGTGTTTAAGCTGTACGTGAATAAATAATATAATGAGGAAAAAAGAAAATGTGGTACATTTACACAACAGAATATTACTGAGATGTAAAAAATTGTAAAAACGAAATTTGTAGGTTAAGTTAATCAATCTAGGAAATAATCATACTATGTCACATTCCCGAAACTCATAAAGACAAATAAGATATTGTATTTGTCTATATGTGGATGTTAGTTGTTAGGTCATTGATAAAAATTGCTACAATTCATAGAACCACAGAAGTTAAGTATAGAGTAATTGACTACTAGGATAAGATGTGTCTATCCAGGAAGGGAACTAGAATAGATAATAATGGATGGATATCAGAGGGGAACAGCATGGGGCATTAAATGAAGAGGGGAAGTGAAGAAGAAGCTGATGGAGGGAATATGGATATAGACAGCTAAAACTGAGTGTTTTTAGTGTTTGGAAATGCAGCATGAGTTTCTAAGAAATATACGTGTGTGAAGTCAATTTAACTGAAAACAAAAATATCAGGGATTATGTAGCAAGAAATGGACACTGATTTCCACCAAATGAAGCTTTTCAGAACCATAATGGGTTATGGCTATTAGGGTTGTGCTCAAATGGATCCCATGTGAATTCTCCAAAGCATCCGGGCTTTTATGAAGGCTACTTGCTGAACGCTACAAACTGACAGTAAAACCCTATTGTTGTAGCCAACACTTAAATAATTCCTTGGACATAAAAAAGTTGAGCTGATGCATACTTAGATTATTTACAAAGAGTGTTCTTGATACTGTAGAGCACTCTGCATGCTAACAAAGAAAAGAATAGTAAACATCAATCCAGCTATAAACTTTGTTATTTGTAATATGACCTGCCTAAAAGATATGGATCACAATAATTATACAAAGCTCGTGGAAGTAACCAAACAGTATCTGGCCTGATTGAAGGACCATCCTATGAGATGGAACCCATTCCTGAAACTGGGTGGTGAAGAAGAACCTGAGATAAAGTAGATCAGGGCCACAGGGCAACACGAAATACTAGTGTACTGCTAAAGAAATATACCAACAAATTGACTTCTAATCATATTCAGCTACACTCATAGATCAGCACCTTGTTTGGCCATCATCAGAAGATTCCTTTTGCAGCAGATAGGGACTAACAATGACTATATTTTATAGCCATAAAATATGTAGAGTGAGATACTTTTGAATACTCAGTCCTGGATGGGATGTCTTCATCAAATCCTTTTCTTCAGGAGTTATAGAAGTCTTTTGGATTGGAGACCTAGGAAGTATAAGAGCCAAAGGGGAAGGAGGGCACAAAAGAAGTAAGATCCTTTAAGCACAGCATGCACATATACACTCCAAGAAAATGAGAGTTTATGTACTAGACCTTCATGGCTCTGTACATGATGAGATCCTAGAACTTAAAGACATGGACACATGCACTCAACATTGACCCAGAAGCTAGATGATAACCACATGTTATTTAAAAAAAAAAGAACTTTTTTTTGCAAGGGGGATCTCCCAGGGGGAAACAAGTCATTCTTATGGGTAGGCCCCATGCAAATCAGTAGATGGCCAATACAAAATGAACTTACTGGCATCCCTTAGGTTCATTTTCTCATAATGGTTATTCAGGGAATTCCTTTTACTTTTAAACTCATGTGTCTATTGTGTACATTTTATGGTTTTCAGTTTTGCATTTTTATGGGATTACTGTGTGTGAAAACGTGTGTGTCTGTGTCTATACATGTTTCTTGAGCTTTTTATTTACATTGTCTGATGCTCTGAAACAGCAAGAGTAACACATTGACTTCCCAAGACAAGGGAAAACTTATGTGATCTACCTCCCTTTCCCTACCTCCTTTTCTCCTTCCTTCCTTCAGGGTCTCTGGATGACAATCTGACATAGATATAACTTTATATTCTGATCTGATCACATTGGTTACATGGTAATTTTCCTGCCTCAACCACATTAGTGCTAGGATTACAATAGTGTGTCATGACCATCATACAGATATTCTACCCAGGTTTATTGAGTATCAGTGACTGTTAATAAAAGCATTTTCTGTGTTTATCCCTTTGGCTGATATTTTTTTAGGACCCCTAAAGATCAACATTAAGGGAGAAATGGTGGGGAAACTTGCAGCCCAAATTCCACTGACATGCCTCAACCATACACGAAAATGCACAAAAGAAATGTGAAAGAAAATACAAATACAATCGAGAAGATAAAAGCATACAAATGTGATCACCAGCATGAGAATTGTGTATGCTGCTCTGGCCTCTGGTTGAAGTCCCAGGCTCCCATTGGACCTGTGAATGTGTTTCAGGCTTTGGTGATGTCTATACAAGAGAAGCATCATGGAAACACTGGTCCATACCATGATGCTGATGAATATGGCATCGTGGACAAATCGTAAGAAGACCATGACTAACTCAAAACCAGAGTTAGAACATACCCATTTGCTGTTCGGGTCAGTGTCATTGTCTGTGTTCCATGGACCACTGATTTTTATAGGGATGTAGACATTATTTAAGACACTGATAATCCAACAACTATTACAAGAATAGTGCACAAATGTCGAGGTATTTCCTCTGAGTATCACTCTACTCCATTTACCAGGAACAAGAACGATAAACTGGTAAGTGCTCAGGACACAAGTAGTACACATGTTTGCACTTCGAGCCACCAGACGAATGAAGTACTCAAGCTTACAGTTGAGGTTATTCAGAGGATTCCTTGGAACAAAAACTGTCATATTGCTTGGAAACCCAGTGAGGAGGATAATCAAGAGATTGCCCACAGCAATGTGGGCAAGAATGACATGTTTTGGTCTCAGTTGAGGGCCAGCAAAGTTAGGAGATAAATTATGGACAAGCAGAAGAATGTTGGCCACAGCTGCAATACCAACCTGGCAAAGCAAGATGATTTGAAGGGCCACTTCCTCAGTGGTTTTCAGGGCTTTATTAAGAGCAGACATAGAAAGACTTGGGTGAAAAATTGAGTGAAAATCAAGTGAGACAATATTGTCTTCAAAACTCTTGTTAATTGTCTGTGCTTTGCAAATTATTTGTAGTATTTTCCTGGGTAAGAAGACACCACTGTATTAAAACTCAGGAACATTTCCTGGAGAGTTCTACACAGGCGTTAACTCCCAATATCATTTTGTACATATTGTACTTTCTGCTGCATAATGATAAAAGTGTATGAATGAAACAACTCTATCTCAGTTACTCAACATACACACATTTTAACATGGACTCTGGTGTACATGTGAACACCTGAAAAATTATAGACAGGAGGACATCACTCCTTCATTTAAATTCAAGATCTTTTCTTGTGTTATAGAAATGTTTTAAGAAATGCAGATTTGCCACTGGAGACATGGTCCTGAATCTAATGTACTTTACTGGCATTTGTGGTAATGCATACTTGTATTTCCACTCATTCATGCAAGCAAAGCACTCATGCAGATAAAACAAAATAAGTAATATTAAAAAAATAATACAAATGTATAAAAGACAATGTATACTTTATAATACAATGTGACTGAAATAAGTTACAAAAATTAGCTATCCACTTTTGATATATTTTTACCATATTCATTGAAGTTATAGAATACAAAATACTACTTAAATAAATTACTACTATTTTTGCCCACAGATAAACCTTGATTTACATACATAGCACCTATGTGGAGTAAAGCCACAGGGACCAAATCATATCATTGATTTATAATATTCTATAGTTTATCTCTTTTACTAAGAAGTCAGATGCTGGATACATAACTGATTCATCTAACCTTCCCACAACCATGCTCAAACCAATAACATCATCACAGTTGAAAACATTTCAGGGGCTGGAGAGATGACTCAGTGGTTAAGAGCACTGACTGTCCTTCTGATGGTCCTGAGTTCAAATCCCAGCAACCACATGATGGCTCATAACCATCTGTAATGGGATCCCACTCTCTCACTCCCAGTGTACTTACATATAATAAATACTTATTCAGTGGTATTTTCAATTGAGTGCTAACCCATGAAACATACACTTTTGGGCAATAAAGAAATCAATGAAATAACTCCATAAATTAGAGAGACAAAACAACAAACACTATAAATATTAATGTCAGCTTCAAAAGATGCTCTTGAGTTGCATGCGAACAAGAGAATTTTAAGCAGAAATCTACAAATGTAGGAATCTCACCTGCCAAATCACATCAAGGATCAGGTGGCTCACAGGGATGAAAGCCTTCTTCTTAGCATTTACTGAAGAAAAACAGCTATGACTGTCTTCCTTTGAAGACTCTCTGGGCATTTACTTCCTGAGCAGATCCAAGGAAAGGCTTATACTTCCCACATTTTCCACAGAGTGCTGTGCAGATTACTGAACGCGACCAGGATATTTATCCTCATGAAAGCACAGTGTATCAGGAGTAATATCCCTCAAAGACTCCATTACTGTGTCATCTGTGGTATCAGTGTCTTACAGGATAATTTGGGATACATCTGATAGAGAAAAAATGTCATATATCCCCTGAGGAAATCTCTATTTTTACCTTCTAATAGTTAATGATGATGTCTATAAATTTGTTAGATGTTAATGAGTATCTGTGTATTAAGTTACAAGAAGTTTTCAATATTTCCTTTGGGAGAACCCAAGTTATGAATTTGTGTCATCAGATGTGGAGATGTGCACCCAGAGCAGATCAAATGATTTGTTAGATGTATTTCCAGGGTGTCCATTTCACACTATGCTTTTGCTCTTGCAAAATTGTGCTGATACCAATCCTTCCAGAAAGGTGATAATCATGTGATCTGGAGTCTTTTATCTTTCCGTATGCAGACAGGGACATTTTAGTCTGACAAATCTATTAACTGCAGCCAGTATTTCCTCCATGAGTTCTTGGGTTATCCCAATGTCCATTTGTTTTGAAATAGATCATGGCTCATTTTTCTGAGACAATGGAGTCTTATTAGAAGCATAATAGATTTGCTATTTTGTATAGTATCTTATAAATAAAATATCAACCTTGGACATACAGGTAAGGATAAGAATTGAGCAATCATTAAGAAATATTGAGAACCATCATCATAGCTGTTTTACTTAGAATAGCCACGAAAGTGAAAGTTTAAATGTCCATCAATGTGATGAATGGAAAATGATAATGTGGTACATTTGTACCATGGGATATTATTCATCTCTTCAGCCAAATGAAATTGTGAAATTTGTGGGAAAATGGGTGGTTGAGAAGCAATAATTATGCATATGATAACCTACAATTTAAGATAACCATTGTTCATTTTCTCACATTTATATACATTAGCTGTGAACCATGATTTATATTTGTTTCATTTGAAATACCTATAAAAGTTAGGGGTTAAGTAAGGGACATAGGGCTAAAGACCATTCAAGAAAATGTAGATAGCACACAGTAGTTTAAAGGATAAACAGATAATGGAACAGAGAATTATGGTTAGAAAATGAATAAAGGTCATAAAGAGAATATTAGAGAGATAATACTGAAGGCCTGTTAAAAGACTGAATAGAAATCTACATTTTGAAAACTTCATATATGTATATAATGTGTGTGTGTGTGTGTGTGTGTGTGTGTGTGTGTGTGTGTGTTTGTGTGTGTGTGTGTGTTCTTGAAGTAGGTAGGGAAGACAGAGGATGGGCCCTTTTTTCTATCTCATAACTCATCACCAAATTCCTCCTGATACATGTACAATGTTTAACCAGACACTATGAAAACATCATAGAAAATCTGTACCAGTGTTCACCCCCATTTCTTTGAAATATAAGTCTTCCTTTGCCCAGGTCATAGGACATTCAAATTCATGCTCTATGTGGACTGAGTTTGTGAATTCAAGGCTGTGCTATTTTTGAGAATAAGATTTACCTCAGCTAAAAACAATTGGGTATCAGCAGAATTCCATGTTTATTTTTAATAGCTAAAAATAGAACTACCATATTGTGTAAAATCTAAGGACTTCAGTTACCTCTTTTGATTTAAATGGTTGAAGTAGGAACTGACTCCATCAATTTGTCCTCTGTCCTCCACACACATCTATGTACACACACACACACACACACACACACACACACACACACACACACACACTAAAATATTAACATCTAAAAAGCCTGAGGTAGAGAGAGAGTCTGAAATATATCTGTTTATGTGAAGAAAGTTGTTGAGGTCAATGGTGGGAAAATTATACTCACAATCATCAGAGAATCTAAGATGGTAGATGTTGATCAAGTATACAATGTCTTCTGGAATTCTAGAGAATTACAAAGGATTGGGTAACAGCTCTCAGAATAGGAATGTGAGACTTGGATATCTATAATTTCTATTGTAGTTTTAAAGCACAATATATTGTTCACAGCATGTCCAAGAGGACTCGGTTAGGTGCTGCCCACCCCAACCAAATATCATTAGCATACATGCAGCAGAAGACAATGAGAATCATTGGACAAGAGAAGGAGACTCAGAAATCTACAGGGTACTATTTTTCTATATAAAGAGATTTCTTCTTCTTCTTCTTCTTCTTCTTCTTCTTCTTCTTCTTCTTCTTCTTCTTCTTCTTCTTCTTCTTCTTCTTCTTCTTCTTTCTTCTTCTTCTCCCTCTCTCTCTCTCTCTCTCTCTCTCTCTCTCTCTCTCTCTCTCTCTCTCTAATTGGATATTGTATTTAATTACATTTCAAATGTTTTCCCCTTTCCTGGTTTCCTTTCTGCAAACCACTGATCCCATACCCACTACCCCTACTTCTATGAGGGTGCTTCCAAACTACCCACATCACTCCCACATTACTGTCCTGAGCCATCACAGGACATAGGGCTTCTCCTTCCATTGATGCCAGATAAGGCAATTTGTTTTCATTTTACCCCAGCAAGGTGTGTGTGTGTGTGTGTGTGTATGTGTGTGTGTGTGTGTGTGTGTGTGTGTGAGAGAGAGAGAGAGAGAGAGAGAGAGAGAGAGAGAGACAAGCACTGTAGGATTTAAAGAGTATGGATAACACCACAAATAATATGGTCCACTGAATCATCTAAGCAGGCCTCCCATGGTCTCATTGATACTGAAGTGGCAAACATTTAGCCCATAAATGTCTCTACCAGATACTCTCCATATCTCTTATGAGTGTCAGCTTGATATTCTTGTGATACTCCAAAAGGAGGGAGCTGCTGTGTCTCTGACACTTTTGCCTCTGCTTGAGACTCCCTTTTATTGGGTTGCCTTGTTCAGTGCAATATGAGGACATTTGCCTTAGCTTATTGTATTTTGTTTTGTCTGGTTTGGCTGTCATCACTTGGATATCTGCTATTTTCTGAAAAGAAATGGAAGGGGAGAAAATCTGGAGAAGAAAGATTGTGGGCGGAACTGGGAGGGATGGAGGAAACACAAATTGTGATTGGGATGTATTGTATGAAAGAAGAATTTATTTTCAATTTTAAAACCCATGTCTGCCTGTCACTCTTTGCCTCTCTGAATCTCTCCCTTCTCTCTCTCTCTCTATATGAATATGTATATGAATATGTAGGTATATTTATAGATGTTATAGATAGAGATGATATAAATAAATGAGATAGACAGTTCTTTCTTCCTTCCTTTCTTTCTTTCTTTCTTTCTTTCTTTCTTTCTTTCTTTCTTTCTTTCTTTCTTTCTTTCTTTCTTTCTTTCTTATTTAACATCCCAATCACAGTCCCAAACCCTCCTTTTCTCCCAGTCTCATTCTTTTACCTCTAGAATATGAGCCGGCCAAGGGGATCTTTATTGTATAATTTTACAATTTATTCAATTAGCTATTGAATAAATTTTCTTCACAGTCTTGGTAATGATTTGTTATTTGCAAATAGTACTGAAATCAGTAAACTACTAGAGTTGCAAAAGGATTGTAACTGAAAGGGAGAAATGACATTATTAAAAAGTCCATCGGCAAAAGCCCTCACTATATTAGAGTTCACACTATATGAGGAACCTCAGGTAAGATAACACCCACCACCCACTAACATTCCTTAGAGACAACCAGGAGTCATCAACGGTACTACCTCTCCTGGGCTCCCTATATAAGCCCACAACTCCGGTCGAAGGGCCCTGCTTTACCAGAGGCTAAGCTACTATTAGGAACTCCAGGTAACTGGAGCTTCAGAGGTCTCACTATTATCCAGAACATCAGAGACTGAGCCAATGTTCAGAATCCCAGAACTCTAGAACTCCAGAAGAAATATGAGGACCCCAAATGACAGATGTTGCAAAGGCTGCCAAAACCCCAGCAGAGACACACTAATGGACCTGATAACCCCTTTGTAATCAGAAACACAGGCTACTCATGCCAGAAGACCATAGGGAAAGAAAAACAGAAAGCATGAGAAAAATATTTTTTAAAATCCAAGAAAGATAAGCTCAGATATTGAAGCCTAAAACTAATAACCATAACCCCAGATAACTAGAGGCCAGCATAAGAACACAAGCAACAACACTAAGAGCAATATAGCACCACTGACGCTCCAGATATCCTACTACAGCATGCCCTGGATACTTTACCACCGCTGACATACAAGAAAATGACATTTACTACAATCTTATGTAGACAATAGGGGCTGTTAAAAAGGAAATGAATAAATTCTTAAAGAAATTCATGATACCACAAGCAAATAGGAGAAGGAAATAAAAATGTTTAAGGCATGAAAATGGAAAGTGAAGCAAAAAAGAAAACAGAAACTTGTGGATTCTGAACATAGAAAATCTAGGCAAGTGGACAGGAACTGAAGACACAAGCACCAGCAACAGAATGGAAGAGATAGAAGAAAAAAAATCTCATGTGTAGAAAATATGAAAGAATAAATTGATACAGCAGTCAATGAAAATGTTAAATCTAAAAAGTTCTTGACAAACCATCCAGGAACCCTGGACACTACTAAAGACCAAACATGAGAATTATAGGAATAGAAGAAGTAAAAGATTCCCAGCTCAAAAGCCCTTAGATATTCAGAATTGAGTTCTTCTTGATAGATTTTTCCTTTGATGTGTATGAAGTGCTCTTCCTTAGCGTTTTTCATAACTTTAGGTTGAAAGTAGATTTTGTTCGAAATTAGAATGGCTACTCTACCTTGTCTATTGGGATCATTTGCTTGGAATTTTTTTATCCAGGCTTCTAATCTGAGTTAGTGTCTTCTTTGTCACTGAGTTAGGTTTTCTGTATGCAGCAAAATGTTGGGTCCTGTTTACGTATCCAGTCCACTAGTCTATGTACTTTTATTGGGGAATTGATTCCATTGATATTAAGAAATATTAAGGAAAAGTGATTGTTGCTTCCTGTTGTTTTTGTTGTTAGATGTAGAATTATGTTTATGTTGCAGTCTTCTTTTTGGTTCGTTAAAAGTAGATTATTTACCTGATTTTTCTAGGGTGTAGTTTCCCTCCTTGTGTTGCAGTTTTCCATTTATTATAATTTGAAGGACTGGATTTGTGGAACAATATTGTGTAAATTTGGTTTTATAATAGAATATCTTGGTTTTGCCGTCCATGGTAATCGAAAGGTTTGATGGATATATTAGCTTAGGCTGACATTTGTGTTCTCTTAGGGCCTGTATGACATGTGTCCAGGATTTTCTACCTTTCAGTCTCTGGTGAGAAGTCTGGTGAAATTCTGATAGCTCTGCCTTTATATGTTACTAGACCCTTTTCCCCTGCCTGCTTTTAATATTCTTTCTTTGTTTTGTGCATTTGGTGATGTGATTATTATGTGAAAGGAGGCATTTCTATTCTGGTTCAATCTATTTGGAGTTCTGTATTCCCTCTTGTATGGACATGGGCACCTCTTTCTCTAGGTTATGGGAGTTTTCTTCTATAATTTTCTTGAAGATATATACTGGCCCTCTAAGTTGAGAATGTTCACTCTTTTCTATACCTATTATCCTTAGGTTGGGCCTTCTCATTGTGTCCTGGATTTCTTGGATGTTTTGTCTTAGTGGCTTTTTGCATTCTGCATTTTCTTTGACTGTTGTGTCAATGTTTTCTATGGTATCTTCTGCACCTTAGATTCTCCCTTCTGTCACTTGTTTTGTGGTGGTGATGCTTGCATCTATGACTCATCTTTTCCCTAGGTTTTCTATCTTCAGAGTTGTCTCCCTTGTGATTTCTTTATTGTTTCTACTTCCATTTTTAGATCCTGGATGGTTTTGTTCAATTCCTCCACTTGTTTGGTTGTGTTTTCCTGTAATTCTTTAAAGGATTTATGTGTTTCCTCTTTAAGAAATTGTAGCTGTTTACCTGTGTTCTCCTGTATTTCTTTAAGGGAGTTATTTTTGTCCTTCTTAAAATCCTCTATTGGCATCATAAGATATGATTTTAAATCCAAATCTTGCTTTTCCAGTGTGTCAGGGTATCCAGGAGTTGCTGTGATGGGAGAACTGGGTTCTGAAGATGCCATGTAGCCTTTGCTCTTGTTGGTAAGGTTCTTGCCATTGCCTTCCACCGTTTGGTTATCTGTAGTGTCAGTTGTTCTTACTGTCTCTGGCTAGAGCTTGTCCCTCATGTGGATCTGGAAGCCTGTGTCAGCCCTCCTGGGAGACCAACTCTCTTCTGGCAGGACCTGTGTACAGAGGAGTGTGCAACAGCCTCAGCTACTGGGTACAGATGGTGACCAGAAAAATCCTGTCCCATCTAATCCACTACTCCTATGCTCTGTGCACTCCTGGCTGGTACCACTTTGGGTAGTTATGTGAGAGAAAGTGGAGATCTCACCTCTGAGCCCATGAGTGAGAGCAATCCTGCGATACCATCTCTCTTCTGGTGGAACCTGTTTAGAGAGGGCTATCGAACAGCCATAGCTCATGGGTTTAGATGGTGACTGGAAGACAGAAAATGTTTTTGTATTCAATCACTATGATGAGTACTGTAAAATTGTATCAACACAGGTTGGGTGATTTTGAGGGAATATATTTCATTTAAGTTCTTTCATAAAGATTTAGTACTAAACTGGTTTCCATATGTGCCTGGAGCTGATCCTGTGCAACAGTGCTGGAAGCTGGTCCTGTGCCATAGCACCCCATACCCAAACACCACTGGGAGAAAGTGGGTCTACCAGGTGTGCTGACACCATTTCTGCTCTATTTCCTGGTCCAAGTGTGACTTTCCCAGAGCCATCAATATCAGGTAACATGGAACAGCCAGGGACAGGATATTTCCTGTTCTGTTCTGTGCCCTGGAGCTGACCTTGTGCCATAGCTCTCCATAACCAATTTCCTCCTGGAGAGAACTCATCTCTAAGGAGTACAGACACTGTTCTCAGGAGGAACAAACAACAGTCAGAGACAGCAAGACCAGCTAACACCACAAATAACTAGATAGCAAGAGACAAGGACAAGAACATAAACAAAAGAAACCAAGGCTACTTGGCATCATCAGAAACCAGTTCTCACATCATAGAAACTTCTAGATATCCAAACACAAGCAAAGCAAGTCTCTGATTTAAAATCACATCTTAAGATGCTGATACAGGACTTTAAGAGGGACATAAATAACTCCCTTAAAGAAATATAGGAGAACGCTGGTAAACAGCTACAATCCCTTAAAGATAAAAACAAAAATTCATTAAAGAATTACAGGAAAACACAACCAAATAAGTGGAGGTATTGAACAAAACCATCCAGGATCTAAAAATGGAAGTAGAAACAATAAAGAAACCACATAATGAGACAATCCTGGAGATAGAAAACCTAGGAAAGAGATCAGAATTCATAGATGCAAATATTATCAACAAAATACAAGGCATGGAATAGAGAATCCCAGGTGTAGAAGATACCAAAGCAAACATTTACACAACAGTCAAAGAAAATGCAAAATGTAAAAACCTACTGACAGAAAACATCCAGGAAATCCAGGACACAATGAGAAGACCAAACCTAAGGATAAAAGGTATAGAAGAGAGTGAAGATTCTCAACTTCTAAGGCCAATAAATATCTTCAAGAAAATTATAGAAGAAAACTTCCATAAAGAAAAGAAAGAGATGCCCATAAACATACTAGAGGCCCGCAGAACTCCAAATAGATTGGACCAGAAAAGAAATTACTCCTGTCACATGGTTGTCAAAACACCAAATGCACAAAACAAAGAAAGAATATTAAAAGCAGTATGGGAGAAACATCAAGTAACATGTAAAGGCAGTCCTATCTAAATTATATCAGACTTCTCACCAAAGACTATGAAAGCTAGAAGTTTCTAGGCAGATGTTATACAGACCCTAAGAGAACACAAATTTTAGCCCAGACTACTATACCCATCAAGCCTTTCAATTACCATAGATGGAGAAGCCAAGATATTCCATGACAAAACCAAATTTACACAATATCTTTTCACAAATACAGCACTGCGAAGAATAATGGCTGGAAAACTCCAACACAAGTAGGGAAACTCCACCCAAAAAAAACCAAAGAAGAAATCTTTCAACAAACCCAAAAGGAGATAGACACACAAACCTAAAAACAAAATCAAAAATAGCAGGAAGAAACAATCACTATTCCTTAATATCTCTTAACATCAATGAACTCAACTCCCCAATAAAAAGACATAGAGTAACAGATTGGTTACATAAACAGGAACCAGCATTTTGCTGCATACAGAAAACCTAGCTCAGTGTGAAAGACAGACACTACCTCAGAGTAAAGGTCTGGAAAACAATTTTCCAAGCAAATGGTCTCAAGAAACAAGCTGGAGTAGCCATTCTAATATAGAATAAAATCAACTTTCAACCAAAAGTTATCAAAATGGAAAAGGAAGGGCACTTCATACTCATCTAATATAGAATAAAATCAACTTTCAACCAAAAGTTATCAAAAAGGAAAAGGAAGGGCACTTCAAACTCATCAAAGGAAAAATCTATCAAAAAGAACTCTCAATTCTGAACATCTATACTCCAAATGCAAAGTCACCCAAATTTATAAAAAAAAACTTTACTAAAGCTCAAAGCACATGTCACACCCCGGAAAATAACAGCGGGAGTCTTTAACATCCCACTCTCAGCAATGGATTGATCATGGAAATAAACTAAACAGAGACACAGTGAAACTAACAGAAGTTATGAACCAAATAGTTTTAGCAGATACCTATAGGACATTTCATCCTAAAACAAAAGAATATACCTTCTTCTCAGCACCTCATGGTACCTTCTCCAAAATTGATCATATAATTGGTAACAAAACAGGCCCCAACAGATACTAGAAAATTGAAATAATCCCATGCATCCTATCAGATCACCATGGACTAAGGCTGGTCTTCAGTAACAAAAAAACAACAAAAAGCTCACATACACATGAAAGCTGAACAATGCAGAAGGGAAAATTTCTTCTCTCCATTTCAGTTTATCACAGCTTTTAGGGATAATATTTTTGTACACTGTGTGATGATGTGTCTCTGTCTTTCATTTTCTGTCTAAGGCAGGGTTGAAATAAATTGGTTAAAAGGTAATGCCTATAGCCCATAGCAAATAGGAGATTTGTAAGGTGGGACTTCTGGTCAGAGAGAGGATGTCTTGGAAAGAGTCAGGTGTAGGGAGATTTGCCACACAGACAGGAAGGAAATCTGATGTATAAAACTGATTATAGGTAACCTGCTAAGTGGCAGAACTTCAATTAGCATAAATGAGATAACTGAATTATGAGCTAGTGGCAACAAGCTTAGCTTAAGAAAGGACCCCCTTCCCCTACTTTTTCTGCCTAATTAGACCTCAGTGGGAGAGGTGGTGCTTAATCCTTTTGGTACTAGATTTTCAAAGGCAGTGTGGTACCCAACAGGAGCTTCCCCTTCTCCCAGGAGAAGGGAAGGTGGGTAATGAGGGCAGGAATTAGTAAGATCAAGACTGGAAGCAGAGGAGGTAGGCTGTGAATAGGATGTAATGAAAATAGGAAAATAAATTGTGAAATAATGATAGTAAAACTATGAAGAGATAACAAACAAAACAACGAGTAAAGTAATAATAATAACTCTTTTAGAAATGAAATTTTACATGAATTCAATCAAAATCCTACAGCACCACCTTGGGGCACGACTGTAAAACCGTAGCCTGTATCTTTTAAAAAACAAAACAAAACAAAACAACACAAAACAAAACAAAACAAAAAGATGGCTTTTCCAGACTTCATAATGGAATTTGAACCAATTGAACAGGATCCACTAAGTTATGAGTTATGAATTGTGGCCCACAGAGGCACAGTTTCAAAAAGATTCCAAAAACTAGAAGTAAATGGCTTGTGCTGTATGATCGAGAGTCAACAAATGGGACCTCATAAAATTGCAAAACTTCTGTAAGGCAAAAGACACTGTCAATAAGACAAAAAGGCCACCAATAGATTGGGAAAGGATCGTTACCAATCCTAAATCAGATAGGGGACTAATATCCAATATATATAAAGAACTCAAGAAGGTGAACTCCAGAAAATCAAATAACCCCATTAAAATGGGGTACAGAGCTAAACAAAGAATTCTCACCTGAGGAATACCAAATGGCTGAGAAGCACCTGAAAAAATGTTCAGCATCCTTAATCATCAGGGAAATGCAAATCAAATCAAACCTGAGATTCTACCTCACACCAGTCAGAATGGCTAAGATCAAAAATTCAGGTGACAGCATATGCTGGTGAGGATGTGGAGAAAGAGGAACACTCCTCCATTGTTGGTGGGATTGCAAGCTGGTACAACCACTCTGGAAATGAGTCTGGTGCGTCCTCAGAAAAATTGGACATAGTACTACCAGATGATCCTGCAATACCTCTTCTGGGCATATATCCAGAAAATGTTCTAACCGGTAAGAAGGACACATGCTCCACTATGTTCATAGCAGTCTTATTTATAATAGCCAGAAGTTGGAAAGAACCCAGATGTCCCTCAACAGAAGAATGGATACGGAAAATATGGTACATTTACACAATGGAGTACTACTCAGCTATTAAAAAGAATGAATTTATGAAATTCCTAGGAAAATGGATGGACCTGGAGGGCATCATCCTGAGTGAGGTAACACAATCACAAAAGAACTCACATGATATGTACTCACTGATAAATGGATATTAGCCCAGAAACTTAGAATACCCCAAGATACAAGTTACAAGTTGCAAAACACATGAAACTCAAGAAGAATGAAGACCAAAGTGTGGAGCCTTTGCCCCTTCTTAGAATTGGGAACAAAACACCCATGGAAGGAGTTACAGAGACAAAGTTTGGAGCTGAGACCAAAGGATGGACCATCTAGAGACTGCCACATCCCGGGGATCCATCCCATAATCAGCCTCCAAACACTGACATCATTGCATATGTCAGCAAGATTTTTCTGAAAGCACCCTGATGTTGCTGTCTTTTGTGAGGCTATGATGGGGCCTGGCAAACACAGAAGTGGATGCTCACATTCAGCTATTGGATGGATCACAGGACCCCCAATGGAGGAGCTAGAGAAAGTCCCAAGGAGCTGAAGGGGTCAGCAACCCTATAGGTGGAACAACAATATGAACAAACCAGTACCCCCGGAGCTCGTGTCTCTAGCTGCATATGTAGCTGAAGATGGCCTAGTCGGCCATCATTGGGAAGAGACCCTTTGGTCTTGCAAACTTTATATGCCTCAGTACAGGGGAACACCCGGGCCAAGAAGTGGGAGTGGGAGGGTTGGGGAGTGGGGGGTAATGGAGGACTGTTTGTATAGCATTTGAAATGTAAATGAAGAAAATACCTAATTAAAACATACTAGAAGTAACCTATGGCTTACCTTCACTATATATAAAACAAATACTAAATAATTGTGCCACACAACATCATATAATTCCAAAAGTTTGGTGAGAACAGATGACAACCATCTTAGAGTCCGGCTTTCTACTATCCTGGCCAACATAATGGAAAGATGAGGCCATTATGGGTCAATGAAAAAGGACTAGACGCATTGATATCGTCAAGGATCATTTATTAGGTGAAGATTCTTATTCTTAATTAAGGACACAGATTACCATTGATGATGCTCTCCTAGAACAATGTCGTATAATAGACTTAAATGCTTTGGACAAGGTTCAGCAACAGAGATGTGCTAAATTATTTACTAAGATAATCTAGGCTTCAAATGAATGTTTCACTGGCCTTTTTACAAAAATCAACTATAGCTCTAAATAGAAAAAGGTCAGATCCAAATGCTAAAGAAACTGCAATTGAATTTCTAGCTTTTCAATATGATAATGCTGAATGCAAAATTGCTATTATTCCTACAAGGGCCAGATTTGTACCTCTTTATGAATGGATTAAAGCTACTGAAGACATAGAATCTAATGCTTACAATTCAATTGTTGTTGGGCAAACAATTACAGAAGATATAAAAATTCACAATGGCCATTGCTTTGGTTATGAAAGATCAGGCGATTCCATAAATGATTGTAGACAAACAGTTCCTAAATATTATTATTTTTTAATATTAACTCAGGGAGAAAGCTGCTTGTGAAATTTTGAATATGTGCAAGGACAGACATAATACTGATGAATATAAGTAGTCCAAAATATTAGAGGCCATTTTTTTTTCTGATGATGTTTTCCCCTACCTCTCAGATCCTCTCCTACGTCCACATCTGCCCAACACACACACACATACACAGACACACACACAGACACACACACACACACACACACACACACACACACACACAGAGAGAGAGAGAGAGAGAGAGGGAGAGAGAGAGAGAGAGAGAGAGAAACTGAAATAGACAAGCAAGAGACAAATAAGACAGAAAGTGGCCAAACAAGGCAAACAAAGAAACAACAAAGTCTACAAAAAAATACCCTTGAGTTGGTTTTGTGTTGGCCAACTAATGCTGGGCATGGATTCCAATCTAAAGTGTGGTTAATATACTCAGTGAGAATTCACTGGATAAAACTATTTCCCATAGCAAGTTATCAAGTTGGTCTCAATTACAAATAGTAGAGGCCATTTTTTATTTAATTTTACTTTTTCACTTATTCCCTTTATATTTCACACTCTGCCTCTTCTGGTCACCTCCTCCTAAGATCCTTTCAACATCTCCTTCTCTTCTCTGAGCGATTGGGGACTCCCTGGATATCCTCCCCACCTTGGCACTTCAAGACTCTGCGAAGCTAGGCACTACTTCCACTGAGGCCAAAGAAGCCAAACTAGTGAAACATATTCCATGTACAGGAAACAAGTTTTGGGATAGAACCCACTCAAGTATTCCAAGACCCACATGAAGACCAAGCTGCACAACTGCTACATATGAGTGGGGAGGTAAATGGGTATGTTCTTTGGTTGGTGGTTCAGACTCTCAGAGCCCCAAGGGTCAATGTTAGTTGACTCTTCCTGTGGAATTGCTATTTCTTTCAGGGCTCATAATCCTTCCTCTCATTCATCCATAAGGGTCCCCAAGCTCCATCCACTATTTGTCTGTGGGTCTCTGTATCTGTGTAAGTCAGCTGCTGGGTGGAGCCTCTCAGAGTCCAAAATGATCCTGTCTGCAAGTATAATGGAGGATCACTATAAGTGTTTAGGATTGGTGCTTGTCCATGGATGGCTCTCAATTTGGGCCAGTTATTGGTTGGCTATTCCCTCAGTCTCTCTTTTATCTCCTGTCTGTTAGAGGCCATTTCTTAATGATGGGACACTTACTATGGGATCTTACTTAAACACCAACAATAAAAATGTGTAATCCATTTCCTATGTTCCAAGGAAAGACTGTTCTGAAAAACAGTAGACAAATGAAATTCTTATAGGACAAACAGAGCTGCTCAAAACTAAAATACACATTTTAAGTGAGATAGAGCAGCTCCTCTGGATAAAACAAGAAGTTCTAAAGATACCTAAAAGACAGATATTTAGTCAAACGACTATATATGATAAGAATCACAGTTAAAAATTACAGTTAGAACTCATGAGGAGAGAGATGAAGAGGAGGGGAAAAGGGGGCAGTATTGGATATGGGAAGAGATAGGAATGAAGTCCAGAGGGTCAGGAAAATGAATATTTAGCAATGGATGGTAGGGTACTGGGGGTAGCTACTAGATATTCTCAGATGCTAGGGAAGTGAGATGTTCATAGGATCTAAAGAGGTTGACATTAGCCAATACTCAACACAGGGAAGATAGAGCCTGTAGAGACCACCTCCAGGAGATAGGAACAGGACCCAGTCTAGGGATGGATCCACCCACTCATCTCAAAGTTTTAACCCAGAATTGTTCCTGTCCAAAGGAAACACAAGGACAAAAAATGGAGCAGAAACTGAAGGAAGACCACCCAGAGACGACCCCACATAGTGACCCATCCCATCTAAAGACACCAAACCCACACACTATTGCTGATACTAAGTGCTTGATGACAGGAGCATGTTATAGCTGTCCCATGAGAGGCTCTGTCAGCATTTGACTAATTGAGATGCAGATACTTACAGCAAACCATCAGAAGGAGCCCAAGGACCCCAATGGAAGAGTTAGGAGAAGGACTGGGGAGCTGAAGGGGATTGGAACCCCATAGGAAAGACAACAATATCAAATAACCTGATTTTCCAGAGCTCTCAAGGACTAAACCACCAATCAAAGAGTATACATGGTGGATCTGTGGTTTCAGCTACATATATAGCAGAGGATTGCCTTACGTGGCATCAATGGGAATGGAGGCCCTTGGTCCTGTGGAGTCTTGATGGCCCAGCATAAGGGTATGTTAGATGGGTGAGGCAGGAATGGGTGCATGGTTGGGGAAGAAACTTCTTAGAGGCAAAGAGGAGGGAGGATGGTAGGGGGCTCATAGAGGGGAGACAACACTTAAAAAGTAAATAAATAAAATAACCAATGGGGAAAAAAAGAAAAAAGGTCAAGACTATAAAAAAAATTACACTTAGATGGACTTGAGATTGAAGAATTAGTGGATAGAGGCGGAGATATAACAATAAATTCACAAGATTTTTGAAATTAACTTTGGCCACTTCAAAAGTTATCTACACAACTCCTAGTAAGTAGGACATTGTCTCATTTAAAAGAAAGTCTAACACCGATTAAATGCACATGTCCAGAAGGTCAAATAGTAAAATTGAAGCCATATGTAGCTTAAATAGTCATAAATCTACTGTGACAATGGGAAGCCCAGGTTAACAATCTTCCAACCTTAGAGACAGGCTATAAAAAAGAATCTCATAATTAAGCAATTTTAAAATGTGATCAAAGACAGTTACAGACTGTTCAGGTTGCCCATAATCTGGATACAGCATAGGCTGCGTTTTCAACTTATAATGGGGAAGCCGCTGCTGATAGAGCACCAGCTCCCCTATCACTGAATGGCAAACTGAGAAACCTATTTGGAATGAAAAATAGCCTATGACAAAGGAAAGTTACAGGGTTTAGAACAACTAGTTTAAGAGTAGCTAAAGGCTCAACATATAGAAGAGTCCACCAGCCTTCAGAATTCTCATATATTTCTCATTTAAAAAGTCTGGAAAATGGCATACAGATCTGAGAGCAATCGTTGAAATCATTCAGTCAATGGGCTCTTTACAGCCTGCAGTTCCATTGCTTTCTTTATTACCTAAGGCTATTACCCAAGTGATTGATTTAAAACATGACTTTCTCACAACCCCTTTGTATGCACATGATAAGGGATGGTTTGCTTTCTCAGAACCTACTTATAAAGTTGTCTAATAAAACATTATTCTTTCACTGGAAAGTGCTTCCAAAAGAAATGTTGAATAGTCCCACCTTATGCCAAATTAATTCATAAGCAGTTTCCTCAAAGCACAATTTACCATTATATGGATGATATCTCACTAATATCTTAGCAAAAATTTTTGACAAAATAAAAAGAATAAAAAGGCCGGGGGGTGGTGGCACATGCCTTTATCCCAGCACTTGGGAGGCAGAGGCAGGCAGATTTCTGAGTTCGCGGCCAGCCTGGTCTACAAAGTGAGTGCCAGGACACCCAGGGCTACACAGAGAAACCCTGTCTCGAAAAAACCAAAAGAAGAAGAAGGAGGAGGAGGAGGAGGAGGAGGAGGAGGAGGAGGAGGAGGAGGAGGAGGAGGAGGAGAAGGAGAAGGAGAAGGAGAAGGAGAAGGAGAAGGAGAAGAAGAAGAAGAAGAAATTTTTTCCTTGCAAAGGATTATATACTGCTCCTGAAAAAAAAAAACACAAGAACAACAAACAAAACAAAACAAAACAAAACAAAAACAAAAACAAAAACAAAAAAAACCCCAAAACCAAAACAAAACAAAACAAGGTGGAGCTCTATTATCTAAGCTATAAGATAGTTCTACAAAGATTTCTTTTTTATTAGATATTTTCTTCATTTACATTTCAAATACTATCCTGTAAGTCCCTTATTCCATCCCCCCTGCCATGCTGCCCAATCCACCCACTTCCACTTCCTGGCCCTGGCATTCCCCTGTATTGGGGCATATGATATTCACAAGACCAAGGGCCTCTTCTCCCATTGATGGTCAACTAGGCCATCCTATGCTACATATGCAACTAGAGACATAGTTCAGGTGGATATTGGCTAATTCATATTGTTGATCCTCCTATAGGGTTGCAGACCCTTTTAGCTCCTTGGTTACTTTCTCTAGCTCCTTCATTAGGGGCTCTGTGTTCCATCCTATGGATGACTGTGAGCATCCACTTCTGTATTTGCCAGACACTGGCATGGCTTCTCAAGAGATACTTATATTAGGGTCCTTTCAGCTAAATCTTGCTGGCATATGCAATAGTGTCTGGGTTTGGTGGTTGTATATGGGATGGATCCCCAGGTGGGGCGATCTCTAGATGTTCCTGTCTTCAGTCTTAGCTCCAAACTTTGTGTCTGTAACTCCTTCCATGGGTATTTTGTTCCACATTCTAAGAAGGAACAAAGAATTTACACTTTGATCTTCCTTCTTATTTAGTTTCATGTGTTTTGCAAATTGTATCTTGGTTGTTCTATATTTCTGGGCTAATATCCACTTATCAGTGAGTGCATATCTAATGACTTCTTTTGTGATTGGGTTACATCACTCAGGATAATATCCTCCAGATCCATCCATTTGCCCTAGAATTGCATAAATTAATTGTTTATAATAGCTCAGTACTACTCCATTGTGTAAATGTACCACATTTTCTGTATCCATTCCTCTGTTGAGGGACATCTGGGTTCTTTCCAGCTTCTGGCTATTATAAATAAGGCTTCTATATGCATAGTGGAGTATTTGTCTTTATTGCAAGTTGGAACATCTTCTGGGTATATGCCCAGGAGAGGTATTGCTGGATCTTCCGGTAGTACCATGTCCAGCTTTCTGAGGAACCACCAAATTGATTTCCAGAGTGGTTGATCCAGCTTGCAATCTCACATCCTTGCCAGCATCTGCTGTCACCTGAATTTTTGATCTTAGTCATTCTGACTGGTGTGAGGTGGAATCTCAGGGTTGTTTTGATTTGCATTTCCCTGATGACTAAGGATGTTGAACAATTTTTTAGGTGCTTCTCAGCTATTCAGTATTCCTCAGTTGAGAATTCTTTGTTTAGCTCTGTACCCCATTTTAATGGGGTTATTTGATTTTCTGGAGTCCAGCTTCTTGAGTTATATATAAATATATATATATATATATATATATATATATATATATATATATATATATATATATATATATATATATATATTAGATATTATTCCCCTATCTGATTTAGGATTGGTAAAGAACCTTTACCAGTCTGTTGGTGGCCTTTTTGCTTATTGACAGTGTCTTTTTGCCTTACAGAAGCTTTTCAATTTTATGAGGTTCCACCTGTCATTTCTCGATCTTATAGCACAAGCCATTGCTGTTCTGTTCAGGCATTTTCCCCCTGTGCCCATATCTTCAAGGCTTTCCCCCACTTTCTCTTCTATAAGTTTTAGTGTCCCTGGTTTTATGTGGAGTTCCTTGATCCCCTTAGACTTGAGTTTTGTACAAGAAGATAAGAATGGATCAATTCTCATTCCTCTACATGATAATCGCCAGTTGTGCCAGCACCATTTGTTAAAAATGCTGTCTTTTTTCCCCACTGGATAGTTTTAGCTCTCTTGTCAAAGCAAGTGACCATAAGTGTGCGGGTTCATTTCTTGGTCTTCAATTCTATTCCATTGATCTACCTTTATATCACTCTACCAGTACCATGCAGTTTTTATCACAATTGCTCTGTTGTACAACTTGAAGTCAGGCATGGTGATTCCACCAGAGATAATTTTATTGTTGAGAATAGTTTTTGCTGTCCTAGGTTTTTTGTTATTCCAGTTGAATTTACAAACTTTCTAACTCAGTGAAGAATTGAGTTGGAATTTTGATGGGGATTTCATTGAATCTGTAGATTGTTTTCGGCAAGATAGCCATTTTGACTATATTAATCGTGCCAATCCATGAGCATGGGAGATCTTTTCATCTTCTGATATCTTGTTTGATTTCTTTCTTCAGATACTTGGAGTTCCTATTATACAGATCTTTCACTTCCTTAGTTCGAGTCCTTAGACCAAGGTATTTTATAATTTTTGTGACTATTGTGAAGGGTGTTGTTTCCCTAATTTCTTTCTCAGCCTGTTTATCCTTTGTGCAGAGAAAGGACATTGATTTGTTTGAGTTAAGTTTATATCCATCTACTTCACTGAAGCTGTTTATCAGGTTTAGGAGTTCACTGGTGGAATTTTTAGGGTCACTATCATATCATTTTCAAATAGTGATATTTTGACTTCTTCCTTTCCAATTTCTATCCCCTTGATTTTCTTTTGTTGTCTAATTGCTCTCTCTAGGACTTTGAGTACTATGCTGAATAGGTAGGGAGAGATTTAAAACACAATATATATATATATAAATCAGGAGAGGCCAGGTATGAACTCTTAGAAATTCTCAAAAATTTTGGCGAGATATTACTTAGTTAAAGTAACTACCAAGGATAACTACTCAAGAGCTAAGTAATTAATTTTAAACATTTTTAGGTGATAAGTGCTTATATAGTCCAAGAAAATTATTATCTGTAAGTGAGAGAGCATTGGCTCTTGTAGAGAAGAAAATACAGGAGGCAGATATGGATTGTTTGGATAAAAATTGATTGTATTTTAGTAATTTTACCTTCTAATCATTCTTGCACATGAATTCTTATGCAGAGAGAAGATAATAGAATGGATATTTTTAGTACACAAAGGAATTAAAAATTAAAGACCTATGTAGAAAAGGGTTTTGAATAGACTCTAAGATGGGAAAAATGAGACTTCAACAATTAACAGGAAAAGACCATGCAGAAATTGTAATACTAATGCTGAAATTGTCCCATTAGGGGCAGAAAATGAACAGTGGTAAAGAACTTGCAATATTATTTTTTTAGTAATTAACAAAAAATACCTCAAATGCAAGTGATATCAGTTTTTAAAATAAACTAAATATATTCTCCCTCATATACTAAAAGGGACACCAATTTCTGGAAGCCCTATATTCTATATTGATGCAAATAAATCAAGAAAGAGAGGTTATAACTGAAAAAATGGTTCAGAAATCTTATGATTCAGTTCAAAAATCAGAATTCTGTGCTATTCTTATTGTATTACATATCTTCCTGAATATCTTAATATAGTTACTGACTCTCAATATGCAGAGTTATTTTATACAGAGAAACCGCTGAGTTTATTTAAAATGATTCAGAATTAACTTCACTATTGATTCAAATACAAATAATCAGAAACAGAAACCATCCATTGTATATAACATATATCTGATCCTATATGGATCTACAAGCCTTATAGAAAAAGATAATGATAAAATTTATCAGCTACTGATAAGAAATGTGCTAGAATCCTTTTTTATGAAATTCTGAAGACTCAGAAATCATAAGGAAATGTCCTACTTCTTTGTATAACCAAATTACATTACCTGCAGGGAGTAAAGGAATATAAGATAGTAGTCATTCAATCAAACTTATGGTCATGGTAGTGTAGTGGCTATTCCTGGTTGTCAGCTTGACAATATTTGGAATGAACTACAATCCGGAATTGGAAGGCTCATCAGTGACCCTTATCTGGAGGCTTGGAGATCCTTATCTGGATCTTGGTATGGAGATCTTGAGCCATAGTGGCTATGGATTCCAGAAGATTGAATCTCCGAGTTTAAGGAACACACCTTTAATCTGGGCTACGCCTTTCATCTGGGATTAAAGGTGTGGTGGAACACACCTTTAATCTGGGCTCCACCTTCTGCTGGAGACAATATAAGGACATTGGAAGAAGGGAGTCTAGCTCTTGCTCTTGCTCCTTTGCCTGCTTGCCGTGTGAGACTGAGTAACTGCTAGATCCTTGGACTTCCATTCACAGCTGCAATTGTAAGGAATTGGGCTGCCGACTGTAAGTCATCAATAAATTCCTTTACTATCTAGAGACTATCCATAAGTTCTGTGACTCTAGAGAACCCTGACTAATACATGGTAGATATTAGTTTAGTTTTTTTTCATAAAGAAGATTTATTTGGCCTCCTGTATGTGTTTTCAAAGTTAATCAGATAATACATAGCTATAAACAAGCAACATTTGCCTATTCAGATATATAGATAAACAGGTAGTCTGCAAACACCACAGAGATCTACACAATATAGAATTTAAAGATATTTTATTAACATAAGGTTTTTCATGAAAATGAGACATCTGTTCTTGGCAGAACCTTCACATTACTTCCTAAAAGATGATGGGCATCTAAGAAGATCCATATAAAATTTGCTTCAAATATAAAAAGTATCCACTAGGAAAACAACTTCTTTTCCTTCAACTGCTGACAGAATGCTATACATTCTGTAGATAAGCAGGACATGAAGGAGGTCAACTGTGGTGCTTTACCAGGACAAAGTAGGCAAGAACTTGATTTTCCCCCAAAATGCCAACAGTGATCTCCTACAGCTGATATACAACTTCAGCAAAGTGGCTGGATATAAAATTAACTCAAACAAATCAGAGGCCTTCCTCTACTCAAAGGATCAACAGGCTGAGAAAGAAATTAGGGAAAGGACAGCCTTCACAATTGTCACAAACAATATAAAGTATTTTGATGTGATACTACCCACACAAGTTCTGCATGACAAGAACTTCAAATCTCTGAAGAAAGAAATCAAGGAAGACATAATGTGGAAAGATCTCCAATTGTCAAGGATTGGCAGGATTAATATAGTAAAAATGGCCATCTGACCAAAAGCAATCTACAAATTCAATGCAATTCCAATCAAAATTCCAATTAAATTCTTCATAGAGCTAGAAAGAACAATTTGCAAAATCATCTTGAATAACAAAAAAATCCAGGATAGCGAAAACTATTCTCAACAATAAAAGAACTTAGGGGGTAATCTTCATCCATGACCTCAAGCTGAATTACAGAGCAACAGTGATAAAAAAAAAACAAAAAAAAAACATCATGGTATTGGTACAGAGACTGGCTTTTAAGCCAATGGAACAAAATTGAAGATCCAGAAATTAAGCCAAACACCTATGGTCACTTGATCTTTGACAAAGGACCTAAAACCATCCAAAGGAAGGAAGTATTTTCAACAAATGTGGCTGGTTCGACTGGTTGTCAGCATATAGAAAAATGCAAATTGTCCCATTCTTATCTCCTTATTAAAAGCTCAAGTCCAAGTGGATCAGGAACTCTGCATAAAACCAAATAAACTGAAACTAATAAAAGAGAAAGTGGGGAAGTGCCTTGAGCACATGAGTACAGGGGAAATTTTCCTAAACAGAACACTAATGACTTATGCTCTAAGATCAAGTATTGACAAATGAGACCTCATAAAATTGCAAAGCTTTTATAAGGAAAGGAGCACTCTCAATAAGGCAAAAGGGCAACTAACAGATAGGAAAATGATCTTTACAAACCTTACCTTGATAGAGGGCCAATATCCAATATATATGAAGAACTCAAGAAGTTAGATTCCAAAGAACCAAATATCCCTATTAAAAATGAGGTACAAAGCTAAGCAAAGATTCCTCAACTGAGGAATCCCAGATGGCCAAGCAGCACCTAAAGAAATGTTCAACACCTTTTGTCATCAGGGAACTGCAAATCAAACAACCTTGAGATTCTCCCTAACAACAGTCAGAATGGCTAAGATAAAAAACTCAGGTAACAGCAGGTGCTGGTGAGGATGTGGAGAAAGAGGAACACAGCCCTATTGTTGGTAGGATTTCAAGCTGACAACCACTCTAGAATGCAGTCTCCAGAATCCACAGAAAATTGGACATAGAACTACCTCAGGATGAAGCTATACTGCTCCTAGGCATATACCTAAAAGATATTCCATCATATAACAAGGACACATAGGGGGTTTGTAGAGGGGAAACCAGGAAGGGAATATCACTTAAAATATAAATAAAGACTCTCTCTCTCTCTCTCTCTCTCTCTCTCTCTCTATATATATATATATATATATATATATATATATATAGAGGCAGGTGGAGGAAGGGAACATGATGGGAGGGAGAAGGGAGTGAGTAGTTGGGGATGTTCAGGACTAGGTATGGAAAGTTGTGGGAAAATAGGCTACATGCAGACAGCCTGGTTTCCAGTCGAGGGCTTCATCTTGACCCCCGGGACCCGGTAGGGATAATTCACTTACATGGGACAGAAGGAATTCTCTCATGTCTCCTGGACCCTGGGTCCTGTTGGAGTTCCTGCCCCCACAACCCCCACAAGAGAGGCCTGGCTATCAGCCAGTTAGGAAAAGCACCAAGACCTCTCACATGCAAATAAGGTTTCCTCCAAACTCTCAGCACAAGCCAATGAGAGGGGCTTGCTGTCAAACTCTAAATCACTGCCAGAACTGTATATGAGAGCCATGCAGGGAATTAAAGGAATGGGAGAACTATTTCTTTGTCTGACCCTTTTGTTCCAAGAGCTGTCACACTTGGGAAGAGATCTTCTCTCAGTAAGCAGGCCCAAGTTCCACTGCATTCCTCACTGGCTTTTACCCAACCCAGGCTTGGAGTTACCAAGTGACCCAGAAGGCATGGCAGAGGCTTCCTCTGTCTCCCTGCCTGCACTCACTGGGGCCTTCCCACCATGCCTGGATAGAGGTCTCCCTGGAAAACTTCTGGTACCTAGGCCCACAGAAAGTGACAGAAATGAGGGCCAGAAGACTGGGATAGTGAATGTAATTCAGCTTTTGAAATGGGATGGGGCTTGGGGGAGAATCTTTAGGAGGTGCCAGAGACCTAGGATTGGGAAGGCTCCTAAGAGTCTATGGGTTTGACTTTACCTGGTACACCTAGTGGTGGCGATATAGATTCTGAAATAGCCATTTCCTGTAGCCAGGCCAGACACACAATGAAGAAATACAGACACAGGTTTACCCACAAAACTTAGGATATGAAATTTGTCCTGTATAGGAGAAATGCAGGGACAAAGATGGACTAAAAATGAAGAGATTGGGCATCCAAAAACTGGCCCAACTTGAGACATATCCCATTGGCATGTACCTGTATCTCACAATATTGATGATTCTTTGTTATGCTTACAGACAGGAGTCTAGCATAACTGTCTTCTGAGAGGATCCTCCAAGCAGCTGACTGAAACAGATTCAGAGCCCCACAGCCAAAGATTGTTCTGAGCATGAGGAGTCTCATGGAAGAGTTGGAGAAAGTAATGAGGCTCCTGAAAGGGAAAGGAACTCCACAGGAACAGGAAGACTGACACAGTCAAGTAACTTGGATAGTTGGGGTTTCTTGGAGAATGAAACACTATCCAACAAGGATATTGGGATTGAATCTAGGCCGCTAACACACATAGACAGCAGATGTGAAATGTGGCCTTCATACAGATCCACCCAACAACTGGAAGAGGAAAATTTCCTAAATATGTTGCATGCCCTTGGGTCCTGTTTCCAAATGAAGAGATTTGTCTTGTGGGGCATTTTTGGGAAAACATGCACCAAGCCCATCAGAGACTTAATGTGCCTGGTTTGGGAGATACCAAGGAAAGGCCTTCAACATCTCACAGGAGAAGGGAGATGGGATAGTGGGTTGGACTATATGAGAGGGAACTAGGTAGGGTGAGGCAGCATTGTGATGCAAAATGAGTAAATATATTAATTAATAGAAAAAAGGAAAAAGAAAAAGAAAACTAGGACTTAGTTTTGATTTTCAGTGATAAAAAGCAAAACTTCATGGGAAAAGAAACAAGACTTCCTTTAGCAAAGTAAATGAAGCTGTATGCATGAGAAGCAAGTTTCATTGTATAGTATTTTTTTCATAAGTAACATGACAGCATTTGGGACTAATACATGTGGAAATAAGACACAAAATGGAGCATAATATATTATTTTTGTTCAGGTATTTTATTTTGTTCTAGGATAAGCACACATCTCCTTTTTCAACTAAAATTTATATCTGATAATTGACAATTAAATATGGATTAAAGCCCAATAGATTTGAGATAAAAATGTCTGAAAATTCTTCAAATAAAAAGAATAATTTTGTTTGAGACAGACACCTTATTAAAAGGAAAAGATTATCAAGAATATGGAATTTAGGATTGTGTTTGATCCTCTAACATAGCAAAACTAAAGCAAATTCTTCTAAAAATAATTTGAATTTTTTGTGATTACTGGCTTCTGTTATCATTTCCTATTTCCTTTCTCAAGGAGCAGAGAGATGTGAAACAGTTTCTCTGCATAACAGGCTCAGCTGGATATGCAGCTATAGTATGAGCAGCAATGTATTGCATGACAATCTAACCACCTCAAACTCCATAGTGCTCATATTATACTAGTGGGCTGTATAGGTAATTCTCCAACCTAAATATGCCCCAGCAGTGAAAGCACAACTCAATTAATATGAATACAAACTGTGCACCTAGATTTGGCAGATCTACCACTTCACTACCATCTTTCCTATCTATGCGACCCCTTATAAGTTGCAGTTGCTCCAGGCCATGTGCTTCTGCTCTGCTTTCCTTCCAACTCCTCCCCATTCATCATCCTCTCTCTGTGTCTCTCTCTCTCTCTCTCTCTCTCTCTTTCTCTCTCTCTCTCTCTCTCTCTCCCACTCTTCCTTCTTCTCTCGCCCAACATTTAGTTCCCATCCCTCCTTCTTCTCTCTCCCAACATTAAGCTCCACATTCCCTTCCTCTGCCCATTACAAGCTCAAGCCTTTATTTTACCAATCAAGATGGAGATGCTTTACAGGAAATCACCTCAGTGCTGCCTCATTCCTTGTTTGCATCTCCTCCCAAGAAAACAGAATTAACATCAAATCACAAATAGCACTATGGCTTTCTGCAACAGTTGGCCAAGAAACATGTTAAATTTATTCCAAGAAAATAGAATATTTATGGCTGTTAGGAAAGTTATGAGAAATATTTGTCACTTGGACTGTCATTTTCAGCAGCTGAATAGCAGAGAACAAGGATCATTGGGATCCCTAAAGATCAAGAGTAATGGAGAAAAGGTAGGGAAGCTTACAGCCAAAATTTCTTTGACACGCCTTAACCAGAGCCGAGAGTCCACAAAGGAAATGTGAAGAAAAGTACAAATACAGTCTAGAAGATAACAGGTCACAAATGTGACCACCAGCATCAGGATGGTGTGGGCTGCTCTAGTCTCAGCATGAACTCTGAGCTTCTGATTGGGGGACTGAATATGCTGCAATCTTTGGTGGTGTCTGTTCAGGAGAATAACCATGGAGACACTGCTCCAGATGATGATGCTGATGAACACTGCATCATGGGCAAATGACAAGATGCGCATGCCTATACTGAAACCAGTGGTGGAGCAAACCCATTTGTTTTTAGTATTGGTATCATTATGTGTTTTCTGGGGACCACTGACTTTCATTGGAATGTGAGCATTATTTAAGACACTGGACAACCAACAACTATAACAAATATACCTCACAAATTTGGGGGCTCTTCCACGGAGCATCACCCTACCCCAGGTACCTGGAGCAAGAGTGACAAGCTGATAAGTGCTCAGAGAGCAGGTGGAGCACATGTTTGTACTTCGAGCCACCAGCCAAATGAAGTACCCAAGTTTACATTTTAGGTCAGTTGGGGGGTCCTTTGGAACAAAAAGTGTCATATTGTTTGGAAATGCAAAGAGGAGAATCAAGGTATTGCCCACAGCTAAGTTGGCTAGAATGACTTTTATGGGTCTCTGTTGAGATCCATTCAAGATTGGAGATAAATTATGAACAATCAGAAAAATGTTGACTGCAGTTCCAACCCCAACCTGGCAAAGCAAGAGGATCTGAAGAGCCACTTCCTCTGTGGTTTTCACAGATTTATTTTGAGACAACATGGAGACAACTTCATTGGTCAACGGAATAGTGATCATGAGGGCAGTGCTGTTTGAGTCTTCTCAAATCTTGGCCTTTTCAATAGATTTGAAGTATTTTTCCCCCACAAAGGGCAGCACTACTTTATCTGTATGGTCATGTTGACTGGAACACTGCATGAACATTGATCCAAAATATCAACTTTACAAATATTTTGCTCTTTCTTTCCTCATGATAGATCTGTGTGTGATGCAACAGTATCTCTATTGGTCAACAACATGACACACATTTTAACACAGTATGGGCTCTGTATATTTATAAATTAACATTTATAGACAAGCATGTATTTTTGCTTGGTTGGAATTCAGCATTTTTCCTCACGTTATAAGAAGAACAAATTTGGTGTTGGACAGTTGGTTCTGGATCTAATGCCATCTATTGACCTTTATGCCACTTCTTTCTTTTATTTCCTGTCATTCAGAACAACAACATTCATTTACATAAAATAAAATAAGTATATCTTTATAAATATAATGCAGTGGTGGAGAGATGGCACAGCAATTAAGGGCACTGGTGGCTGCTTAATTGCAGTAAACTTAGTTCAATTTCCACCACCCATATGACAACATCCAACTGTCTGTAAATCCAATTAAAGGGGATGTGGTATTTTCTGCCATACAAAACACAAATGTATAAAAAATTAAATAAATAAAAATTTAAAGAACAAAATAAAAATTTAGTAATTATACTTTACAAAACAATGAGACTGAAGAATTTCCCTCTAAAATAATCCATTTAGTTTTGATAAATTTTTACAATCTTTATCATAATGTTAGAATGCATAATATTTCTGAAAATTTCACTATTATTCTATTCACATAGAAAAACCTACATTTACAAATATATCAGATATGTAGGATAAAAGTGTCTGGAACCCAAGCATATCATTAATTTATAAATATCTGAACTTTATCTGTTTTTATAAGGAACTGGGTGCTACACACAAAATTGATTCATCTATAGTTTTTGTCATCCACAACTGAAATCATTTAAAAAAATACAGTTTAGGTGTTTACACACATAGATTTTTTTTTGAAACTGAGTTTGAGATAGATGATGTTTACTCTGAAACTTACTTTTTTATTTTGCTGTCCATAGAAAAAAATAAGCCATCATCCTACATTTAAAAACCTGTCCTCTCACATAGAGTCATCAGATGAAAGGAATTTTTCAGATGAATCCTGAGCCATGGGATAGACATTTCTTTACACAAAGGAAACGACTGATGCAATTAGGTAAACTGTGGAGATAAAAATGAAGTCATTCTAATGATTAATGTTGGTTCTACAAAACACCATTGATTGCAGAAGAAAGAAATCAAGACTAAGCAAAAATCTACAATTGCAGGAATCTCACCTACATTCATCAATGATGGTGATTGATGCTCATAGGGATGAAGGCCTACTTCTGAGAGTTATTGCAGAAACAGAGGTCTTAATTCCACTCCACTTGACGACATTTTCTGTGTAATAATTTCCAAAGACAGATCCAAAAGAAATCCTTACCTGCCCCATATTTTCCATGAAGTGTTTCACTGACTGAGACACACTATCAGAGCTCATGAAGACACAGTATGTGGTCCTGACATAACTCAGAGAGCAGATTACTGTGTTATACATGGTATTATTTATTGTGTCTGTGTGGGGATGTTGCAATACTTCTAATGAAAGAAAAAACCCATTTATCCCCAGAGCAAATCATCATTTTCACTTTCTGGTAATTAAGGATGATGCCAAGAGTTTGTTAGATCTTAATGACTAGTCAAGTTTCCTTTGAGACATTCTAAGTTCTGAATTGATGTTGTCATCAAGAGTAGAAAGAGACATTCCAGGGGAAATCAAGAGATTTCTTACATGTATTTCCTGAGGGGGGGATTCATTATACCATATGCTTTCCTTTTTGCAAAATCATGCTAATATCAAGTACTTCCAGACAGAAAATCAATATGTGATCTGGTGTCTTGTATATTCCCATGTACAGACAAGGACTTTGTCAAAGGACAAAGTGGGTTTTCCGTCATTCCAGATGAATTTGTAAATTGCTCTTTCTAACTTTATGAAGAATTGAGTTGGAATTTTGATGGGATTACATTGAATCTGTAGATTGCTTTTAGGAAGATGGTCATTTTTACTATATTAACCCTGCCAATCCATGAGCAGGGAAGAGCTTTCCATCTTCTGAGAACTTCAGTTTCTTTCTTCAGAGACTTGAAGTTCTTGTACTACAGATCTTTCACTTGCTTGGTTAGAATCACACCAAGATATTTTATATTGTTTGTTACTATTATGAAGGATGTCATTTCCCTAATTTCTTTCTCAGCCTGTTTATCCTTTGAGTATTGGAAGGCTGTTGATTTGTTTAAGTTAGTTTTATATCCAGCCACTTTGCTGAGTTTATCAGTTTTAGGAGTTCTCCAGTGGAATATTTGTGGTCACTTCAGTATACTATTATATCATTTGCAAATAGTGATATTTTGATTTTTCCTTTTCAGTTGGTATCCCTTCGAACAACTTTTGTTTTCAAATTGCTTTAGCTAGATCTTCAAGTATCATTTCAATACATAGGCAGATAGTTGGAAGCCTCACCTAGTTTCTGATATTACTGGGATTATTTTAATTTTCTCTATTTAGTGTAATGTTGACTACTGCTTTGCTTTCTACTGCTTCTACTATGTTCGTGTATAGGCCTTGAATTCCTGATCTTTCCAAGACATGATGGCATGTTGAATTTTGCCAAATACTTTTTCAGCACCTAATAAAATGATCATGTGGGTTTTTTCTTAGAGTTTGTTTATGTAATGGTTTAAGATGATGGATGTTATATATTGAACTACACCTGCATTCCTGGAATGAGAGGATATGACATCCATGTCCAGGTTTTAACTCCTCAGCTACACTAGCAGTCACAATGTATGCTGGGATGGCTCCATACCCTATTGTGCAGTGCACCCAGAATTCTAGCTATAGTGGATACATTAGTTGTTAGTATTGGGAATCATACATATAGAGCCAAACACAGGGAAATAACCTGATATTCTTTTTATACCTTTTTCTATCTCTAATATTCATGGCTAGTCATAAATCACTCCTGCTTTTTTATTAAATTAATAGGATTCCCAGAACATATTGATAAACATTACTGTAATGAAAAATGGGTTTCTATTCTTCCTTTCCTGTTGTTATTTCCCCACCCCAAACCATTGACAAACAAATGCATCATAAGGGACTCCTCAATATTTAATGACAAAAATGCCACTTCCTGGAAAATGAACACCTTTGCTATCCTGTTCAAGTGTTGCCCTATAATTTCTTGCAATATAAGGAACTATATGCTATCTGTTTTAGCTCTAAAAGAAATCTCTAGTCCATTTAATCTTTTAGATACAATGTAAATTCTCTTAATTTGACTCTCTGGTTATGAAGATTCTCTGTCAAATTAGACACAATCCACTTCCCCCTTTTACACTAAAGATCCCTTTCCCTATCTGCAACATGTCAGATCTCATAGTCCCCTGCCAGATCAGATATCTGATGGAAACTTCCTTGCTGATCAGACTGCCTCTACAGGAATGTTCATTGCCTCTGTTGAACAAGCAGATAAATCCCATTCATACACAAAAACAAATATAAAAGGGTTGCAAGCCCATTTTCCCCATGTACCTCTGGCTCAGACTCAAAAAAGAATAAAACCATTTTCCTGTTGTGCATCCCTATTACTACGGACACTTCACAAGCTATGGACACCAAACTCTGGGGTCTCATACCCAATGCCCTATGGCAAATTGATATCATACCCATTCCCAATTCCATGGACAAAAATGTCTTTCTTTTTTTTTTTATTTTTTTTCCATTTTTTATTAGGTATTTAACTCATTTACATTTCCAATGCTATACCAAAAGTCCCCCATATACACCCACCCCCACTCCCCTGCCCACCCACTCCCCCTTTTTGGCCCTGGTGTTCCCCTGTACTGGGGCATATAAAGTTTGCAAGTCCAATGAGCCTCTCTTTCCAGTGATGGCCGACTAGGCCATCTTTTGATATATATGCAGCTAGAGTCAAGAGCTCCGGGGTACTGGTTAGTTCATAATGTTGTTCCACCTATAGGGTTGCAGATCCCTTTAGCTCCTTGGCTACTTTCTCTAGCTCCTCCATTGGGAGCCCTATGATCCATCCATTAGCTGACTGTGAGCATCCACTTCTGTGTTTGCTAGGCCCCGGCATAGCCTCACAAGAGACAGCTACATCTGGGTCCTTTCAATAAAATCTTGCTAGTGTATGCAATGGTGTCAGCGTTTGGATGCTGATTATGGGGTGGATCCCTGGATATGGCAGTCTCTACATGGTCCATCCTTTTATCTCAGCTCCAAACTTTGTCTCTGTAACTCCTTCCATGGGTGTTTTGTTCCCAAATCTAAGGAGGGGCATAGTGTCCACACTTCAGTCTTCATTCTTCTTGAGTTTCATGTGTTTAGCAAATTATATCTTATATCTTGGTTATCCTAGGTTTGGGGCTAATATCCACTTATCAGTGAATACATATTGTGTGAGTTTCTTTGTGAATGTGTTACCTCACTCAGGATGATGCCCTCCAGGTCCATCCATTTGGCTAGGAATTTCATAAATTCATTCTTTTTAATAGCTGAGTAGTACTCCATTGTGTAGATGTACCACATTTTCTGTATCCATTCCTCTGTTGAGGGGCATCTAGGTTCTTTCCAGCTTCTGGCTATTATAAATAAGGCTGCTATGAACATAGTGGAGCATGTGTCCTTCTTACCAGTTGGGGCATCTTCTGGATATATGCCCAGGAGAGGTATTGCTGGATCCTCCGGTAGTACTATGTCCAGTTTTCTGAGGAACCGCCAGACTGATTTCCAGAGTGGTTGTACAAGCCTGCACTCCCACCAACAATGGAGGAGTGTTCCTCTTTCTCCACATCCACGCCAGCATCTGCTGTCACCCGAATTTTTGATCTTAGCCACAAAAATGTCTTTCTTATTTTTGATTCATACTAGCATTCTATGTGGGCTATTTCTCAAATGAACGAAAAATCAAAAAGGTCAATTCACCATATGTTCTCCACCTTTGCCTTTATGGGCATTCTCCAACAGATAAAAACTGACAATGGCCCTGATTTTACTAGTGCAAAATTCAAAACCTTGTGTTCACAATGTGAAATTGACCACCACACAGGGATTCTTAACAACAAACAGAGTCAAGCAAAGGATAATAGAAAGAACACAGCAAACCCTAAAATCCAACTTATAAAACAAAAAACAAATGCCTACCCACTGAACAAGATGGATCTTATTATCCTAAACCTATTTAACATTACAAGAGTTCCAAACAACTTCCCATCTTCTTCCATTGGCATTTACCAGGAATAATTCCTCGCATCTGGACTTGATTTAGAAGGTAGGAAATCACCTCACACACATACAAAAAAATGTGTAACAATTTTGGCTGTGTGTTTCCAGAGAATTAGCATAGGCCTATTTAGGTTCCTACTACAAATGTCCAACATAACCACAACAACCAAGGAGATTTCCCAATGCTCTGAGGAGGCAGAAGAGAGGCCATCCACAATGGAACAACAAGATCTCCTGGAAGGACATCCATGATCTGTGACCACTGTCAAGCTGTGTACCCTCCACTGTCTTCCCTTTGCTTTATTCTTATGGGTGTTTTTGTTATTTCTCTTTCTAACTCTGCTACTTCCCAGCTTACTCATATCCCTCCCAATACACACCACTGGAGATGCTTTGCTACAGTGTCTTATAATGGACATGAAAAAAAAAAGAAAAAAGAAAAGAACACAGGATTGTCAGACCAGAATTGAGATCTCTCTATAACCCAATTTCATTTCCCCTATTCCCTGATCTTTCCTCTGCATTCCTTACTGAAACACAGGCGACTGCATGCAGGAGACCTTCATATATGGAGCTTGCAGACATTAGGAATTTAAAATTGAATCCATTGGTCATGATGGTACCATGCTACCGAAACTTAAAACTCACTTTCAGAATTCCATCAGTGATATATGGGAGTAGTAATGTTGTCTAGGAATCATGAGTAATCACTACCCTAATGGATACACTAAATACTCTGTAGCTGATCAATGTCTTTTGCCAGCTTGGACTTGCTTTCAAGTTGGGTTTTATCAACATTAACATCCTTTAACAGGAGGTCAAACCCAGAGAGATATCTAATCCACTCTCTGCTAGCTTCACTTGTGATGAACTTTTTATCATATGATCATTTATTCTGATAGATGTATAAATGCTGAGGACAGATAAAGAAAAAAAAGTATTCCCCCTTTTCTAACCAGAATCCTCTTTTCTTAGACAACTCTCATATGAACCAATTAGAGAGAAATAAAGATTAAAAGCACTTTTCAATGTGTCTCATTTTCTTCCTGTGATTTCAACTAGCAGGCTTGAAGTTAGAGCCCTGTAATTTCTGTGGAGATTGACAAAGGCTACTTACCTTAATCCCCTGCTGTCTTATGATGAGGTGCTGAACAGTAACTAACCTAAAAGGAGCTCAGGCAGGTCAGATAAATTAGAAAAGTGCCATAGACTTAAGATAGGTTAATGACTTGTTAAAGAGTAGCCCCAAATAACTTGCAACTCAAAGTCTTACTCCCTGCAGATGTGTTTCCTCATTGACTGCCTCAAGAGGAACCAACAAGAAAGAAGAACCACTGGGCCTGTCCCCTAGCAGATGGAATCTCGCCTTCATAAAAAATGGGGAGGGATATGAAGCCAGAAAACTGTGTGAATGGGAAAGTCAGTCCAGAGCAGGTGTGAGGTTGAGTCATGTCCAACCCGGAAAATCTCATGATGAGTCTGACAGAAGTAGGACTGTTTCCTCCATGTTTTGTTTCTAGATATACCTGCACATGTAGTCTGTACAACACCATATCTGTCACCAGGTAGTCACATAACCTGATGGCCAGTTTTAGATCAGACTTCCTATCTGATTTATGAAGACATGTCTAACTAGCATCTGGAATTCTTCTTTATGCAAATGAGGGATTCCTAGTACTTCAGCTTCTGCCAATGATATAAACTCACACTCAAACACTTACACAGTCCCCAATGTTTATATAGCCCTAATTTACCCAAAGCAAAAGAGTTGTTTCACCCAAAACTGTCTCCAAAGATGATTATTTCCCTGTATTCATGCCATTCCAGATCCTCCTAACCCATCCAACCTGATAAGGTTCATTTCTTCAAATCCAGCCCAGTGCACAATGGTGCTTGGATATGCTGAGGGCAGAAACCAACCCAGACTGATCCTTCAGCTGCTACAAATCACAATCCAAACTTCAAACACAGACGATAACTTTGTTAAAATCTGTCAATATTCTATTGTTTTTCCTTAGAAAATCAAGGGAGCCATGCTCTCAGCTCACAGCAGTGGATGGGTGTGCTACCCTGACCTGGCTCCTTCTGATACTGTAAACTCTGCTCAGGTGTGCTGTCCTGTGCTGAGTTGGGAAAGTTGGCAGCACAGTGGTGGGACCCATGGCCCGGTGACCCTGGAACCTGACAGATATGTTAATGGTCACCTGAGTTAGTAGTTTATCCAGAGTTTCTTTGAGACCTAATAAGATCTTGGCAAGCCTGGTATGCATGCAGTATCCCATAGTTCAGCCAGATCTGCTTACCTGTGAATAAGAACTAAGAGCCCGAGGTGATTAGGACAGAGGAGACTGTAGCAAAGGATCTAGGTCGGGGACAGCCCCGGACCACCTTGGGCAGGAACTCGGCAGATGGTCCCTTGGTCCCCAGAGGCCTCTCCATGATGCAGGTGCTCTATCATGCTCAGGATCTTGGGATCGATGGTGAGTGGAGTGCAACATCTGTTCCAAGACAGTAGGGGTGGGGAGGGGGCAGTGCCAGCAGGAACAGGGATACAGGAAGCCAGCCCAACCAGTGGCTGGGGTTCATTTTTGTTGGATCCAGCACAGGGCCACCTTGGGCATGAACTCAGTGGATGGTCTCATTGTCCCCAGGGGACTCCCCATGCCGCAAGTGCCCTAGCACACCCATGATCTTCAGATCACTGAGGAGAGTTGGCCTTCGGAGAGGTCTCTGAACCCAGGACTCAGGTGAGAGCACCATCTTGTATCCCAGGTCTCTTGGAGAGCAGTCCATGCAAGAGAGCAAGTGGGCTGCAGAAGCAACAGAGCTTCTTGGACAGGGTCCTTTCAGGCCTTCATCCTCAGCCAGAAGACCGAACTGAGACCCAGACCTCTGTGCACCTTCCCAACCAGAGGAGAGTCGGCCTCCAGGGAGGGCTCTGGCCCCAGACTCAGGTGAGCTCATCACCTTGTATCCTGGGTTTCTCAGAGACCAGTGCAAGCTGGAAAGCATGTGGGCCACAGAGGCAACGGAGCTTCTTAGACAGGGTCCCTTCAGGGATTCATCATCAGGCAGGAGGTAGATCTGGGTGTCAGACATCTGTACACCTTCCCTGAAAGAGGAGGGGTTGCCTGCAGAGAGTGCTCTGACCACTAGGACTCAGGAGAGAGTTGGACTCACAGGAGTGCTGACTGAGCCTGGCAGAATCACAGGAGGAACAAGTTCAAACCAGAGACAGCTGGAATATCTAACACCAGAGATTGCCAGATGGTGAAAGGCAAATGTGGGAATCTTACTGGCAGAGACCAAGACCACTCGGCATCATCAGGTCCCAGTACTCCCACCACAGTGAATACTGGATACCTGAGCACATCCGAAAAGCACGTTTCGAATTTAAAATCATATCTCATGATGCTGATGGATGATTTTTAGGAAGGGCATTAATAACTCACTTAAAGAAATTCACGAGAACACTGCTAAACAGTTAGAGGTCCTTAAAGAAGAACAAGAATCCCTTGAAGAATTGCAGGAAAACACTGCTAAACAGGGAGAAGACCTTAAAGAGGAAACACAAAAATCCCTTAGAGAATTATAGGAAAACACAACCAAAGAGGTGATGGAACTGAACAAAGCCATCCAGGATCTAAAAATGGAAGTAAAAACAATAAAGATAACCCAAAGGGAGACAACTCTGAAGATAGAAATCCTAGGAGGGAGATCAGGAACCATAAATATGAGCATCAGCAACAGAGTATGAGAGATGGAAGAGAGAATCTCAGGTGCAAAAGATTCCATGGAAGGCATGGACACAACAATCAAACAAAATGAAAAATGCAAAGAGATTCTAACTCAAAACATCCAGGAAATCCAGGACACAATGAGCAGAGCAAACCTAGGGATAATGGGTATGGATGAGAATGAATATTTTCAACTTGAAGGGCCAGTGAATATCTTCAACAAAATTATGGTAGAGAACTTCCCTAGCCAAAAGAAGGATATGCCCATAAACATACAAGAGGCCTGCAGAACTCCAAATAGACTGGACTGGAGAAAAAATTCCTCCTAACCCATAATAATCAGAGCAACAAATGCACTAAATAAAGGTAGAGGCTGAAGGCAGTAAGGGAAAAAGGTCAAGTGGCATATAGAGGCAGATCTATTGAAATTGCACTATTCTTCTCTTCATTGACTATGAAGGCCAGACGATCCTGGACAGATTTATACAGACCCTAAAAGAGCACAAATTCCAGCCCAGGCTACTGTGCCCAGCAAAGCTCTCAATTACCACAGATGGAGAGGCTGAAGTATTCCATGACAAAACCAAATTCACAAAATATCTTTCCACAAATCCTGCCCTTCATAGGATAATGAATGGAATACTCCAACACAAGGAGGGAAATTGCACCATAGAAAGAGCAAGAAGGTAATCTTTCAACAAACCTAAAAGAGGATACCCACAGTGTTGTGTCCGGCCAGCAGATCACAGCCTGGGTTCTAGCCTGGAAAGGCATTTTGGAAACCTGGAAGAGAAGAGGGGCTAGGCGATGAGAGAAATAAATGCAGCTAAGACAGGCAATCTGATCAAAGCTCAATTTTACTGTTCTACACGCAGTTATGAAGCAGGGGAAGGGGGCCGGATTCCCACCAAATAATCTCGGAAACCAGTAGCAGGGTGACCACGTGTATGGCTCCAAACAGCAAAGTGGCAGGTTCCAGCAGTGGGCGTGACAGAACAATTGAGCGGGAAGCTCCACCCCTGAGCAAGCAGGTTTCAGGCTGGGGGGGGGGGTACTACATCACAGGAGCAGAATCCCCACTCTAACAACAAAACTGCCAGGGAGCAACAATTACTTTTCCTTGGTGTCTTTTGATATCAATGGACTTGATTCCCCAATAAAAAGACTGGCTACATAAGTAGGACCCAACATTTTGCTGCATGCCGGAAGCCCACCTTAGAAAACAATTTTCCAGATAGTCTGAGGAAACAAGATGGAGTAGTCATTCTAATATCGAATGAAATCGACTTCCAACCCTGGGTTATCAAAAGGGACAGATAGGGGCACTTCATAATTATCCAAGGTAGGATTTTACAAAATTTACTCTCAATTCTGAGTGTCTATGCTCCAAATGCAAGGGTGTGTGGTATTGCACTATGTACAGATAGCCTGGTTTCCAGTCAAGGCTAGATCTTCAACCCCTGGAGAAAGCGATGGGTGGTAATTCCCACCTACATGAGATGGCAGGCGTTCGACCATGTCTCCTGGAACCCTGTCTCTGATCGAAGTTACCACCCATTCAGTCCCCACAGGAGAAGTGTCACTTTTAGTCAGGTAGACAATGTCCCAAGCTTCTGACCTCAGGCTAAACTTCTCCCACTTACCTAGCAACACATAATAGCCTACCATAAGAGGGGCTGCTTAGCCCCACCTCACTCTCTTATGCTCTTATCTCCTCTCCTCTCCTCTCCTCTCCTCTCCTCTCCTCTCCTCTCCTCTCCTCTCCTCTCCTCTCCTCTCCTCTCCTCTCCTCTCCTCTCCTCTCCCCTCCCCTCCCCTCCCCTCCCCTCCCCTCCCCTCCCCTCCTCTCCTCTCCTCTCCTCTCCTCTCCTCTCCTCATCCTCTCCCTCTCTTACTCTCTCTCCCTCTCACTCTTTCTTTCTTACTCTCTAGCCTATCATCTCTCTCTCCTTCTCCCCTTTCTCCCCTCTTAGTGATGGCTGCTCTCTCTCTCTCTCTCTCTCTCTCTCTCTCTCTCTCTCTCTCTCTCTCTACCTTCTCTCTTTCCTCCTGCCTTTCTACAATAAAGCTCTAAAACCATAGACTGTCACTTTTCATCAAGGCCAGCTGCGCTTGGAAGATGGGATAGGCTTTCTCCTAATGAGCCTTTTGTTCACCCAATTGAAGCCCTTTCTGTGCTCCAGTCAAAACCTGGACTAAGGACTCTTGCCTGCATGGTAACCTCTTTCCCTCAGCCCTCACATCCATAACCCCAGGGCAACAGGCTGTCGTCCCAGGGACTGCAGTTGGGGGCTGCTCCTTGTCCACCCCAGGTTGAGTGGGGTCAGTGGCTTAGATGCCCACCTGGGGCTGAGTGGAAAGTGTCTGGCAGTTCTCCGGCATCTGCCTGCCCAGAGCACAGGAGGAACTCTGGACAGATGCAGGCTATCCTCCCTCTGCCCTCCTTTCCCCAACACACCCTTAGTTCCCACACAAGGGCATCCACATGCATTAAGGAAACTGTACAGAGCTCAGAGCACACATTGCACCTCACACAATGATGATGGGAGACTTCAGCACCCCATTTTCATCAAAGGACAGATCCTGGAGGCATAGACAAAACAGAGAAACATTGAAATTAACAGAAGTGGTGAAGCAGATGGATTTAACAGACATCTACAGAATATTTTATACTAAAAAGCAGGGATGTACCTTTTTCTCAGCACCTCATAGTGCCTTCTCCAAGACTGACCATATAATCGGTCACAAAGCAGACCTCAACAGATAAAGAAATATTAAAATTATCCCATGCATCCTGTCCGGTCACCACAGAATAAGGCTGATCTTAAATAACAGAATAAATAATAGAAAGCCAACATTCACATGGAAACTGAACAGCATTCTACTCAATGATACCTTGGTCAAGGAAGAAATAAATAAATAAATCAAAGACTTTTTAGAGTTTAATGAAAATGAAGCCACAAAATACCCACATTTGGGACACAATGAAAGCTGCCCTAAGAGGAAAACTCATAGCTCTGAGTACTGCCAAAAAGAAAGTAGAGAGAGCATACAGTAGCAGCTTGACAGAACACAAAAAAATGTTCTAGAACAAAGGGAAGGAAATACACCCAAGAGGAGTGTATGGCAAGAAGCAATCAAACTCGGGGATGAAATCCACAAAGTGTAAACAAAAAGAATTATACAAAGAAACAACCTAACCAGGATCTCTTTATTGTTGTTGTTGTTTTACTTTGTTTCTTGGGTTTTTTTGGTTTTTTGGTTTTTTGTTTTGTTTTGTTTTGTTTTTGAGAAAATCAACAAGATACATAAACCCTTAGCCAGAATAACTAGAGGGCACAGGGACAGTATCCTAATTACCAAAATCAGAAATGAAAAGGGATACATAAAAACAGAACCAGAGGAAATCCAAAGTATCATCAGATCCTACTATAAAGGGCTATACTCAACAAAACTGGAACACCTGGATGAAATGGACAAATTTTTAGACCAATAACAGGGACCAAAGTTAAATCAGGATCAGGTTAATGATGTAAACAGCCCATATAACCTAAAGAAATATAAGCAGTCATTAATAGTCTCCCCCCCCCCCAACAAAAAAAGCCCAAGACCAGATGGGTTTAGTGCAGAATTCTATCAGACCTTCAAAGAAGTCCTAATTCCAGTTCTCCTCAAACTATTCCACAAAATAGAATCTGATGGTATGCTACCCAATTCATTCTATGAAGATACAATTATTCTGAACCTAAACCACACAAAGATTCAAAAAAGAAAGAGAACTTCGGACCAATTTCCCTTATGAATATCGATGCAAAAATACTCAATAAAATTCTCATGAACTAAATCCAAGAACACATCAAAATAATCATTCATCATGGTCAAGTAGGCTTCATGCCAAGGATACAGGGATGGTTTAATATACGGAAATCTATCAACGTAATCCACTATATAAACAAACTCAAAGACAAAAACCACATGATCATCACCTTAGATGCCGAGAAAATATTTGACAAAATCCAACACCCATTCATGATAAAAGTCTTGGAAAGATCAGAAATTCAAGGCCCATATATAAACATAATGAAAGCAATATACAGCAAACCAGTAGCCAAGATAAGGCTACATGGAGAGAAACTTGAAACAATCCCACTAAAATCTAATACTAGGCAAAGCTGCCCACTCTTTCCCTACCAAATTCAATTTAGTACTTGAAGTCCTAGCCAGTTCAATTAGACAACAAAAGGATATCAAGGGTATACAAATTGGAAAGGAAGAAGTCAAAATATCACTATTTGCAGATGATATCATAGTATATGTAAGTAACCCTAAAAATTCCACCAGAGAACTCCTAAACATGAGAAACAGATTCAGTGCAGTAGCTGGATATAAAATTAACTCAAACTCAGTGGCCTTTCTCCACACAAAGGATAAACGGGCTGAGAAAGAAATTAGGGAAACAACACCCTTCACAATACTCAGAAATAATATAAAATACTGTGGTGTGACTCTAACAAAGGAGGTAAAAGATCTTTATAATAAGAACTTCAAATCTCTAAAGAAAGAAATTAAAGAAGATCTCAGAAGATGGAAAGATCTCCCATGCTGATGGATTGGCAAGATTAATATAGTAAAAATGGCTATCTTGCCAAAAGCAATCTACAGATTCAATGCAATCCCCATCAAAATTCCAACTCAGTTCTTCACCTAGTAAAAAAGTGCAATTTGCAAAGTCATCTGGAATAACAAAAAACTAGAATAGCAAAAACTATTCTCAACAATAAAAGAACATCTGGTGGAATCATCATTCCTGACCTCAAGCTGTACTACAGAGCAATTGTGATGAAAACTGCATGGTATTGGTACAGTGACAGACTGGTGGATCAATGGAATAGAATTGAGGAACCAGAAATTAACCCATACAACTATGCTCACTTTATCTTTGACAATGGAGATAAAACCATCCAGTGGAAAAAAGATAGCATTTTCAACAAATGGTGCTGGCTCAACTGGCAGTTATGTAGAAGAATTTGAATTGATCCATTCTTATCTCCTACAAAGCTCAAGTCTAAGTGGATCAAGGACCTCCACATAAAACCAGAAACACTGAAACTTATAGAGGAGAAAGTGAGAAAAAGTCTTGAAGTTATGGGCATGGGGAAAAATTTTTTGAACAAAACAGCAATGGCTGGTTGTGCAATATCCAGAATTGACAAATGGGACCTCATAAAATTGCAAAGTATCTGTAAGGCAAAAGCCACTGTCAATAAAACAAAAAGGCCACCAACAGATTGGGAAAGTATCTTTATCAATCCTAAATCTGATAGGGGACTAATCTCCAATATGTACAAAGAACTCAAGATGCTGGGCTCCAGAAATTCAAATAACGCCATAAAAATGGGGTACAGAGCTAAACAAAGAATTCTCAATTGAGGGATACCCAATGGCTGAGAAGCACCTGAAAAAAATGTTCACCATCCTTAATCATCTAGTAAATGCAAATCAAAACAACCCTGAGATTCCACCTCACACCAGTCAGAATGGCTAAAATAAAAAATCAGATTGCTTGTGAGATTGCAAGCTGGTACAACCACTCTGGAAATCAGTCTGACGATTCCTCAGAAAATTAGACATAGTACTACCAGAAGATCCAGCAACCTCTCCTGGGCATATAGGCAGAAGATGTTCCAACTTGTAATAAGCACATATGCGTCACTATGTTCATAGCAGTTTTATTTATAATGACCAGAAGCTGGAAAGAACCCAAATGACCCTCAACAGAGGAATGGATACAGAGAATGTGGTACATTTACACAATGGAGTACTACTCAGCTATTAAAAACAATGAATTTATGAAATTCTTAGGCAAGTGGATGGATCTGGAGGATATCATCTTGAGTGAGGTAACACAAACACAAAAGAACACACATGATATGCACTTAATGATAAGTGGATATTAGCCCCAAAACTTAGAATACCCAAGATACAATTTGCAAAAAACATGAATCTCAATAAGAAGGAAAACCAAAGTGAGGATGCTTCGTTCCACCTTAGAATGGGGTACAAAATACCCCTGGATTGAGTTACAAAGATACAGATTGGAGCTGAGATGGAAGGAAGGACCATCAGAGACTGCCCCACCCAGGGATCCATCCCATAAACAGCCACCAAACCAAGACACTATTGCATGTGCCAGCAAGATTTTGCTGACAGGACCCTGATATAGCTGTCTTTTGTGAGGCTATGCCAATGCCTGGCAAATACAGAAGTAGATACAGTCATCTATTGGATGGAAAACAGGGCCCCAAAGAAGGAGCTAGAAAAAGTACCCAAGGAGTAAAGGGGTCTGTAAACCTATAGTAGTAACAGCAAAATGAACGAGCCAGTACCCCCAGAGCTTGTGCCTCTAATTGCATATGTAGCAGAGGATGACCTAGTAGGCCATCAATGGGAGGAGAGGTCCTTGATCTTGCGAAGATTATATGCCCCAGTACAGGGGAATGCCAGGAAGCAGGAGTGGGTGCTTTGGTGAGAAAGGTGGGGGGGGGGATTGTATAGGAGACTTTCAGGATAGCATTTGAAATGTAAATGAAGAAAATACCTAAAAAAAATCACTTTCTTCTATGAAAGAATCTGTCCAAATGAAATCATTCCTATTTGAAGATAAAAGCACAGACTAATATACCAGTAGCATTGTCAATCTCAATAATTGAGAAGGTGAGGCATTCCATGAAAAGTCAAATTTAGGTAATATCTTTTTATATATCTACCACTAAATGTGTTGAAAATACAGTTCACTCTAAAGGAGCTAACTACATCCAGGAAACCACAAGGAATGAATAATCTCTGACCACCAAAATAAAAAAAAAAAACTATACCATAAAAAACAATAATTTTTTCATTAGAATTACTGTGAAACACTTCACAGAATGCTTAATAATTATATAATACCAGTCAGAATAGCTAATATTAAAACACATGCTGGAGGGAATGTGGAGAAATAGGAAGAATTGTTCATTGCTGGTGGGATTGCAAGCTGGTACACTACTCTGGAAATCAATATGGAGGTCCTTGGAAAATTGGAAATAGATCTACCTCAATACCCAACTGTACCACTGTTGGGTATATATTCAAAAGATACCCCACCATGCCACAGGGGCCCCTGTTCCACTATGTTCATATTGGCCTTATTTGTTTTAGCCAAAAACTGGAAACAACCCAGATGTCCACCTACATAAGAATGGATACAGAAAATGTGATTCATTTACACAATTTAATACTACACAGGTATTAAGAATGAGGACATCCAGAGCTTTTCAGGCAAATGGATGGAACTAGAAAATATCATCATGAGTGAGGTAAATCAGACCCAAAATGACATACATGGTATGTACTTACTAATAAGTGGATGGTACCCAAAAATGTAAAGAATAGCCAAAATACAGTCCACAGAACACAAAAATGTCAAAAAGCTGAAGTTTCCAAGTGAGGATGCCTCAGTCTTACTTGAGAGAGAGAAGGAAGTAATCCCATGTGAGGACAGGGGTAGAGAGCTGGTTGGGAAAGTGGTTGGGGTGATGGGGAGAGGGGAACCTGATCTGGTATTGGGTGAGGGAAAACTGAAACCCTGAGGGTCAGCAGAAAGAATGGAAACAGGCAACCTCAGGAAATAGGAGATTGAGGGGACCCTCCAGGATGATCCAGAGACCTGGGATGTGAGGGATTCTTAGGTCTCAAAGGGAGTCAGGACCTCAGATAAAATGCCCAGCAGTAGGAAGAGGGAACTTATAGAGCCCACCTCCAGCAGGAATACAGTATCAAGAGGCACAATTGGCTTGCCATCCCACGGTTACATATCTGACCAACAATTTTTCCTGTCTGAAAGAATTACAGGGATGAACATGGAGAGGAGCTTGAGGAAAAAAATGTCCGGCAACAAGCCCAAAGTGGGATACAGCTCAAGGGTGGTCCTGAGTCCTGGCATTATTACTAAGGCTATGGAGCACTCACAAAAAGGGAACTGTCATGACTGCCTTCTAAAAGACCCAAGAAGCAGCTGAGGAAGACAGATGCAGATATTTGTACCCAACCAACGGACATAAGCAGCTAACCCATGTTGTTGAGTTACAGAAGGCTGAAAGAAGCTTAGGAGAAGGGCAATTCTGTAGGAGGACCAGCAGTCTCAATTAATCTGGATCCCAAGAACTAAAAAAACACTAAACCTCCAAACAGACAGCATACACCAGCTAATATGAGGCCCCAACGCACACGTAGTAGAGGACTTCTGGGTGTGTGGTCATTCAGAGATGAAGCACCTAACCCTCATGAAACTGGAGGCCCCAGGGAATTTAGAGGTGAGGTGGGGTGAAGAAGTGTGGGATATGGAGAAGTCAGTGGACAAATAGGGGGAAGGAGTGGGGAATAGAATACAAAGGATAAAAAATAAATTAATGTAATAAAGAAAATAAATAGAGGTCCGACATCTGCACCCATGTGCTGAGGCTGTTCCACAGCCCACTATGCATGGGTCCTCTGAGGTGATCCCTGTTCTCCCAGGATTGTTTTCATTCCTGGGCTCATAGGTGAGAGAGCCACTTTCTCACCAGTAACTGTGTGGAGTGGGACATGCCAGGAACACACAGGGCACAAGAACAGTGGAGCAACTAGGACAGGATCCTTCTAGTCAGCATCTGCACCCAGAGCTTGGGTTGTTCCAGAGCACTCTATACACAAGTTCCGCAGCAAAGAGCTGGTCTCCCAGGACTGCTGACACAGGATTACAAAACCACAAGAGGAACAATCTCCAGCCAGAGACAGCAAGAACATCTAACACCAGAGATACGGAAATGGTGAAAGGCAAATGAAAGAAACTTACCAACAGAAACCAAGACTATGAGGCGGCATCAAAACCCAGATTTCCCACCAGAACAAGTTCTGGATTCCCCAAAACAATGGAAAAGCAAGATGCAGATTAAAGTCATATCTAATGATGGTGATGAAGATTTTGAGAAGGACATATATAACACCCTTAAAGAAATACTGGAAAATAGAAATAAACAGTAGAAGCCATTAGAGAGGAAATACAAAAATCCCTTAAAGAATTACAGGAAAACACAGGTAAACAGGTAGAAGCCCTTAAAAAGGAAACACAAAACTCACTTTAAGAAGTACAGGAAAAAGCATCTAAACAGGTGAAGATATTTAGATAAAACCATCTAGGATCTAAAAATGGAAGGAGGAACAGTAAAGAAATCACAAACGGAGACAACTCTGGAGACAGAAAACCTAAAAAAAAAGAGATCAGGAGTCTTAGATGCAAGCATCACCAACAGAATATTAAAACAAAAAAATGGATTCTCAGGCACAGAAAATACTATAGAAAACAATGTCAAAACAATCAAAGAAAATGCAAAATGCAAAAAGATCCTAACTCAAAATATCCAGGAAATCCAGAACACAAAGAGAAGACAAAACTTATCAATAATAGGTATAGAGGAGAGCAAAGATTCACAATTTAAAGGACCAGTAAGTCTCTTCAACAAAATTATAGAAGAAAACTTCCCTAACTTAAGAAAGACATGCCCATTAATATTCAACAAGCCTATAGAACACCAAATAAATTGGATCAGAAAAGAAATTCCTCCAGTCACATAATAATGAAAACAAAATATTAAAACCACTAAGAAAAAGGTCAAGCAACATATAAATACAGACCTATCAGAATTACACCAGCCTTCTCACCAGAGATTATGAAAGCCAGCAGATCCTGGGCAGATGTCATACGAATAAGAGAATTATTCTTATGTATTCTTATGTATTCTTATGTATTCTTATTGTATTCTAAGAGAATACAAATGCCAGTCCAGGCTAATATACCCAGCAAAACTCTCAATAGCCATAAATGGAAAAACCAAGATATTCCATGACAAAAACAAATTTACACAATATCTTTCTACAAATCCAGCCATTCAAAGGATAAAAAAGGGGAAAAGTCCAACACAAGGAGGGAAACTACAACTTAGATAAAGCAAGAAAATAATTGACTTTAACAAACCAATAAGTACATATCCAGAAAAAAACCCTAATTCTACCTCTAACAAAATATAATGGAAACCAACAGTCTTTTTTTCCCTTAATATCTCTTAATATAAATGGACTCAATCACCCCACTAAAAAGACATAAAGTAAAAAACTAGATACTTAAACAGGACCCAACATACTGTTGCATACAGGAAACCCACCTATGTGACAGAGACAGACACTACCTCAGGTTAAAAGGCTGGGAAGGAAATTTAAACAAGCCAAAGCAGCCATTCTGATATAGAATAAAATCGATTGTCAACATTAAGCTATGAATAAAAAGTTAAGGAAGGGTACTTCATACATATCAAATGAAAAATCTACCAAGAAGAACTCTCTATTCTGAATTTTATGTTCCTATGCAAGGGAACCACATTCATGAAAAAAAAACTTTACTAAATCTCAAAGCCCACATTACATCACACACAAAATTATTGGGAGACTTCAACACCCTACTCTCAGCAATGCACAGATCATGGAGACAGAATCTAAACAAATACACTGTGAAACTAACAGAAGTTATGAAACAAATGGATTTAACAGATATCTATATAACATTTTACCTTAAAACAAAAGAATATACCTTCTTCTCAGCACCTCATGGTGCCTTCTCCAAAATTGACCATATAATTGGTAACAAAACAGGCCTTAATAGATAAAAGAAGATTGAAATAATCGCATACAGCCTATCAGATCACCACAGACTGAGTCTGGTCTTCAGTAGCAATATAAACAATAGAAAGACCACATATACGTGGAAGCTGAACAATGCTCTACTCAATGACAACTTGGTCAATTAAGAAATAAATAAAGAAATTAAAAACTATTTAGAGTTTAATGAAATAAAGCCACAATGTACCCAAACTTATGGAACACAATGAAAGCAGTACTAAGAGGAGAACTCATAGATATGAGTGCTTAAAAAAGAACCTGGAGAGAGCATACACTAAGAGCTTCACAGCACATCTGAAAGCACTAGAATAAAAAGAAGAAAATTCTCCCAAGAGGAGTAGATGGCAGGAAATGATCAAACCCAGGGCTGAAATCAACCAAATAGAAACAAAAAGAAGAATACAAAGAATCAACCAAAACAGGAGCTAGATATTTGAGAAACTCAACAAAATATATATACCCTTTGCCACTCAAAATAGAGGGCACAGAGAGAGTATCCTAATTAACAATATCAGAAATGGAAAGGGAGTCACAAGAGAAACTGAGGAAATCCAAAAATCATCAGATCCTACTGTAAAAGCCAATACTCAACAAAACTGGAAAGCCTGGATGAAACGGACAATTTTCTAGACAGATACCAGGCACCAAAATTAAACCAGAATCAGATTAATGAAGTTGCATATCCCCTAAAGAAAAAGAAACTGTCATTAATAGTATCCCCCCTCCCAAAAAAAAACCCTGAACCAGATGAATATAGTGCCAAGTTCTATCAGACCTTCAAAGACCAAACTCAAACTATTCTACAAAAAAGAAACAGAACGAACTCTTCACAATTCCTTCTATGAAGCCACAATTATTCTGAGACCTAAACCGCACAAACACCAAACAAAGAAAGAGGACTTTACACCAATTTCCATATGAACACCCATCAATAATACTCAATAAAATTCTCTCAAACCAAATTCAAGAACACATCTAAATGATCATCCATCATGATCAGTTAGGCTTCAGTCCAGAGATGCAGGGATGGATAATATACAGAAGTCCATCAACATAATCCACTATATAAACAAACTCAAAGAAAAAAAAACATATGATCATTTCATTAGATACTGAGAAAGTCCTAGCAAGAGCAATTAGGCAACAAAAGAAGATCAATGCGATATAAATTGGAAAGAAAGAAGACAAGATAATGCTATTTGCAGATTGTATGACAGTATACTTACGTGACCCCAAAAGTTCCACCAGAGAACTCCTGAACCTGATAAACAACTTCAGAAAAGTAGCTGGCTATAAAGTGGACTCAAACATACCAGTGGCCTTTCTCTACACAAAGGATAAGCAGACCGAGAAAGAAAATAGAAATATAACAACTTTCACCATATTCACAAATAATATAGGGTACCTTTCCATGACTCTAACTGAGTGAAAGATATATATGATAAGAATTTCAAGTCTCTGAAAAAAAGAAATCAAAGATCTCAGAAGATGGAAAGATCTCCCATGCTCATGGATTGGCAGGATTAATATAGTAAAAATTACCATCCTGCTGAAAACAAACTATAGACTCAATGCAATCCCCATCAAAATTCCAACTCAATTCTTCACAGACATAGAAAGAGCAATTTGCAAATTCATATGGAATAACAAAACACCCAGTATAGTGAAAACTACTCTCAACAATAAAAGAAACCCTGGTAGAATTACCATGCCTGACCTCAAGCTTTACTACAGAGCAATTGTGATAAAAACTGCATGGTATTGGTACAATGACAGGCAGGTAGGACAAAAGGAATAGAAATGAAGTCCCAGAAATGGACCCACACACATATAGTCCACTTGATGTTTGACAAAGGAGCTAAAACCATCGGGGGGGGGCATCCTTTTCAACAAATGGTGCTGGGTCTACTAGTGGTATGATTTAGAAGGATGCAAAGTGATCCAGCTCTTTGTAAAAGTCCAAGTGGATCAAGGATCTCCACATAAAATCAGATACACTGAAAGTCATAGATGAGAACGTGGGTAACAGCCTAGAGCACATTGGCACAGGATTAATTTTCCTGAACAGAACACCAATAACCTATGCTTTAATATCAAAACTTTAAAAATGGGACCTCATAAAATTGCAAAGCTTCTGTAAGGCAAAGGAAAGTGTCAATGAGACAAATCTGCAACCGAAAGATTGGGAAAAGATCTTTACCAATCAAACACAGGTTATAGGGATAATATTCAATATATACAAATAACTGAAGAAATTAAAATCCAGCAACCAAATAACCCTATTTAAAATAGGGTACAGAGCTAAAAAACGAGTTTTCAACCAAGGAATATCACATGACTGAGAAGCACCTAAAGAAATGTTCAACATCGTTAATCATCAGGGAAATTCAAATGAAAACGACCCTGAGATTCCACCTCACACCAGTCAGAATGGCTAAGATCACAAACTGAGGTGACTGCAGATTCTGGCAAGAATGTGGAGAAAGAGGAACACTCTTCCATTGCTGGTGGGATTTCAAGCTTGTACTACCACTCTAGAAATAAGTTTGGTGCTCTCTCAAAATTAGAAAAAGTATTACCTGAGGACCCAGCTATACCACCCCTGGACATATACCCAAAAGGTGCTCCAACTTATAACGAGGACACATTGGAGGTTTTCAGAGGGGAAACCTGTAAAGGGGATTACACTTGAAACATAAAGACAATATTGACAATATCATATATACATATATATATGGATAATATAACTCAGATCCCAATCTCACAATCATGGTCTGTACTCATTTATATGCAGAAATTATATATAAAGTAGATGGTACTTTACTTTCCAGAAAACTAAAGAAGCTTTAAAATAAGTTCCAAATGATGATGCTAGAATTTCTTTCACAAAGTGAAATAAAATAGACAAATGAGGCAGGTGGAGGAAGGGAACATGATGGTAGGGAGTAGGGGGTGGGTAGTTGGGGATGTTCAGGACTAGGTATGGGAAGTTCCTGAAGTGAGGGCCGGAAGGCTGGGATAGTGAATGGAAATCAGCTTTTGAAATGGGATGGGGATTGGGGCACATTTTTAGGAGGTGCCAGAGACCTAGGATTGGGAAGGCTCCTAAGAGTCTATGGGTTTGACTTTAATTGGTGCTCCTAGTGGTGGGGATATAGATTCTGAAATAGCCATTTCCTGTAAACAGTCCAGACACACAGTGAAGTTATACAGACACAGGTGTACCCACAAACTTATGACATGAAATTTGTCCTGTATAGGAGAAATGCAGGGACAAAGATGGAGTAAAGATGAAGAAATTGGGCATCCAATAACTGGCCCAACTTGAGACATATCCCATTGGCATGTACCAGTATCTCACAATATTAATGATTCTTTGTTATGCTTACAGACAGGAGTCTAGCATAACTGTCTTCTGAGAGGATCCACCAAGCAGCTGACTGAAACTGATTCAGAGCCCTACAGCCAGACATTTCTGAGCTTGAGGAGTCTCATGGAAGAGTTAGAGAAAGTAGGGAGGCTCCTGAAAGGGAAAGGAACTCCACAGGAACAGGAAGACTGACACAGTCAAGTGACTTGGATAGTTGGGGTTTCTTGGAGAATGAAATACTATCCAAAGAGGATATTGGGATTGAATCTAGGCCCCTCACACACATAGATAGCAGATGTGAAATGTGACCTTCATACAGATCCTCCCAACAACTGGAACAGGAACAGTCCCTAAATATGTTGCCTGCCTGTGGATCCTGTTTCCATAACTGGGCTGTCCTGTGGGCCATCTTTGGGAAAACATGCACCAAGAACTTCAGAGACTTAATAAGCCAGGTTTAGGAGATACCAAAGAAAAGGCCTTCAACTTCTCAAAGGAGAAGGGGAGGGATGATATTGGGTTGGACTATATGAGAGGCAGTGTGAGGCAGCATTGTGATGCAAACTGAGTAAATATATTAATTAATAGAAAAAAGGAGAAAGAAAATGAAAACTAGGACTTAGTTTTTATTTTCAGTGATAAAAAGCAAAATTCATGGGAAAAGAAACAAGACTTTCTTTAGCACATTAAATGCACCTGTATGCATGAGAAGCAAGTTTCATTGTATAGCATTTTTTCCTAAGTAACATGCCAGCATTTGGGATTAATACATGTGGAAATAAGCACAAAATGCAGCATAATATATTATTTTTGTTCAGGTATTTTATTTTGTTCTAGGTCAAGCACACATCTCCTTTTTCTACTAAAATTTGTGTCTGACAATTGAAAATTAAATGTGGATTATTAGCCCCATAGATTTAAGATAAAATGTCTGAAAATACTTCAAATAAAAAGAATTATTTTGTTCAAGATAGCATCCCTATGAAAAGGAAAAGATTATCAGGAATATGGACTTTAGTATTATCTTATATCTTCTAACACAGCAAAACTAAAGCAAATACTTCTTAAAATAATTTGAATTTTTGTGATTACTGGCTTCTGTTGTCATTTCTTATTTCCTTTCTCAAGGAGCAGAGAGATGTGAAACAGTTTCTCTGCATCACAGGCTCAGCTGGATATGCAGCTATACTATGAGCAGCAATGTATTGCATGACAATCTAACCACCTCAAACTCCATAGTGTTCATATTATACTAGTGGGCAGTATTGGTAATTGTGCAACCCAAATATGCCCCAGCAATGAAAGCACTACTCAATTAATATGAATACAAACTGTGCACCTAGATTGGGCAGATCTACCTCTACACTACCATCTTTCCTATATATGTGACCCCTTATAAGTTGCAGTTTCTCCAGGCCATATGCTTCTGCTCTACTTTCCTTCCTTCCTTCCTTCCTTCCTTCCTTCCTTCCTTCCTTCCTTCCTTCCTTCCTTCCTTCCTTCCTTCTTTCCTTCCTTCCTTCCTTCCTCCTTCCTCCTCCTCCTCCTCTTTCTTCTTCTTCTTCTTCTTCTTCTTCTTCTTCTTCTTCTTCTTCTTCTTCTTCTTCTTCTTCTTCTTCTTCTTCTTCTTCTCTCTCTCTCTCTCTCTCTCTCTCTCTCTCTCTCTCTCTCTCTCTCTCTCTTTCTCTCTCTCTCTCTGTCTCTCTCTCTTTCTCTCTTTTTTGTCTCCCTCCCAGCCCTCCTTCTTACTCCCAACATTCAGCTCCACATTACCTTCCTCTGCCCATCACTAGCTATAGCCTTTATTTTACCTATTAAAATGGGAAGATGGTTTACAGGAAATCACCTGAGTGCTGACTTTTTGCTTGTTCACAACCCTTCCCAAGACAACAGAAATAACATCAAATTACATATAGCACTAAGGCTCTCTGCAACAGTTGGCCAAGAAACATGTTAAATATATTCCCAGAAAATAGAACATTTATGGCTGTTAGGAAAGTTATAAGGAATGTTTGTAATTTGGACTGTCATTTTCAGCAGCAGAATAGCAGAGAACAAGGATCCTTAGGATCCCTAAAGATCAAGAGTAATGGAGAAAAGGTAGGGAAGCTTGCATCCAAAATTTGTTTGACACGCCTCAACCAGAGCTGAGAGTCCAAAAAAGAAATGTTACAGAATGTACAAATACAGTCCAGATGATAACAGGTCACAAATGTGACCACCAGCATCAGGATGGTGTGGGATGCTCTACTCTCAGCATGAACTCTGAGCTTCTGATTTGTGGATTGAATATGCTGCAGTCTGTGGTGGTGTCTGTTCAGGAGAATCACCATGGAGACACTGCTCCAGATGATGATGCTGATGAACACTGCATCATGGGCAAATGACAAGATGCGCATGCCTATACTGAAACCAGTGGTGGAGCAAACCCATTTGTTTTTAGTATTGGTATCATTATGTGTTTTCTGGGGACCACTGACTTTCATTGGAATATGAGCATTATTTAAGACACTGAACAACCAACAACTATAACAAATATACCTCACAAATTTGGGGGCTCTTCCACGGAGCATCACCCTACCCCAGGTACCAGGAGCAAGAGTGACAAGCTGATAAGTGCTCAGAGAGCAGGTGGAGCACATGTTTGTACTTCGAGCCACCAGCCAAATGAAGTACCCAAGTTTACATTTTAGGTCAGTTGGGGGATCCTTTGGAACAAAAAGTGTCATATTGTTTGGAAATGCAAAGAGGAGAATCAAGGTATTGCCCACAGCTAAGTTGGCTAGAATGACTTTTATGGGTCTCTGTTGAGATCCATTCAAGTTTGGAGATAAATTATGAACAATCAGAAAAATGTTGACTGCAGTCCCAACCCCAACCTGGCAAAGCAAGAGGACCTGAAGAGCCACTTCCTCTGTGGTTTTCACAGATTTATTCTGAAGCAACATGGAGACAACTTCATTGGACAACAGAATAGTGATCAGGTTGGCAGTGCTGTTTGAGTCTTCTCAAATCCTCACCTTTTAGATTTATTTGAAGACATTTTTCCCCACGAAGGGCAGCTCTACTTTATCTGCATGGTCATGTTGACTGGAAACACTGCATGAACATGGATCCAGAATATCAACTTTACAACTATTTTACTTTGTCTTTCCTTATGTGTGTGTGATGCAGCATTATCTCTATTGGTCAATAACATGACCCACATTTTAACCCAGTATGGGATCTTCATATTTATAAATTAACATTTATAGACAAGCATGTATTTTTGCTTGATTGGAATTCAGCATTTTTCCTCATGTTATAATAATGTGTTAAGAAGAACAAATTTGGTTTTTGATAGTTGGTTCTGTATCTAATGCTGTTTACTGATTTTATGGCACTTTTTTCCTATATTTCCTGTAACTCACAACAGCAAAATATCTATATACATAAAATAAAATAAGTATTTCTCAATAATAATAATAATAATAATAATAATAATAATAATAATAATAATACAATGCTGGAGAGATGGTTCGGCAATTTAGGGCACTGGTTGCTGCTCCAGAGGACCTTAGTTCAATTTCCACCATCCATATGATATCGTCCAACTGTCAGTAAATCCAATTAAAGTGGATGTGGTATTTACTGCTATACCTGCAGGCAAAACAGAAATTTTTGAAATAATAAATGAATAAAACTTTAAAGAACAAAATACAAACTTAATCATTATATTTTAGAAAAAGAATGAAACTGAAGAATTTTCCCCTAAAATAATCCATCTAGTTTTAATAAATTTTACAATCTTTACCATAATGATAGAATGCAAAATGATTCTGAAAATGTCACTGTTATTCTACTCACATAGAAGAAACTTGATTTACACATATATCATGTATGTAGGATAAAATTGTCTGGAACCCAAGCATATCATTAATTTATAAATATCTGAACTTTATCTATATTTCTAAGGAATTAGGTGCTGTACACAAAACTGATTAATCTACAGTTTTTGTCATACACAACTGAAATCATTGAAACAATTACAGTTTAAGTGTTTACACACACAGATTTTTTTTTGAAACTCAGTTTCAGATAGATCATGTTTACTCTGAAACTTACTTGGTTTATTTTGCTGTACATAGAAGAAAATAAGCCATCATCTTACAGCTAAAAACCTGTCCTCTCACATATAGTCGTCAGATGGAAGAAATTTTTTGATGAATCCTGAGCCATGGAATAGACGTTTCTTTACACAAAGGAAATGACTGACATGATTAGGTAAACTGTGGAGATAAAAAGGAAGTCATTCTAATGATTAATGTTGGTTCTACGAAACACCATTGATTGCATAAGAAATCTAGTCTAAGCAAATATTTACAATTGCAGGAATCTCACCTACATTTATCAATGTTGGAGATGCTCACAGGGATGAAGGCCTGCTTCTGAGAGTTACTGCAGAAACAGAGTTCTGAATTCCACTACGTTTGATGATCTTTTCTGTGTAATTATTTCAGAAGACAGATCCAAAAGAAATCCTTACCTGCCCCATATTTTCCATGAAGTGATTCACTGATCACTGACTGAGACCCACTATCAGAGCTCATGAAGAGACAATGCGTGGCCCTGACATCACTCAGAGACCCCATTACTGTGTTATCTGTGATATTATTTATTGTGTCTGTGTGGGGATGTTGCAATACCTCTAATGAAAGAAAAAAACATTTATCCCCAGAGCAAATCATTTTCACTTTCTGGTAATTAAGGATGATGCCAAGAGTTTGTTAGAACTTAATGACTAGTCAAGTTTCCTTTGAAAGATTCTAAGTTCTGAATTGATGTTGTCATCAAGAGTAGAAAGAAGCACTCCAGTGGAGATCAAGAGATTTCTTAGATGTATTTCCTGGGGGGTGGGGGGGTACATTACACCATATGCTTTTCTTTTTGCAAAATCATGCTAAAATCAAGTACTTCCAGACAGACAATATGTGATCTGGTGTCTTTTATATTCTCATGTACAGACAGCGACTTTGTAGTATGACAAAGTGGGTTTTTAGTCATTCCAGATGAATTTGTAAATTGCTCTTTCTAACTTTATGAAGAATTGAGTTGGAATTTTGATGGGGATTGCATTGAATCTGTAGATTGCTTTCAGCAAGATGGTCATTTTTACTATACTAACCTGGCCAATACGAGAGCAGGGAAGAGCTTTCCATCTTGTGAGAACCTCAGTTTCTTTCTTCAGAGACTTGAAGTTCTTGTCATACAGATCTTTCACTTGCTTAGTTAGATTCACAATAAGATATTTTATATTGTTTGTTACTATTATGAAAGATGTCATTTTCCTAATTTATTTCTGAGCCTGTTTATTCTTTGAGTATAGGAAAGGTAATATTTTTTAAGTTAGTTTTTGCTGAGGTTATCAGTTGTAGGAATTCTCTGGCTGAATATTTGTGATCACTTCAGTATACTACTATATCATTTGCAAATAGTGATATTTTGACTTTTTACTTTCCAGTCTGTATCCCTTTATACTACTTTTGTTGTCAAATTGCTTTAGCTAGAAATTTAAGTACCATATTCAATAGATAGGCAGATAGTGGGAAGCCTGGCCTAGTTCATGATATTACTAGGATTATTTCAAGTTTTTCTCCATTTAGCGTGATGTTGGCTACTGGTTTGCTTTATATTTCTTTTACTATGTTTATGTATGGGCCTTGAACTCCTGATCTTTCCAAGACTTTTAACATGATGGGATGTTAAATTTTGCCAATTACTTTTCAGCACCTAATAAAATGATTATGTGGGTTTTTTCTTAAAATTTGTTTATGTAGTGGTTTAAGTGTATATATGTCCATATATTGAACTACATCTGGATCCCTGGAATGAGAGGATATGATATCCATGTACAGGTTTTCACTCCTCTGCTACACTTGGGGGAGCCTCTAGCAGGCCCAAAGTATGCTAGAATGGCTCCACACCCTATTGTGCAGTGCATCTAGAATTCTAACTGTCATGGATACACTAGTTGTTAGCATTAGAAATCGTAGGTATAGAGCCAAACACAGAGAAATAACCTGATATTCTTGTTATACCTTTTTCTATCTCTAATAGTCATGGCTACTCATAAATCACTCCTGCTTTTTTATTAACTTAATAGGATTCCCAGAACATATTCATAACCATTACCCTAATGAAAAATGAGTTTTTATTCTTCCTTACTTGTGGTTATTTCCCCACCCCCAGGCTCTTTACAAAGATATCCATCACCAGGGTCTCCTCAATATTTAGTGACAAAAATGCCACTCCCGAGAAAATGAACACCTCTGGTATCCTATTCTGTTGTTCTATCATTTCTTCCAAGTTAAGGACCTATATGCTATCTGTTTTAGCTCTAAAAGAAATCCCTAGTCCATTTAATCTTTTAGATATAATGTAAATTCTCTTTTAATTTGACTCCCTGGTTATGAAGATTCTCTGTCAAATTAGACACTATCCACTCCCCCCTTTCATACTAAAGATCCAATTTCCCTTTACCTGCAACATGCCAGATCTCATAGTCCCCTGCCAGATCCCATATCTGATGGAAACTTCCTTGGTCAGACTGCCTATACAGGAATGTTCATTGCCTCTGTTGAACAAGCAGATAAATCCCATTCATATACAAAAACAAATATAAAAGGGTTGCAAGCCCATTTTCCCCATGTACCTCTGGCTCAGACTCAAAGAAGAATAAAAACATTTTCCTGTTGTGCATCCCTATTACTATGGACATTTACATGCTATGGACACCAAACTCTGGGATCTCATACCCAATGACCTATGGCAAATTGATATCATATCCATTCTAAATTCCATGGACAAAAATGTCTTTCTTATTTTTGATTCATACTAGCATTCTATGTGGGCTATTGCTCAAATGAACGAAAAATCAGAAAGGTCAATTCACCTTATGTTCTCCACCTTGGCCCTTATGGGCATTCTCCAACTGATAACAACTGGCAATGGCCCTGCTTTTAATAGTGCCCAATTTAAAACCTTCTGTTCACTGTGTGAAATTGCCCACCACACAGGGATTCTTGAACAACAAACAGAGTCAAGCAAAGAATAATAGAAAGAACACAGCAAACCCTAAAATCTAACTATAAAACAAAAAAAACACCTACCTACTGAACAAGATGGATCTTACTACCCTAAATCTATTTAACATTTACAAGAGCTCCAAAAACCCTCTCATTGCATTCCATTGGCATTTACCAGGAGTAATTCCTTCCATCTGGTACAATATCAAGATCCATTCGACTTTATTTGGAAGGTAGGAAATCCCCTCACACACACACACAAATGTGTAACAACTTTGGCTTTGTGTTTCCACAGAATCAGCATAGGCCTATTTAGGTTCCTACTACAAATGTCCAACATAACCACAACAACCAAGGAGATTTCCCAACTCTCTGTGGAGGCAGAGGAGAGACCATCCACAATAGAACAACAAGATCTCCTGGAAGGACATCCATGATTTGTGGCTACTGCCAAGCCATGTACCCTCCACTCTCTTCCCTTTCCTCTATTCTTATGGGTGTTTTTGTTATTCTTCATTCTAACTCTGCTACTTCCCAGTTTACTTATATCCCTCCCAATATGCACCACTGGAGATGCTTTATAATTGACTTAAAAAATATAGGAACACAGGACTGTCAGACCAGAATTGAGATCTCTCTATAACGCAATTTCATCTCCTCTACCCCCAGCTCTTTCCCTGTATTCCTTACCGAAACACAGGTGACTGCATGCAGCAGGCCTTCATATATGGAGCTTGCAGACATTAGGGATTAAAAATGGAATCCATTGGTCATGATGGTACCATGCTACCGAAACTTAAAACTCACTTTCAGAATTCCATCAGTGATATATGGGAGTAGTAATGTTGTCTAGGAATCATGAATAATCATTACCCTAATGGATACACTAAATAACCTGTAGTTGATCAATGTTTCTTGCCAGCCTTGACTTGCTTTCAAGTTGGTTTTTACCAACATTAACATCCTTCAACAGGAGGTTAAACCCAGAGGGAGATCCAAGCCACTTTCTGCTAGCTTCACTGGTGATGAACTTTTTACCATGTGACCATTTATTCTGATAGATGTATAAATGATGAGGGCAGATAAAGAAACAAAAAGAAACCTTATTCCCCCCTTTCTAACCAGAATCCTGTTTTCTTAGATGACTCTCATATGAATCATTTGGAGAGAATTTAGAAATAAAGATTAAAATCACTTTTCAATGTGTCTCTTTTACTGCCTGTAACTTCATCTAGCAGGTTTGAAGTTAGAGCACTGTAATTTCTGTGGAGATTGACAAAGGCTACTTACCTTAATCTCCTGCTGTCTTATGATGAGGTGCTGAAAGTATCTCACCTAAAAGGAGCTCAGGCAGGTCAGCAAAAATAGGAAAGTGTCATAGACTTAAGATAAGTAAAAGATTTGCTGGGTTTTTTTGTTTGTTTGTTTTTTGGTTTTTTGTTTTTCTGTTTTTGTTTTTGTTTTTTGAGACAGGGTTTCTCATTATATCCCTGGCTGTCCTGGAACTCTCTTTGTAGACCAGGCTGGCCTTGAACTCAGAAATCCACCTGCCTCTGCTTCCTGAGTGCCTGGATTAAAGATGTGCGCCACCATGCCAGCGTAAATTATTTATTGTTAAACAATAGCTCCAAATAACTAGTAAGACCAAGTCTTACTCCCTGCAGATGTGTTTCCTCATTGACTGTCTCAAGAGGAACCAAGAAGAAAGAAGTACCACTGGGCCTGGCCCCTAGCAGATGGAATCTCACCTTCATAAAAAAGGAAGAGGGATATGAACCCAGAAAGCTGTATGAATGGGAAAGTCAGTCCAGAGGTTGAATCATGTCCAACCCTAAAAATCTCATGATGTGTCTGGCAGAAGTAGGACTGTTTCCTCCATATTCTGTTTCTGGATATACCTGAACATGTAGTCTTTACAACAACATATCTATCATCGTTAAGTTAGTCACATAACCTGGTAGCCAGTTTTCAGATCAGACTTCCTATCTGATTTATGAAGACATGTCTAACCAGCATTTGGAATTCTTCTTTATGCAAATGAGGGATTGGTAGCACTTCAGTCTCTGCCAATGATATAAACTCACACAAACACACAGATCCCAATGTTTATATAGCACTTTTTCACCCCAAAGCAAGAGAGTTGTTTCACCCAAAACTGTCTACAAAGATTATTTTTTTCCCTGTATTCATGCCAGTCAAGATCCTCCTAAACCATCCAACCAGATAAGGTTCGTTTCTTCCAATCCAGCCCAGTGCACAATGGTGCTTGAATATGCTGAGGGCAGAAACCAACCCAGACTGATACTTCAACTGCTACAAATCACAATCCAAATGTCAAACCCAATGATAACTTTGCTAAAAGCCATCAATATTCTATTCTTTAAAAATATATTTGGAAAGCCATCATTCCCTTAGGAACCCATGGGGGCCATGATCTCTACACTCACAGCAGCAGATGGGTGAGCTACCCTGGCCTGGCTCTTTCTGAAATTGTAAGCTCTGCTCAGGTGTGCTCTCCTGTGCTGAGCTGGGAAAATCAGCAGCACAGAGGTGGGACCCATGGCCCAGTGACCCTGGAAACTCCCAGATATGTTAATGGGCCCCAAGTTAGGAGTTTATCCAGAGTTTCTTTTAGACCTAGTAAGATCTTGGCCAGACTGGTATGCATGCGGTCTCCCATTGTTAAGCCAGATCTGCTCACCTGTGAATGAGAACTAAGAGCCCTGTGTGATGAGGACAGGGGAGACAGTAGCAAAGGATCCAGGTTGGCGCCAGCCCCAATCAACCTTGGGCACGAAATCAGCAGAGGGTCGCATGGTCCCCAGAGGACTCTCCACACCAAAGGTGCCCTAATACACCCAGGATCTTGAGATCTCTGGTGAGTGGATCACAACATTTCTTCCAAGACAGTGTGTGTGTGTGTGGGGGGGGGGAGGGATGGGGTGGGGTGGGGTCCTGTGCCAGCAGGAAGCATATACAACCGGTAGCTGTGGTTCCTTCTGGTTGGCTCCATCCAGCCCAGGGCCACCTTGGGCACAAATTCAGTGGATGATCCCATGGTCCCCAGGGGACTCCCCATGCCGCAAGTACCCTAGCATGCCCACGATCTTCAGATCACTGAGGAGTGTTGGCCTCCAGAGAGATCTCTGACCCAGGACTCAGGTAAGAGCACCATCTTGTATCCCGGGTCTCTTGGAAACCAGTCCATGCAAAAAAGCACGTGGGGTGCAGAAGCAACAGAGCTTATTTAACAGGGTCTATTCTGGCCTTCATCCTCAGCCAGGAGACAGAGATGAGACCCAGATGTCTGGGCACCTTCCCTGCTGGAGGAGAGCCGGCCTCCAAGAAGGGCTCTGGCTCCGGGACTCAGGTGAGAACACCATCTTGTATCCCAGGTCTCTTGAAGACCAGTCCATTCAAGAGAGCGTGTGGGCCGCAGAGGCAATGGAGCTTTTTGAACAGGGTCCCTTTAGGCCTTCATCATCAGCCAGGAGGTAGATCTGGGTGCCAGACCTCTGTGCATCTTCCCTGCAAGAGGCGGGGTTGCCTGCTCTGAACACTGGAACACAGGAGAGAGTTGGACTTCCAGGAGTGCTGACAAGGCTGGCAGAATCACAAGAGGAACAATCTCCAGCCAGAGACAGCTGAAACATCTAACACCAGAAATTACCATATGACAAAAGGCAAACGGGAATCTTACTGGCAGAAAGCAAGACCACTCAGCATCATGGATGGGAACATCAGCAACAGAGTACGGGAGATGTAAGAGAAAATCTGAGGTGCAGAAGATTCCATGGAAGGCATGGACACAACAATCAAAGAAAATGCAATATGCAAAGAGACTCTAACTCAAAACATCCAGGAAATCAAAGACACAATGAGAAGACTAACCTAGGGATAATGGGTATGGATGAGAATGAAGGCTTTCAAATTGAAGGGCCAGTGAATACCTTCAACAAAATTATAGAAGAGAACTTCCCTACCCTAAAGAAGAAGATGCCCATGAACATGCAAGAGGCCTGCAGAACTCCAAATAGACTGGACAAGAGGAGAAATTCCTCCTGACCCATAATAATCAAAGCAATAAATGCACTAAATAAAGGTGGAGGTTGAAGGCAGTAAGGGAAAAAGGTCAAGTGGTATACAGAGGCAGACCTATTGAAATTGCACCAGACATTTCACCAGAGACTATGAAGGCCAGAGAATCCTGGACAGATGTTATACAGACCCTAGGAGTGCACAAATGCCATCCCAGGCTGCAATGCCCAGCTAAGCTTTCAATTACCATAGAAGCAAAGGCCGAAGTTTTCCATGACAAAACCAAATTCACACAATATCTTTCCATAAATCCTGCCCTTCAAAGGATAATAAATGGAATAGTACAACACAAGGAGGGAAATTGTGCCCTAGAAAGAGCAAGAAGGTAATCTTTCAACAAACCTAAAAGAGGATACTAGCAGGAGCGGAATCCCCACTCTAACAATAAAAATGGCAGGGAGCAACAATTACTCTTTATTGGTGTCTTTTGATACCAATGGATTTGATTCCCCAATAAAAAGAAATGGACTAGCAGACTGGCTATATAAGTAGGACAGGCAGATTTGGCAGCCTGCCCAGGACTGAGTGGAAAACATCTGGCAGGCCTCCTGCATCCACCTGCCCAGAGTATAGGAGGAACTCTGGCCAGGTGCAGGCTTTCCTCCCTCCTTTTCCAGACACCCCTTTAGTTCCCACAAAAGGGCATCCACAGTCATTAAGGAAACTGTACAGAAGCTCAGAGCACACAATGCACCTCACACAATGATGGTAGGAGACTTCAGCACCACACTATCATCAAAGGACAGATCTTGGAGGCAGAAACTAAACATAGAAACATTGAAATTAACAGAAGTTGTGAAGTATGTTGATTTAACAGATATCTACAGAACATTTTATCTTAAAAAGCAAGGATGCACCTTCTTCTCAGCACCTCATGGTGCCTTCTCCAAGACTGACCACATAATTGGTCACAGAGCAGGCCTCAATGGAAACAAGAATATTGAAATTATCCCATGCATCCTGTCAGATCACCACAGAATAAGGCTGATCTTAAATAACAGCATAAATAATAGAAAGCCAACATTTTCATGGATGCTAAACAGCACTATACTCAATTATAACTTGGTCAAAGAAGAAATAAAGAAAGAAATTAAGGAATTTTTAGAGTTTAATGAAGCCACAATATATTCAAATTGTGGGACACAATGAAAGCAGTTGTAAGAGAAAAACACATAACTCTGAGTGCCACCAAAAAGTGAAAACATCGCTATTTGCAGATGATATGATAGTATATATAAGTGATCCTAAAAATTACAACAGAAAACTCCTAAACCTGATAAACAGCTTCAGTGAAGTAGCTGGATATAAAATTAACTCAAACAAATCAGTGGCCTTTCTCTACACAAAGGATAAACAGGATGAGAAAGAAATTAGGGAAACAACACCCTTCACAATACTCACAAATAATATAAAATACTTTAGTGTGACTCTAACTAAGGTAGAGAAAAATCTGTATGCTAAGAATTTCAACAGATTGGGAAAGGATCTTTACCTATCCTAAATCAGATAGGGGACTAATATCCAATATATATAAAGAACTCAAGAAGATGGACTCCAGAAAATCAAATAACCCCATTAAAAAATGGGGCGCAGGGCTAAACAAAGAATTCTCACCTGAGGAATACCGAATGGCTGAGAAGCACCTGAAAAAATGTTCAACATCCTTAACCGTCAGGGAAATGCAAATCAAAACAACCCTGAGATTCCATCTCACAACAGTCAGAATGGCTAAGATCAAAAATTCAGGTGACAGCAGATGCTGGCGAGGATATGGAGAAAGACGAACACTACTCCATTGTTGGTGGGATTGCAAGCTTGTACAACCACTCTGGAAATCAGTCTGGATGTTCCTCAGAAAATTGGACATAGTACTATCGGAGAATCCCGCAATACCTCTCCTGGGCATATATCCAGAAGATGTTCCAACCAGTAAGAAGGACACATGCTCCACTATGTTCATAGCAGCCTTATTTATAATAGCCAGAAGCTGGAAAGAACCCAGATGCCCCTCAACAGAGGAATGGAGAGCAGAACTTAGGAAATTAGTCTGAACAGGTTAGAGGGTGCGCCAGAGAACCGGACAACTTCTGGGACGGGCAGAAGCACAGAGCCCCTGAGGCAGCACCCTTGGCGGGCCGCAGACAGCTGGCCACCATCCGGACCAGAGGACAGGTGTCCGCCTGGCTTGGGAGGCGGCCTCAGCCTCAGCAGCAGCGGTCGCCATCTTGGTTCCGGGACTCAGCAGAACTTAGGAATTTAGTCTGCACAGGTGAGAGTCTGCACCACAGAAGCTGACAGCTTCTGGGAACTGCCAAAGCAACACAGCTTCTGAGAGAGGCCCTGTTTTGGGCCTTCTTCTTCGACCAGGAGGAGGTCCAAAAACAAGATATCTGCGCACCTTCCCTGTAAGAGAGCTTGCCAGCAGAGAGTGCTCTGAGCACTGAAACTCAGAGGAGAGAATCTGTCTCCCAGGTCTGCTGAGAGACGGTAACAGAATCACCAGAAGAACAATCTCTAAACAGAGTCAACTATAACTACTAACTCCAGAGATTACCAGATGGCGAAAGGTAAACGTAGGAATCCTACTAACAGGAACCAAGACCACTCACCATCATCAGAACCCAGCACTCCCACTTCGCCCAGTCCAGGGCACCCCAACACACCCGAAAACCTAGACCTAGATTTAAAAGCATATCTCATGATGATGGTAGAGGACATCAAGAAGGACTTTAATAAATCACTTAAAGAAATACAGGAGAACACTGCTAAAGAGTTACAAGTCCTTAAAGAAAAACAGGAAAACACAATCAAACAGGTAGAAGTCCTTACAGAAAAAGAGGAAAAAACATACAAACAGGTGATGGAAATGAACAAAACCATACTAGACCTAAAAAGGGAAGTAGAAACAATAAAGAAAACTCAAAGTGAGGCAACACTGGAGATAGAAACCCTAGGAAAGAAATCTGGAACCATAGATTTGAGCATCAGCAACAGAATACAAGAGATGGAAGAGAAAATCTCAGGTGCAGAAGATTCCATAGAGAACATCGGCACAACAATCAAAGAAAATGGAAAATGCAAAAAGATCCTAACTCAAAATATCCAGGAAATCCAGGACACAATGAGAAGACCAAACCTACGGATAATAGGAGTGGATGAGAATGAAGATTTTCAACTCAAAGGACCAGCAAACATCTTCAACAAAATTATTGAAGAAAACTTCCCAAATATAAAGAAAGAGATACCTATGAACATACAAGAAGCCTACAGAACTCCAAATAGACTGGACCAGAAAAGAAATTCCTCCCGACACATAATAATCAGAACAACAAATGCACTAAATAAAGATAGAATACTAAAAGCAGTAAGGGAAAAAGGTCAAGTAACATACAAAGGCAAGCCTATCAGAATTACACCAGATTTTTCACCAGAGACTATGAAAGCCAGAAGAGCCTGGACAGATGTTATACAGACACTAAGAGAACACAAATTCCAGCCCAGGCTACTATACCCAGCCAAACTCTCAATTACCATAGATGGAGAAACCAAAGTATTCCACGACAAAACCAAATTCACACATTATCTCTCCACGAATCCAGCCCTTCAAAGGTTAATAACAGGAAAAAAAAAACAATACAAGAACGGGAACAATGCCCTAGAAAAAACAAGAAGGTAATCCCTCAACAAACCTAAAAGAAGACAGCCACAAGAACAGAATGCCAACTTTAACAACAAAAATAACAGGAAGCAACAATTACTTTTCCTTAATATCTCTTAACATCAATGGTCTCAACTCCCCAATAAAAAGACATAGACTAACAAACTGGCTACACAAACAAGACCCAACATTTTGCTGTTTACAGGAGACACATCTCAGAGAAAAAGATAGACACTACCTCAGAATAAAAGGCTGGAAAACAATTTTCCAAGCAAATGGTATGAAGAAACAAGCTGGAGTAGCTATCCTAATATCTGATAAGATTGACTTCCAACCCAAAGTCATCAAAAAAGACAAGGAGGGGCACTTCATTCTCATCAAAGGTAAAATCCTCCAAGAGGAACTCTCAATTCTGAATATCTATGCTCCAAATACAAGGGCAGCCACATTCATTAAAGAAACTTTAGTAAAGCTCAAAGCACACATTGCACCTCACACAATAATAGTGGGAGACTTCAACACACCACTTTCACCAATGGACAGATCATGGAAACAGAAACTAAACAGGGACACACTGAAACTAACAGAAGTGATGAAACAAATGGATCTGACAGATATCTACAGAACATTTTATCCTAAAACAAAAGGATATACCTTCTTCTCAGCACCTCATGGTACCTTCTCCAAAATTGACCACATAATAGGTCACAAAACAGGCCTCAACAGATTCAAAAATATTGAAATTGTCCCATGTATCCTATCAGATCACCATGCACTAAGGCTGATCTTCAATAACAAAAAAAAATAACAGAAAGCCAACACTCACGTGGAAACTGAACAACACTCTTCTCAATGATACCTTGGTCAAGGAAGGAATAAAGAAATTAAAGACTTTTTAGAGTTTAATGAAAATGAAGCCACAACGTACCCAAACCTATGGGACACAATGAAAGCATTTCTAAGAGGGAAACTCATAGCTCTGAGTGCCTCCAAGAAGAAAAGGGAGACAGTACATACTAGCAGCTTGACAACACATCTAAAAGCTCTAGAAAAAAAGGAAGCAAATTCACCCAAGAGGAGTAGACGGCAGGAAATAATCAAACTCAGGGGTGAAATCAACCAAGTGGAAACAAGAAGAACTATTCAAAGAATTAACCAAACGAGGAGTTGGTTCTTTGAGAAAATCAACAAGATAGATAAACCCTTAGCTAGACTCACTAGAGGGCACAGAGACAAAATCCTAATTAACAAAATCAGAACTGAAAAGGGAGACATAACAACAGATCCTGAAGAAATCCAAAACACCATCAGATCCTTCTACAAAAGGCTATACTCAACAAAACTGGAAAACCTGGACGACATGGACAAATTTCTGGACAGATTCCAGGTACCAAAGTTGAATCAGGATCAAGTTGACCTTCTAAACAGTCCCATATTCCCTAAAGAAATAGAAGCAGTAATAAATAGTCTCCCAGCCAAAAAATGCCCAGGACCAGACGGGTGTAGTGCAGAGTTCTATCAGACCTTCAAAGATCTAATTCCAGTTCTGCACAAACTTTTTCACAAGATAGAAGTAGAAAGTACTCTACCCAACTCATTTTATGAAGCCACTATTACTCTGATACCTAAACCACAGAAAGATCCAACAAAGATAGAGAACTTCAGACCAATTTCTCTTATGAATATCGATGCAAAAATCCTCAATAAAATTCTCGCTAACCGAATCCAAGAACACATTAAAGCAATCATCCATCCTGACCAAGTAGGTTTTATTCCAGGGATGCAGGGATGGTTTAATGTACGAAAATCCATCAATGTAATCCACTGTATAAACAAACTCAAAGACAAAAACCACATGATCATCTCGTTAGATGCAGAAAAAGCATTTGACAAGATCCAACACCCATTCATGATAAAAGTTCTGGAAAGATCAGGAATTCAAGGCCCATACCTAAACATGATAAAAGCAATCTACAGCAAACCAGGAGCCAACATCAAAGTAAATGGAGAGAAGCTGGAAGCAATCCCACTAAAATCAGGGACTAGACAAGGCTGCCCACTTTCTCCCTACCTTTTCAACATAGTACTTGAAGTATTAGCCAGAGCAATTCCACAACAAAAGGAGATCAAGGGGATACAAATTGGAAAGGAGGAAGTCAAAATATCACTTTTTGCAGATGATATGATAGTATATATAAGTGACCCTAAAAATTCCACCAGAGAACTCCTAAACCTGATAAACAGCTTCGGTGAAGTAGCTGGATATAAAATTAACTCAAACAAGTCAATGGCCTTTCTCTACACAAAGAATAAACAGGCTGAGAAAGAAATTAGGGAAACAATACCCTTCTCAATAGTCACAAATAATATAAAATATCTCGGAGTGACTCTAACTAAGGAAGTGAAAGATCTGTATGATAAAACCTTCAAGTCTCTGAAGAAATAAATTAAAGAAGATCTCAGAAGATGGAAAGATCTCCCATGCTCATGGATTGGCAGGATCAACATTGTAAAAATGGCTATCTTGCCAAAAGCAATCTACAGATTCAATGCAATCCCCATCAAAATTCCAACTCAATTCTTCAACGAATTAGAAGGAGCAATTTGCAAATTCATCTGGAATAACAAAAAACCTAGGATAGCAAAAACTCTTCTCAAGGATAAAAGAACCTCTGGTGGAATCACCATGCCTGACCTAAAGCTTTACTACAGAGCAATTGTGATAAAAACTGCAAGGTACTGGTATAGAGACAGACAAGTTGACCAATGGAATAGAATTGAAGACCCAGAAATGAACCCACACACCTATGGTCACTTGATCTTCGACAAGGGAGCTAAAACCATCCAGTGGAAAGAAAGACAGCATTTTCAACAATTGGTGCTGGCACAACTGGTTGTTATCATGTAGAAGAATGCAAATTGATCCATACTTATCTCCTTGTACTAAGGTCAAATCTAAATGGATCAAAGAACTTCACATAAAACCAGAGACACTGAAACTTATAGAGGAGAAAGTGGGGAAAAGCCTTGAAGATATGGGCACAGGGGAAAAATTCCTGAACAGAACAGCAATGGCTTGTGCTGTAAGATCGAGAATTGACAAATGGGACCTAATGAAACTCCAAAGTTTCTGCAAGGCAAAAGACACCGTCAATAAGACAAAGAGACCACCAACAGATTGGGAAAGGATCTTTACCTATCCTAAATCAGATAGGGGACTAATATCCAACATATATAAAGAACTCAAGAAGGTGGACTTCAGAAAATCAAATAACCCCATTAAAAAATGGGGCTCAGAACTGATCAAAGAATTCTCACCTGAGGAATACCGAATGGCAGAGAAGCACCTGAAAAAATGTTCAACATCCTTAATCACCAGGGAAATGCAACTCAAACAACCCTGAGATTCCACCTCACACCAGTCAGAATGGCTAAGATCAAAAATTCAGGTGACAGCAGATGCTGGCGAGGATGTGGAGAAAGAGGAACACTCCTCCATTGTTGGTGGGATTGCAGGCTTGTACAACCACTCTGGAAATCTGTCTGGCGGTTCCTCAGAAAATTGGACATAGTACTACTGGAGGATCCAGCAATACCTCTCCTGGGCATATATCCAGAAGATGTTCCAACCGGTAAGAAGGACACATGCTCCACTATGTTCATAGCAGCCTTATTTATAATAGCCAGAATCTGGAAAGAACCCAGATGCCCCTCAACAGAGGAATGGATACAGAAAATGTGGTACATCTACACAATGGAGTACTACTCAGCTATTAAAAAGAATGAATTTATGAAATTCCTAGCCAAATGGATGGACCTGGAGGGCATCATCCTGAGTGAAGTAACACATTCACAAAGGAACTCACACAATATGTACTCACTGATAAGTGGATATTAGCCCAAAACCTAGGATACCCAAGATATAAGATACAATTTCCTAAACACATGAAACTCAAGAAAAATGAAAACTGAAGTGTGGACACTATACCCCTCCTTAGAAGTGGGAACAAAACACCCTTGGAAGGAGTTACAGAGACAAAGTTTGGAGCTGAGATGAAAGGATGGACCATGTAGAGACTGCCTTATCCAGGGATCCACCCCATAATCAGAATCCAAACGCTGACACCATTGCATACACTAGCAAGATTTTGCTGAAAGGACCCAGATGTAGCTGTCTCTTGTGAGACTATGCCGGGGCCTAGCAAACACAGAAGTGGATGCCCACAATCAGCTAATGGATGGATCACAGGGCTCCCAATGGAGGAGCTAGAGAAAGTACCCAAGGAGCTAAAGGGATCTGCAACCCTATAGGTGGATCAACATTATGAACTAACCAGTACCCCGGAGCTCTTGACTCTAGCTGCATATGTATCAAAGGATGGCCTAGTCGGCCATCACTGGAAAGAGAGGCCCATTGGACACACAAACTTTATATGCCCCAGAACAGGGGAACGCCAGGGCCAAAAAGGGGGAGTGGGCGGGTAGGGGAGTGGGGGTGGGTGGGTATGGGGGACTTTTGGTATAGCATTGGAAATGTAAATGAGCTAAATACGTAATAAAAAATGGAAAGAAAAAAAAATAGAGGAATGGATACAGAAAATGTGGTACATTTACACAATGGAGTACTACTCAGCTATTAAAAAGAATGAATTTATGAAATTCCTAGGCAAATGGATGGACCTGGAGGGCATCATCCTGAGTGAGGTAACCCAATCACAAAAGAACTCGCACAATATGTACTCACTGATAAGTGGATATTAGCCCAGAAATTTAGAATACCCAAGATATAAGATACAATTTGCTAAACACATGAAACTCAAGAAGAACGAAGACCAAAGTGTGGACACTTTGCCCCTTGTTAGAATTGGGAACAAAACACCCATGGAAGGAGTTACAGAGACAAAGTTTGGAGATGAGACGAAAGGATGGGCCATCTAGAGACTGCCATATCCGGGGATCCATTCCATAATCAGCTTCCAAACGCTGACACCATTGCATACACTAGGAAGATTTTGCTGAAAGGACCCAGATATGGCTGTCTCTTGTGAGACTATGCTGGGGCCTGGCAAACACAGAAGTGGATGCTCACAGTCAGCTATTGGATGGATCACAGGGCCCCCAATGGAGGAGCTAGAGAAAGTACCAAAGGAACTGAAGGGATCTGCAATCCTATAGGTGGAACAACAGAATGAACTAACCAATTACCACCACCACCACCACCACCCCCCCCCCCCCGAGCGCATGTCTCTAGCTGCATATGCATCATAAGATGGCCTAGTCGGCTATCATTGGAAAGAAAGGCCCGTTGGTGGTGCAAACTTTATCTGCCTCATTACAGGGGAATGCCAGGGCCAAGAAGTGGGAGTGGGTGGGTAGGGGAGTGGGTGGGGGATTGTGTGCAGGACTTTTGGGATAGCATTGGAAATGTAAATGAAATAAATACCCAATTAAAAAATAAATAGTGGGAAAGAAAACAAAAACAAACAAAAGAACCCCAATAATTTCAAGAATAATTTTGTTTAACTAGAGATCTGTTTCTCCTTAATCTTCTACAATTAATTGTACTTCTTTTTATCAGTTGCCATTCTTTATTGTGTGAGTAAATACTGTCCTAAGATATTAGTTTCATTACAACTTCAGAAAGTCAAGATAGTATTTTTTCAAATATAACAAAAATACTACCTGTTTACATTTTCTTATTTATTTTGGAATCTACCCAGCGTCTGTCACCTCATGCATTTTTAGTCCTACAAAATGTCTGTGATGATCCCATTATTCCTATTGTTTCAGAAGAAAATCCCATCTGAGCAAAATTCTCTCCCAATGGCTTATTAAATTTGGTTTATATGTATAATCTAAGCCTAGTGAATGAGGCTATTCCTTGTGAATTTGAACTTAGAACTCAGACTGCAAATCAGTCTCTCTCAAGGAGTCTTGAACTGCTGTGATAAGCAGAACCTCGAACAAAATTGATTTCTCTCTACTGAGCAGTTTAGGATCCCCTAAGGATTGTGTAAAATGGGATACTTGTAGAGAGCCTGGCACCTGCTGGTTGGTGCCCATGGTTGTTATTTTTGAATTTATTATTTATTGAGATAATTGTAGATCAAATTTTAGAGGAATATAATCTGGAGTTAGAAAAAGATGAATTTGAAAATAAAAAGGCCACCTTCATTTGTCTTTAACGTGTGGTGATGCTTTGAATAAGCATGGCTCTCACTGGCTCCAATATATGAATGCTTGGTCCACAGTTGGTAGAACTATTTGGAAAGGATAAGAAGGGACGGCCTTTTTGGAGGTGTGTCATTGGTTACATCTCAACATGTAAGCTCTCCAATACTGCTTCAAATCCATGCATACCTGTCTGTTACCATGATCTCTGCAATGAAGGTGAGGAATTGCCATCTGAAACTGTAAGTATATAAGCGTCCTTCCATAAGTTGTTTTCATCATGGTCTCTTAGTACAGCAGTAGAAAATGAGTCATTGCATTTGCTTTATAATAACATTTATTTATATTGAAGGTGTTTTGTAGTGTATCTATTTCCATGGGAAAAAACTTTAGTTAATATGAGTGTCTTATATGCACACCAAATTCCACATACTTTATTATTTCTTTTCAACTTTTATTATTTTTAAGGAAATACATTATGTCTTAGAAAGTTTATTACATGTCATCATCATTAAAATTATTTCTAAATTTTGTTATGAGGTTATTTGATGTCCTCTTTGTTAATAAATCTATGCTGTATAAAACCAAAACAGACTTCTTAGTCAAGTTTCATTGACCTTGTCCCAGTGGAACAGCTAGCATATGGAAACATGTGATGGTGTGAAATAATTCTGCAGCCTACCTGATTTTAATAAACACATTATTTTAAACCTTCAAAAAAAAGAATTTCAATTCTCTGAAAAAAGACATTGAAGAAGATCTCAGAATATGGAAATATCTCCCATGCTCATGGATTGGCAGGATTAATATAGTAAACATTTCTATCTTGCCAAAAGCAATCTACAGATTCAGTGCAATCCCCATCAAAATTCCAACTTAGTTCTTCACCTAGTAAAAAAGGGCAACTTGCAAGTTCATCTGGAATAACAAAGCCCTAGAACAGCAAAAACTATTCTCAACAATAAAAGAACTTCTGTTGGAATCACCATGCCTGACCTCAAGCTGTACTACAGATTAATTGTGATAAAAACTGCATGGTACTGGTAAAGCAACGGACTGGTAGATCAATGGAATAGAATTGAAGACCCATAAATGAGCCCACACACCTATGGTCACTTGATTTTTGACAAGGGCGCTAAAATCATCCAGTGGAAAAAAGACAGCATTTTCAAAAAATATGGTGCTGGCTCAACTGGCAGTTATTGTGCAGAAGAATGCGAATTGATCCATTCTTATCTCCTTGTACTAAGATCAAGTCTAAGTGGATCAAGGAACTCCACATAAAACCAGAGACACAGAAATTTATAGAGGAGAAAGTGGGGAAAAGCCTAGAAGACAGGGGGAAAATTCCTGAATAGAACCACAATGGCTGGTGGTGTAAGATGTGGAATTGACAAATGGAATCTCATAAAATTGCAAAGCTTCTGTAAGGCAAAAGACACTCAATAAGACAAAAGGCCACCAACAGATTGGGAAAAGATCTTTACCAATCCTAAATCTGATAGGAAATTACTATCCAATATATACAAATAATCAAGAAGCTGGACTCCAGAAATTCAAATAACCCAATTAAAAATGGGATATAGAACTAAACGAAGAATTCTCAATTGAGGAATACTAAAAGGCTAAGAAGCAACTGAAAAATTGTTCAACATCCTTAATCATCAGGGAAATGCAAATCAAATCAACCCTGAGATTCGACCTCACACAACTCTGAATTGCTAAGATAAAAAATTCAGGTGATAGCAGATGCTGGCAAGGATGTGGAGAAAGAGGAACATGCCTCCATTACTGGTGGGATTGCAAGGTGGTACAACCACTCTGGAAATCAGTCTGGAAGTCCTTGGAAAATTAGAAATAGATCTACCTCAATACCCAGCTATACCACTCTTGGGTATATATTCAAAAGATGCCCCACCATGCCACAGGGGCACCTGTTCCACTATGTTCATAGTGGTCTTATTTGTCTTAGCCAGAAACTGGAAACAACCCAGATGTCTCCCGACAGAAGAATGGATACAGAAAATGTGGTTCATTTACACAATGCAATACTACACAGGTATTAAGAATGAGGACATCCAATTCTGCCTATACTAGTCTGCCCAGGGGAGAGTGTGGAATGCAGAAGCTAATAGCTTCAGGATCAGGTGGAAGCCACAGAGCTTCTGGAGCAGACCGCTTTTCCGGCTCCAGACACCCGGATACCTTCCCTGCCAGAGGAGAGGTGTCCAGCCCAACCAGGAGAGCTTTAGCACAGCATCTGGGGGAGCCATCTTGGGTTCCCAGATTCCACCGAGACTGGTCTGTGCAGGTGAGTGTGGACTGCAGAGGCGAACAGCTTCTGGGAAAGGCAGAAGCCACAGAGCTTCTGGGGCAGACCACGTTCTGAGCTCCAGACACCCGAATACCTCCCCTGCCAGAGGAGAGGTGTCCGGCCTGCCCGGGAGGGCTTTGCCACAGCATCTCGGGGAGACATCTTAGTTCCTGGGTCCCGCTGAAACTACTCTGAGCAGGTGAGAGTGTGGAATACAGAAGCTACACAGATTCTGGGACAAGCCCTGTTTGGGGCCTTCATATTCTGCCAGGAGGCAGGTCCAAACGCCATATATCTGTACACCTTCCCTGAAAGAGGAGAGCTTGCCTGCAGAGAGTGCTCTAACAACTGAAACTCAGGAGAGATCTAGTCTTCCAGGTCTGCTGATAGAGGCTAACAGAATCACGAGAGGAACAAGCTCTAACCAGAGACAACTATAACAACTAACTTCAGAGATTACCAGATGGTGAAAAGCAAATGTAAGAATCTTACTAACAGGAACCAAGACCACTCACCATCACCAGAACCCAGTACTCCCACATCAGCCAGTCCTGGGTACCCCAACACACACGAAAAGCTAGACCCGGGTTTAAAAGCATATCTCATGATGATGGTAGAGGACATCAAGAAGGACCTTAATAACTCACTTAAAGAAATACAGGAGAACACTGCTAAAGAGTTAAAAGCCCTTAAAGAAACAAAGGAAAACACAACCAAAGTGGTAGAAGTCCTTAAAGAAAAACAGGAAAACACATCCAAACAAGTAATGGAAATGAACAAAACCATACTAGACCTAAAAAGGAGAGTAGACACAATAAAGAAAATTTAAAGTGAGGTAACGCTGGAGATAGAAGCCCTAGGAAAGAAATCTGGAACCATAGATGTGAGCATCAGCAATAGAATACAAGAGAAGGAAGAGAGAACCTCAGGTGCAGAAGATTCCAAAGAGAACATCGGTACAACAATCAAAGAATATGCAAAATGCAAAAAGATCCTAACTGAAAACATCGAGGAAATCCAGGACACAATGAGAAGACCAAACCTACAGATAATAGGAGTAGAGGAGAATGAAGATTTTCAACTTAAAGGGACAGCAAATATCTCAACAAAATTATAGAAGAAAACTTCCCAACCCTAAAGAAAGAGATGCCCATGAACATACAAGAAGCCTAAAGAACTACAAATAGACTGGACCAGAAAAGAAATTCCTCACGACTCATAATAATCAGAACAACAAATGCACTAAATAAAGATAGAATATTAAAAGCAGTAAGGGAAAAATATCAAGTAACATATAAAGGCAGGCCTATCATAATTACATCAGACTTTTCACCAGAGTCTATGAAAGCCAGAAGATCCTAGACAGATGTTATACCGACACTAAGAGAGCACAAATGCCAGCCCAGGCTACAATTCCCAGCCAAACTATCAATTACCATAGATGGATAAACCAAAGTATTCCACGACTTAACCAAATTCACACATTATCTTTCCACAAATCCAACCCTTCAAAGGATAATAACAGAAAAAAAAAATACAATACAAGGACGGAAACTGCCCCCTAGAAAAAGCAAACAAACCAAAAAGAAGACAGCCACAAGAAAGAATGCCAACTCTAACAACAAAAATAATAGGAAGCAACAATTACTTTTCCTTAATATCTCTTAATATCAATGGACTCAATTCCCCAATAAAAAGACATAGACTAATAGACTGACTACACAAACAGGACCCAACATTTGCTGCTTACAGGAAATCTATCTCAGGGAAAAAGACAGACACTACCTCAGAGTGAAAGGCTGGAAAACAATTTTCCAAGCAAATGGTTTGAAGAAACAAGCTGGAGTAGCCATTCTAACATTGAATAAAATCGACTTCCAACCCAAAGTTATTAAAAATACAAGGAGGGGCACTTCATACTCATCAAAGATACAATCTTCCAAGAGGAAATCTGAATTCTGAATATCTATGCTCCAAATGCAAGGGCAGCCACATTCATTAAAGAGACTTTAGTAAAGCTCAAACCAAACATTGTAACTCACATAATAATACTGGGATTTCAACAAACCACTCTCATCAATGGACAGATCATGGAAACAGAAACTTAACAGGGACACAGCGACACTAACAGAAGTTATGGAACAAATGGATTTATCAGATATCTACAGAACATTTTATCCTAAAACAAAAGGATATAACTTCTTCTCATGGAACTCCTTCTCATAAGCACCTCATGGAGCCTTCTCCAAAATTGACCATATAATTGGTCACAAAACAGGCCTCAACAGATACAAAACTATTGAAATTGTCCCATGCATCCTATCAGATCACCATGGACTAAGGCTGATCTTCAATAACAAAATAAATAATAGAAAGCCAACATTCACGTGGAAAGTGAACAACACTCTTCTCAATGATACCTTGTTCAAGGAAGGAATGAAGAAAGAATTTAAAGACTTTTTAAAGTTTAATAAAAATGAAGCCACAAAAAAACCAAACTTATGGGACCCAAAGAAAGCATTTCTAAGAGGAAAACTCATTGCTCTGAGTGCCTCCAAAAAGAAACTAGAGAGAGCACACACTAGCAGCTTGACAACACACCTAAAAGCTCTAGAAAAAAGGAAGTCAATTCACCCAAGAAGAGTAGACAGCAGGAAATAATCAAATTCGGGGCCGAAATCAACCAAGTGGAAACAAGAAGAACTATTCAAAGAATCAACCAAACAAGGAGCTGGTTCTTTGAAAAAATCAACAGGATAAATAAACCCTTAGCCAGACTCACTAGAGGACACAGGGATAGCATCCTAATTAACAAAATCAGAAATGAAATGGGATACATAACAACACATCCTGAAGAAATCCAAAACACCATCAGATCCTTCTACAAAAGACTATACTCAACAAAACTGGAAAACCTGGATGAAATGGACAAATTTCTAGACAGATACCAGGTAACAAAGTTAAATCAGGATCAGGTTAATGATCTAAACAGTCCTATATCCCCTAAAGAAATAGAAGCAGTCATTAATAGTCTCCCAACCAAAAAAAGCCCAGTACCAGATGGGTTTAGTGCAGAATTCTATCAGGTCTTCAAAGAAGATCTGATTCCACTTCTTCACAAACTGTTCCACGAAATAGAAGCAGAAGGTACCCTACCCAATTCATTCTATGAAGCCACAATTACTCTGATACCTAAACCACAGAAAGACCCAGCAAAGATAGAGAACTTCAGACCAATTTCCCTTATGAATATCCATGCAAAAATAGTCAATACAATTCTCGCTATCCGAATCCAAGAACACACCAAAACAATCATCCATCCTGACCAAGTAGGTTTCATTCCAGGGATGCAGGGATAGTTTAATATATGGAAATCCATCAACATAATACACTATATGAACAAACTCAAGGACAAAAACCACATGATCATCTCCTTAGATGCGGAGAAAGCATTTGACAAAATGCAACACCCATTCATGATAAAAGTCTTGGAAAGATCAGGAATTTAAGGCCCATACCTAAACATGATAAAAAGCAATCTACAGCAAACCAGTAGCCAACATCAAAGTAAATGGTGAGAAGCTGGAAGCAATTGCACGAAAATCAGGGACTAGACAAGGCGGTCCACTTTCTCCATACCTATTCAACATTGTATTTGAAGTCCTAGCCAGAGCAATTTGAAAACAAAAGGAGATAAAGGGGATAGAAATTGAAAAGGAAGACGTCAAAATATCACTCTTTGCAGATGATATGATAGTATATATAAGTGATCCTAAAAATTACAACAGAGAACTCCTAAACCTGATAAACAGCTTCAGTGAAGTAGCTGGGTATAAAATTAAGTCAAACAAGTCAATGGCCTTTCTCTACACAACGGATAAACAGGTGAGAGAGAAATTAGGGAAACAACACCCTTCTCAATAGTCACAAATAATATAAAATACCTTGGCGTGACTCTAACTAAGGAAGTGAAAGATCTGTATGATAAAAACTTCAAGTCTCTGAAGAAAGAAATTAAAGAAGATCTCAGAAGATGGAAAGATCTCCCATGCTCATGGATTGGCAGGATCAACATTGTAAAAATGGCTATCTTGCCAAAAGCAATCTACAGATTCAATGCAATCCCCATCAAAATTCCAATTCAATTCTTCAACAAATTAGGAAGATCAATCTTCAAATTCATCTGGAATAACAAAAAGCCTAGGATAGCAAAAACTCTCCTCAAGGATAAAAGAACCTCTGGTGGAATCACCATGCCTAACCTAAAGCTGTAGTACAAAGCAATTGTGATTTAAAAAAAAAAACTGCATGGTACTGGTATAGGGACAGACAAGTTGACCAATGGAATAGAATTGAAGACCCAGAAATGGACCCATACACCTATGGTCACTTGATCTTTGACAAAGGAGCTAAAACTATCCAGTGGAAAAATGGCAGCCCTTTCAACAAATGGTGCTGGCTCTACTGGTGTTGAGCTTGTAGAAGGATGCAAATTGATCCATCTTTATCTCTTTGTAAAATTCCAAGTGGATCAAGGATCTCCACATAAAACCAGATACACTGAAACTTATAAATAGATGAGAAAGTGGGTAACAGCCTAGAGCACATGGACACAAGGAAAAATTACCTGAACAGAACACCAATAACCCATTCACTAAGATCAAAAATTAAAAAATGGTACCTCATAAAATTGCAAAGCTTCTGTAAGGGAAAGGAACACTTTCAATGGAACAAATCAGTAACTGAAAGATTGGGAAAAGATCTTTACCAATCCTACACCTGTTATAGGGCTAATATTAAATATATACAAATAACTCAAGAAGTTAAACACCAGAAACCAAATAACCCTATTTTAAAATGGGGTACAGAGCTAAAAAAAATGTTTTCAACCGAGGAATATCACATGACCGAGAGGCACCTAAAGAAATGTTCAACATCATTATTTATCAGGAAAAAGTAAATAAAAACAACCCTGAGATACTACCTCACACCAGTCAGAATGGCTAAGATCAAAAACTCAGGTGACAGGAGATTCTGGCGATAATGTGGAGAAAGAGGAACACTCCTCCATTGCTGGTGGGATTTCAAGCTTGTACAACCACTCTGGAAATCAGTTTGGTGGTCCCTCAGAAAATTAGACAAAGTACTACCTGAGGACCCAGCTATACCACCCCTGGACATATACCCAAAATATGCTTTAACTTATAATGAGGACACATTCGGGGTTCTCAGAGGGGAAACATGTAAAGGGGATTACATTTGAAATGTAAATAAAGACAATATCTCATATATATATATATATATATATATATATATATATATATATATATATCCATTTGCATGTGGATATTATATATAAAGTACAAGGTAGATGTGGTACTTTCCAGAAACCCAAAGGAGCTTTAAAATAAGTCTCAAATGATGATGCTTGAATTTCTTTCAGAAAGTGAAATAAAAAACACATATGAGGCAGGTGGAGGATGGGAACATGATGGGAGGGATAAGGGGGTTGGTAGCTGGGGATGTTCAGGACTAGGTATGGGAAGTTATAGAAGTGAGGGCCAGAAGGCTAAGATAATGAATGGAAATCAGCTTTTGAAATGGGATGGGGCTTGGGGGAGAACCTTTAGGTAGTGCCAGAGACCTAGGATTGGGAAGCCTCCCAAGAGTCTCTGGGTTTAACTTTAGCTGGTGCTACTAGTGGTGGGGATATAGATTCTGAAATAGCCATTTCCTGTAGCCAGGCCTGACTCACAGTGAAGTTATAAGAATACAGGTATACCCACAAAACTTATGACATGAAATTTGTCCTGTATAGGAGAAATGCAGAGACAAAGATGGACTAAAAATGAAGAGATGGGCCATCCAATAACTGGCCCAACCTGAGACACATCCCATGGGCATGTACCAGAATCTCACAATATTAATGATTCCTTGTTATGCTTACAGACAGGAGTCTAGCATAACTGTCTTCTGAGAGGATCCACCAAGAAGCTGACTGAAACTGATTCAGAGCCCTACAGCCAAAGATTGGCCTGAGCTTGAGGAGTCTCATGGAAGGGTTGTGAAAAGTATTGAGGCTCCTGACAGGGAGAGGAACTCCACAGGAAAAGGAAGACCAACACAGTCAAGTAACCTGTATAATTGGTTTCTTGTAGAATGAAACACTAACCAAAGAGCATAAAGGGATTGAATCTAGGCCCCTCACACACATAAATAGCAGATGTGAAACTTGGCCTTAATATAGATACCACCAACAACTGGAACAGGAATGTGTTGCCTGCCTGTTTATCCTGTTTTTCTAACTGGGCTCTCTTGTGGGGCATCTTTGGGAAAACATGTGCCAAGTCCAGCACAGACTTAATGTGCCAGGTTTGAGAGATACCAAGGAAAGGCCTTCAACTTCTCAAAGGAGATGGGGAGGGGTGAAAGTGGGTTGGACTATATGAGAGGATACTAGCCAATGTGAAGCAGCAATGGGATGTAAATTGAGTAAATAAGGTAATAAATGGAAAAAAAGAGAAAGAAAAAAAACTAGGAACTTAGATTGGATTTTCAGTGATAAAAAGCAAACCTTCATGGGAAAAGAAGCAAGACTTCCTTTGGCAAAGTAAATGAACCTGTATGCATGAGAAGCAAGTTTCATTGTATAGTATTTTTTCCTAAGTAACATGCCAGCATTTGGGACTAATACATGTGGAAATAAGACACAAAATGCAGCATGATATATTATTTTTGTTCAGGTATTTTATTTTTTTCTAGGACAAGCACACATCTCCTATTTCTACTAAAATTAATGTCTGACAATTGACAATTAAATATGGGTTATAAACCCCATAGATTTGAGATAAAAATGTCTGAAAACTCTCCAAATAAAATGAATTATTTTGTTTGAGACAGCCACCTCATTAAAAGAAAAAAAAATCAAGAACATGGACATTTGGATCATATTTGATCCTCCATCACATCAAAAATACAGCAAATACTTCTTGAAATAATTTGAATTTTTGTGATTACTGGCTTCCTTTATCATTTCTTATTTCCTTTCTCAAGGAGCACAGAGTTGTGAAACAGTTCTTTGCATCACATACTCAAATTGGTATGCAGCTATAGTATGAGCAGCAACATATTGCATGGCAATCTAACCACCTCAAACTCCATAGTGCTCATATTATGCTAGTGGGCTGTTTTGGTAATTCTCCAACCCAAATATGCCCCGGCAATGAAAGCACAACTCAATTAATATGAATACAAGCTGTGTACCTAGATTAGCCAGATCTACCACTACAGTACCATCCTCTCCATTTGAGACTCCCTTATAACTTGTGGTTTCTCAAGGCCTTGTGCTTCTGCTCTGCTTTCCAGCCACCATTTCCTGTCTCATCCTCTCTCTCTCTCTCTCTCTCTCTCTCTCTCTCTCCAACCCCTCCTTCTTCTCTCTCCCAACATTCAGCTCCATATTTCCTTCCCCTGCACATCACTAGCTCAAGCCTTTATTTTACCAATCAAGATGGGACTGTGGTTTACATGAAATTACCTGAGTTCTGATTCATTCTTTGTTCTTAGCCCCTCCCCTATTTGTAACATCAAGTTACAAATAGCACTAGGGCTATCCTCAACAGTGGGTTAAAAAAGATGTTAAGCATATTCCAAGAAAACAGAATATTGTTGGCTGTTAGGAGAGTTAAAAAGAATGTTTGTCATTTGGACTGTCATTCTCAGCAGCTGAATGGCAGAGAACAAGGATCCTTAGGATCCCTAAAGATTAACAGTAATGGAGAAAAGGTAGGAAAGCTTACAGCCAAAATTTCTTTGACCCGTCTCAACCAGACCCGAGAGTCCACAAAAGAAATGTGAAGAGAAGTACAAATGCAGTCTAGAAGATAACAGGTCACAAATGTGACTACCAGCATCAGGATGGTGTGGGCTGCTCTAGTCTCAGCATGAAATCTGAGCTTCTGATTTGGGGATTGAATATGCTGCAATCTTTGGTGGTGTCTGTTCAGGAGAATCACCATGGAGACACTGCTCCAGATGATGATGCTGATGAACACTGCATCATGGGCAAATGACAAGATGCGCATGCCTATACTGAAACCAGTAGTGGAGCAAACCCACTTGCTTTTAGTATTGGTATCATTATGTGTTTTCTGGGGACCACTGACTTTCATTGGAATGTGAGCATTATTTAAGACACTGAACAACCAACAACTATAACAAGTATACCTCACAAATTTGGGGGCTCTTCCATGGAGCATCACCCTACCCCAGGTACCAGGAGCAAGAGTGACAAGCTGATAAGTGCTCAGAGAGCAGGTGGAGCACATGTTTGTACTTCGAGCCACCAACCAAATGAAGTACCCAAGTTTACATTTTAGGTCAGTTGGGAACTCCCTTGGAATAAAAACTCTTATATTGTTTGGAAATGCAAAGAGGAGAATCAAGGTATTGCCCAAAGCTAAGTTGGCTAGAATGACTTTTATGGGTCTCTGTTGAGATCCATTCAAGAATGGAGATAAATTATGGACAAACAGAAAAATGTTGACTACAGTTCCAACCCCAACCTGGCAAAGCAAGAGGATCTGAAGAGCCACTTCCACTGTGGTTTTCACAGATTTATTCTGCGACAACATGGAGACAACTTCATTAGACAACGGAATAATGATCAGGTTGGCAGTGCTGTTTGACTCTTCTCAAATCCTGACCTTTCCAATTGATTTAAAGTCTTTTATTCCCACAAGAAAGGCAGCAGTACTTTATCTCAGTATGGTCATGTTGATTGGAAGCAGTGCATGAACATTGATCCAGAATATCAACTTCACAACTATTTTACTTTGTCTTTCCTCATGATGGATCTCTGTGTTTAATGCAACACTATTTCTGTTGGTCAACAACATGACACACAATTTAACACAGTATGGTCTCTGCATATTTATAAATGGACATTTATGAACAAGAGTGCAGTTTTGTTTGAGTAGAATTCAGCATTTTCCTTATGTTCTAATAATGTATTAAGAAGTACAAATTTGTTTTGGGGAATGTGGTTCTGGATCTAACACCATCTATTGACCTTTATGACACTTCTTTCCTGTATTTCCTGTCATTCATGCCAGCAAAGCATTCATACACACAAAATAAAATAAGTACATTTTAAAACATATAATACAGGGCTGGAGAGACGGCTCAGCAATTAAGGGCACTTGTTGCTGATCCAGAGGACCTTAGTTCACTTTCCACCACCCACATCACAGCTCTCAACTGTTAGTAAATCCAATTAATGGCATGTGGTACTTACTACCATACCTGCAGGCAAAACACAAATGAGTAAAAATTAAATAAATAAAAATTTAAAGAACAAAATACAAATTTAATAAGTATACGTCATAAAAAATGTAACTGAAGTACTTTCCCTAAAATAATCCATCTAGTTTTGATAAATTTTTACATTCTTCACCATATCGATTGTATGCAAAATATTTCTGGAAATGTCACTCTTATTCTGTCCATATAGAAGAACCTTGATTTACACATATATCATATATGTGGGACAAAAGTCTGTGGAGCCGAAGTATATTATTAATTTATAAATTTTCTAACTTCATCTGTTTTTCTAAGGAATTAGGTGCTGTACACATAATTGATTCATCTGCAGTTTTTGTCATCCACAACTGAAACCATTAAAACAATTACAGTTTAATTCTTTGCACACAAAGACTTTTTGAAACTGAGTTTTAGAAAGATCATGTTTAGTCTGAAACTTACTTGGTTTATTTTGCTGTCCATAGGAAAAAATAAGCATTCATCTTACAGTTAAAAACCTGTCCTCTCACATATACTCATCACATGGAAGGAATTTTTCAGATGAATCCTGAGCCATGGAATATACATTTCTTTAGTCTAAGGACATGACTGACAAGATTAGGTAAACTGTGGAGACAAAAATGAAGTCAATCTAATTATTAATGTTGGTTCTACAAAACACCATTAATAGCAGAAGAAAGAAATGAAGCCTAAGCAAAAATCTACAATTGCAGGAATCTCACCTACATTCATCAATGATGGTGATGCTCACAGGAATGAAGGCCTGCTTCTGAGTGTTACTTCAGAAACACAGTTCTGAATTCCATGCCCTTTGATGAACTTTTCTGCAGAGCTATTTCCTAAGACAGATCCAAAGAAATCTTTACCTGCCCTATATTTTCAATGAAGTTGTGTGCTGATCACTGATTGAAGCCAGATATCAGAGTTCCTAAAGAGACAGTGTCTGGTCCTGACATCACTCAGAGAGCCCATTACTGTGTTACCTGTTGTATTATTTATTGTGTCTGTGTGGGGATGTTGCAATACCTCTAATGAAAGAAAAAACGTTTATCCCCAGAGCAAATCATCATTTTCACTACTGGTAATTAAGGATGATTCCAGGAGTTTGTTAATGATTAGTCATGTTTCCTTTGAGAGATTCTGAATTGATGTTGTCATCAAGAGTAGAAAGACACACTCCAGAGGAGATCAAGAAATTTCTTACATGTATTTCCTGGGGGGCAGGGCGCAGGGCATTATACCTTATCCCTTTCTTCTTGCAAAATCATCCTAATATCACATCCTTTCAGATGGACCATCAATATGTGATGTGTAGTCTTGTATATTTCCATTTATACTCAAAGACTTTGTAGTGTGACAAACTGAAAAATTGAAGCCCATGTGTCCTCTGTAAATCCTTGGATTATTCCAGTATCTATTTGTTTTCAGGTAGATCATGATTCATTTTCTGAGAAAGTCATGGAGAGTTATTAGAAGCATAACAGACTGTGGGTTTTTTCTATGTATTTTTATAGATACTAAATGAATTATTCACATATAGGCAAGTATAGTATTAAGTAGTCATCAATTAATATTGAGAATTAGCCATTTTTGTTGTAGCTGTATTCACAACATTCATGATATCAAAAGATCTTAAAGATCAATCAGGTGATGTATGGATAATGATAGTATAGTATGTGTATACCATGGAATATTATTTATCTCTTAAGCAAAATGTAATTATTAAGTTTGTAGGTAACGGATGGTTGAGAAGCCATCATTCTGCATATTGTAACCCACAACTTAATACAAACATTTCTCGTAAAAGGAACTTTCATTTGTTTCAGGTAATAGTAATGCTTCTGTCTGTTACACTAGGCATTGTCGTGGAAACTTCCAGCCTTTATACAGTCTTATCTAGGCCTAGAATATTTTAAGCCTCTGAGACTTACTGCTTTTGATGTTCTTATTGTTCTTTGTGCTTTTTTTTTTTTTTTTTTTTTTTTTTTGGTTGTTTCAAATCAACCATTCCAGCTCAAATTTCTCTTCAAACTGATTGATTCAATCTTATTTCTTCTGAATGACTCTGCCTGGCCTCAAACTAAATCGGGTAATATATTCGAATCTTCAGGCTTCTTCTCATTTTCTGTCTCATTCTGTCTTCACCTATGTCTAACATATTCATTGTTTTTTTTTTCAATTTTTTTATTAGATACTTTTTCATTTACATTTCCAGTGCTATCCCGAAAGTATCCTTTACTCTTCACGCACTCGGCTCCACTACCCACCCATTCCCACTTCTTGGCCCTGGCATTCCCCCGTACTGGGGTATATAAAGTTTGCAAGATCAAGGGGCCTCTCTTCCCAACGATGGCCAACTAAGCCATCTTTTCCTACATATGCACCTACAGATATGAGCTCTGGGGGTACTGGTTAGTTCATATTGTTGTTCTACCTATAGGGCTGCAGACCCCTTCAGCTCCTTGGGTACTTTCTCTAGCTCCTCCACTGGGGGCTCTGTGTTCCATACTATAATGACTGTGAGCATCCACTTCTGTATTTTCCAGGCACTGGCATAGACTCAGAAGAGATAGCTACAGAAGGGTCCCTTCAGCAAAATCTTTCTGGTATATGCAATAGTGTCTGCGTTTGGTGGCTGATTATGGGATGGATCACCAGGTGGGGCAGTCTCTGGATGGTCCATCTTTTGTTTCAGCTCCAAACTTTGTCTCTGTAACTCCTTCTATGGGTGTTTTGTTCCCAATTCTAAGGAGAAATGAATTATCCATACCTTTGTCTTCCTTCTTCTTGATTTTCTTGTGTTTTGCAAATTGTATCTTGGGTATTGTAAGTTGCACTCATCAGTAAGTGCATAGCAAGTGACTTCCTCTATGATTGGGTTACCTCACTCAGGATGATATCCTCCAGGTACATCCATTTGCCCAAAAATTGTATAAATTCATTGCATTTAATAGCTGAGTAGTACTTCATTGTGTAAATGTATGACATTTTCTGTATTCATTCCTCTGTTGAGGGATATCTGGGTTGTTTCCAGCTTCTGGCTATTATAAATAAGGCTACTATGAACATAGTGGAGGATGAGTCCTTATTACCAGTTGGAACACCTTCTGGGTATATGCCCAGGAGAGGTATTGCTGTATCTTCTGGTAATACTACGTTCAATTTTCTGAAGAACTGCCAGACTGATTTCCAGAGTGGTGGTACAAGCTTTCAATCCCACCAGCAATGGAGGAGTGTTCCTCTTTCTCCACATCCTCGCCAGTATCTGCTGTCATATGAATTTTTGATTGTAGCTATTCAGAGTGGTATAAGGTGGAATCTCAAGGTTGTTTTGATTTGCATTTCCCTGATGATTAAGGGAACATTTTTTCAAGTGTTTCTCAGCCCTTTGGTATTCATCAGTTGAGAATTCTTTGTTTAGTTCTGTACCCCATTTTTAATGGGGTTGTTTGAATTTCTGGAGTACAGCTTCTTGATTCTTTGTATGTATTGGATATTAGTCCCCTATCAGATTTAGGATTGGTAAAAATACTTTCCCAATCTGTTGGTGGCCTTTTTGTTTTACTGACAGTATCTTTTCCCTTAAAAAATATTTTTAACTTTGTGAGGTCCCATTTGTCAATACTTGTTCTTACAGCACACGCCATTACTGTTCTGTTTAGGAATTTTTCCTCTGTACCCATATCTTAGAGGCTTTTCACCACTTTCTCCTGTATAAATTTCAAGGTCTCTAGTTTTATATGGAGTTCTTTGATCCACTTAGACTTGAGCTTTGTACAAGGAGAAAAGAATGGATTAATTCACAGTCTTCTACACGATAACCACCAGTTGTGCCAGCATCATTTGTTGAAAGAGCTGTCTTTTTTCCACTGGATGATTTTTACCCCCTTGTCAAAGATAAAGTGACCATAGGTATGTGGGTTCATTTCTGGGTCTTCAATTCTATTCCATTGATATACCAGTCTGTCGCTGTACCAGTACCATGCAGATTTTATCACAATTGCTCTGCAATACAGCTTGAGGTCAGGCATGGTGATTCCACCAGATGTTCTTTTATCATTGAGAAGAGTTTTTTGCTATCCTAAGTTTTTTGTTATTCCAGATGAATTTGCAAATTGCCCTTTCTAACTCAGTGAAGAATTGAGTTGGACTTTTGATGGGGATTACATTGAATCTGTAGATAGCTTTTGGCAAAATAGTCGATTTGACTATATTAATCCTGCCAACCCATGAGCATGGGAGATCTTTCTATCTTCTGAAATCTTCTTCAATGTCTTTCTTCAGAGACTTGAAATTTTTATCATACAGATATTTCACTTTCTTAGATAGAGCCACACCAAGGTATTTTATATTATTTGTGACTATTGTGAAGGGTGTTGTTTCCCTAATTTCTTTCTCATAATGTTGATCCTTTGTGTAGAGAAAGGCCATTTATTTGTTTGAGTTAATTTTATAACCAGGTACTGCATGTAAGCTGTTTATCAAGTTTAGGAGTTCTCTGTTGGAATTTTTAGGGTCACTTATATATACTATCATATCATCTGCAAATAGTGATATTTTGACTTCTTTCTTTCCAATTTGTATCTCCTTGACCTCCTTTTGTTGTCTAATTGCTCTGGCTAGGACTTCAAGTACTATATTGAATAGGTAAGGAGAAATTGGCAGCCTCCTCTATTCCTTGATTTTAGTGGGATTGTTTCAAGTTTCTCTCCATGTAGCCTTCTGTTGGTTACTGGTTTGCTATATATTGCTTTTATTATATTTAGGTATGGGCCTTGAATTTCTGATTTTTCCAAGAATTTTATCATGAAGAGGTGTTGGATTTTGTCAAATGCTTTTTCAGCATCTAAGAAAATGAGAATGTGATTTTTGTCTTTGAGTTTGTTTATATAGTGGATTATGTTGATGGATTTCTGTATATTAAACCATCCATGCATCCCTGGGATGAAGCCTACTTGGTCATGATGGATGATCATTTTGATGTGTTCTTGGATTCAGCTTGTGAGGATTTTATTGAATATTTTTTCATCAATAATCATAAGGGAAATTGGTCTGAAGTTCTCTATCTTTGCTGGGTCCTTATGTGGTTTGGGTATCAGAGTAGTTGTGCCATCGTAGAATGAATTGGGTAGAGTACCTTCTGTTTCTATTTTGTGGAATAGTTTGAGAAGAACTGGAATTAGGTCTTCTTTGAAGGTCTGATAGAAGTCAGTACTAAACACATCTGGTCCTGGGCTTTTTTTTTTGTTGGGAGACTATTAATGACTGCATCTATTTCTTTAGGGAATATAGGACTGTTTAGGTAATTAATCTGATCCTGATTTAACTTTGGTACCTGGTATCTGTCTAGATATTTGTCCATTTCATACAGGTTTTCCAATTTTGATGAGTATAGCCTATTTTAGAAGGATCTGATGGTATTTCAGATTTCCTCATGATCTGTTATTATGTCTCCCTGTTCATTTCTGATTTTGTTCATTAGGATGCTGTCCCTGTGCCCACATGAATGTTGGCTTTGTACTATTTATGTTGTTATTGAAAATCAGCCTTAACCCATGATGATCTGATAGGATGCATGGGACAATTTCAATATTTTTTTATCTGTTGAGGCCTGTTTTGTGACCAGTTATATAGTCAGTTTTTAAGAAGGTACGATGAGGTGCGGAGAAGAAGGTATATCCTTTTGTTTTAGGATAAAATGTTCTGTAGATATCTGTTAAATCCATTTGTTTCATAACTTCTTTTAGTTTCACTGTGTCTCTGCTTAGTTTCTGTTCCAGGATCTGTCCTTTGATGAGAGAGGGGTGTTAAAGTCTCCCACTATTATTGTGTGAGGTGTAATGTGTGCTTTGAGTTTTACTAAAGTTTCTTTAATGAGTGTAGCTGCTCTTGCATTTGGAGCATTGATATTCAGAATTGAGAGTTCATCTTGGAAGATTTTAACTTTGATGTATATGAAGTGCCCCTCCTTGCATTTTTTGATAACTTGGGGTTGGAAGTCGATTTTATTTGATATTAGAATGTCTACTCCAGCTTGTTTCTTCAGACTTTTTGCTTGGAAAATTATTTTTCAGCCTTTCACTCTGAGGTAGTGTCTGTCTTTTTCCCTGAGATGGGTTTCCTTTAAGCAGCAAAATGTTGGGTCCTTTTTGTGTGGCCAGTCTGTTAGTCTATGTCTTTTTATTGAGGAATTGAGTCCATTGATATTAAGAGATATTAAGAAAAAGTAATTGTTGCTTCCTGTTATTTTTGTTGTTATCATTTGGATTCTGTTCTTGTGGCTGTCTTATTTTAGGTTTGTTTAAGGATTACTTCCTTGCTTTTTCTAGGGCATAGTTTCTGTCCTTGTATTGGTGTTTTCCCGTTATTATCCTTTGAAGGGCTGGATTTGTGGAAAGATATTGTATGAATTTGGTTTTATCATGGAATACTTTGGTTTCTCCATCTATGGTAATTGAGAGTTTTGCTGGGTATAGTAGTCTGGGCTGGCATTTGTGTTCTCTTAGATTCTGTATAACCTCTGTCCAGTGGAAATGGGACTGTTTAGATCATTAACTGATCCTGATTTAACTTTGGTCCCTGGTATCTGTCTAGGAAGTTGCTCACTTCATCTAGGTTTTCCAGTTTTGTTGAGTACAGCCTTTTGTAATAGGATCTGATGATGTCTTGGATTTCCTCAGGATCTGTTGTTATGTCTTCTTTTTCATTTCTGATTTTGTTAATCAGGATATTGTCCATGTGTCCTCTAGTTAGTCTGGCTAAGAGTTTATCTATCTTGTTGATTTTCTCAAAGAACCAGCTCCTGGTTTGGTTGATTCTTTGAATAATTCTTTTTGTTTCCACTTAGTTGATTTTAGCCCTAAGTTTGATTATTTCCTGCCATCTACTCCTCTTTGGTGGATTTGCTTCCTTTCATTCTAGAACTTCTAGGTGTGCTGTTAGGCTGCTGGTGTATGCTCTCCCTACTTTCTTTTTGGAGGCACCCAGGGCTATACATTTTCCTCTTAGGACTGCTCTTCTTGTGTCCCATAAGTTTGGGTATGTTGTGTCTTCATTTTCATTAAACTCTAAAAAAGTCTTTAATTTTTTTATTTCTTCCTTGACCAAGGTATTGAGTGGATTGTTGTTCAGTTTCCAAGTAAATGTTGGCTATCTATTATTTATGCTGTTATTGAAGATCAGCATTAGTCCATGGTGATCTGATAGGATGCATGGAATACTTTCAATATTTTAGTATCTGTTGAGGCCTTTTTTGTGACCAATTATATGGTCAAGTTTGGAGGAGGTACCATGAATTACTGAGAAGAAGGTATATCCTTTTGTTTTAGGATAAAATATTCGTAGATATCTGTTAAATCCATTTGTTTCATAACTTCTCTTAGTGTCCATATGTCTCTATTTAGTTTCTGTTTCCAGGATCTGTCCATTGGTGAGAGTGGGCTGTTGAAGTCTCCCACTGTTATTGTGTGAGGTGCAATGTGTGCTTTGAGCTTGACTAGTTCCTTTAATGACTGTAGCTGCCCTTGCATTTGGAGCATAGATATTCAGAATTGAGAGTTCATCTTGGTAGATTTTAACTTTGATGTGTATGAGGTGTATCTCATCTTTTTTGATAACTTTGCATTGGAAGTCAATTTTATTCGATAACATAATGGCTACTCCAGCTTGTTTTTTCAGACCATTAGCTTGGAAAATTGTTTTCCAGCCTTTTATTCTGAGGTAGTGTCTGTCTTTGTCCCTGAAGTGTGTTTCTGGTGAGCAGCTAAACGTTGGGTCCTGTTTGTGTAGCCAGTCTATTAGTCTATGTCTTTTGATTTGGGAATTGAGTCCATTGATGTTAAGAGAAATTAAAGAAAAGTAATTGTTGCTTCCTGTGTTTTTTTTTTTTTTTTGGATTTGTTGTTGTTGTTGTTTTTAAAGTTGGAATTTTGTTCTTGCAGCTGTTTTCTTTTAGGTTTGTTGAATGATTATTTTCTTGCTTTTTCTAGGGTGTAGTTTCCTTCCTTGTGTTGGTGTTTTCCCTTTATTATCCTTTCAAGGGCTGGATTCGTGGAAAGATATTGTGTGAATTTGGTTTTATCATGGAATACTTTGGTTTCTATATCAATGGTAATTGAGAGTTTTCCTGGGTATAGAAGCCTGAGCTGGCATTTGTGTTCTCTTAGTGTCTGTATAACATCTGTCCAGGATCTTCTGGCTTTCATAGTCTCTGGTGAGAAGTCTGAAGTAATTCTAATAGGCCTGCCTTTATATGTTACTTGACCTTTTTCCCTTACTGCTTTTAAGATTCTATCTTTATTTAGTGCATTTGTTGTTCTGATTATTATGTGTCTGGAGGAATTTCTTTTCTGGTCCAGGCTATTTGGAGTTCTGTAGGCTTCTTGTATGTTCATGGGCATCTCTTTCTTTAGGTTTGGGAAGTTTTCTTCTATAATTTTTGTTGATGCCCTTTAAGTAGAAAATCTTCATTCGCATCTACTCCTATTATCCATAGTTTTGGTCTTCTCATTGTGTCCTGTATTACCTGGATGTTTTGAGTTAAGGCCTTTTTGCATTTTGCATTTTCTTTGATTGTTGTGTCCATGTATTCTATGGAATCTTCTGCATCTGAAATTCTCTCTTCCATCTCTTGTGTTCTGTTGCTTATGCTTGCATCTATGGTTCTAGATTCCTTTCCTAGGGTTTCTATCTCCAGAGTTGTCTCCCTTTGCGTTTTTTTTTTAAAATTGTTTCTACTCCCCTTTTTAGATCCTGGGTGGTTTTGTTCAATTCCATCACCTGTTTTGTTGTAGTTTCCTGTAATTCTTTAGGGGATTTTTGTGTTTCCTTTTTAAGGACTTCTATCTGTTTAGCAGTGTTCTTCTGTATTTCTTTAAGTTATTAATGTTCTCCTTAAAAACTTCTACCACCATCATGAGATATGACTTTAAATCTGATTCTTATTTTTGGGTGTATTGGGGTATCCAGGACTTGCTGTGGTGGGTGTACTGGGTTCTGATGATGCCCAATGGTCTTGATTTCTGTTAGTAAGATTCTTTTGTTTGCCTTTCACCATCTGGTAATCTCTGGTGTTAGATGTTCTATCTGTCTTTGGCTGCAGCTTGTTACTCCTGTGATTCTGTTAGCCTCTCTCAGCACTCCTGAGAGTCCAATTCTCACCTGAGTCACAGTGGTCAGAGCACTCTCTACAGGTAAGGTCTCCTCTTGCAGGGAAGGTGTCCAGAAGTCTGGAGCTCAGATCCACCTGTTGAGTCCTGAAGTTAGAGCCCTCCCTAGAGGCTGACTCTCTTCTGGCAAGGAAAGTGCCCAGGGGTCTGGGTCTCAGCTCCGCCTCCTGGCTAAGGATGAAGGCCCAGAGGGACCCTGTCCAAGAAGCTCTGTTGCTTCTGTCGCCCATGTGCTCTTCACTGGTCACGACGTTCTGGGTGTGCTAGGGGTCCTGTAGCATGGAGAGTCCTCTGGGGCCCTCGGCACCCTTCTCCGGGTTCATGGGCTGGCCCTGACCAGAAGGAATCCCAGCCTCTGGTCAGGCGGGGTTCCTTTGTCCCTGTTCCTGCTGTCACAATACCCTCCGGGATACTTTGGAGCTGATGTTGCATTCCTCTCACCTGTGATCCAAAAGTCTTGAGTATGCAAGGGGTTCTATGGCATGGATAGTCCTCTTTCGCCCTTGGCACCCTCTGCCAGGTTCACGCGGAAGAGTTGGTATGAGATTATTTAATTCCTGTTTTTCCATTATTGTAATTACACTTCTTGGGTTGCAATTTGCCTTCTTTTTATTTCTGGGTTAAGAATATATATTCTTAATTACTTATTCTATTTATTTACATTCCAAATATTGCCCCTCTTACTAGCCTCTGGTTTGTAGAATTCTTCTCCCATCCTCTATTTCCATTGCCTCTGAGATGGTGACCTCCTGTGTATCCCCCTGTCCACCACGTGCTCACCCTACTACTGGACCCAAGATTATTTGGCGGGAATTGGGTTCCCTCCCTCTTTTTATGTCGGAACTAGTAAAATTGAGCTTTGATCAGAATAACTGTCTTGGCTACATTTCTTTCTCTCGCCACCTAGCCCCTCTTCTCTTCCAGGTTTCCAAAATGCCTTTCCAGGCTAGAACCCAGATTGTGGTCTGCTGGCCGGACACAACATCCCCCCACCCTGGGGTATCAAGTTCCTACAGGCACATTGTCCCCCACTGATTCCAGATAAGGCATCCCATATGTGACAGAGACCTCAGACCAGTCCATGCATACTCTTTAGTTGGCTGTTCACTTTCTAGAAGCTCCCAGTGGACCATGTTAGTTGATACTGTTGATCTTCCCATGAGGTTGCCACACCTTTCAGTTCCTGAACTGCTTCCTCTAACTCTTCTGTAGGGATCCTCAACATCTGAAAGTGCTTGGCAGTGAGTATCTGCATCTACCATAGTCAGCCTCCAGGTAGACCCTCCCAGAGGACAGCCATACTATGCTTCTGACAGCAAGCACAACGTAGCATAGTTGGGGAATTGTCAGGGATTGGTGCCCACCATGGGATGTATTCCTAGTTGGGCTGATCACTGGTTGGCCATTCCTTCAATCTCTGCTCCACTTTTGTCCCCACATTTCATTAGGCAGAAGGAATTTTTGGTCAAAAATTTTATAAGTGAGTTGGTGTCCCCATCCCTCCACTGGAAGTCCTGTCTGACTACCAGAATTGGTCTCTTCATGTTCCATAACCCCACTCTTGGGCATTTCAGCTAAACTAAACTACATTAGTATCTGGAGTCTTCCCCTACCCCAGGTCTCTGGGACTTCCTATAGGTTCTCCACACCCACCAACCCAGGCAAATACATATTTCCACTCATTCTCCTGGAACTCTGGGCCTCTCTGACCTTCTCTTCTCATACCTGATACTGCCCCTGCTCTCCTCTCCCTCCCCTTCCCATTCCCTTCCCCTCCTTTTCACCACCCAGATGACTCTTTCCTTCTGTCTCACATGACTACTTTGTCATCCTTCTATGTGGGACTTTACTCACCCTTACTTGGGCCTTCCCTCTAGGTTAACTTCTTAGGTTATGTGGGGTATATCATGGGCATTCTATATTATATAGGAATATTGGGTTATCAGATAGTATTTTCTAGTTCCATTCATTTGCCTGCAAAATTCATGATGTCCTTGCCTCTAATAGCTGAATAGTATTCTGTTCCATAAATGAACCATATTTTCTGTATCCATTCTTTGTTTGAGGAACATCTGGGTTGTTTCTGGTTACTGGCTATTACAAATCAGGCTGCTACAAATATAGTGGAACACATGTCAGGTAGAATTAGTTCCAGTTTTCTGGGTGGTTGTACAAGTTTGCAATCTGACCAGCAACGAAAAAGTTTTCCCATTTCTCAGTATCCTCACCAGCATGTGCTGTCACCTGCTTTTTTTTTTTTTTTTGAGCATGAAAATGGAGCAGAAATTTAATTCTAATTTTTTATTACTCATTCCATTCACTTACATCTCAAATGATATCCCAATTCCCAGTTATGCCTCCACATGCCCTCCATCTCACATCCTTGAGTTTTTGATCTGAGCCATTTTGATTGGTATAAGGTGGAATCTCATTCTCATTTTCATTTTCATTTCCCTTATGACTAAGAACATTTCTTTAATTGTTTCCCAGCAATTCAAGATCTTCTATTGAGAATTTACTGTTTATCTCTGTACCTCATTTTTAAATTATGTTATTTGGGTTTTGAGAGTGTTTGTTTTGTTTTGGGTTTTGGGTTTTTGTTTGTTTGTTTGTTTGATTTTAGTCTAACTTCTGTAGCTCCTTATATATTCTGAATAATAGCACACTGTCAGATGTAGGATCAGTGAGGATCTTTTTCTAATCTGTAGGCTGTTTTGGTATATTGACAGTGGCTTTTACCTTCCAGAAGATTTTCAGATTCAAGAGGTCCCATTTATCACTTGTTGATCTTGGAGCCTGAACCACTGCTGAGCTCTATTATGGTGTTTAAATAAAATAGGTCTATCTTAATTTACTCTTTCTATATGCATGCGGCTTTTAATAGTCTGTCTTCATTCCCCATGATTATTATTTAGATTATTAATTTGTAAGTGGTCTTCGTTTTCTGGTAATTTATTTGCTGTTCAAGATTCGTATGCCTTTACAGCCATTGCCTTCCTTAGTTCAGAATATTTTCTTGTATAATGTTATTGAATATTTCTTTTGGACCTCTGTGATATGGTTCTTCTTCTATTTTTATTATGCTTTTAAAAATTTAGACAATATTTTATTTGTTTTTTATTAATGTTATTTTTATTAATCATTCCATTTATTTACATCTCAAATGATATCCCACTTCCAACTTACCCCTCCACAGCCCACCATCCCACAAAAACCTTCTGCCCCTTCACATTTGCATCTATGACGGTGCTCCCCCACCCACTAACCCTCTCCTGTCCCACCACTCTAGTATCCTCCTATATTGGGGCATCAAATCTACATAGGTCCAACAGTGTCAGCTTCCATTGATATCAGACATTGAAATCCTCTGCTACACATGTATCTGGAGCCATGGATCCCTCCCTGTACACTCTCTGGTTGGTGGTCTAGCCCACTGGAGTACTGGGTGGTAGAGACATCTGACACTGTTCTTTTTGTTGGGGTTTTAATTCATTGTGTTCCCAATTTCCTGGATGTATTTTTGTCAGAAATTTTTAGATTTATAATGTTTTACCAGTGAATCTGGGGTTATTATAACTATTAGTATTTATTATATCTTCAATGCCAAAGAGTCTCTCTTCTGCTTCTTGTATTTTATTGGGGATGCTTGTATCTGTACTTCCTGTAACTTTCCTAGATATTTTATTTCCAAAATACTCTGTGTTTTCATTGTTTTACTTCCATTTTCATGTATTGAACAGAATTATTAACTTACAAACTTTTCAGTCTTTTGTGGATTTCTTTAAATGAAATATTGATTTCTTCACATTTTTCTCTTTTTGGGGGGGGGATTTGTTCATTTTCTCATTAAGGACCTCTATCATTTTCATAAAGCTCAAAAACTTGGTTTAAAGGTCTTTCCTTTGTTTTGTGATTCACCTCTGTTATAATTTTTATTGCTTACTATAGTAGAACAGTTGAGCTCTGCTGGTGACATATTGCCTTTGCTGCTGTTGACTGTGTTCTTACACTGGCATCTATGCTTGGATTTTGTGTGATTATAGTTCTAGGTACCAATTTCTGAGGTTACCATTGTTGGATGGATATTTTGTTATTTGTTTTCTGTTTCTTCTCTGATCTTCAAGTCATTGTCTGTTTGATCATGACATCTCCACTCAAGTTGAGGTTTGGAATTCTGTCTCTGGTCAAGTAGCACCATGCAACTTTGTGCCTGAAATACAGTGATAGAAAGGAAGGGCAAATTGGCGATTTAATGAGCAGGAACTGAGTGTTAACTATGGGAAAGTGGCTTACCTACAATCTGGTGGATTGTTTGGCCTTTGGTAGAGGAGGGGGTCTCTACTCATGTTAGGTTAGAGACACAGAGAGGAGGTGAGGGAAGGGATTTGTGGAATGGTAGCATTGAGTGCGTGGGGGGATTTTTAAATAAGTGATCTACATGGAAGTTTGACAGCCAGTGTGGCCTCAGTCAAGCAGAAGTTTCCTGACCAAATTGAGAACTGTGAAACAGTGAAGAGGAATATGGTGGGTAGGTAGTGAAAGCATAAAGAGATCCAGGCTGGCAGTTTACCTTGAGTTCTGGTGACTGGTATGGCCTTAGGTCATGTGGAATGCCAGAATTCAAGTTGGGAACTGGGACTCAGTGATGAGGAAGAGAGGGGAGATCGAAGGAAGGGTGTGTGGGCATGGAAAAACAGAGGAATGGACCATGGGTGTGCAGCCCACATGGGGTTTTTGTGGTTTGTGTGGTCTCTTGGAGAAGATAATTCTAGCCAAATTCTTTGGATGAAAAAATCCTACCTCTATAGGTGCAGCCAAATTAGGATGCCCACAGGATGGAGACTAGCTCAATAAAATTCATATATAACCTTTCCTTTAGTGCCTCTTATATTGGATATGGTCTCTGGGTGTCTCCTTGTGAAAGAAAGAATGGGAAGAAAGGCTTACTAGATTGTTAATATTCATCAGTGATATACAGGCAACACAGATGAGCTCAGGACTCCAGGAATCATAAAACAATTGTACCTCATTTTTAAAGCAGTATCTGGATATGATATGCTTCAATATAACATTATAGCATCATATTTAGTATCATTGACAGTGCCTCCATAGAGACGTTGGGCATCCCCAAAAGAGAAATAAACATTTATCACCAGTAAAAATAATATTTAACCTTCATATAGATAAATATTATATCTACCTGTTGGGTAGACATTAATGAGTCGTTGAGAAGATGTTAGGGAATATTTTACATGTTTCTTTGAGGAATATCTCAATCCTTCAAGTTGTTTCAATCAACTTATAGTAGGGAATAATCCATTCTGGATCAAATCATTGGTTTAGTGTATTTGCAGTTGGGTACATCCAATAATAATAGTATTTCAATCTCTTAAACTTAAGGTATCACCAAGTTCTTTGTGAAAGACCATTAGTTATTGGACTAGATACTGATATTTGCTAAGAAGTTACTACACAGTACATTTTCCCTTATGTGCTCCAGAACTGCAGAGTCTGTCAAAGTGCCAATGAAGCCAGTGTTTCAGCCAAGGTCTCTTTATCTGCAGTGATATTATGATGATTTTGGCACTAATGGACTCTTGTACACTTCCAAAGTCTATTAGAATGTCCTTCTTTCTAGCAAATCTTTTATTTACAGAAGCAATCCAGGTTATATAGGCAAGGACATGGATTGAGCAATCATTAAGTGTTTTGAGTTCTGAGTTATACAGGAAGATCAAGATTTATTAGTTAATAAGAGCATTCCCTTCACCCCATTCTTGAACTTCTATTAATTCCCGGCATTTATAATCAGTTCATTTAACTTAAAAAATCTCCATACTTAGTAGGGAATATGCATGTGATGAGTCAGTGGTCCAGATACTGAATTTCATAAACTGACCACAATTTCTGAACAACTGTGAAATTTTTTTTTTAGAGCACTTTCCCTCAACCCAAACATTACATCACTTTAGAGAAATTTGTATGTGAAGGTTGGAATTTCTGATTGTTTTTTCTCATTATCATACACATAAGTGGTTTTATCACCTGGGATATGGTGTTTTCTTTCTTTTAACTTTATGGATCATTAAATTTTATTTCATTACTTAGTCACTTTATATCTGACTCACTCTCCTCCTCCTGGTCACTACTCTCACAATCTTTCTCCCATCCTCCTTCTTCTTCTCCTCTGAGTGAGTAGGGTAACATAAAAAGGCAGACCTATAAGAATAAAACCCAATTTCTTTTTTTAATTGGTTATTTTATTTATTAACATTTCAAATGTTATTCCCCATCCTAGTTTCCCCTTTTCAAACCCCCTATCCAATACTTCCTCCCTCCTGCTCCTGTGATCTTGCTCCCCACCTACCCACCCACCAGTCCTGCCTCACCAACACATTTTCCAACACTTGGGCATCAAGCCTTCACAGGACAAAGGGCTTCCACTTCCATTGATGCCAGATAAGGCAATCCTCTGCTACATATGCAGCTGAAGCATTGGGTCCTCCATGTGTATTCTTTGGTTAGTGGTTTAGTCCCTGAGAGCTCTGGGGGGAATGGTTGGTTGATATTGTTTTTCTTCCTATAGGGTTGCAAACCCCTTCAGCTCCTTCAGTTGTTCCCCTAATTCCTCCACTGCAGGTCTATTCCTCAGTCTAATGGTTGGCTGTGAGCATCCTCATATGTATTGGTCTTTGGATATTAAGCAAAAACCTTGCAATATCCATTATACACCTCACAAACTATAGGAAGGTCAAGAAGAAGGAGCACCAAAGTGTGGGTGCTTCAGTCCTACTAAGATGGGGGAACAAAGTAATTACAGGTGTTAGAGAAAGAAAAGGACTTTGGGGGGAGGAAGGAAAGGGAGAAAAGGGGGAGCAGGATCAGGTGTGGGAAGAAACAGGGTAGATATACAGAGGGTCAGAAGATTGTATACCCAACTTCTAAATAAAGACGCTAAAAGCCTGAAGAACATCAAAATATATCTTGCACCCTCTTAAAAAAGAAACAGTAATGCCAACCTTGACTGTATACCCAATAAACACTCAATCACCACAGATGGAGAAGATAATTCAAGAAAAATCCAAATTCAAATTCAAACAATACATATAAACTAATCCAGCCCTACAGAAAATACTAGAAGTAAAATTGCAAATCAAGAAGCATAACTACATCCAAGAAAACACAGGAAATAAGTAATTTCATAAGAACAAAACTAAGGGAAGCACACACACGCACACACTCAATAATATAGGAGTAATATTTAAAATGTATGCAGTGGAGACAGTCAAAAAAATCAGCTTAGCCGGGCAGTGGTGGCACATGCTTTTAATCCCTGAATTTGGGAGGCAGAAGCAGGCAGATTTCTGAGTTCAAGGCCAGCCTGGCCTACAGAGTGAGTTTCAGGACAGCTAGGGCTATACAGAGAAATCCTGTCTTGAAAAACCAAAAAACAGGGGGAAAAAAATCCATCACCTTATATGAAAAGAGTGGTTGAGGTTAATGGTGATAAACTTAGATTATAGGATAAAATCACCAAAGAACCTAAGATGGTAGCTGTCAAAGGTTTTGTCTTCTAGAATCTTTATGGATTGTACTGAGGATTTGTGACCAACTAGTTCGCATAGTAGGCTCATTAGACCCGAATATCTATAATTTTATTAGCTGTATATAATGTCCACAGTGTGTCCTGAAATGACTGGATTGATTGTGCAAGTCACACATTCTCCTTTCTCCAATATTATGAGAGGAAAAAAACAACCATATTGCAATCAGAACCAGATGTAAAGACACAGAGTCTCAGAAATCTGTAGGGTACTTCCAGCAATGGTTGATTCTTAAAATTACATTTATTATTTTTATTTGACTGCATTCATGTGTGCTTATTCCATTTTAACTAAAATTTTGGATGGTCTATTCAAGGTATCAGATTATAAATTGTAGCCTCCCTCAGCCTTGAAGCAGGCTGATCGAGACTTTGACCTTGCTGCCACTAAGGAGGTTACATAGGGTAGAGCCTTCTGACCTTGAGGGCTCTATTTGCTCTTCTCCAAGACTCTGCTTCCTGCTGATAATTGAAGGAAAAAGCTTTGAAGGATTACTAGATACTGGAGCTGATGTAACAATTATTAGAGGACAAGATTGGCCTTCAACTTGGCCTTTGTCTGATACACTTACTCATCTTCAAGGAATTGGTTATGCCAATAACCCAAAACAAAGCTCTAAATTGCTAACCTGGAGGAGAGATGAGGAGGGCAATTCAGGACAAATTCAGCAGTGTTGGGAGCCGCGCCCACATTCGCCGTTACAAGATGGCGCTGACAGCTGTGTTCTAAGTGGTAAACAAATAATCTGCGCATGTGCCGAGGGTGGTTCTTCACTCCATGTGCTCTGCCTTCCCCGTGACGTCAACTCGGCCGATGGGCTGCAGCCAATCAGGGAGTGACACGTCCTAGGCGAAGGAGAATTCTCTTTAATAGGGACGGGGTTTCGTTTTCTCTCTCTCTTGCTTCTTGCGCTCTTGCTTCCTGCACCCTGGCTCCTGAAGATGTAAGAATAAAGCTTTGCCGCAGAAGATTCTGGTCTGTGGTGTTCTTCCTGGCCGGTCGTGAGAACGCGTCTAATAACAATTGGTGCCGAATTCCGGGACGAGAAAAAAAAACTCGGGACTGGCGCAAGGAAGATCCCTCATTCCAGAACCAGAACTGCGGGTCGCGGTAATAAAGGTTCCCGTAAAGCAGACTGTTAAGAAGGATTCAACTGTATGAATTCAGAACTTTTCAGCTGGGGAACGAGAGTACCAGTGAGTACAGCTTTACGAGGTAAGCCTGGCCTTGAACTTTCTAACGAAATTCAAGACAGTCTATCAGAAGTAAAGTGGAAAATGTTTGGCCTTGAATTTTTTCTGGTGTTAGGAGCCCTTTTGTTCCTTTTCACATGTTATCAAGTGGTTAAGGCAGGGCGGATTCTAGATGAAATTCAGGACAAGCTATCAGAAGTAAAGCGGGGAGAGAGAGTAGGAGCAAAGAGAAAATATGGTACACAAAATAAGTATACAGGCCTTTCCAAGGGTCTTGAACCCGAGGAAAAGTTAAGGTTAGGTAGGAATACCTGGAGAGAGATTAGAAGAAAAAGAGGAAAAAGGGAAAAGAAGAAAGATCAATTAGCGGAGGTCTCTAGGAAAAGGAGCCTGTGCTCATCGCTGGATGGGCTCGGGGAGCCAGCTCTTAGTAGTTCTGAAGCAGATGAAGAATTCTCCTCTGAGGAAACAGACTGGGAGGAAGAAGCAGCCCATTACCAGCCAGCTAATTGGTCAAGAAAAAAGCCAAAAGCGGCTGGCGAAGGCCAGTTTGCTGATTGGCCTCAGGGCAGTCGGCTTCAAGGTCCGCCCTATGCGGAGTCCCCGCCCTGCGTAGTGCGTCAGCCCTGCGCAGAGAGGCAGTGCGCAGACTCATTCATTCCCAGAGAGGAACAAAGGAAAATACAACAGGCATTTCCGGTCTTTGAAGGAGCCGAGGGTGGGCGTGTCCACGCTCCGGTAGAATACTTACAAATTAAAGAAATTGCCGAGTCGGTCCGTAAATATGGAACCAATGCTAATTTTACCTTGGTGCAGTTAGACAGGCTCGCCGGCATGGCACTAACTCCTGCTGACTGGCAAACGGTTGTAAAAGCCGCTCTCCCTAGTATGGGCAAATATATGGAATGGAGAGCGCTTTGGCACGAAGCTGCACAAGCGCAGGCCCGAGCAAACGCAGCTGCTTTGACTCCAGAGCAGAGAGATTGGACTTTTGACTTGTTAACGGGTCAGGGAGCTTATTCTGCTGATCAGACAAACTACCATTGGGGAGCTTATGCCCAGATTTCTTCCACGGCTATTAGGGCCTGGAAGGCGCTCTCTCGAGCAGGTGAAACCACTGGTCAGTTAACAAAGATAATCCAGGGACCTCAGGAATCCTTCTCAGATTTTGTGGCCAGAATGACAGAGGCAGCAGAGCGTATTTTTGGAGAGTCAGAGCAAGCTGCGCCTCTAATAGAACAGCTAATCTATGAGCAAGCCACAAAGGAGTGCCGAGCGGCCATAGCCCCAAGAAAGAACAAAGGCTTACAAGACTGGCTCAGGGTCTGTCGAGAGCTTGGGGGACCTCTCAGCAATGCAGGTTTAGCGGCTGCCATCCTTCAATCCCAAAACCGCTCCATGGGCAGAAATGATCAGAGGACATGTTTTAACTGCGGAAAGCCTGGGCATTTTAAGAAAGATTGCAGAGCTCCAGATAAACAGGGAGGGACTCTCACTCTTTGCTCTAAGTGTGGCAAGGGTTATCATAGAGCCGACCAGTGTCGCTCTGTGAGGGATATAAAGGGCAGAGTCCTTCCCCCACCTGATAGTCAATCAACTGATGTGCCAAAAAACGGGTCATCGGGCCCTCGGTCCCAGGGCCCTCAAAGATATGGGAACCGGTTTGTCAGGACCCAGGAAGCAGTCAGAGAGGCGACCCAGGAAGACCCACAAGGGTGGACCTGCGTGCCGCCTCCGACTTCCTACTAATGCCTCAAATGAGTATTCAGCCGGTGCCGGTGGAGCCTATACCATCCTTGCCCCCGGGAACCATGGGCCTTATTCTCGGCCGGGGTTCACTCACCTTGCAGGGCTTAGTAGTCCACCCTGGAGTTATGGATTGTCAACATTCCCCTGAAATACAGGTCCTGTGCTCAAGCCCTAAAGGCGTTTTTTCTATTAGTAAAGGAGATAGGATAGCTCAGCTGCTGCTCCTCCCTGATAATACCAGGGAAAAATCTGCAGGACCTGAGATAAAGAAAATGGGCTCCTCAGGAAATGATTCTGCCTATTTAGTTGTATCTTTAAATGATAGACCTAAGCTCCGCCTTAAGATTAATGGAAAAGAGTTTGAAGGCATCCTTGATACCGGAGCAGATAAAAGTATAATTTCTACACATTGGTGGCCCAAAGCATGGCCCACCACAGAGTCATCTCATTCATTACAGGGCCTAGGATATCAATCATGTCCCACTATAAGCTCCGTTGCCTTGACGTGGGAATCCTCTGAAGGGCAGCAAGGGAAATTCATACCTTATGTGCTCCCACTCCCGGTTAACCTCTGGGGAAGGGATATTATGCAGCATTTGGGCCTTATTTTGTCCAATGAAAACACCCCATCAGGAGGGTATTCAGCTAAAGCAAAAAATATCATGGCAAAGATGGGTTATAAAGAAGGAAAAGGGTTAGGACATCAAGAACAGGGAAGGATAGAGCCCATCTCACCTAATGGAAACCAAGACAGACAGGGTCTGGGTTTTCCTTAGCGGCCATTGGGGCAGCACGACCCATACCATGGAAAACAGGGGACCCAGTGTGGGTTCCTCAATGGCACCTATCCTCTGAAAAACTGGAAGCTGTGATTCAACTGGTAGAGGAACAATTAAAACTAGGCCATATTGAGCCATCTACCTCACCTTGGAATACTCCAATTTTTGTAATTAAGAAAAAGTCAGGAAAGTGGAGACTGCTCCATGACCTCAGAGCCATTAATGAGCAAATGAACTTATTTGGCCCAGTACAGAGGGGTCTCCCTGTACTTTCCGCCTTACCACGTGGCTGGAATTTAATTATTATAGATATTAAAGATTGTTTCTTTTCTATACCTTTGTGTCCAAGAGATAGGCCCAGATTTGCCTTTACCATCCCCTCTATTAATCACATGGAACCTGATAAGAGGTATCAATGGAAGGTCTTACCACAGGGAATGTCCAATAGTCCTACAATGTGCCAACTTTATGTGCAAGAAGCTCTTTTGCCAGTGAGGGAACAATTCCCCTCTTTAATTTTGCTCCTTTACATGGATGACATCCTCCTGTGCCATAAAGACCTTACCATGCTACAAAAGGCATATCCTTTTCTACTTAAAACTTTAAGTCAGTGGGGTTTACAGATAGCCACAGAAAAGGTCCAAATTTCTGATACAGGACAATTCTTGGGCTCTGTGGTGTCCCCAGATAAGATTGTGCCCCAAAAGGTAGAGATAAGAAGAGATCACCTCCATACCTTAAATGATTTTCAAAAGCTGTTGGGAGATATTAATTGGCTCAGACCTTTTTTAAAGATTCCTTCCGCTGAGTTAAGGCCTTTGTTTAGTATTTTAGAAGGAGATCCTCATATCTCCTCCCCTAGGACTCTTACTCTAGCTGCTAACCAGGCCTTACAAAAGGTGGAAAAGGCCTTACAGAATGCACAATTACAACGTATTGAGGATTCGCAACCTTTCAGTTTGTGTGTCTTTAAGACAGCACAATTGCCAACTGCAGTTTTGTGGCAGAATGGGCCATTGTTGTGGATCCATCCAAACGTATCCCCAGCTAAAATAATAGATTGGTATCCTGATGCAATTGCACAGCTTGCCCTTAAAGGCCTAAAAGCAGCAATCACCCACTTTGGGCAAAGTCCATATCTTTTAATTGTACCTTATACCGCTGCACAGGTTCAAACCTTGGCAGCCGCATCTAATGATTGGGCAGTTTTAGTTACCTCCTTTTCAGGAAAAATAGATAACCATTATCCAAAACATCCAATCTTACAGTTTGCCCAAAATCAATCTGTTGTGTTTCCACAAATAACAGTAAGAAACCCACTTAAAAACGGGATTGTGGTATATACTGATGGATCAAAAACTGGCATAGGTGCCTATGTGGCTAATGGTAAAGTGGTATCCAAACAATATAATGAAAATTCACCTCAAGTGGTAGAATGTTTAGTGGTCTTAGAAGTTTTAAAAACCTTTTTAGAACCCCTTAATATTGTGTCAGATTCCTGTTATGTGGTTAATGCAGTAAATCTTTTAGAAGTGGCTGGAGTGATTAAGCCTTCCAGTAGAGTTGCCAATATTTTTCAGCAAATACAATTAGTTTTGTTATCTAGAAGATCTCCTGTTTATATTACTCATGTTAGAGCCCACTCAGGCCTACCTGGCCCCATGGCTCTGGGAAATGATTTGGCAGATAAGGCCACTAAAGTGGTGGCTGCTGCCCTATCATCCCCGGTAGAGGCTGCAAGAAATTTTCATAACAATTTTCATGTGACGGCTGAAACATTACGCAGTCGTTTCTCCTTGACAAGAAAAGAAGCCCGTGACATTGTTACTCAATGTCAAAGCTGCTGTGAGTTCTTGCCAGTTCCTCATGTGGGAATTAACCCACGTGGTATTCGACCTCTACAGGTCTGGCAAATGGATGTTACACATGTTTCTTCCTTTGGAAAACTTCAATATCTCCATGTGTCCATTGACACATGTTCTGGCATCATGTTTGCCTCTCCGTTAACCGGAGAAAAAGCCTCACATGTGATTCAACATTGCCTTGAGGCATGGAGTGCTTGGGGGAAACCCAGACTCCTTAAGACTGATAATGGACCAGCTTACACGTCTCAAAAATTCCAACAGTTCTGCCGTCAGATGGACGTGACCCACCTGACTGGACTTCCATACAACCCTCAAGGACAGGGTATTGTTGAGCGTGCGCATCGCACCCTCAAAACCTATCTTATAAAACAGAAGAGGGGAACTTTTGAGGAGACTGTACCCCGAGCACCAAGAGTGTCGGTGTCTTTGGCACTCTTTACACTCAATTTTTTAAATATTGATGCTCATGGCCATACTGCGGCTGAACGTCATTGTACAGAGCCAGATAGGCCCAATGAGATGGTTAAATGGAAAAATGTCCTTGATAATAAATGGTATGGCCCGGATCCTATCTTGATAAGATCCAGGGGAGCTGTCTGTGTTTTCCCACAGAATGAAAACAACCCATTTTGGATACCAGAAAGACTCACCCGAAAAATCCAGACTGACCAAGGGAATACTAATGTCCCTCGTCTTGGTGATGTCCAGGGCGTTAATAATAAAGAGAGAGCAGCGTTGGGGGATAATGTCGACATTTCCACTCCCAATGACGGTGATGTATAATGCTCAAGTATTCTCCTGCTTTTTTACCACTAACTGGGAACTGGGTTTGGCCTTAATTCAGACAGCCTTGGCTCTGTCTGGACAGGTCCAGACGACTGACACCATTAACACTTTGTCAGCCTCAGTGACTACAGTCATAGATGAACAGGCCTCAGCTAATGTCAAGATACAGAGAGGTCTCATGCTGGTTAATCAACTCATAGATCTTGTCCAGATACAACTAGATGTATTATGACAAATAACTCAGCTGGGATGTGAACAAAAGTTTCCGGGATTGTGTGTTATTTCCATTCAGTATGTTAAATTTACTAGGGCAGCTAATTTGTCAAAAAGTCTTTTTCAGTATATGTTACAGAATTGGATGGCTGAATTTGAACAGATCCTTCGGGAATTGAGACTTCAGGTCAACTCCACGCGCTTGGACCTGTCCCTGACCAAAGGATTACCCAATTGGATCTCCTCAGCATTTTCTTTCTTTAAAAAATGGGTGGGATTAATATTATTTGGAGATACACTTTGCTGTGGATTAGTGTTGCTTCTTTGATTGGTCTGTAAGCTTAAGGCCCAAACTAGGAGAGACAAGGTGGTTATTGCCCAGGCGCTTGCAGGACTAGAACATGGAGCTCCCCCTGATATATGGTTATCTATGCTTAGGCAATAGGTCGCTGGCCACTCAGCTCTTATATCCCACGAGGCTAGTCTCATTGCACGGGATAGAGTGAGTGTGCTTCAGCAGCCCGAGAGAGTTGCACGGCTAAGCACTGCAATGGAAAGGCTCTGCGGCATATATGAGCCTATTCTAGGGAGACATGTCATCTTTCATGAAGGTTCAGTGTCCTAGTTCCCTTCCCCCAGGCAAAACGACACGGGAGCAGGTCAGGGTTGCTCTGGGTAAAAGCCTGTGAGCCTAAGAGCTAATCCTGTACATGGCTCCTTTACCTACACACTGGGGATTTGACCTCTATCTCCACTCTCATTAATATGGGTGGCCTATTTGCTCTTATTAAAAGGATAGGGGGAGATGTTGGGAGCCGCGCCCACATTCGCCGTTACAAGATGGCGCTGACAGCTGTGTTCTAAGTGGTAAACAAATAATCTGCGCATGTGCCGAGGGTGGTTCTTCACTCCATGTGCTCTGCCTTCCCCGTGACGTCAACTCGGCCGATGGGCTGCAGCCAATCAGGGAGTGACACGTCCTAGGCGAAGGAGAATTCTCTTTAATAGGGACGGGGTTTCGTTTTCTCTCTCTCTTGCTTCTTGCGCTCTTGCTTCCTGCACCCTGGCTCCTGAAGATGTAAGAATAAAGCTTTGCCGCAGAAGATTCTGGTCTGTGGTGTTCTTCCTGGCCGGTCGTGAGAACGCGTCTAATAACACAGCAGTATGTTATGTCAAATTTGCCGGTTACCTATGGGGAAGAGATCTCTTGTCACAGATGGGCATTATAATGTGCAGTTCTAATGAGGCAGTAACTAAGCAGATGCTAAGACAAGGATTTTTGCCCAGTCAGGGGCTAGGAAAGGAAGGACAAGGTATTAAGACTTTTGAAAGTCCTAAACCTCACTCTAACACAAGAGGCTTAGGGTATTTCCAGTAATGACCACTATCTTGCCTGCATCCCATGCTGATAAAATTCAATGGCTTAATGATATTCCAGTGTGGGTTGATCAGTGGTCTTTACCTAAAGAGAAAATAGAAGCTGCCTCTTCACTAGTGCAGGAGCAATTAGAGGCAGGACATTTAGTAGAATCTCAGTCTCCTTGGAATACTCCAATATTTGTTATCAAGAAAAAAATCAGGTAAATGGAGATTGTGACAAGATCTAAGAAAGGTTAATGAAACCATCGTACCTATGGGAGCTTTACAACCTGGGCTTCCGTCTCCGGTAGCCATTTCGAAAAGATATGAAATTGTGGTAGATTTGAAAGATTGTTTCTTTACTATTCCTTTACATCCTGAGGATCACGAAAGATTTGCTTTCAGTATTCCTACTATTAATTTTAAAGAACCTATGAAAAGATATCAATGGACAGTTCTTCCACAAGGCATGGCTAATAGTCCTACCTTATGTCAAAAGTTTGTGGCACAAGCCATTCAGCCTGTGAGACAACAATGGCCTATGATCTACATCATTCATCATGATGATGATGATGATGATGATGTCTTAATGGCAGGAAAAGATTCCCAGGACTTGCTTTTATCATATAGAGATTTACAACAGGCATTAGCTGATAAAGGACTATAGATAGCTCCTGAGAAGGTACACAGGATCCTTATAATTATTTGGGTTTTAGACTTACAGATCAAGCTGTTTTTCCCCAGAAGATAGTTATTCGCAGGGACAGCTTAAAAACTTTAAATGATTTTCAAAAATTGTTAGGTGATATTAATTGGCTTTGCCCCCATTTAAAGCTTACTACAGGGGAATTGAAACCTTTATTTGATATTCATAAAGTGAGTTCTGATCCTACCTCCCCTAGATCTTTAACCTCAGAAGGATTGCTGGCCTTACAACAAGTGGAAAGAGCTATTGAAGAACAATTTGTTACTTGTATAGATTACTCTTTGCCTTTATATCTGTTAAGTTTTAATACGATTCACATGCCTACAGGATTGTTGTGGCAAAGGACTCCTCTAATGTGGATACATTTGAGGATATCTCCTAAATGTAATATCCTGCCATATTATGAATCAGTAGCTCGGATGATCATACTTGGAAGAAAGCAGGCACTAACTTATTTAGGGAAAGAGCCAGATATCATTGTTCAGCCTCATAGTATAGATCAAGATACTTGTCTGAAGCAGTACAGTACAGATTGGTTGCTTGCTCAAATAGGATTTATAGGAACTATAGATAATCATTATCCTCAACATAGGTTGATAAAGTTTTTAAATGTACATGAGGTGATATTTCCTAATATGACCTCTTTAGAGTCTTTGTGTAATGCTCTTTTCATTTTTACTGATGGATCCTCTAAAGGGTGAGTTGGATATCTTATGAATAATTAACAGGTAGTCATAGAGACTCCTGGCCTCTCAGCTTAGTTAGCAGAGCTGACAGCGGTATTGAATGTTTTTCAGTCTGTAAATGATGCTTTTAATATATTTACTGATACTTTATATGTTGCACAATCAATCCCCTTATTGGAGGCCTGTGGTATGTTTAACTTTAATACACCAGCAGGATCTCTGTTTTCACAATTGCACAACATCATTCTTGCCCGAAAACATCCATTTTATATTGGTCATATACAAGCTCATTCGGGTCTTCCTGGACCTTTAGCTGCAGGCAATGATTGCATTAATAGGAGAGGCCTTAATTTCAGATCCTGTTGCATTGGCTAGACGTGATCATGATAAATTTCATCTCTCTAGCCATACCTTAAGGCTCTGACACAAGATCACTAAAGAGCAGGCAAGAATGATTGTAAAACAATGCTCTAAATGTATTACATTATCTCCAGTTCCACATTTAGGAGTTAATCCACGAGGTCTTATGTCCAATCATATTTGGCAAATGGATGTAACTCATTATGCAAAATTTGGAAAATTAAAATATATACATGTTTGTATTGACACTGTTCAGGATTTCTTTTTGCTTCTTCATATACGGGAGAGGCCTCTAGAAATGTAATTGATCATTGTTTACAAGCCTTTAATGCTATGGGATTGCCTAACGTCATTAAGACAGATAGTGTGCCATCCTATACTGGCAACAATTTTATTTCATTTTGTAAGGAATTTGGTATGAGACATAAAACTGGAATTCCTTATAACCCCATGGGACAAGAAATTGTTGAACATGCTCATCACACTCTGAAAAATTGGCTTTTAAAAACAAAACAGGGGCAATTATACCCCCCAAGGTCACCAAAAGCACATCTTATTTTTGTCTTATTTGTTTTAAATTTTTTGCAAACTGTTCTTAAAGGTCTGTCTGCAGCAGATCTCCATTGGCATCCAGTTACTTCCAGTTCTTATGCCATGGTTAAATGGTAGGACCCATTAACTAATACATGGAATGGTCCAGACCCTGTTTTAATTTGGGGAAGAGGTTCTGTCTGCGTTTTTTCACACAAAGAAGATGGAGTGCGATGGCTGCCTAAAAGATTGGTTCATCAAGTGGACACAGATCTTGGATCTTCTAGTAAGTATGATTCCAATCTTGATGATGGCTAAAAGTCTGTTTTAGCCAGAAGAGTTAATTTGGAGCGCAGCCTCCATTTCCAGATAATTTACAGCCTTTATGTTGATTCTCAAAGTCACATATTCTACACTGGGAGGTCAGAGTCTAAGCTTAATCGTTGCTAATTTGCAACTAAATAGAGTACCTGGCCATCCCCAAAGAAGTTTTTATCCTGTTGTTTTTCAACTGTCTTGACCTTGTTTTTCAAGCAGGTTAGTCAACGCCTTACAGCCTGTTTTCAGAAAGTGTACATCTCACCTCAAGCAAATGCAGGTGGTAGAAATTCATCAATATGAAGAAGCATTTTAAGTATATATTGGGGTTTGGTCTGATTTGGGAACAAGGTGTGCTATGAGGGCCAGTCAGTCAATGACAGGCAACCAGATTTTGGAACAATATCAATCTAAGACAGAGGTATATGCCAAGAGGCCGTGGTTTATTAATAATACACCACAGAGTCATGTTTGTGCAAAAATAAACACAAACAAGCTGCATATATTCTTCTTGACAGATAAGAATAGCTTGGGAAAATCTGAGTCCCCAAGCCAGGCATGGCTGCCAGCCACCATAACTCCCAGGCAGAACTATGGAGCATAAATACATTTTATGCCTCAGTCCAGCTAATTTTTATTATATATTTAGGGAGGAATTGTAGCCTCCCTCAGCCTTGAAGCAGGCTGATCCAGACTTTGACCTTGCTGCTACTAAGGAGATTACATAGAGTAGAGCCTTCTGACCTTGATGGCTCTATTTGCTCTTCTCCAAGACTCTGCTTCCTGCTGAAATGTCCTTGAGATGTTCCAGAGACACACCCTGTAGATTGCCTATGGGCTAGCTCCAGGCACCAAGAATGGGCTGGTGTGGGATGGGCCTACCCTCTTTATAAGCACAGACTCTCAGTAAACTTCAGAGGCTTTGAACAGATAGGTTTGTCTTGGCCTCGTTCTTTTCTCGCCACCTGATCTCTTTCAGCCCCAGCTCGCCTTTCAGGGGAACCCAGTTCACGTGGCTGCAGGTGGCTACAATACGTTAAAATTGGGTGTTATTTCTTGAGATTTTTAGTTTTCTTAATAAAAGTTTTTAAGTATGGATCAAATGGAAAAAATAATTTTTTAGAGTTTAAAAGAAAAAAACTCATCAAATTAGACAAGCTGTTGAAGAACGATAATGAAAGAAAAGTAATGAACAAGTAATTGAAAAAAGCTAGAATCCTGAATTTAGCCCACGTGAACTTTAGTCATAGAGGGGAAGTTAGCAACCAGAATGGAGTGATGGCTTGGAAAAAGCCTGAACAATGCTAAGTGTTAGGGCAAGCATAGTTAGAGCAGAGATAGAAAACAGAGTATATCAGAACAGCTTGGCTGTCCTCTATAAAAGGTTGTGCTAGCAGGTATGAATGCAGAAAGTAAGTATAGTATTTGGATAAACAGATAATTATTCTACTCGTCTCTTTAGCATGACTTATGATGAGCCCACATTCCAGGGGTTAACTCTTCCTTTTGAGACACAATTCCTTGGCCAGGGAATTGACCCTTAAAACTCTAAATTTGAGGCTCCAAGCAGATCAAAGATTCTATTTTCACAGCTATAAACAGTGCAATAAGGGAGACATGGGGGAGGAGTGCACATACTCTGTACAAGCTCAATGATCAAAGCCTAAATGGAGGCTGTTAGAAATGTAATTGGGCCCACACCAGGGTCCAAATGATGAGTAGCAACAACCCATTTATGGATATCTTTATTCCTTATGGCTTCCACAGCATTGTGAATAGGTACATTAAAAAGGATATATTCTCCGTAAGATGGTGCTTGACGAAGGTATATTTCTTAATCGAAGGTCTTCATACCATGACTGAGCAGAAAATTAGGTTAGAATTAATATGGAATACAATCTTAACAATACTCTTGACATGCTTACTGGCCATGAGGAATACATTAAACTTGTCACTCAGGCCACTATGTGACTTCATACTTAGTTTACTCAAGTGGACAATCTTACCTTTTAGGCCCTTAAGGCCTGCACCCCTCAAGACTTCTCTGCTTACTTTGACAACCTTGTCTAACAGTTTTAGACGTCCTTCACAGACTTCCTCTGCTATCTGACTGAGGCAGTAGAAAGGCAGGTTGATGCTGACTGTACCTGAGATGTGCTCTAAACAGCTAAACAAGAAAAAAAGACTCACTCTTATTCTCTTTCTTTTATTCTTGCTCCCTTGTTCACCCTCTCTCCGCCTTCCCTTACCCCCTCTCTCCATATGGCCATAGCTGGTTTCTCCTTCTCCTTCTCCTTCTCCTTCTCCTTCTCCTTCTCTTTCTCCTTCTCCTTCTCCTTCTCCTTCTCCTTCTCCTTCTCCTTCTCCTTCTCCTTCTCCTTCTCCTTCTCCTCCTCCTCCCTCACCTCCTCCTCCACCTCCTCCCCCATCCTCCTCCTCCTCACCCTCCTCCTCCCCCTCTTCCTCTTCCTCCTCCTCCTCCTCCTCCTCCTCCTCCTCCTTCTTCTTCTTCTTCTTCTTCTTCTTTCTTCTTCTTCTTCTTCTTCCTTCTTCTCTCTCTCTCTCTCTCTCTCTCTCTCTCTCTCTCTCTCTCTCTCTCTCTCTCTCTCCCTTCCCTGCCTTTCCACAATAAACACCTTAAACATAACAAAAAGAAGAAAGAAAGAAAAAAGAAAAGAGACTCAAACTAGGGTGTTTGAATCTCATTTAAAAGAAGGAATAAAATAGCCATTGGAGGATAGAGGGAGCAAACTGTTGGGAGAGTGAATGGAGTTGGAAATTGGATTATTTAGGATGAGAGATGGGGAGTTATGGAGTTATAGGAGCGATGGCTATATGGCCATGAGAAACAATGTGAAATAATGGAAACCTGTAACTGGTGAGTGTGTGGGTGCAGAATATCTCAAGGCCAAACAGAGGCCTGGTATAGGAGAGGTGCCCCAAGATCAATGAGAATGACCTTAACAGAGACTCATAATATCAGGTATCTGAAACCTATAGACAGGCAGAAACTCCAATCCATCCACAAACATTCAGCCTATAATTTATCCTGTTTACAAGAAATCCTGGGATGGAGATGGAGCAGAGATTCAGGGAATGGCCAAACTAAAACTAGCCAAATAGAGACCTATCCCATAGGCAAGCACCTATTCATGACATTATTATACTCTGTTATGCTTGCAGACAGGAGTCTATCCTAGCTGACTTCTGAGAATCTCCACCCAGCAGCTGACTTACACAGATAAAGACTCCCACAGCCAAACACGAAATGGGTCTTGGAGAGTCTTATGGAAATCTTGGGGGAAGAATCAAAGGCCCTACATATGAATTTCACAGAAAGTCAACTAACCTGTGAGACTCAGAGAACAGATCTTAACTAATGAAAACAGATCTTAACTAATGAAATATTTTCCAAGATATTCATATCAAGGCTAGATAAGGTAATCTCGTTCTTCATGGTTCTCTGATCATCACCTAATGCTGTGTGTGTGTCTGTGCTTCTGCATCCATCATCAACTGGAGTAAGCTAATCTTATAACTGGGCTAGGGACCAATCTATGAGTATAGCAGAATATCATTAAGAATGACTTCATTAAGGTTTTGCTAGTAGTGTCTATATCTTTGAGCTATCTGGTATCCCTTTCATGGTCACACAGGCAGTGTGAGACATACACTTCTTCTTGTGTTGGTGCCAAATTAGGCCAGTCATTGGTTGTGATTGCTGTAAGCTGTGAACCACCATTGCCCCCACCTTGAAGCAAGGTAGATTGTAGATGGAAAGTTTTGGGGCTGGGTTGGTGATACAGTTTCACTACTTGAAGACTTGCCTGGTTACAGAAGAAGGAGAGAATCCTTCATAACCTGGATTCCTAACTAGGGACACCCTCACAAATTCAGAAAGTTTCCACTGCACTACATTTCCACCCCACACTTCAAATGTCCCCAAATTCCTGCCATCTCTCTTCCATACTTTCTCTCTCTCTCCATCCCACCCTACATTGCTTGATACTTTACTCTTCCCTTCCCTACTAATTCCTAGTTCACATCTGAAATCTATTCCACATCCCCATCTACCCTAAGGTACATTTGTGCATCCCTAGTAAATCCATTCTTCTTACTTAGCCTGTTTGTGTTTCTGCTTTTTAGCATGATTATGTTTTACTAAACACCTAGTAACAGCTAATAAGTGAACACATACCATGCTTCTCTTTCTGGGTCTGGGTTAACTCCTTCAGGTAGATTTTTTTTCTAGTTATAACCTTTTTCTGAAAATTTAATTTTTATTAGATATTTTCTTTATTTACATTTCAAATGTTATCCCCATTCCTGGTTTCCCCCCTGAAACCTCCCTATACCCTCCCCCATCCCCTGATCACCAAACCACCCACTTCCACTTCCTGGCCCTGGCATTCCCCTACATTGGGAAATAGAGCCTTCACAGGACCAAGGGCCTCTCCTCCTGTTGATGACTTTCTAGGCCATCCCCTGCTTCATATGCAGCTGGAGCCATGAGTCCCACCATGAGTACTCTATGGTTAGTAGTTTAGGCCCTGAGAGCTCTGGTGGAACTTGTTAGTTCATATTGTTTTTCCTCCTATTGGGCTGCAAACTTCTTCAGCTCCTTAGCTCTTTCATTGGGGACCCTGTGCTCTGTCCAATGGGTGGCTGTGAGCATCCACTTCTATATTAGTCAGGAACTGGCAAAGCCTCTCAGGAGACAGACAGCTATATTAGGCTCCTGTCAGCAAGCACTTCTTGGTATTCCACAATAATGTCTGGGTTTGGTGATTGTTTTTGGGATGGATCCCAAAGTGGAGCAATCTCTGGGTGGTCGTTCCCTCGTCTCTACTCCACACGTTGTCTCTGTAACTCCTTCCACGGGTATTTTGTTCTCCCTTCAATGAAGGATCAAATTATCTACAGTTTGGTCTTCCTTCATCTTGAGTTCATGTGGTTTGTGAATTGTATCTTGGATATTCCAAGCTTCTAGGCTAATATGCTCTTATCAGTGAGTGCATATCATGTGTGTTCTTTTGTGAATGGGTTACATCACTCAGGATGATATCCCCCAGATCTATCCACTTGCCTAAGCATTTCATAAATTCATTATATTTAATAGGTGAGTAGTACTCCATTGTATAAATGTACCACATTTTCTATATCCAGTCCTCTGTTGAGGAACATTTCGGTTATTTCTAGCTTCTGACTATTATAAATAAGGCTACTATAAACAGAGTGGAGAATGTGTCCTTATTACATGTTGAAGCATCTTCTGGGTATATGTACATATTGCTGGATTCTCAGATAGTACCATGTACAATTTTCTGAGGAACTGTCAAACTGATTTCCAAAATGGTTGTACAAGCTTGCAACCCAACCTACAGAGCATTTGTGATAAAAACTGTATTACATTGGTACAGTGACAGGCAGGTAGATCAATGGAATAGAGCTGAAGACCCAGAAATGAACCAACACACCTGTGGTCACTTGATCTTTGACAAAGAAACTAAAACCATCCAGTGGAAAAAAGAAAGCATTTTCAACAAATTGTGCTGGTTGAACTTGAGTTTAACATGTAGAAGAATGCAAATTGATCCATTTTTATCTACTTCTACAAAGCTCAAGTCCAAGTGGATCAAGAACCTTCATATAAAACCAGATACACTGAAACTAATAGAAAAGAAATTGGGGAATATCCTTGAGCACATACGTACACGGGAAATTTTCCTGAGCAGAAATACCAATATCTTATGCTCTAAGATGAATAATTGGCAAAAGGGACCTCATAATATTGCAAAGCCTCTGTAACGCAAAGGACACTGACAATATGATAAATGGGCAACCAACAGATTTGGAAAAGATCTTTACCAATCCTATATCCGATAGAGGGCAAATATGCAGAGATCCAAATAACTATTAAAAATGGGGTACAGAGCTAAACAAATAATTCTCAATTGAGGAATAATGAATGGCTCAGAAGCACCTAAAGAAATGTTCATTATCTTTAGTCATCAGGGAAATGCAAATCAAAACAATCCTGAGATTCCACCTAGACCATTCAGAATGGCTAAGATCAAAAACTAAGGTGACAGCAGATGCTGTCAAGGTTGTGCAGAAAGAGGAACACTCCTCCATTGCTGATGGTATTGCAAGCTGGTAAAAACCACTCTGGAAATCAGTTTGGCGGTTGCTCAGAAAATTGAAAATTTCATTATGTCTTCTTGTAACAGCTGTGAAATAATCTGTTGTGTATATGTACCATATTTTTTATCCATTATTTAACTGAGGGGGTCTAAGAAAATGTGGTGCAGTGGAAACTTTATGAAATTTATGACTGATATGGGGGATATTGTTTCCAACTTCTGGTAGTGTGACTAAAGCCACTGTGAACAGGTGATTGGATAGCACTTTCACAGGAGTTGTATAGCTGAGTTTTAATATATCTGTTCCCAGTTCTCTTTGGAAATACCACATTAGTTTCCATTATGACTGTACAAGCTTGAACTGCCACCAACAATAGACTACTTACCTGCTCTACATCCCTTGCACAATGAACTCTTCTTTAGTTATTGATCTTAACCATTCTTACAGATGCAATATGGCATATCAAAGTATGTTTTTTCTCTATATTTTTCTGATGGCTAAAGATGTAAAACATTTCTTCAAGTATTTCTCAGTCATTTAACATTCTGCTATTGAGAATTTTCAGTTTATATTCCCATATGTAATTGGGTTTTACGTTTTAATACCTAGTTTTCAATTTCTTTATGTATTTTGGAAATGATCCCTCATTGGATATGGTATTGGTGAAATCTTTCACGTTCTTTTTGCTGTTCTATAAACCATTTTAATAACCATTCATCAGAAAAAAATTCTTAAGATGATTCAAAGAATGTTTTCAGTATGTGTGAGAAATAATATATCGCAAAGTATTTTTTCTTGCTCATCATAGCAGGATTTAGGATGAATGAAACTAGACAAAAGAAGAGGTAAAAAGATACTTTTTTTCTTTTACTTTGGTATTGCATATTGGTCTATGTGAAGTATAAAAGCATTTTTTTCTTCAATAAAATTTAGATTAGAAATATGGCAATTATATGCTAATACATCGGCATTGTTATTCTCACACAGAGGAGATAAAATGTGTAGAAACAAGTCAAATAATAACCAGTATGGTTTTGTTCAGACAGCTCAGGAGGTACTGGCCAGAGTTTATTAGGAAGGTATAACACATTCAGCGTATTTGCTTCATATATCAAAAGTGAGACATTGACGTTACAATTGTGAATATTCTTTGGCTGGTATAAGAGAAGAGGTCAAGGACAAGGGCTCTGTGTCATGGGTTGGACAGAAACTCCCTCTTTACTCAGTGCTACGATTGATTACATAGCAACTGCACTACCTCAGGTCATGTAGTGCTGGAATTATAGTAGAGAGCCACCATACCTGGTTCATAAAGACACGTTAAACATATATTTATTCAGTAGAAATTTTCAACAGTGTTAATAAGCTGTCTTAAGTGCTTGGTATTTTAAATGACTGGCTTTTTATAGTTGAAGATCAGAGAACAAGGATAACTAGGATCCCTAAAGATCAACAGCAAGGGAGAAATAGTGGGGAAGCTTGAAGTTAAAACTTCACCTATATGCCTCAACCACAGATTGGAGTCTACAAAAACAATGTGAAGAATAAAGCAAATACAGTGTAGAAGATAAAAACTTACAAATGTGACCACAAGCAACACAATGCTATGGGCTGCTCTGATCTCAGCATAGCCTCTGTTGCCTTGATGGGGAGGGAAAATGTACTGCAGTCTCTGGTAGTGTCTATACAGGAGACGTACCATGGAGACACTGGCCCAGACCATGATGCTGATAAATATGGCATCATGGGCAAATGACAAGAACACAATGCCGACACTGAAGCCAGATGTAAAACAGACCCACTTACTTTTAGTGCTGGTTTTATTATGTCTGTTCTGTGGACCACTGACTTTCATTGGAATGTAGACATTATATAAGATACCAAACAACCAACAACTACAACAGGAATAGCTTATGACCTTGGGGCTTCTTCCTCTGACCATCAGCTCACTGAAATTACCAGGAACAAGAGTGACAAACTGATAGGTGCTCAAGACACAGGTGGAACACAAGTTTGTGCTTCTTGCTACCATGTATACAAAGTACTCAAGTTTACATTGAAGGTCATTCAGTAAATTCCTTTGAGCAACAAACACATTGTTTGGAAACACAGTCATGAATAGAATTAAGATGCTGGACACAGCCATGTTAGCACAAATCACTTCTTTGGGTCTCAGCTGACATCCAGTCAAAAGTGGAGAGAAATTATGGACAAACAGAAGAATGTTAGCCATAGTCCCTATCCCAAACTGACAAAGCAACACAATCTGAAGTGCCACTTCCTCAGTGGTTTTCATGGCTCCATTCTGAGAAGACATTGAAAGGCTTCTGTACCAACTGGAGGGGTGACCACGAAGGACAGTGCTGTCCTCAGGACTCTGGTCTACTGTCCACACTTATCAGTTGATCTGGGATGATTTCTTCTAGTCAGAAGGGAGACACTACTACATTCCATTAGAGAACCTTTGCCTGAGAACACTGCATGGACACTAACTCAGAATATGATTTTGTGCCGTTGAATTCCTCTTATTTTGAGAAGAAACTTATACAGATGTTGTAACTATTTCTCTATTGATCAACAACATAATGACATTTTGACACAATACAGGCTTTAAAGGTAAATTCGTGAAAAGTGAAAAATTAGAGTACACTGTTCAATCATTAGAATCCAATCATTCCTCATATGATTATATATGAAAATAATATTTATATGCTACCAATAAAATTGCATAAATGAATGAAGTAGCAAGAAAACAAAGTATCAAATTTTCAGAAAACCAAAATGGGAAAATATAAAATATTTCAAAAGAGTCACTAGTATTCTTATCCCATACATAAGCCTAAATTTATACATAGAGTCTGTATATTGGAAATATTTCTGGGGACTAAATAATGTTATTTATTCATAACTTCATGCATCTTGCCTCTTTTACTGTGGAATCAGATGCTGGAGATATGTGTGAATCATACTCAGCTTCCCTCAGCCACTCTGAAATACATCAACACTGTCACACTTTAACCCATGTACACACAGGTTATTTTGAAACTCGGATTTGAAAGCTTGTGTTTTGTTTTCCATAGGAGGAATCAGTTTCAATAATTCACTCGATGGATTATTAGGTAAAAGCATACATTAAACACCTATCTATACATCTCTTTGTCTGATGAAATAATGCAAGGAAATGCTTACCTGTTTCTTAGTTTCTTCTTAATGCTATGAAGGCTAATGCAGGTGAGCCCAGGTTGCCAGACCTTATAAAATGACAATATAGATGAATGTAACAGCCTACAGAGAGTCAATTACTTTGTCATTGGTGGTGGCACTGGAATTGTCTGCATGGAGACTTTAGGATAGCTAAGTTGAAGGGATAAACATTTATCCCCAAGACAATTCATCACTTTTACCTTCTAATGGTCAATGATGATATTTGCCAGTTGGCTAGATACTAATGAGTAGCTGAGCAGAAGATAGGAAAAGTTTTCTAAGTTACCTAGGGGAAAACTTTTGGAAGTTCTGTAGTCTGTTGCAGTCAGAAATTGAAGAATGTACTCCAGGGTGAAGAAATGTATTTGTTTATTGCATTTTCATCGGGTACATTCTACAGCACTGTGGCACTCTTCTAAAATCCTCCTGACAACAAGAAATTTCATAAGGACCATCAACATGTGATCTAGAGTGTGGTGTTTGCTATGGAGTTATTTCACTCCACCTATTCCCTCATGTTGCACAAGAATATTTAATATGTCAAATTACCCCCTGGCACCAAGGTTTCCCTCATAAATCCTAGGGTTATGGCAGTGTGCTTTTGTCTGGACGTAGATTGTGGCTTGTTTTCCGATAAACCAAACTATAGAGCCTTAGGTACATGCAAAGCCTACTAGCTGCTGCTAGATATCTAGAAAATCTGCAGTGTAAGAAGCAATTCTGGTCACACAGGACAGGCAATGGATAGAACAAGTCATTAAGAGATAAATATAACCATCAATATTTATTGCAACTATAGTTAGAATAGACAAGAAGTAAAAATAGCCCAGGTGCTTATCAACTGATGAACTATCAATGAAATGTGGTACACTTACAGATCAGAATAGTATTCAGCTCTTAAGAATAATTTACAAATCAGGAGCTAAATAGTCGGGCAAGAAATAACCAGTGTGTGAGATTTTCCAGAAACAGAAAGACAATTATCTTTCCCAGGGAAGGTATAAGGACATCTACCCACCCCCAAATTTTGACAAAAAATTTACCCTCTCTACAAGAAATGCACAGACAATGTTGGAACAGTGGCTGAGGGAAAGGCCAACCAACAACTGGTCCAACTTGAGATCTATCCCATGGGCAAGCACCAACCCCTGACACTATCAATGATACTCTGTTATGCTTGTAGAAAGCAGTCTTGCATAACTGTATTCTGAAAGACTCCACCCAGCAGGTGATTGAAACAGAATCAGGAAACTGGAGCCAAACATTGGATGAGGCTTGTGGAGCTTATGGGGGAGTTGACAAGAGATTGAGGGACCCAGAATGAATAGGAAGTCCACAGGAAGACCAACTGTATCAATTAACCTGGACACTTAGGGGCTCTGAGATGCTGAGCCACCAAAAAGAAAAAGAGTATTTCTTCATAAGATGACCTAGTATCACCGCATATATGTAGCATATATGCAGCTTGGTCTTCACTTGGGTCCTGAACAACTGGAGCAGAGGCTATCTGTAAAGCTGCTGCCTGTCTATGGAATACATTGTTCTAGATGGGCTGCCTTAGTAAGAGGGGAAGGGAGGGACTGAAGAGAGGTAACTGGGAGGCAGGTCAATGATCAGGATGTAAAGTAAGTACATTAATGAAAATAAAATAATTTAAGAAAATAGACATTAGAGAGAGAGAGAGAGGGGGGGGGAGGGGGAGAGAGAGAGAGAGAGAGCTCTCGACAGAGGAATCTCTAATGACCAAGAAGCACGTAAGGGGTTCAACATCCTTAGTCATCAAGGAAATACAAGTCAAAATAACTCTGAGATTCTATACTCTGCTTGTCAGAATGGCTTACATTAAGAAGCTCAAGGAACAGCTTGTGCTGCGAGGTTCAGGAGCAAAGAGAACACTCGTTTCCTGCTAGAGGGTGTGAAAACTTGGGTAACTGTGAATATCATTAGCAAGGTTCCTCAGAAAAATTGAAAGCAATCTACCTAAAAACCCACTTCTACCTGGTTGTATTCACAAAGGACCCTCAGTCCTACCAGAATGATGCTTACTCAGCTATGTTCACTGCACCTTATTCATAAAAGCCAGAATCTTAAACTAAACAGGTGTCCCGAACAGAAGAGTGGATAAATAAAAGGTGGTACATTCATACTAAGAACACTATTCACCCATTAAATCCATGGATTTTGCTGGCAAATGAATGGAAATAGAAAGTGTCCTGATTGATGTAACCCAAGCCCCAAAAGGCACACATGGTGTGTTTTTTTTCTCATAAGTACATAGAAGCCATAAAGTAGAGAATGCTACAATCCACAGACTGAAAGAAGCTGAGTAACAAGGAAGACCTAAGGGAAGATGTTTGAATCTCACTGAGGAGGAAAAAATAAAATAGATATTGGAAGTTAATGGAGAGGGGGAACTGTGTGGGAGAGAGTGTGGGAGGGAAGCATAAGTAGACAAGTTTGGGGAGGAGAGAAGCAGAGAGAATTGGGACTGGTGAGGAGGGGCATCTCTGGATGAAACCAGGACAAAGGAAACACCTAATAACTTATAAGGGTGACCACAGATAAGACTCTTATCAATAGGAAATATGAAACCTGAAACAGACACCTGCAGTAACCAGGACAGGTTGTCATTGGTGGACACAAACTTACCCACAAAAATCTTCTAACCACTCTTTGTTCAGTCTCCAGCTGTCCAGACCAAGACTCCTATACTGTAGTTTTCCATGGTGGTGATGGGGTGGGGGCAGTCCACCTTAGTTTGTAATGTTAACTATGTGGTTGGGATTCAAATGCCCAGATAGAGGGGCTAGCACACCTCCCAAGCTGATATCCCACCCTCCATGTCCAACTTGTTTCTACTTTTCTATTTCCCACCCTGCTGATATCCCACCCTCTTTGTCCAACTTGTTTCTACTTTTCTATTTCCCACCCTGCAGTCACAATTATCCAAATGTGACACCATTATTTCCTAGCCTGCAGGCCTGGCCCTCCCATCCTGATTGGGTTTCAGGTGCCATTTGTGTTGTGCTTCTCCTCGCACCCCTAACTTTGGCCCTCTATAGCTTTGGTTGGTAGACCTCTATGAGGGCCTGGTAGTCTTAAGCATTGGTCTCTAGGCCCAGAGAAAGGCTAGCAAAGACAACACCCACTCAGAAGGAGAACAAATATTAGGGGAATGGGTTAAGAACACAGAAATACTTGAAATGCCTTGAGTGGTCGGTGTTCCATGGGATAAGGTATACTGTATATGCATTTGTACAACCCAGCAGTCCCCAGGTTGGAGGAACCCTGAAAGGATGAGCTGCCCTGGGCCACTCACTAAGCTGGAATCCATTGGCAGCCTGAGCATGGATGTTCTCTGTGGGTTTGCCACCTCTGACTTGCCTCTTCCTTCCCTCTTGCTTTGCAGTGGACATCATCATGGATGACGACAATGTTCCCAACTGCGCCCCCCCCATCAAGCTGTCCCCAACCCAGTCTGCACCTCCTCCTTGGCCCCTGCCCCAAACATAGCCACCAGCTCACTACATCTGCACTGACTGGGAACAGGTTAAGCTTCACAGGTTGCAGCACCAATGCATGCACACAGGTAAGTGTCCTAACTCCTGTACCACCTGCAGCAAGACCTTCTCACAGAGCTCGCACCTTGTGCAGCACAGGAGCATCCACACAGGCAAGAAGTCATATGCCTTTTCAGAGTGCTGCAAGCGCTTTAGCTGCAGCTCCAAACTCACACAGCACCAGAAGCCTGATACTTAACCCAACTGAGGTCTCAGCTTCACACAGAGCAACAGCCTGGCCAAGCACCATAACTTCCATGGTGGTCTAAAGCTCTTCATGTGCCTGAGTTGAGGCTATGGCTTCAGCCAGCCCAAGAGCCTGGCACCCCACCTGCGGTTGCAGCCAGAGCTGTCAGGGCCAGGTATGGCAGCTAAGATGCTGGAGGCCAGCGTGCAAAGCGCCAGGGCACCTGATGAGGCCACAGCAGCAGAAGGTAAAATTACAATCCCAGTGGGCAATAGCGAGGGCATCATCTTGGTGGGGATGGTGTTGCAGCGCTCTGGCCAGGGTGGGGACATGGGCAACAGGGACACAAATGTGCAGGGCGCTGGCACCTAAGCCATACATGTGCATGGAGTGCAGGAAGGGCTTTGGGCACAGGGCTGGGCTCCTGGCCCACCAGCTTACTCAGCACGGGGACAGGCTAGGGCTAAAGGGTGCTGAGGAACCTGTGCACATCTGCATGGAGTGTGGTGAAGGATTCCTGTACCATGCTGCAGAGACAGAAGAAGATTCATGCAGTTGGGTTACCTTCAGTTTGCAGCAACTGCCAACAGAGGACCAAGTGGCTGGTGTGCTGTGTGCAGGGAGTCAGGGTGGGGAGGCCTTTTAGGGATGGAGATGCCCAGGGAGGGGATGGGCAGGGCTCCTTGGGTTTGGTGGAGACTACCAGTGAGCAAGACCACAAGGGAGGTCCAGAGAGAACCAGACCGAAAGAAGCAGTGGTCTTGTCTCTCTTTCCTTCCTTCATGCTGTTCTGGGTGTAAGGGGGCCCACAGTTATCAGGTTCTCAGAACTGCCCTACTGCCTGGGGGACCTCCCTTTTGTAGGTTCCTATGTGAGAGCCAGAGACTGAGAGATCTGCAAGATCAATTGGCACTAGATGCTTAAGGGAAAGTCCACCCCTACTACAGGTTTTAGGCTGCTGTGTCCTAAGGAATGGAGGGAATCCTGGCTTTATGCATTGAGAGGGTCTTTCTTCCATTCTAGAATTTTCTCTTAATCATATAGTGTAGTCTCCCCTCCCCCAGCCTGAAACCTGCTTGCTCGGGGTGGAGCTTCCTGCTCATTCGTTCTTCCACGCCCACTGCTGGAACCTGCGTAGCCACACCCGTGCACCTTTCTACTGGACCAGAGATTATTCGGCGGGAATCGGGTCCCCTCCCCCTTCCTTCATAACTAGTGTCGCAACAATAAAATTTGAGCTTTGATCAGAATGAAATTGTCTTAGCTCCGTTTTTTCTTCCACCCCGTCTAGATTCCTCTCTTACAGCTCGAGCGGCCTTCTCAGTCGAACCGTTCATGTTGCGAGCTGCTGGCGGCCGCAACAATATAGTTTTGACCCCTCTTATCCAATATTATCTTTTCTATTCCATGGGTCCTTATTGATTTTTCTAGCCCAAGTCTTTTCTCTTCCTCCTGGATTTGCAGTAACAGAGATGTAAAGCAGCCTCCTGTTCCTAACATGGTCTTATTAGGAGGATGGGGTCCTTTTTTCCCTGTCCTGGCAGTGGAAGAAGGGTTGTTGGGCAATAAATAATATTATTCAATTGTCCCAGCACTGACTGTTTCTTGAGTTTGGGATGGAGAAGAGAGAATGATTAAATGGAGCCATCTTTACTTTGGTGCACACAAGTGACAAACACCAGATGAGGGCTGAGCATGTTGGGCCCAGGGTGTCCCAAACCAGTTCCAGAAAGAGACATGTTTACCAAGGAGTCCCTTGCTGACCTGGTAAAAGGTCACTGTTGAGAATGTTGTCTGTTCCTGCTGGAAAAGGGATGGCTTATGGAGGACATAGGAATAGCACACCCCTCCTTGGTCCATGTTCTCATCACTCATCAGGCATATATCAGTATTCTCTGCAGAGCAAGCCTTATCTTGATGACTGCTACTGTTCAGTAAAGCAGATCAAAGGAGGAGGAGGAGGAGGAGGAGGAGGAGGAGGAGGAGGAGGAGGAGGAGGAGGGACATGGAGTAGATTGTTTTTAATCCAGTACCCAAATGAGAACAGGATGTTGGAAGTTGCTGTGGCATGCTTTGATCCAGATGCTGCACAGTGACAGTCCAGTACATCCCCCAGAACCTCTGCACCTGCAGGATCAGAAGGGACCTTCAGTGTTAGATACAGTTTCTTGGGCACACAGTCCCCAGCTCAAATAATTTGGGAACATGCCAGATGCAAGTTTTTTACTATATAGAACAGTACTTGACATGTTTCTTGATGCCAATTCTCCCCTCCCCCTTCCTTGAGCCTCTTGGAAGACTTGAAAATGGCACACAACCCCCCTGTCCAAATCTGTTCCCAGCTAGACATGCAGCCATATTCTCCATAAAGCAGGCTGAATAGGGTGGGGTGATGCTGTCCATTGGTGAAGTGGGCAATGGAAGGAGGAGGAGGAAGAGGAGCAGGGACAGCTGAGATATAGACTTCAATGTTTTCTGAACTTGTTTGGTCATGAAACCTTGATTCATTCATTGAGCATCTTGGTGCTGGTGTGGTAAATTCTGCCACTATATGATGCCTTTGCCCTGCCTGTCAGCACCATGGACAGAGAGCTCTGGCTTAGGTCTCCCCCACTCAGTCCTCAGGCATCCTAGCCTCTTACCCACCTATGCCCTACTAGGAGGAACTGTCCCATTTTTCAGCTAAGGAAACAGGTCAGAGGAGGCCAAGTATAGCACCCAGGTTCTCTCAATAGAGGAATAGCAGATATTATCTATTAGATCCCCAGTCCATATACCATGCTGCATTGAAAACGAACCAGAGTTGACTTAAAAAAAGAAACATTATGTGCATACATTTTCATGTGGTAGTCAGAGGACAATCTGCAGAAATTTTCTATTTCTGGGATAGAAAATTCCAGATGTGGATTCTGGGATCAACCTCTAATCATGAGTCTTGGAGGCAGGTGCCTTTCCCTGATAAACCATCTCATCAACTCATGTAGACTGTTTTCTTTTTTTTTCCTTTATTTTTTATTACGTATTTTCTTCATTTAAAATTCCAATGCTATCCCAAAAGTCCCCCCATGCCCTTCCCCCTCACTCTCCTCCCCTCCCCCACTCACACTTCTTGACCCTGGCATTTCTTTAGTGAGACATATAAAGTTTGCAAGACCACTGGGCCTCTCTTTCCACTGATGGCTGACTAAGCCATCTTATGATAAATATGCAGCTAGAGACACGAGCTCTAGGGGGTACTGGTTAGTTCATATTTTCGTTTCACCTATCGGGTTGCAGATCCCTTTACCTCCTTGGGTACTTTCTCTAGCTCCTCCATTGGGGGCCCTGTGTTCCATCCAATAGCTGACTGTGAGCATCCACTTCTGTGTTTGCTAGGCCCAAGAATAGCCTCACAAGAGAGAACTATATCAGTGTCCATCCAGCAAAACTTGTTGGTGTATGGAATGGTGTCAGTGTTTGGAGGCTGAGTAAGGGATGGATCCCCGGTTTTGGTAGTCTCTAGATGGTGCATCCTTTCGTCTCAGCTCCAAACTCTGTCTCTGTAACTCCTTACATGGGTGTTTTGTTCCCAATCCTAAGAAGGGGCAAAGTGTGCACACTGTGGTCTTCGTTCTTCTTGAGTTTCATGTGTTTTACAAATTGTATCTTATATCTTGGGCATTCTAAGTTTCTGGGCTAATATCCACTTATCAGTGAGTACAGATCATGTCAGTTCTTTTGTGATTGTGTTGCCTCACTCAGGATGATGCCCTCCAGGTAAATCCATTTGTCTAGGAATTACATAAATTCATTCTTTTAAATAGCTGAGTAGTACTCCATTGTGTAAATGTACCACATTTTCTGTATCCATTCCTCTGTTGAGGGACATCTGGGTTCTATCCAGCTTCTGGCTATTATGAATAAGGCTGCTATGAACATAGTGGAGCATGTGTCCTTCTTACCAGTTGGGACATCTTCTGGATATATGCCCAGGAGAGGTTATGTGGGATCCTCCAGTAGTACTATGTCCAATTTTCTGAGGAACCACCAGACTGATTTCCAGAGTGGTTGTACAAGCTTGCAATCCCACCAACAATGGAGGAGTGTTCCTCTTTCTCCACATCCTCACCAGCATCTGCTGTCACCTGAATATTTTATCTTAGCCATTCTGACTGGTGTGAGGTAGAATCTCAAGGCTGTTTTATTTGCATTTCCCTGATTAAGGATGCTGAAAATATTCAGGTGCTTCTCAGCCATTTGGTATTCCTCAGGTGAGTATTCTTTGTTTAGCTCTGAGCCCCATTTTTTAATGGGGTTATTTGATTTTCTGGAGTCCACCTTCTTGAGTTCCTTATATATATTGGATATTAGTCCCTTATCTGATTTAGAATAGGTAAAGATGCTTTCCCAATCTGTTGGTGGCCTTTTTGTCTTATTGACAGTGTCTTTTGCCTTACAGAAGCTTTGCAATTTTATGAGGTTCCATTGTTGATTCTCAATCTTACAGCACAAGCCATTGCTGTTCTTTTCAGAAATTTTTCCCCTGTGCCCATATCTTCAAGGCTTTACCCACTTTCTCCTCTATAATTTTCAGTGTCTCTGGTTTTATGTGGAGTTCCTCGATCCACTTAGATTTGACCTTAGTACAAGGAGATAGGAATGGATCAATTCCCACTCTTCTACATGATAACCGGTAGATGTGCCAGCACCATTTGTTGAAAATGCTGTCTTTTATCCACTGGATGGTTTTAGCTCCCTTGTCAAAGATCAAGTAACAATAGGTGTGTGGGTTCATTTCTGGGTCTTCAATTCTAATCCATTGGTCTACTTGTTTGTTGCTATACCAGTACCATGCAGTTTTTATCACAATTACTCTGTAGTACAGCTTTAAGTCAGGCATGGTAATTCCCCGAGATTTTCTTTTATCCTTAAGAAGAGTTTTTGCTATCCTAGGTTTTTTGTTATTCCAGATGAATTTGCAGATTGCTCTTTCTAATTCGTTGAAGAATTGATTTGGAATTTTGATGGGGATTGCATTGAATCTGTAGATAGCTTTTGGCAAGATAGCCATTTTTACAATGTTGATCCTGCCAATCCATGAGCATGGGAGATCTTTCCATCTTCTGAGATTTTTGATTTCCTTCTTCAGAGACTTGAAGTGCTTATCATACAGATCTTTCACTTCCTTAGTTAGAGTCACACCAAGGGATTTTATATTATTTGTGACTATTGAGAAGAGTGTCGTTTCCCTAATTTCTTTCTCAGCCTGTTTATACTTTGTGTAGAGAAAGGCCATTGACTTTTTTGACTTATTTTTATATCCAGCTGCTTCACTGAAGCTGTTTATCAGGTTTAGGAGTTCTCTGGTGAAATTTTTAGGGTCACTATAAATACTATCATATCATCTGCAAAAAGTGATATTTTGACTTCTTCTTTTCCAATTTGTATCCCCTTGACCTCCTTTTGTTGTTGAATTGCTCTGGCTCGGACTTCAAGTACAATGTTGAATGGGTAGGGAGAAAGTGGACAGCCTTGTCTAGTCCCTGATTTTAGTGGGATTGCTTCCAGCTTCTTACCATTTACTTTGATGTTGGCTACTGTTTTGCTGTAGATTGTTTTTATCATGTTTAGGTATGGGCTTTGAATTCCTGATCTTTCCAAGACTTATATCATGAATGGGTGTTGGATTTTGGCAAATGCTTTCTCAGCATCTAACGGGATGATCATGTGGTTTTTCTCTTTGAGTTTGTTTATATAATGGACCAAGGTGATGGATTTCCATATATTGAACCATTCCTGCATCCCTGGAATTAAACCTGCTTGGTCAGGGTGAATGATTGCTTTGATGTGTTCTTGGATTCATTTAGCAAGAATTTTATTGAGTATTTTTGCATCGATATTCATAAGGGAAATTGGTCTGTAGTACTCTATCTTTATTGGGTCTTTCTGTGGTTTAGGTATCAGAGTAATTGTGGCTTTATAGAATGAATTTGGTAGAGTATCTTCTGTTTCTATTTTGTGGAATGTTTTTTGAAGAACTGGAATTAGATCTTCTTTGAAGGTCTGATAGAACTCTGCACTAAGCCCATCTGGTCCTGGGCTTTTTTTAGTTGGGAGAGTATTAATGACTGCTTCTATTTCTTTTGGGGATATAGGACTGATCCTGATTTAACTTTGGTACCTGGGATATGTCTAGAAATTTGTCCATTTCATCCAGGTTTTCCAGTTTTGTTGAGTATAGTCTTTTGTAGAAGGATCTGATGGTGTTTTGGATTCCTTCAGTATCTGCTGTTATGTCTCCCTTTTCACTTCTGATTTTGTCAATTAGGATTCTGTCCCTGTGCCCTCTAGTGAGTCTGGCTAAGGGTTTATCTATCTTGTTGATTTTGTCAAAGAACTAGCTCCTTGTTTGGTTGATTCTTTGAATAGTTCTTCTTGTTTCCACTTGGTTGATTTCGCCCCTGAGTTTGATTATTTCCTGCCATCTACTCGTCTTGGATGAATTTCTTTCCTTTTGTTCTAGAGCTTTTAGGTGTGTTGTCAAGCTGCTAGTGTGTGCTTTCTCTAGTTTCTTTTTGGAGGCACTCAGAGCTATGAGTTTTCCTCTTAGAAATGCTTTCATTGTGTCCCATAAGTTTGGGTATGTTGTGGCTTCATTTCCATTAAACTTTAAAAAGTCTTTAATTTCTTTCTTTTTTCCTTCCTTGACCAAAGTATCATTGAGAAGAGTGTTGTTCAGTTTCCACGTGAATGTTGGCGCTCTACTGTTTATGTTGTTATTGAAGGTCAGCTGTAGTCCATGGTGATCTGATAGCATGCATGGGACAATTCAAATATTTTTGTATCTGTTGAGTCCTGTTCTGTGACCCATTATATGGTCAATTTTGCAGAAGGTACCATGAGGTGCTGAGATGAAGGAATATCCTTTTGTTTTAGGATAAAATGTTCTGTAGATATCTGTTAAATCGATTTGTTTCATAACTTCTGTTAGTTTCACTGTGTTCTTATTTAGTTTCTGTTTTTATGATCTGTCCATTGATGAAAGTGTTGTGTTCAAGTCTCCCAGTATTATTGTGTGAGCTGCAATGTGTGCTTTGAGCTTTACTAAAGTTTCTTTAATGAATGTGGCTGCCCTTGCATTTGGAGCATAGATATTCAGAATTGAGAGTTCCTCTTGGAAGATTTTACTTTTGATGTGTATGAAGTGTCCTCCTTGTCTTTTTTGATAACTTTGGGTTGGAAGTCGATTTAATTCAATATTAGAATGGCTAATCCAGCTTGTTTCTTCAGACCATTTGCTTGGAAAATTGTTTTCCAGCCTTTCATTCTGAGGTAGTGTCTGTCTTTTTCCCTGAGATGGGTTTCCTGTAAGCAGCAAAATGTTGGGTCCTGTTTGTGTAGCCATTCTATTAGTCTATGTCTTTTTATTGGGGAATTGAGTCCATTGATATTAAGAGATATTAAGGAAAAGTAATTGTTGCTTCCTATTATTTTTGTTCTTAGATTTGGCATTCTGTTCTTGTGGCTGTCTTCTATTAGGTTTGTTGAAGGATTACTTTCTTTTTCTTCCAGGATGTGGTTTTTGTTCTTGTATTTTTTTTCTGTTATTATCCTTTGAAGGGTTAGATTCATGGAAAGATAATGTATGAATTTGGTTTTGTCGTGGAATACTTTGGTTTCTCCATCTATGGTAATTGAAATTTTGGCTGGGTATAGTAGCCTGGGTTGGCATTTGTGTTCTCTTAGTGTCTGTATAATATTTGTCCAGGAACTTCTGGCTTTCATAGTCTCTGGTGAAAAGTCTGGTGTAATACTGATAGGCTTACTTTTATATGTTACTTAACCCTTTTCCCTTACTACTTTTAATATTCTATCTTTATTTAGTGCATTTGTTGTTCTGATTTTTATGTGTCAGGAGGAATTTTTCTGGTCCAGTCTATTTGGAGTTCTGTAGGCTTCTTGTATGTTCATGGGCATCTCTTTCTTTAGGTTTGGGAAGTTTTCTTCTATAATTTTGTTGAAGATATTTGCTGGCCCTTTAAGTTGAAAATCTTCATTCTCATCTACTCCTATTATCCATAGGTTTGGTCTTCTCATTGTGTCCTGGATTTCCTGGATGTTTTGAGTTAGGATCTTTTTGCATTTGGCCTTTTCTTTGATTGTTGTGCCAATGTTCTCTATGGAATCTTCTGCACCTGAGATTCTTTCTTCCATCTCTTGTATTTTGTTGCTGATGCTCGCATTTATGTTTCCAGATTTCTTTTTTAGGATATATATCTCCAGCGTTGTCTCAATTTGGGTTTTCTTTATTGTGTCTACTTCCCTTTTAGGTCTAGTATGGTTTTGTTCATTTTCATCACCTGTTTGGATGTTTTTTCCTGTTTTTCTATAAGGACTTGTACCTCTTTAGCAGTGTTCCACTGTATTTCTTTAAGTGAGTTATTAAAGTCCTTCTTGATGTCCTCTACTATCATCATGAGATATGCTTTTAAATCCAGGTCTAGCTTTTTGGGTGGGTTTGGGTATCCAGGACTGGCTGAGGTGGGAGTGCTGGGTTCTGATGATGGAGAGTGGCCTTGTTTTCTGTTAATAAGATTCTTACATTTGCCTTTAGCCATCTAGTAATCTCTGGAGTTAGTTGTTATAGTTGTCTCTGGTTAGTGCTTCTTCCTCCCTTGATTCTTTTAGCCTCTATCAGCAGACCTGGGAGACTAGCTGTCTTCTGAGTTTCAGTTGTCAGCATACTCTCTGTAGGAAAGCTCTCCTCTTGCAGAGCAGGTGCACAGATATCTGGCCTTCGGACCTGCCTCCTGGCAGAAGATGAAGGCCTGAAACAGGGCCTGTCCAAGAAGCTGTTAGCTTCTGTAGTCCACACTCTCACCTGTGCAGAGTTGTCTCTGAAGGGTCCAGAACCAAGATGGCTCTCCCAGGTGCTCTGGCAAAGCCCTCCCAGGCGGGACAGACACCTCTCCTCCAGCAGGGAAGGTGCCCGGATGTCTGGAGCCTTAAAGGGGTCTGACCCAGAAGCCGTGTGGCTTTCACCTGTCCCAGAAGCTGTTAGCTTCTGTAGACATAATCTCACCTGCACAGACTAGACTCTGAGGGGTCTGGGAACCAAGATGGCTCCTCCAGGTGGTCTGGCAAAGCCTCCAGATAAGGGATTTTTGAATTTTACTTTCTGAATTTTGCTGAAAGCCTTTTCTTTGTCTTCAGAAAGGAAATCATGCTGGCAGCTCACAAAAAAATTCTCTCTCTCCTCACTTATGGCAACAAATGAAATTTTCCCACAGCCAAAGCCCTCTTGGGTGGGACAACTTTTCCTTCCACCATTTGGAAGCACTGATGTATTTCTTTCACTCACAGTTTTAAAGGAAGCCAGCTGGTGACTTGCCTGTTTCAAAGTTGATGAAGAGCTTGAGCTTGTTCTTGAAACAACTGATTCTGATTCTCTCCATCTTCTGTTGCATCACCAAGCACCTGGGAAGTGGATAACCTAAACCTTCCAACAGAAACATTCAAATTGCCAGGGAAAACACTTGTCCTTTTAGAAGTTAAATGTGCCAAATCTGAATACTGCATGGCTATAGAGCCTTCCTTTTCTGCTGCTTTGTAAGACTTGTGAAGTTGTTGCTTTTTCCTCAGCATAACCCACTGATTGACCCGGTGTCTGACTTGTCTCTGAAAATGTCTCAGAGACTCTTGCTTTCTTCATTGCCGTTCCTTTATTTCCTCTTCAACTACATATGCTGAAGTATGTACTGGAATTCCAAACCAATTTGGTGAGGCAGGTTCCATCCAAGCCCCAACTGGTACTATGGTCTGGTTCCTCTCAGCCAGCACTGCCAAAATGTCCTGGCTCTTTGTGGAATTTAAATCCAGGGCCAATTTTGTGGGATTCCGAGGCTTCTTGAGGGGCACCATACCTCCTGGCATTGACTTCTGTGAAGCCTGGAGCATGTCGCGATCCTGACCATCTCACACAAAGACTCAAACTCTGCGGGCTGCTATGCAAAGGACAAACAGCGAACTCTGCATTTTTTTTTAAATGGAGTAATTGTGTGTCCTGTTTGATAGTGAAAGAAAAGAGAAACAGGGACTGCTATCTCTCTTTCTTTGTGGATGGGAGAGGAAAAAGCTGTGATTTATCACGGTGATATGCCTATCTTTGTAACTAAGTGGTGTCTAAATCTGTATTGAAAGGGAAAGAACGTGGGTTGGAACACAGGGCTTATACAGTACCCCCTCCAAGAGTATATGAGGAGGTGGTGGTGACTACATGGCTTTGATTTCCTGTTTAGGGTCAATAAAATCTGGATTACAGTGGTCTTTATGGTCATGATCTTCAGACTCACCTACTGTGAGAACTTAACATTTGCTGTGGGTCTGTTCTAAATGATCATATGCATGGGTGGGTTGCTACTATTCTAACAATGAGCATTTATGTTGTCACCCTAGCTCACAAAAATAAAAATGACACGGTGACTTATGTTCATAATACCTAGGCCTCGAGCTAGGCTTCTTCCCACTACTTCATTACTCAATTATTACATTGATACTAATCTAAGTTCTGCCAGGTGATGAGTTACCACTGCTCAGATTTATAGTTCAAATTTCTCCAGATCTTTGTGGTGAATCATATGACTGACTCTTTCTCAAAGTTCTGATTTTTGTCCAGAAGTTGCAACTTACTATTCTGCTTTTTGCTATGAACCCTGGACTTTTAAAACTCAGGGAAGATAATCATTTTCTCTCCAGTGACTCTCTAAGGTGGGTCCAGCCAGAAGTACACAGGCTGCAAAATCAGCAGAGCAGTTGGAACAGGGTCCTTCTGCCTCCATCTGCACCCAGGAGGTTGGGATGTTCTGCAGGACTCTGTATACTATTCCTGCCAGGGGAGAGCTTGTCTCCAGGGAGTGCTCTGACCCCAGAACTCAAGGGAGATCACCATTTTCTCTCCAGTGACTTTCTAAGCCAGACACAGCCAGAATCACACAGGCTGCAAGCAGAGCAGCTGAGACAGGGTCCTTCCTGGCTCCATCTGCACCCAGGAGGTGGGGTTGATCCACAGTCCTCTGTGCACTGGTCTTACCAGGAGAGAGCTGGTTTCACTGAAGTGCTGAGATGGGCTTACAGACACACAGGAGGAACAAGCTCCAGCCAGAGGCAGCAAAAACATCTAACACCCGAGTTTACCAAATGGTGAAAGGCAAATGCAGGAATCTTACCAACAGAAACCAAGACTACTTGGCATCATCAGCACCCAGTACTCCCACCACAGCAACTCCTGGATACCCCAACACACAAGAAAAGCAAGACTCAGATTTAAAATCATATCTTATGATGCTGATAGAGGATTTTAATGAGGACATAAATAACTCTCTTAAAGAAAGACAGAAGAACACAGGTAAAGAGGTAGAAACCCTTAACTTAAAGAGGAAACACAAGAATTCATTAAAGAATTATATGAAAACACAACCAAACAGGAGAAGGAATTAACAAAACCATAGAGGATCTAAAAATGGAAATAGAAACAATAAAGAAATCAAAGAGGGAAACAACTCTGGAGATAGAAAACCCAGGAAAGAAATCAAGAGTCATAGATACAAGCATCACCAACAGAATACAAGATATAGAAGAGAGAATCACAAGGACTGAAGATACCATAGAAAACATTGGCACAATAATCAAAGAAAATGCAAAATGCAAAAAGATCCTAACCTAAAACATCCAGGAAATGCAGACACAATGAAAAGACCAAACCTAATGACAATAGGTATAGAAGAGAGTGAAGATTTCCAACTTAAAGGGTCAGTAAATATCTTCAACAAAATTATAGAAGAAAACTTCCCTAACTTGAATAAAGAGATGCTCATGAACATACACAAGGCTTACAAAACTCTAAGTAGACTGAATCAGAAAAGAAATTTGTACCATCACATAATAATCAAAGCACCAAATGCATTAAACAAAGAAAGAATATTAAAACCAGTAACAGAAAAAGGTCAAGTAACATATAAAGGCAGACCTATCAGAATTACACCAGACTTCTGACCAGAGACTATGAAAGCTAGAAGATCCTGGGTAGATGTCATCCAGACCCTAAGAGAACATAAACACCAGCCAAGGCTACTATACCAAGAAAAACTCTCAATTGCCATAGAAGGAGAAACCAAAATATTCCATGACAAGACCAAATATACACAATCTCTTTCCACAATTCCAGCCCTACAAAGGATAATAGATAGATAACACCAACACAAGGAGGGAAAGCTACACTCTAGAAAAAGCAAGAAAATAATCTTCTTTTAACAGAACAAAAAGATGTTAGCCATATAAACATAATTCAACCTCTAAAAACAGTAACAGGAATTAATGATCACTTTTCCTTAATATCTCTTAGCATCAATGGACTCAATTCCCCAATAAAAAGGCTCATATTAACAGACTGGATACTTAAACAGGACCCAACATTTTGCTGCATACAGGAAACCCAACTCAGTGACATAGGCAGACAGTACCTCAGAGTAAAAGGTTGGAAAAAAATTTCCAAGCAAATGGTACCAAGAAAAAAGCTGGAGTAGCCATTCTAATATCAAATAAAATTGACATTCAACCAAAAGTTATCAGAAAGAATAAGGAAGGACACTGCATAGTGGTCAAAGGAAAAATATACCAAGATGAATGCTCAATTCTGAACATCTAAACTCCAAATGCAAGGGCACCCACATTCACAAAAAAAAATTTACAAAAGCTCAAAGCCCAAATTGTACCCCACACAATAGTGAGAGACCTCAACACCCCACTCTCATCACCGGACAGAACATTGAAACAGAAACTAAACAGAGACCCAGTGAAACTAACAGAAGTTATGAACCAAATGGATCTAACAGATATTTGTAGAACATTTCATCCTAAAGCAAAAGAATATACCTTCTTCTCAGCGCCTCATGGTACCTTATCCAAAAGTGATTATATAATTAGTCACAAAACAGGCCTCAAGAGATACAAGAAGATTGAAATAATCCCATGCACCCTATCAGATCACCACAGACTAAGGCTGGTCTTAAATTGCAACAAAAACAACAGAAGAGGCACATACACATGGAAGCTGAATAATGGTCTACTCAATGATAATTTGGTCAAAGAAGAAATAAGAAAGAAATTAAAGTCTTTTTAAAATTTAACGAAAATGAAGACACATCATACCAAAACCTATGGGACACAATGAAAGCAGTAGTAAAAGGAAAACTCATAGCTTTAAGTGCCTCCAAAAAGAAATTGGAGAGAGCTTAGACTAGCAGCTTGACAGCACACCTAAAAGCTCTAGAACAAAAGGAAGCAAATACACCCAAGAGGAGTGATGGCAGGAAATAATCAAACTCAGGGCTGAAATCAACCAAATAGAAACAAAGAGAACTATAGAAAGAATCAAAAAACCAGGAGCTGGTTCTTTGAGAAAATCAACAGGATAAATAAACTCATATCCAGACTAACCAGAGGGCACAGAGACAGTATCCCAATTAATAAAATCAGAAATGAAAAGGAAGACATAACAAAGGAAACTATGGAAATCCAAAAAAAAAAAAAAAAAGATCCTATTACAAAAGTTTATACTCAACTAAATTGGAAAATCTGGATGAAATGGACAATTTTCTAGACACACACCAGGTGCCAAAGTTAAAGCAGGTTCAGATAAACCATCTAAGCAGTCCCATAACCCCCAAAGAAATAGAAGAAGTCATTAATAGTCTCCCAACCAAAAAAGAAAAAAAAAGCCCAGGACCAGATGGGTTTAAAGGCAAATTTTATCAGACCTTTAAAGAAGACCTAATACCAATACTCTTCAAACTATTCCATAAAATAGAAACAGTAGGAACACTATCCAATTCATTCTATGAAGCCACAATTGTGCCTATACCTAAACTATACAAAGACCCAACAATGAAAGAACTTCAGACCAATCTCCCTTAAAAACATTGATGCAAATATACTCAATAAAATTCTTGCCAATTGAATCCAAGAACACATCAAAACAATCATTTACCATGATCAAGTAGGCTTCATCTCAGGGATGCAGGGATGGTTCAGTATATGGAAATCCCTTAACGTAATCCACTACATGAACAAACTCAAAGAAAAAACCACATGATCATTTCATTAGAATCTGAAAAGTCATTTGACAAAATTCAGCATCCCTTCATGTTAAGTCACTGAAAGATCAGGAATTCAAGGCTCATACATAAACATAGTAAAAGCAATATACAGTTAAACAGTAGCCAACATCAAGCTAAATAGAGAGAAATTTGAAGAAATCCCACTAAAATCAGGGACTAGGTAAGGCTGCCCACGCTCACCCTATTTATTCAATATAGTATTCAAAGTTCTAGCTAGAGCAATTAGACCACAAAGAGAGGTCAAAGGGATACAGATTGGAAAGGAAAAAGTAAAAATACCACTATTTGCTGATGATATGATAGTATACTTAAGTGACCCCAAAAATTCTACCAGAGAACTCCTAAACCTGATAAACAACTTCAGCAAAGTGGTTGGATAAAAAATTAATTCAAAAAAATTAGTATTCTTCCTCTACACAAAAGATAAACAGGCTGAGGAAGAAATTAGGGAAACAACACCCTTCACAATAGTCACAAATAATATAAAATACCTTGGTGTGACTCTAACTGCTGAAGTGAAAGATCTGTATGATAAGAACTTCAAGTCTCTGAAGAAATAAATTGAAGAAGATCTCAGAAGATGGAAAGATCTCCCATGCTCATGGATTTTCAGGATTAATATAGTAAAAATGGCTGTTCTACGGAAAGCTATCTACAGATTTAATGCAATCCCCATCAAAATTCCAACTCAATTCTTCACAGAGCTAGAAAGAGAAATTTGCAATTTGTTTGGAATAACAAAAAAAAAAAAAAAAAAAAAAAAAACGAAAAAAAAAAAAAAAACGAAAAAAAAAACAAAAAACCAGGATATCGAAAACTATTCTCTACAATAAAAGAACTTCTGGGGAATCACTATCCCTGACCTCAAGTTGTATTACAGTGCAACTGTGATTAATAACTATATGGTATTGGTATAGAGACAGGAAGAAAGATCAATGGAATAGAATTAAAGACACAGAAATGAACCCACACATATATGGTCACTTGATCTTTGACAAAGGAGCTAAAACCAACCAGTGGAAAGAAGACAGCATTTTAAAGAAATGGTGGCACAATACACAATGGAGTACTACTCAGCTATTAAAAACAATGAATTCATGAAATTCTTAGGCAAATGACAGAACTAGAAAACATCATCCTGAGTGAGGTAACCTAATGGCAAAAGAATACACATGTTATGCACTCACTGATAAATGTATATTAGCCCAAAAGCTCCAAATAACCAAGATAGAATTCACAGACAACATGAAGCTCAAGACCAAAGTGTGGGTGCTTTGGTCCTTCTTAGAGGAAGAACAAAATACTCACAGAAGCAAATATGAAGTTAAAGTATAGAACAGAGACTAAAGGAAAGGCCATCCAGAGACTCTCCCATCTAAGCATTCATCCCATATACAGTTACCAAATTCAGACACTATCGTGGATGCCAAGAAGTGCCTGCTAAACGGAGCTTGACATGACTGTCTCCTGAGAGGTCCTGCCAGAACCTTACAAATACAGAGATGGATGCTTGCAGCCAATCATTGGACTGAGTGTGAGGTCCCCATTAGGGGAGTTAGAGAAAGGATCAAAGGAGTTGAAGATGATTGCAACCCCACAGGAGAACAACAGTATCAACCAACCAGTCCCCTAAGAGCTCCCAGGAAGTAAGCCATCAACCAAGGAGTACAAATAGCTCCAGCTGCATAGGTAGCAGAGGATGGCCTCGTCATACATCAATGGGAGAAGTCCTTGGTCCTATGAAGACTTGATAGATGCCCCAGTGTAGGGCAACTGAGAGCAGGGAGGTGGGAGTAATTGGGTGGGTAGAGGAACACCCTCATAGAAGCAGGGGGAGGGAGGATGGGATAAGGGTTTTTTTTGGGGGAGGGAGACTGGGAAAGAGGATAATGTTTGAATTTAAGTAAAGAAAATATCCCATTGAAAAAGAGAGTTTTCCAAAGCATTTAAAGATACTTTATTCTTTAAAATTAAAGATACATTTAAAGATTTTATTCCATGCTTAAGATACCAGTGTGGAAAAACTGTCATTATAAGGCCTTCATTTTACCCTTTCTTTGAATGGCCTGTTTGAATCTGTAGTGCAAACAAAAAGCCACATCTATCTTGCAAATCACATCTGAATGGGGGGTGGAGGGAGCGGGGGTAAAGAAACTGTATGTATCTCACTGGAATGTTAGTGACCTGTAATTTTAGTATACAATGGGTCAAATTAAGGATCCTGCCCTCTTTTTATTTATTTATTTTTTTTGAGGTAGTTCGAGGTACTTTGAGATCAGAATACAACCATGTTTCTTGCACCAGAAATAAAAATAAAAAATAAAGGAATAATAAAAAAAGAACTTTTTTGCAGTTTGCATTTTCTTTGATTGTTTTGGCAATGTTTTTTTTTTCCATTTTTTATTAGGTATTTAGCTCATTTACATTTCCAATGCTATACCAAAAGTCCCCCATACCCACCCACCCCCACTCCCCTACCCGCCCACTCCCCCTTTTTGGCCCTGGCGTTCCCCTGTACTGGGGCATATAAAGTTTGCGTGTCCAATGGGCCTCTCTTTCCAGTGATGGCCGACTAGGCCATCTTTTGATACATATGCAGCTAGAGTCAAGAGCTCCGGGGTACTGGTTAGTTCATAATGTTGATCCACCTATAGGGTTGCAGATCCCTTTAGCTCCTTGGGTACTTTCTCTAGCTCCTCCATTGGGAGCCCTGTGATCCATCCATTAGCTGACTGTGAGCATCCACTTCTGTGTTTGCTAGGCCCCGGCAGGTCTCACAAGAGACAGCTACATCTGGGTCCTTTCGATAAAATCTTGCTAGTGTATGCAATGGTGTCAGCGTTTGGATGCTGATTATGGGGTGGATCCCTGAATATGGCAGTCTCTACATGGTCCATCCTTTTATCTCAGCTCCAAACTTTGTCTCTGTAACTTCTTCCAAGGGTGTTTTGTTCCCACTTCTAAGGAGGGGCATAGTGTCCACACTTCAGTTTTCATTTTTCTTGAGTTTCATGTGTTTAGGAAATTGTATCTTATATCATGGGTATCCTAGGTTTTGGGCTAATATCCACTTATCAGTGAGTACATATTGTGTGAGTTCCTTTGTGAATGTGTTACCTCACTCAGGATGATGCCCTCCAGGTCCAAGTTTTTGGCAATGTTTTCTATAGTATTTTCTGTGCCTGAGATTCTCTTTTCCATTTCTTGTATTCTGTGATTATTGCATCTAAGACTCCTGATTTCTTTCTTAGGTTTTCTGTCTCAAAAGTTGTCTCCCTTTATGCTTTCTTTATTGTTCCTCCTTCCATTATTTTATCCTGGATGGTTTTGTTTAATTTCTTCACCTGTTTAGATGTGTTTTCCTGTACTTCTTGAAGGGATTTTTGTGTTTCCTCTGTAATGGCTTCTACTGTTTATCTGTGTTCTCCTGTATTGCTCTAAGGGAGTTATTCGTGTCCTTCTTAAAATTTTTTATCACCATCATTAGATATGACTTTAAATCTGCATCTTGCTTTTCAATTGTTTAGGGGAATCCAGAACTTACTCTGGTGAGAAAGCTCGATTTTGATCATGCCTCTCAGTATTGGTTTCTGTTGGTAAGTTCCTTTCATTTGCCTTTCACCATTTCCTTATCTCTGGTGTTAGATGTTCTTGCTATCTCTGGCTGAAGATTGTTCCTCTAGTGGTTTTGTAATCCTGTGTCAGCAGTTCTGGGAGACCAGCTCTTTGCTGCGGAACTTGTGTATCGAATGCTCTGGAACAACCCAAGCTCTGGGTGCAGATGCTTACTGGAAGGATCCTGTCCTAGTTGCTCCACTGATCTTGTGCCCTGAGTGCTTCTAGCATGCCCCCACTCCACACAGTTACTGGCGAGAAAGTGGTTCTCTCACCTATGAGCCCAGGAATGAAAACACTCCTTGGAGGACAGGGCTCTCCTCAGGGAACCCGTGCATAGTGGGCCTATGAAGAGCCTCAGCTCATGGGTGCAGATGTCGGACCTCTATTCATTTTCTTTATTACATTATTTTTTACACTCTGTATTCCATTCCCCACTCCTTCCCCCTATTTGCCCACTGACTGCTCCATATCCTACACTTCTTCCCCTCATCTCCACATGGATGCCCCCACCCCACGCCACCTCACCTCTAAATTCCCCGGGGCCTCCAGTCTCTGGATGGTTATGTGCTTCATCTCTGAATGACCACATACCAAGAAGTCCTCTACTACATGTGTGTTGGGGCCTCATATTAGCTGGTGTATGCTGTCTGTTCGGAGGTTCAGTGTTTTTTAGATCTTGGATCCAGATTAATTGAGACTGCTGGTCCTCCTACAGAACAGCCCTTCTCCTAAGCTTCTTTCAGCCTTCTGTAACTCTACAACACGGGTTAGCTGCTTATGTCCGTTGGTTGGGTACAAATATCTACATCTGTCTTCCTCAGCTGCTTGTTGGGTCTTTTAGAAGGCAGTCATGACAGTTTCTTTCTTGTGAGTGCTCCATAGCCTCAGAAATAGTGTCAGGCCTTGGGACCACCCTTGAGCTGTATCCCACTTTGGGCTTGTTGCCAGACATTCTTTTCCTCAAGCTCCTCTCCATTTTCATCCCTGTAATACTACCAGACAGGAAAAATTGTTGGTCAGATATGTAACCGTGGGATGGCAAGCCAATTGTACCTCTTGATACCTGTGTTCCTGCTGGAGGTGGGCTCTATAAGTTCCCTCTCTCTATTGTTGGGCATTGTATCTAAGGTCCCTCCCTTTGAGTCCTGAGAGTCCCTCACCTCCCAGGTCTCCGGTGCATCCTGGAGGGCCCACCAACTTCCTTTTTCCTGAGGATGCCAGTTTACATTCTTTCTGCTGACCCTCAGGGCTTCAGTCCTTTTCCCTCACCCAATACCAGATCAGGTTCCCGTCTCCCTACCACCCCATCTACTTACCCTCCCAGGTCCCCCCCTGCCCTGCACCCCCAACATTGGATTGCTTTCTTCACTCTCTCAAGTGAGACTGGGGAATCCTAATTTGGAAACTTCAGCTTGTTGGCCCTTTTGAGTTCTGTGGACTGTAACTTGGCTATTCTTTACATTTTTGGATACCATCCACTAATTAGTGAGTACATACCATGCATGTCATTTTGAGTCTGATTTACCTCACTCAGGATATTTTCTAGTTCCATCCATTTGTCTAAAAAGCTCTGGATGTCCTCATTCTTAATACCTGTGAAGTATTGCATTGTGTAAATGAACCATATTTTCTGTATCCATTCTTATGTAGGTGGACATCTGGGTTGTTTCCAGTTTCTGGCTAAGACAAATAAGACCACTATGAACATAGTGAAACAGGTGTCCCTGTGGCATGGTGGGACATCTTTTGAATATATACCCAAGAGTGGTATAGCTGGGTATTGAGGTAGATTTATTTCTAATTTTCCGAGGACCTCCAGATTGATTTCCAGAGTGTTTACACCACCTTGCCATCCCACCAGTAATGGAGGTGTGTTCCTCTTCTCCACATCCTCACCAGCATCTGCTGTCACCTGAATTTTTGATCTTAACCATTCAGAGTTGTGTGAGGTGGAATCTCAGGGTTGATTTGATTTACATTTCCCTGATGATCAAGGATATTGGACATTTTTTCAGTTGCTTCTAAGCCATTCAGTATTCCTCAATTGAGAATTCTTTGTTTAGTTCTGTATCCCATTTTTAATGGGGTTATTTGAATTTCTGGAGTCCAGCTTCTTGATTATTTGTATATATTGGATATTAGTTTCCTATCAGATTTAGGATTGGTAAAGATCCTTTCCCAATCTGTTGGTGGTCTTTTTGTCTTATTGTCTTTTGCCTTACAGAAGCTTTTCAATTTTATGAGGTCCTATTTGTCAATTCCGCATCTTACACAACCAGTCATTGCGGCTCTGTTCAGGAATTTTTCCCCCTGTCTTCTAGGCTTTTCCCCACTTTCTCCTCTATAAGTTTCAGTGTCTCTGGTTTTATGTGCAGGTCTTTGATCCACTTAGACTTGAGATTTGTACAAGGAGATAAGAATGGATCAATGCACTTTCTTCTACACAAAAACTGCCATTTGAGCCAGCACCATATTTTGAAAATGCTGTCTTTTTTCCACTGGATGATTTTAGCTCCCTTGTCAAAGATCAAGTAACCATAGGTGTGTGGGTTCATTTCTGGGTCTTCAATTCTATTCCATTGATCTATCAGTCTGTTGCTCTACCAGTACCATGCAGTTTTTATCACAATTGCTCTATAGTACAACTTTAGGTTAGGCATGGTGATTCCACCAGAAGTTCTTTTATTGTTGAGAATAGTTTTTGCTATTCTAGGGTTTTGTTATTCCAGATGACTTTGCAAAACTGCACTTTTTTACTAGGTGAAGAACTGAGTTGGAATGTTGATGGGGATTGCATTGAATCTGTAGATTGCTTTTAGCAAGACAGAAATTTTTACTATATTAATCTGCCAATCCATGAGCATGGGAGATATCTCCATCTTCTCAGATCTTCTTCAATGACTTTTTACAGGACTTGAAATTATTAGAATACATATCTTTCACTTCCATAGAGTCACACCAAGGTATTTTATATTATTTGTGAGTATTGTGAAGAGTGTTGTTTCCATAATTTCTTTCTCATCCTGTTTATCCTTTGTGTAAAGAAAGGCCATTGATTTGTTTGAGTTAATTTTATATCCAGCTACTTCAATGAAGCTGTTTATCGGGTTTAGGAGTTCTCTGTTGTAATTTTTAGGGTCACTTATATATACTATCATATCATTTGCAAATAGCTATATTTTCACTTCTTCCATTCCAATTTCTATTCAATTGATTTCCTTTTGTTGTCTAATTGAATTGGCTAGGGTTTCCAGTACTATATTTAATAGGTATGGAGGAAGTGGGCAGCCATGTTTAATCCCAGATTTTAGTGAGATTGCTTCAAGTGTCTCTCCATTTAGTTTGATGCTGGCTACTGGTTTGCTATATATTGCTTTTATTATGATTAGGTATGGGTCTTGAATTCCTGATCTTTACAATACTTTTATCATGAATGGGTGTTGGGTTTTGTCAAATGCTTTCTCAGAATCTAACGAGATGATCATGTGGTTTTTGTCTTTGAGTTTGTTTTTATAGTGCATTATGTTGATGGATTTCCATATATTAAACCCTCCCTGCATCCCTGGGATGAAGCCTACTTAATCAGGATGGATGATCATTTTAACGTGTTCCTGCACTCGGTTTGCAAAAGTTTTATTGAGTATTTTTGTATCAATATTTATAAGGGAAATTGGTCTGAAGTTCTCTTTCTTTGTAGGATCTTTGTGTGGTTTACATATCAGAGTAATTGTGGCTTCATAAAATGAATTGAGTAGAGTACCTTTTGTTTCTATTCATTGGAATAGTTATAGGAGACTTGGAATTAGGACGTCTTTGAAGGTCTGATAGAATTCTGCACTAAACCCATCTGGTCTTGGGCTGTTTTTTTTTGATGGGGAGACTATTAATGACTGCTTCTATTTCTTTAGGTTATATGGGCTTTTTACATCATTAACCTGATCCTGATTTAACTTTGGTCCCTGGTATCTGTCTAGAAAATTGTCCATTTCATCCAGGTTTACCAGTTTTGTTGAGTATAGGCTTTTAGAGGAGGTTTTGATGATGCTTTTGATTTCCTCAGGTTATGTTGTTATGTCTCCTTTTTCATTTCTGATTTTGTTAATTAGGAAAATGCTCCTGTGCCCTCTAGTTAGTCTAGGTAAGGGTTTATCTATCTCGTTGATTTTCTCAAAAAAAAAAAAAAAAAAAAAAAAAAAAAAAAAAAAAAAACACCCAGCTCCTAGTTTGGTTGGTTCTTTGAATAGTTCTTTTTGTTTCCACTTCGTGGATTTCATCCCAGAGTTTGATTAGTTCCTGCCATCTACTCCTCTTGTATGAATTTGTTTTCCTTTGTTCTAGAGCTTTTAGGTGTGCTGTCAAGCTACCAATGTATTCTCTCTCTTGTTTCTTTTTTTGTGGCACACAGAGTTATATGTTTTCCTCTTAGAAATGCTTTCATTGTGTCCCACAATTTGGGTATATTGTGGCTTCATTAAACTCTAAAAAGTATTTAATTTCTTTCTTTATTTCTTCCTTGACCAAGTTATTATTGAGTAGAGTGCTGTTCAGCCTCCATGAAAATGTTGGCTTTCTACTACTTATGTTTTTTTTTAAGATCAGCCTTACTCTGTGGTGATCTGACAGGATGCATGGGATAATTTCAATATTCTTGTTTTCATTGAGGCCTGCTCTGTGACCAATTATGTGGTCAGTCTTGGAGAAGGCACCATGAGGTGCTGAGAACAAAGTACATCCTTGCTTTTTAGGATAAAATGTTCTGTAGATATCTGTTAAATCCATCTGCTTCACAACTTCTGTAATTTCAATGTTTCTCTGTTTAGTTTCTGCCTCCAGGATCTGTCCTTTGATGATAGTGGGGTTCTGAAGTCTCCCACCATCATTGTGTGAGGTGCATTGTGTGCTCTGAGCTTCTGTACAGTTTCCTTAATGACTGTGGATGCCCTTTTGTGGGAACTAAAGGGGTGTCTGGGAAAGGAGGGAGGAGGGAGGAGAGCCTGCACCTGGCCAGAGTTCCTCCTATGCTCTCCTATGTAGGCAGATGCAGGGGGTCTGCCAGATGTTTTCCACTCAGCCCTTGGCGGGCTGCCACATCTGTGTGTCCTACTTATGTAGCCAGTCTGCTAGTCCATGTCTTTTTATTGAGGAATCAAGTCCATTGATATCAAAAGACACCAAGGAAATGTAATTGTTGCTCCCTGCCATTTTTGTTGTTAGAGTGGGGATTCTGCTCCTGCTGGTATCCTCTTTTAAGTTTGTTGAAAGATTACCTTCTTGCTCTTTCTAGTGAGCAATTTCTCTCCTTGTGTTGGAGTGTTCCATTTATTATCCTTTGAAGGGCTGAATTTATGGAAAGATATTGTGTGTATTTGGTTTTGTCATGAAAAACTTCGGCCTTTCCATCTATGGTAATTGAGAGCTTTGCTGGGCATAGCAGCCTGAGATGGCATTTGTGCTCTCCTAGGGTCTGTATAACATCTGTCCAGGATCCTCTGGCTATCATAGTCTCTGGTGAAATGTCTGGTGCAATTCCAATAGGTCTGCCTCTATATACCACTTGACATTTTTACCTTACTGCCTTCAACCTCCATCTTTATTTAGTGCATTTATTGCTTTGATTATTATGGGTCAGAAGGAATTTCTCCTCCGGTCCAGTCTATTTGGAGTTCTGCAGGCCTCTTGCATGTTCATGTGCATCTTCTTCTTTAGGGCAGGGAAGTTCTCTTCTATAATTTTGTTGAAGACTGGCCCTTCCAGTTGAAAACCTTCATTCTCATCCATACCAATTCTCCCTAGGTTTAGACTTCTCGTTGTGTCCTCGATTTCCTGGATGTTTTGAGTTAAGATCTCTTTGCATATTACATTTTCTTTGATTGTTGTGTGCATGCCTTCCATGGCACCGACCTGGATCCTTTGCTACAGTCTCCCCTGTCCTCATCACCCAGGGCTCTTAGTTCTCATTCACAGGTGAGCAGATCTGGCTTAACAGTGGGGGACCACATGCATGCTAGTCTTGCCAAGATCTTACTTGGTCTAAAAGGAACTCTGGGTAAACTCCTAACTTGGGTGCCCATTAACATACCTGGGAGGTGCCAGGGTCTGGGACATGGGTCCCACCGGTGGCTGTGCTGCTCAGCACAGGAGAGCACATCTGAGCAGAGCTTACAATTTCAGAAAGAGCCAGGCCAGGTTGCTCACCCTTATAATGCTGTGAGTATAGAGATCATGGCTCCCATGGGTTCCTAAGGGAATGATGGCTTCCCAAATATATTTTTAAAGAATAGAATATTGATGGCTTGTAGCAAAGTTATCATTGGGTTTGACATTTGGATTGTGATTTGTAGCAACTGAAGTGTCAGTCTGGGTTGGATTCTGCCCTCATCATATCCAAGCACCAATGGGCACTGGGCTGGATTGGAAGAAACGAACCTTATCTGCTTGGATGGTTTAGGAGGATCTTGACTGGCATGAATACAGGGAAATAATAATCTTTGTAGACAGTTTTGGGTGAAACAACTCTCTTGCTTTGGGGTAAACAAGTGCTATATAAACATTGGGGACTGTGTAAATGTTTGTGTGAGTTTATATCATTGGCAGAGGCTGAAGTGCTAGGAATACCTCATTTGCATAAAGAAGAACTCCAGATGCTGGTTAGACATGTCTTCATGAATCAGATAGGAAGTCTGATCTGAAAACTGGCTACCAGGTTATGTGACTACCTTAATGATAACAGATATAGTGTTGTACAGACTACATGTGCAGGTATATCCAGAAACAGAACATGGAGGAAACAGTCCTACTTCATGAGATTTTTTGGTTGGGCATGACTCAACCTCACTCAAGATCTGGACTGACTTTCCCATTCATACAGCTTTCTGGCTTCATATCCCTCTTCCTTTTTTATGAAGGTGAGATTGCATCTGCTAGGGGCCAGGCCCAGTGGTTCTTCTTTCTTGTTGGTTCCTCTTGAGGCTGTCAATGAGGAAACACATCTGCAGGGAGTAAGACTTGGTCTTACAAGTTATTTGGAGCTACTGTTTAACAATAAATCATTTACGCTGGGCATGGTGGTGCACGCCTTTAAACCCAGCACTCAGGAAGCAGAGGCAGGTGGATTTCTGAGTTCGAAGCCAGCCTGGTCTACAAAGAGAGTTCCAGGACAGCCAGGGATATAAAGAGAAACCATGTCTCGAAAAACAAAAACAAAACAAAACAAAACAAAACAAAACAAAACAAAACCAACAACAAATCATTTACCTATCTTAAGTCTATGACACTTTCCTATTTTTGCTGACCTGCCTGAGCTCCTTTTAGGTGAGATACTATTCAGCACCCCATCATAAGATAGCAGGAGATTAAGGTAAGTAGCCTTTGTCAATCTCCACAGAAATTACAGGGCTCTAACTTCAAACCTGCTAGTTGAAGTTACAGGCAGTAAAAGGGACACATTGAAAAGTGATTTTAATCTTTATTTCTAAATTCTCTCCAAATGATTCATATGAGAGTTGTGTAAGAAAAAAAGGATTCTGGTTAGAAAAGGGGGAATAAGGTTTTTGTTGTTTTTATCTGCCCTCAGCATTTATACATCCTTCAGAATAAATGATCACATGGTAAAAAGTTCATCACAAGTGAAGCTAGCAGAAAGTGGCTTGGATCTCCCTCTGGGGTTGACCTCCTGTTGAAGGATGTTAATGTTGATAAAAACCAACTTGAAAGCAAGTCAAGGCTGGCAAGAAACATTGATCAGCTACAGGTTATTTAGTGTATCCACTGGGGTAGTGATTACTCATGATTCCTAGACAACATTACTACTCCCATATATCACTGATGGAATTCTGAAAGTGAGTTTTAAGTTTCGGTAGCATGGTACCATCATGTCCAATGGATTCAATTTTTAATTCCTAATGTCTGCAAGCTCCATATTAGAAGGCCTCCTGCATGCAGTCACCTGTGTTTCAGTAAGGAATACAGAGGAAAGAGCTGGGATAGAGGAGATGAAATTGCGTTATAGAGGGATCTCAATTCTGGTCTGACAGTCCTGTGTTCCTATTTTTTTAAGTCAATTATAAAGCATCTCCAGTGGTGTATATTGGGAGGGATATAAGTAAGCTGGGAAGTAGCAGAGTTAGAATGAAGAATAACAAAAACTTCCATAAGAATAAAGGAAAGGGAAGAGAGTGGAGGGTACATGGCTTGGCAGTAGCCACAGATCATGGATGTCCTTCCAGGAGATCTTGTTGATTTATTGTGGATGGCCTCTCCTCTGCCACCACAGAAAGTTGGGAAATCTCCTTGGTTGTTGTGGTTATGTTGGACATTTGTAGTAGGAACCTAAATAGGCCTATGCTGATTCTGTGGAAAGACACAGCCAAAGTTGTTACACATTTGTGTGTGTGTGTGAGGGGATTTCCTACCTTCCAAATCAAGTCCAATGTATCTTGACATTGTACCATATGGGAGGAATTACTCCTGGTAAATGACAATGGAAGAAGATGGGAGTGTGTTTGGAGCTCTTGTAAATGTTAAATAGATTTAGGGTAGTAAGATTCATCTTGTTCAGTGGGTAGGAATTTGTTTTTTGTTTTTTGTTTTATAAGTTAGATTTTAAGGTTTGCTGTGTTATTTCTATTATCCTTTGCTTGACTCTCTTTGTTGTTCAAGAATCCCTGTGTGGTGGGCAATTTCACATTGTGAACACAAGGTTTTGAATTGTGCACTAGTAAAAGCAGGGCCATTGTGAGTTGTCATCTGTTGGAGAATGCCCATAAGGGCCAAGGTGGAGAACATACGGTGAATTTACCTTTTTGATTTTTGTTCATTTGAGCAATAGCCCACATAGAATGCTAGTATGAATCAAAAATAAGAAAGACATTTTGTCCATGGAATTTAGAATGGTTATGATATCAATTTGCCATAGGGCATTGGGTATGAGACACCAGAGTTTGGTGTCCATAGCTTGTAAAGTGTCCGTAGTAATAGGGATGCACAACAGGAAAATATTTTTATTCTTCTTTGAGTCTGAGCCAGAGGGACATGGGGAAAATGGGCTTGCAACCCTTTTATATTTGTTTTTGTATATGAATGGGATTTATCTACTTGTTCAACAGAGGCAATGAACATTCCTGTAGAGGCAATCTGATCAACAAGGAAGTTTCCATCAGATATCTGATCTGGCAGGGGACTATGAGATCTGGCATGTTGCAGGTAAAGGGAAAATGGATCTTTAGTATGAAAGGGGGAGTGGATTTTGTCTAATTTGACAGAGAATCTTCATAACCAGGGAGTCAAATTAAGAGAATTTACATTGTATCTAAAAGATTAAATAGACTAGGGATTTCTTTTGGAGCTAAAACAGATAGCATATAGTTCCTTAATTTGGAAGAAATGATAGAACAGCACTTGAATAGGATACCAGAGGAGTTCATTTTCCAGGGAGCAGAATTTTTGTCATTAAATATTGAGGAGCCCCTGGTGATGGGTATCTTTGTAAAGAGCCTGGGGGTGGGGAACTAACAACAAGAAAGGAAGAATAGAAACTCATTTTTCATTAGGGTAATGGTTATCAATATGTTCTGGTAATCCTATTAAGTAAATAAAAAAGCAGGAGTGATTTATGAGTAGCCATGAATATTAGAGATAGAAAAAGGTATAACAAGAATATCAGGTTATTTCTTGCTGTTTGGCTCTATATCTATGATTTCTAATGCTAACAACTAGTGTATCAACTACAGTTAGAATTCTAGATGCACCTTGCAATAGGGTGTGGAGTCATCCCAGCATACTTTGGTACTGCTATAGGCCCCCCCACCAAGTGTAGCAGAGGAGTGAAAACCTGTACATGGATATCATATCCTCTCATTCCAGGGATCCAGATGTAGTTCAATATATGGACATCCATCAACTTCAACCACTACTTTAAAAAATTCTAAGAAAAAAAAAACCCACATGATCATTTTATTAGGTGCTGAAAAGTAATTGGCAAAATTCAACATCCCATCATGTTAAAAGTCTTGGAAAGATCAGGAAATCAAGACTCATACATAAACATAGTAAAAGCAATATAAAGGAAACCAGTAGCCAACCTCTCACTAAATGGAGAAAAACTTGAAATAATCCCACTAATATCATGAACTAGGCCAGACTTCCTACTATCTGCCTATCTACTGAATATGATACTTAGATTTCTAGCTAAAGCAATTTGACAGCAAAAGTAGTATAAAGGGATACAAACTAGAAAGTAAAAAGTCAAAATATCACTATTTGCAAATGATATAGTTATACTGAGGTGATCACAAATATTCTACCAGAGAACTCCTACAACTGATAACCTCAGCAAAAACTAACTTAAAAAACATTAGCCTTCCTATAGTCAAAGAATAAACAGGCTCACAAATAAATTAGGAAAATGACAACCTTCATAATAGTAACAAACAATATAAAATATTTTGGTGAGATTCTAACTAAGCAAGTGAAAGATCTGTAGTACAAGAACTTCAAGTCTCTGAAGAAAGAAACTGAAGTTCTCAGAAGATGGAAAGCTCTTCCCGGCTCATGGATTGGCTGGGTTAGTATAGTATAAATGACCATCTTGCTGAAAGCAATCTACAGATTCAATGCAATCCCCATCAAAATTCCAACTCAAATTTTCATAAACTCAGAAAGAGCAATTTACAAATTCATTTGGAATGACTAAAAACCCACTTTGTCATACTACAAAGTCCTTGTCTGTACATGAGAATATACAAGACACCAGATCATATATTGTCTGTCTGGGAGTACTTGATTTTAGCATGATATGCAAAAAGAAAAGCATATGGTATAATGTACCTCCCCCCCTCACCCCCAGGAAATACATGTAAGAAATCTCGTGATCGCCTCTGGAGTGTTTCTTTCTACTCTTGATGACAACATCAATTCAGAACTTAGAATCTCTCAAAGGAAACTTGACTAGTCATTAAGATCTAACAAACTCTTGGCATCATCCTTAATTACCAGAAAGTGAAAATGATGATTTGCTCTGGGGATAAATGTTTTTTCTTTCATTAGAGGTATTGCAACATCCCCATACAGACACAATAAATAATATCACAGATAACACAGTAATGGGCTCTCTGAGTGATGTCAGGGCCACACACTGTCTCTTCATGAGCTCTGATAGTGGGTCTCAGTCAGTGATCAGTGAATCACTTCATGGAAAATATGGGGCAGGTAAGGATTTCTTTTGGATCTGTCTTCAGAAATAGTTACACAGAAAAGGTCATCAAATGGAGTGGAATTCAGAACTCTGTTTCTGCAGTAACTCTCAGAAGCAGGCCTCCATCCCTGTCAGCATCTCTATCATTGATAAATGTAGGTGAGATTCCTGCAATTGTAGATATTTGCTTAGACTAGATTTCTTATGCAATCAATGGTGTTTTGTAGAACCAACATTAGTCATTAGAATGACTTCCTTTTTATCTCCAGTTTACCTAATCATGTCAGTCATTTCCTTTGTGTAAAGAAATGTCTATTTCTTGGCTCAGGATTCATCTGAAAAATTCCTTCCATCTGACGACTATATGTGAGAGGACAGGTTTTTAGCTGTAGGATGATGGCTTATTTTTTTCTATGGACAGCAAAATAAACCAAGTAAGTTTCAGAGTATACATGATCTATCTAAAACTGAGTTTCAAAAAAATCTGTGTGTGTAAACACTTAAACTGTAATTGTTTCAATGATTTCAGTTGTGTATGACAAAAACTGTAGATTAATCAATTTTGTGTACAGCACCTAATTCCTTAGAAATATAGATGAAGTTCAGATATTTATAAAATAATGATATGCTTGGGTTCCAGGCACTTTAATCCTACATACATGATATATGTGTAAATCAAGTTTCTTCTATGTGAGTAGAATAACAGTGACATTTTCAGAATCAATTTGCATTCTATCATTATCATAATGAATGTAAAAATATATTAAAACTAGATGGATCATTTTAGGGGGAAATACTTCAGTTTCATTCTTTTTTTAAATTATAACTATTAAATTTGTATTTTGTTCCTTAAAGTTTTATTCATTTAGTATTTCATAAATTTGTGTTTTGCCTGCAGGTATAGCAGTAAATACCACATCCCCTTTAATTGGATTTACTGACAGTTAGATGATGTCATATGGATGGTGGAAATTGAACTAAGGTCCTATGGAGCAGCAACCAGTGCCCTTAATTGCTGAGCCATCTCTCCAGCCTTGTATTATTATTATTTTTGAGATATACTTATTTCATTTTATGTTTATAAATATTTTGCTGTTGTGAATTACAGGATATACTGGAAAAAAGTGCCATAAAAGTCAAGAAACAGCATTAGATCCAGAACCAACTATCAGAAACCAAATTTGCTCTTCTTAAGACATTATTATAACATGAGTAAAAATGCTGAATTCCAATCAAGCAAAAATACACGCTTGTCTATAAATGTTAATTTATAAATATGAAGATCCCATACTGTGTTAAAATGTGTGTCATGTTATTGACCAGTAGAGATAGTGTTGCATCACACACAGAGATCCTTAATGAAGAAAGACAAAGTAAAATAGTTGTAAAGTTGATATTCTGGATCAATGTTCATGCAGCATCCAGTCAACATGACCATGCAGATAAAGTAGAGCTGCCTTTCATGGGGGAAAATGACTTCAAATCAATTGGAAAGGTCAGGATTTGAGAAGACTCAAACAGCACTGCCAACGTGATGATTATTCCGTTGTCTAATGAAGTTGTCTCCATGTTGTCTCAGAATAAATCTGTGAAAACCACAGAGGAAGTGGCTCTTCAGATCCTCTTGCTTTGCCAGGTTGGGGTTGGGACTGCAGTCAACATTTTTCTGATTGTTCATAATTTATCTCCAATCTTGAATGGATCTCAACAGAGACCCATAAAAGTCATTCTAGCCAACTTAGCTGTGGGCAATACCTTGATTCTCCTCTTTGCATTTCCAAACAATATGACAATTTTTGTTCCAAAAGATCCCCCAACTGACCTAAAATGTAAACTTGGGTACTTCATTTGGCTGGTGGCTCGAAGTACAAACATGTGCTCCACCTGCTCTTTGAGCACTTATCAGCTTGTCACTCTTGCTCCTGGTACCTGGGGTAGGGTGATGCTCCTTGGAAGAGCCCCCAAATTTGTGAGGTATACTTGTTATAGTTGTTGGTTGTTCAGTGTCTTAAATAATGCTCATATTCCAATGAAAGTCAGTGGTCCCCAGAAAACACATAATGATACCAATTCTAAAAGCAAGTGGGTTTGCTCTACCTCTGGTTTCAGTATAGGCATGCGCATCTTATCATTTGCCCATGATGGAGTGTTCATCAGCATCATCATCTGGAGCAGTGTCTCCATGGTAATTCTCCTGAACAGACACCACCAAAGACTGCAGTATATTCAATCCCCAAATCAGAAGCTCAGAGTTCATGCTGAGACTAGAGCAGCCCACACCATCCTGATGCTGGTGGTCACATTTGTAACCTGTTATCTTCTAGACTGTATTTGTACGTTCTGTCACATTTATTTTGTGGACTCTCGGCTCTGGTTGAGGCGTGTAAACCAAATTTTGGCTGTAAGCTTCCCTACCTTTTCTCCATTACTCTTAATCTTTAGAGATCCTAAGGATCCTTGTTCTCTGCTATTCTGCTGCTGAAAATGAGAGTCCAAATGACAAACATTCCTTATAACTTCCCTAACAGCCATAAATATTCTATTTTCTGGGAATACACTTAACGTGTTTCTTGGCCAACTGTTGCAGAGAGCCCTAGTGCTACATGTAATTTGATGCTAATTCTGTTCTTGGGAAGGGTTGTGAATAAGCAATGAGTCAGCACTCAGATATTTTCCTGTAAACCATCTTCCCATTTTAATAGGTAAAATAAAGGCTAGAGCTAGTGATGGGCAGAGAAAGGGAATGTGGAGCTGAATGTTGGGAGAGAGAAGAAGGGCTGGGAGAAAAAGAGAGAGAGAGGGAGAGGGAGAGGGAGAGGGAGAGGGAGAGGGAGAGAGAGAGGATGATGGAGGAGGAGGAAGGAAAGTAGAGCAGAAGCACATGGCCTAGAGTAACTGCAAGTTATAAGGGGTCTCATAGATAGGAAAGATGGTAGTGAAGTAGTAGATCTGCACAATCTAGGTGCACAGTTTGTATTCATATTAATTGAGTTGTGCTTTAATTGCTGGGGAATATTTGGGTTGCAGAATTACCAATACAGCCCACTAGTATAATATGAGCACTATGGAGTTTGAGGTGGTTAGATTGTCATGCAATACATTGCTGCTCATACTATAGCTGCATATCCAGCTGAGCCTGTGATGCAGAGAAACTGTTTTACATCTCTCTGCTCCTTGAGAAAGGAAATAAGAAATGAATATTTTTAGAAGTATTTGCTTTAGTTTTGCTGTGTTAGAGGATCAAACACAATCCTAAAGTCCATATTCTTGATAATCTTTTCCTTTTAATAAGGCAGCTGTCTCAAACAAAATTATTCTTTTTATTTGAAGAATTTTCAGACATTTTTATCTCAAATCTATGGGGCTTTAATCCATATTTAATTGTCAATTGTCAGACATAAATTTTAGTTGAAAAAGGAGATGTGTGCTTATCCTAGAACAAAATAAAATACCTGAACAAAAATAATATATTATTCGAGCCCCGGGCTACCTTGCTAGCAGAGTCTTGCCCAACACCCGCAAGGGCCCACACGGGACTCCCCACCGGATCCTAAGACCTCTGGTGAGTGGAACACAGCGCCTGCCCCAATCCAATCGCGCGGAACCTGAGACTGCAGTACATAGGGAAGCAGGCTACCCGGGCCTGATCTGGGGCACAAGTCCCTTCCGCTCGACTGGAGCCCAGGGCTACCTTGCCAGCAGAGTCTTGCCCAACACCCGCAAGGGCCCACACAGGATTCCACACGAGATCCTAAGACCTCTGGTGAGTGGAACACAACTTCTGCCAGGAGTCTGGTTCGAACACCAGATATCTGGGTACCTGCCCTGCAAGAAGAGAGATTGCCTGCAGAGAATACTCTGCCCACTGAAACTAAGGAGAGTGCTAACCTCCAGGTCTGCTTATAGAGGCTAACAGAGTCACCAGAAGAACAAGCTCTTAACAGTGACAACTAAAACAGCTAGCTTCAGAGATTACCAGATGGCGAAAGGCAAACATAAGAATCCTAGTAACAGAAATCAAGACCACTCACCATCATCAGAACGCAGCACTCCCACCCCACCTAGTCCTGGGCACCCCAACACAACCGAAAATCTAGACACAGATTTAAAAACATTTCTCATGATGATGATAGAGGACATCAAGAAGGACTTTCATAAGTCACTTAAAGAATTACAGGAGAGCACTGCTAAAGAGTTACAGGCCCTTAAAGAAAAGCAGGAAAACACAGCCAAACAGGTAGAAATCATTAAAGAAAAACAGGAAAACACATCCAAACAGGTGATGGAAATGAACAAAACCATACTAGAACTAAAAGGGGAAGTAGACACAATAAAGAAAACCCAAAGCGAGGCAACGCTGGAGATAGAAAACCTAGGAAAGAGATCTGGAACCATAGATGCGAGCATCAGCAACAGAATACAAGAAATGGAAGAGAGAATCTCAGGTGCAGAAGATTCCATAGAGAACATCGACACAACAGTCGAAGAAAATACAAAATGCAAAAGGATCCTAACTCAAAACATCCAGGTAATCCAGGACACAATGAGAAGACCAAACCTACGGAAAATAGGAATTGATGAGAATGAAGATTTTCAACTTAAAGGGCCAGCTAATATCTTCAACAAAATAATAGAAGAAAACTTCCCAAACATAAAAAAAGAGATGCCCATGATCATACAAGAAGCCTACAGAACTCCAAATAGACTGGACCAGAAAAGAAATTCCTCCCGACACATAATAATCAGAAAAACAAATGCACTAAATAAAGATAGAATATTAAAAGCAGTAAGGGAGAAAGGTCAAGTAACATATAAAGGAAGGCCTATCAGAATTACACCAGACTTTTCACCAGAGACTATGAAAGCCAGAAGATCCTGGACAGATGTTATACAGACACTAAGAGAACACAAATGCCAGCCCAGGCTACTATACCCGACCAAACTCTCAATTACCATAGATGGAGAAACCAAAGTATTCCACGACAAAACCAAATTCACACAATATCTTTCCACGAATCCAGCCCTTCAAAGGATAATAACAGAAAAGAAGCAATACAAGGACGGAAATCATGCCCTAGAACAACCAAGAAAGTAATCATTCAACAAAACAAAAAGAAGACAGCCACAAGAACAGAATGCCAACTCTAACAACAAAAATAAAAGGAAGCAACAATTACTTTTCCTTAATATCTCTTAATATCAATGGACTCAATTCCCCAATAAAAAGACATAGACTAACAAACTGGCTACACAAACAGGACCCAACATTCTGCTGCTTACAGGAAACCCATCTCAGGGAAAAAGACAGACACTAATCAGAGTGAAAGGCTGGAAAACAATTTTCCAAGCAAATGGACTGAAGAAACAAGCTGGAGTAGCCATTTTAATATCGGATAAAATCGACTTCCAACCCAAAGTTATCAAAAAAGACAAGGAGGGACACTTCATACTCATCAAAGGTAAAATCCTCAAAGAGGAACTCTCAATTCTGAATATCTACGCACCAAATGCAAGGGCAGCCACATTCATTAGAGACACTTTAGTAAAGCTCAAAGCATACATTGCACCTCACACAATAATAGTGGGAGACTTCAACACACCACTTTCTTCAATGGACAGATCGTGGAAACAGAAACTAAACAGGGACACAGTGAAACTAACAGAAGTTATGAAACAAATGGACCTGACAGATATCTACAGAACATTTTATCCTAAAACAAAAGGATATACCTTCTTCTCAGCACCTCACGGGACCTTCTCCAAAATTGACCATATAATTGGTCACAAAACAGGCCTCAATAGATACAAAAATATTGAAATTGTCCCATGTATCCTATCAGACCACCATGGCCTAAGACTGATCTTCAATAACAACATAAATAATGGAAAGCCAACATTCACGTGGAAACTGAATAACACTCTTCTCAATGATACCTTGGTCAAGGAAGGAATAAAGAAAGAAATTAAAGACTTTTTAGAGTTTAATGAAAATGAAGCCACAACGTACCCAAACCTATGGGACACAATGAAAGCATTTCTAAGAGGGAAACTCATAGCTCTGAGTGCCTCCAAGAAGAAAAGGGAGACAGCACATACTAGCAGCTTGACAACACATCTAAAAGCCCTAGAAAAAAGGAAGCAAATTCACCCAAGAGGAGTAGACGGCAGAAAATAATCAAACTCAGGGGTGAAATCAACCAAGTGGAAACAAGAAGAACTATTCAAAGAATTAACCAAACTAGGAGTTGGTTCTTTAAGAAAATCAACAAGATAGATAAACCCTTAGCTAGACTCACTAAAGGGCACAGGGACAACATCCTAATTAACAAAATCAGAAATGAAAAGGGAGACATAACAACAGATCCTGAAGAAATCCAAAACACCATCAGATCCTTCTACAAAAGGCTATACTCAACAAAACTGGAAAACCTGGACGAAATGGACAAATTTCTGGACAGATACCAGGTACCAAAGTTTAATCAGGATCAAGTTGATCATCTAAACAGTCCCATATCACCTAAAGAAATAGAAGCAGTTATTAATAGTCTCCCAAACAAAAAAAGCCCAGGACCAGATGGGTTTAGTGCAGAGTTCTATCAGACCTTCAAAGAAGATCTAATTCCAGTTCTGCACAAACTATTTCACAAAATAGAAGTAGAAGGTACTCTACCCAACTCATTTTATGAAGCCACTATTACTCTGATACCTAAACCACAGAAAGACCCAACAAAGATAGAGAACTTCAGACCAATTTCTCTTATGAATATCGATGCAAAAATCCTCAATAAAATTCTCGCTAACCGAATTTAAGAACACATTAAAGCAATCATCCATCCTGACCAAGTAGGTTTTATTCCAGGGATGCAGGGATGGTTTAATATATGAAAATCCACCAATGTAATCCATTATATAAACAAACTCAAAGACAAAAACCACATGATCATCTCGTTAGATGCAGAAAAAGCATTTGACAAGATCCAACACCCATTCATGATAAAAGTTTTGGAAAGATCAGGAATTCAAGGCCCATACCTAAACATGATAAAAGCAATATACAGCAAACCCGTAGCCAACATCAAAGTAAATGGAGAGAAGCTGGAAGCAATCCCACTAAAATCAGGGACTAGACAAGGCTGCCCACTTTCTCCCTACCTTTTCAACATAGTACTTGAAGTATTAGCCAGAGCAATTCGACAACAAAAGGAGATCAATGGGATACAAATTGGAAAAGAGGAAGTCAAAATATCACTTTTTGCAGATGATATGATAGTATATATAAGTGACCCTAAAAACTCTACCAGAGAACTCCTAAACCTGATAAACAGCTTCGGTGAAGTAGCTGGATATAAAATAAACTCAAACAAGTCAATGGCCTTTCTCTATACAAAGAATAAACAGGCTGAGAAAGAAATTAGGGAAACAACACCCTTCTCAATAGTCACAAATAATATAAAATATCTTGGCGTGACTCTAACTAAGGAAGTGAAAGATCTGTATGATAAAAACTTCAAGTCTCTGAAGAAAGAAATTAAGGAAGATCTCAGAAGATGGAAAGATCTCCCATGCTCATGGATTGGCAGGATCAACATTGTAAAAATGGCTATCTTGCCAAAAGCAATCTACAGATTCAATGCAATCCCCATCAAAATTCCAACTCAATTCTTCAACGAATTGGAAGGAGCAATTTGCAAGTTTGTTTGGAATAACAAAAAACCTAGGATAGCAAAAAGTCTTCCCAAGGATAAAAGAACTTCTGGCGGAATCACCATGCCAGACCTAAAGCTTTACTACAGAGCAATTGTGATAAAAACTGCATGGTACTGGTATAGAGACAGACAAGTAGACCAATGGAATAGAATTGAAGACCCAGAAATGAACCCACACACCTATGGTCACTTGATCTTCGACAAGGGAGCTAAAACCATCCAGTGGAAGACAGACAGCATTTTCAACAATTGGTGCTGGCACAACTGGTTGTTATCGTGTAGAAGAATGCGAATCGATCCATACTTATCTCCTTGTATTAAGGTCAAATCTAAGTGGATCAAGGAACTTCACATAAAACCAGAGACACTGAAACTTATAGAGGAGAAAGTGGGGAAAAGCCTTGAAGATATGGGCACAGGGGAAAAATTCCTGAACAGACAGCAATGGCTTGTGCTGTAAGATCGAGAATTGACAAATGGGACCTAATGAAACTCCAAATTTTGTGCAAGGCAAAAGACACCGTCAATAAGACAAAAAGACCACCAACAGATTGGGAAAGGATCTTTACCTATCCTAAATCAGATACGGGACTAATATCCAACATATATAAAGAACTCAAGAAGGTGGACTTCAGAAAATCAAATAACCCCATTAAAAAATGGGGCTCAGAACTGAACAAAGAATTCTCACCTGAGGAATACCGAATGGCAGAGAAGCACTTGAAAAAATGTTCAACATCCTTAATCATCAGGGAAATGCAAATCAAAACAACCCTGAGATTCCACCTCACACCAGTCAGAATGGCTAAGATCAAAAATTCAGGTGACAGCAGATGCTGGCGTGGATGTGGAGAAAGAGGAACACTCCTCCATTGTTGGTGGGAGTGCAGGCTTGTACAACCACTCTGGAAATCAGTCTGGCGGTTCCTCAGAAAACTGGACATAGTACTACCGGAGGATCCAGCAATACCTCTCCTGGGCATATATCCAGAAGATGCCCCAACAGGTAAGAAGGACACATGCTCCACTATGTTCATAGCAGCCTTATTTATAATAGCCAGAAGCTGGAAAGAACCTAGATGCCCCTCAACAGAGGAATGGATACAGAAAATGTGGTACATCTACACAATGGAGTACTACTCAGCTATTAAAAAGAATGAATTTATGAAGTTCCTAGCCAAATGGATGGACCTGGAGGGCATCATCCTGAGTGAGGTAACACATTCACAAAGAAACTCACACAATATGTATTCACTGATAAGTGGATATTAGCCCCAAACCTAGGATACCCAAGATATAAGATATAATTTGTTAAACACATGAAACTCAAGAAGAATGAAAACTGAAGTGTGGACACTATGCCCCTCCTTAGATTTGGGAACAAAACACCCATGGAAGGAGTTACAGAGCCAAAGTTTGGAGCTGAGATGAAAGGATGGACCATGTAGAGACTGCCATATCCAGGGATCCACCCCATAATCAGCATCCAAACGCGGACACCATTGCATACACTAGCAAGATTTTATTGAAAGGACCCAGATGTAGCTGTCTTTTGTGAGACTATGCTGGGGCCTAGAAAACACAGAAGTGGATGCTCACAGTCAGCTAATGGATGGATCATAGGACTCCCAATGGAGGAGCTAGAGAAAGTAGCCAAGGAGCTAAAGGGATCTGCAACCCTATAGGTGGAACAACATTATGAACTAACCAGTACCCCGGAGCTCTTGACTCTAGCTGCATATATATCAAAAGATGGCCTAGTCGGCCATTACTGGAAAGAGAGGCCCATTGGACTTGCAAACTTTATATGCCCCAGTACAGGGGAACACGAGGGCCAAAAAGGGGGAGTGGGTGGGCAGGGGAGTGGGGGTGGGTGGATATGGGGGACTTTTGGTATAGCATTGGAAATGTAAATGAGTTAAATACCTAATAAAAAATGGAAAAAAAAAAAGAATCGATAAATGGGACCTCATAAAATTGCAAAGCTTCTGCAAAGCAAAAGACACCGTCAATAAGACAAAAAGGCCACCAACAGATTGGGAAAGGATCTTTACCTATCCCAAATCAGATAGGGGACTAATATCCAATATATATAAAGAACTCAAGAAGGTGGACTCCAGAAAATCAAATAACCCCATTAAAAAATGGGGCTCAGAGCTGAACAAAGAATTCTCACCTGAGGAATACCGAATGGCAGAGAAGCACCTGAAAAAATGTTCAACATCCTTAATCATCAGGGAAATGCAAATCAAAACAACACTGAGATTCCACTTCACTCCAGTCAGAATGGCTAAGCTCAAAAACTCAGGTGACAGCAGATGTTGGCGAGGATGTGGAGAAAGGGGAACACTCCTCCATTGTTGGTGGAATTGCAAGCTTGTACAACCACTCTGGAAATCAGTCTGGCGGTTCCTCAGAAAATTGGACATAGTACTACCGGAAGATCCAGCAATACCTCTTCTGGGCATATATCCAGAAGATGCCCCCACCGGTAAGAAGGACACATGCTCCACTATGTTCATAGCAGCCTTATTTATAATAGCCAGAAGCTGGAAAGAACCCAGATGCCCCTCAACAGAGGAATGGATACAGAAAATGTGGTATATTTACACAATGGAATACTACTCAGCTATTTAAAAAATGAATTTATGAAATTCCTAGCCAAATAGATGGACCTGGAGGGTATCATCCTGAGTGAAGTAACCCAATCACAAAGGAACTCGCACAATATGTACTCACTGATAAGTGGATATTAGCCCAGAAACTTAGGATACCGAAGATATAAGATACAACTTGCCAAACGCATGAAATTCATGAAGAACGAAGACCAAAGTGTGGACACTTTACCCTTTCATAGAAATGGGAACAAAACACCCATAGAAGGAGTTACAGAGACAAAATTTGGAGCTGTGACGAAAGGATGGACCATCTAGTGATTGCCATATGCAGGGATCCATCCCATAATCATCTTCCAAATGCTGACACCAATGCATACACTAGCAAGATTTTGCTGAAAGGACCCAGATATAGCTCTCTCTTGTGAGACTATGCCGGGGCCTAGCAAACACAGAAGTGGATGATCACAGTCAGCTATTGGATGGGTCACACGGCCCCTAATGGAGGAGCTAGAGAAATTACCCAAGGAGCTAAAGGGAACTGCAATCCTATAGGTGGAACAACAATATGAACTAACCAGTACCCGGGAGCTCTTGTCTTTAGCTGCATATGTATCAAAAGATGGCCTAGTCGGCCATCACTGCAAAGAGAGGCCCATTGGACATGCAAAATTTATATGCCCCAGTACAGGGGAACGCCAGGGCCAAAAAGGGGCAGTGGGTGGGTAGGAGATTGGGGGGTGGGTATGGGGGACCTTTGGGATAGCATTGAAAATGTAAATGAGGAAAATACCTAATTAAAAAAAAAAAGAAAAAAAATGGGGCTCAGAACTGAACAAAGAATTCTCACCTGAGGAATACCGAATGGCAGAGAAGCACCTGAAAAAATGTTCAACATCCTTAATCATCAGGGAAATGCAAATCAAAACAACCCTGAGATTCCACCTCACACCAGTCAGAATGGCTAAGATCAAAAATTCAGGTGACAGCAGATGCTGGCGTGGATGTGGAGAGAGAGGAACACTCCTCCATTGTTGGTGGGATTGCAGGCTTGTACAACCACTCTGGAAATCAGTCTGGCGGTTCCTCAGAAAACTGGACATAGTACTACCGGAGGATCCAGCAATACCTCTCCTGGGCATATATCCAGAAGATGCCCCAACTGGTAAGAAGGACACATGCTCCACTATGTTCATAGCAGCCTTATTTATAATAGCCAGAATCTGGAAAGAACCCAGATGCCCCTCAACAGAGGAATGGATACAGAAAATGTGGTACATCTACACAATGGAGTACTACTCAGCTATTAAAAAGAATGAATTTATGAAATTCCTAGCCAAATGGATGGACCTGGAGGGCATCATCCTGAGTGAGGTAACACATTCACAAAGAAACTCACACAATATGTACTCACTGATAAGTGGATATTAGCCCCAAATCTAGGATACCCAAGATATAAGATATAATTTGCTAAACACAGGAAACTCAAGAAGAATGAAGACTGAAGTGTGGACACTATGCCCCTCCTTAGATTTGGGAACAAAACACCCATGGAAGGAGTTACAGAGCCAAAGTTTGGAGCTGAGATGAAAGGATGGACCATGTAGAGACTGCCATATCCAGGGATCCACCCCATAATCAGCATCCAAACGCGGACACCATTGCATACACTAGCAAGATTTTATTGAAAGGACCCAGATGTAGCTGTCTTTTGTGAGACTATGCTGGGGCCTAGCAAACACAGAAGTGGATGCTCACAGTCAGCTAATGGATGGATCATAGGACTCCCAATGGAGGAGCTAGAGAAAGTAGCCAAGGAGCTAAAGGGATCTGCAACCCTATAGGTGGAACAACATTATGAACTAACCAGTACCCCGGAGCTCTTGACTCTAGCTGCATATATATCAAAAGATGGCCTAGTCGGCCATCACTGGAAAGAGAGGCCCATTGGACTTGCAAACTTTATATGCCCCAGTACAGGGGAACACCAGGGCCAAAAAGGGGGAGTGGGTGGGCAGGGGAGTGGGGGTGGGTGGATATGGGGGACTTTTGGTATAGCATTGGAAATGTAAATGAGCTAAATACCTAATAAAAAATGGAAAAAAATAATATATTATGCTGCATTTTGTGTCTTATTTACATATATTAATCCCAAATGTTGTCATGTTACTTAGGAAAAAAATACTATACAATGAAATTTGCCTCTCATGCATACAGGTTCATTTACTTTACCAAAGAAAGTCTTTTTTCTTTTCCCATGAAGGTTTGATTTTTATCACTGAAAATCAAAACTAAGTCCTAGTTTTCATTTTCTTTCTCCTTTTTTCTATTAACTAATATATTTACTCAGTTTGCATCACAATGCTGCCTCACCCTACCTAGTCTCCTCTCTTATAGTCCAACCCACTATCCCATTTCCCTTCTCCTTTGAGATGTTGAAGGCCTTTCCTCAGTATCTCCCAAACCAGGCATATTAAGTCTCTGATGGGCTTGGTGCATACTTTCCCAAAAATGTTATGTCCCAACTATGGAAACAGGATCCACTGGCAGGCAACATATTTGGGAACTGTTTCTGTTCCAGTTGTTGGGAGGATCTGTATGAAGGCCACGTTTTACATCTGCTATCTATGTGTGTGAGGGGCCTAGATTCAATCCCAATATCCTCTTTGGATAGTGTTTCATTCTTCAAGAAACCCCAACTATCCAAGTTATGTGACTGTGTCAGTGTTCCTGTTCCTGTGGAGTTCCTTTCCCTTTCAGGAGCCTCAATACTTTCCCCAACTCTTCCATGAGACTCCTCATGCTCAGAACAATCTTTGGCTGTGGGGCTCTGAATCTGTTTCAGTCAGCTGCTTGGAGGATCCTCTCAGAAGACAGTTATGTTAAACTCCTGTCTGTAAGCATAACAAAGAATCATCAATATTGTGAGATACTGGTACATGCCAATGGGATATGTCTCAAGTTGAGCCAGTTATTGGATGCCCAATCTCTTCATTTTTAGTCCATCTTTGTCCCTGCATTTCTCCTATACAGGAAAAATTTCATATACTAAGTTTTTGTGGGTACATCTGTGTCTGTATTTCTTCACTGTGTGTCTGACCTGGCTACAGGAAATGGCTATTTCAGAATCTATATCCCCACCACTAGGAGTACCAGCTAGAGATGAAAGGATGGACCATGTAGAGACTGCCATATCCAGGGATCCACCCCATAATCAGCATCCAAACGCGGACACCATTGCATACACTAGCAAGATTTTATCGAAAGGACCCAGATGTAGCTGTCTCTTGTGAGACTATGCCGGGGCCTAGCAAACACAGAAGTGGATGCTCACAGTCAGCTAATGGGATCACAGGGCTCCCAATGGAGGAGCTAGAGAAAGTACCCAAGGAGCTAAAGGGATCTGCAACCCTATAGGTGGAACAACATTATGAACTAACCAGTACCCCGGAGCTCTTGACTCTAGCTGCATATGTATCAAAAGATGGCCTAGTAGGCCATCACTGGAAAGAGAGGCCCATTGGACACGCAAACTTTACATGCCCCAGTACAGGGGAATACCAGGGCCAAAAAGGGGGAGTGGGTGGGTAGGGGAGTGGGGGTGGGTGGGTATGGGGGACTTTTGGTATAGCATTGGAAATGTAAATGAGCTAAATACCTAATAAAAAATGGAAAAAAAAAGGAGTACCAGCTAAAGTCAAACCCATAGACTCTTAGGAGCCTTCCTAAACCTAGGTCTCTGGAACCTACTAAAGATGTGCCCCAAGCCCTATCCCATTTCAAAAGCTGATTTCCATTCATTATCCCAGCCTTCTGGCCCTCATTTCTGTCACTTTCTGTGTGCCTAAGGACCAGAAGTTTTCCAGGGAGACCTCTATCCAGGAGTGGTGGGAAGGCCCCAGAAAGGGAAGTAAGTGCAGGCAGGGAGACAGAGGAAGCCTCTGCCATGCCTTCTGAGTCACTTGGTAATTCCAAACCTGGGTTGGGGAAAAGCCAGTGAGGAAGGCAGTGGGCATTCAAGAGTGATGTCTTCCCAAGTGTGACAGCTCTTGGAACAAAAGGGTCAGACAAAGGAATAGTTCTCCAATTCCTTTAATTCCCTGCATGGCTCTCCTATATAAAGTTCTGGCAGTGATTTAGAGTTTGACAGCAAACCCCTCTCATTGGCTTTGGCTGAGACTTTGGGGGAAACCTTATTTGCATGTGAGAGGGTTTAGTGCTGTTCCTAAGTGGCTGATATCCATGCCTCTCCTGTGGGGGTGGGAATTCCAACAGGAGCCAGGGTCCAGGAGACATGAGAGAATTCCTTCCATCCCATGTAAGTGAATTATCACTACCAGGTCCCGGGGGTCAAGATCTAGCCTCGACTGGAACCAAGGCTGTCTGCATGTAGCCCATTGCCCCACAACTTTCCATACCTAGTTCTGAACATCCCTAACTACCCACCCCCTTTTCCCTCCCATCATGTTCCCTTCCTCCACCTGCCTCATTTGTCTATTTTATTTCACCTTGTGAAAGAAATTCAAGCATCATCATTTGGGACTTATTTTAAAGCTCCTTTGGTTTTCTGGAAAAACCAAAACTTTATATATAATATCCACATATAAATGAGTACAAACCATGATTGTCAGATTGGAGTCTGAGTTACATCACATACATTATATATATATTCTTTATTTATATTTCAAGGGTTATTCCTTTCCTGGTTTCCCCTCTACAAACCCTCTATGTGTCCTTGTTATATAATGGAGTATCTTTTAGGTATATGCCCAGGAGTGGTATAGCTTCATCCTGAGGTAGTTCTATGTCCAATTTTCTGTGGATTCTGGAGACTGCATTCTAGAGTGGTTGTCAGCTTGAAATCCTGCCAACAATAGGGCTGTGTTCCTCTTTCTCCACATCCTCACCAGCACTTGCTGTTATCTGAGTTTTTTATCTTAGCCATTCTGACTGTTGTTAGGGAGAATCTCAAGGTTGTTTGATTTGCAGTTCCCTGATGACAAAAGATGTTGAACATTTCTTTAGGTGCTGCTTGGCCATCTGGGATTCCTCAGTTGAGAACTCTTTGCTTCGCTTTGTACCTCATTTTTAATAGGGATATTTGGTTCTTTGGAATCTAACTTCTTGAGTTCTTCATATATATTGGATATTAGCCCTCTATCAAGGTAGGTTTGGTAAAGATCTTTTTCCTATCTGTTAGTTGCCCTTTTGCCTTATTGACAGTGCTCCTTTCCTTATAAAAGTTTTGCAAGTTTATGAGGTCTCATTTGTCAATACTTGATCTTAGAGCATAAGTCATTAGTGTTCTGTTTAGGAAAATTTCCCCTGTACTCATGTGCTCAAGGCACCTCCCCACTTTCTCTTTTATTAGTTTCAATTTATCTGGTTTTATGCAGAGATCCTGATTCACTTGGACTTGAGCTTTTAATAAGGAGATAAGAATGGGACAATTTGCATTTTTCTATATGCTGACAACCAGTTGAACCAGCCACATTTGTTGACAATACTTCTTTCCATTGGATGGTTTTAGGTCCTTTGTCAAAGATCAAGTGACCATAGGTGTTTGGCTTAATTTCTGGATCTTCAATTTTGTTCCATTGGTTTAAAAGCCAGTCTCTGTACCAATACCATGACGTTTTTATCACTTTTGCTCTGTAATTCAGCTTGAGGTCAGGGATGAAGACTCCCCCCTAAGTTCTTTTATTGTTGAGAACAGTTTTCGCTATCCTGGATTTTTTTGTTTTTCAAAATGATTTTGCAAATTGCTCTTTCTAGTTCTATGAAGAATTGAGTTGGAATTTTGATTGGAATTGCATTGAATTTGTAGATTGCTTTTGGTCAGATGGCCATTTTTACTATATTAATCCTGCCAACCCATGACAATTATCCATCCTGTGGGATTCAGTTATTCGTGGGTTCGAGGGAGACCGCAAACCTGGAAGGAGATGGAAGGAAGAAAAAGAGGAATAGGAGACCAGGAAGGGTACCTATCGAGGTCTCATTTATTATGCTGAGCTGCCTTCTTTTTAAAGCATACATCTCCAGGAATATGGGAGGGAGAATTATACAAAGAACAAAGAAATGGCAACTGCTGACATGGGGGCAGAAGTCAGGCGCCAGGCAGTGGACACTCTGCATCCTATCTCCGGAACATAGATCCTCCTTGTCAGCCTTGGGTGTCAGGCTGGGCTCAGGTGTAACTCATGTCCTTGGATGTCATGGGAACTCAGGAAGAGATAGGGAAGAGGGGACTATAATTCAGCTTTTACAGCCTCAGTTGCCAGGAAGGGAATAGGGAGGAAAGGGGGTGATAACCAGCTCTTAGTACAAGGCCATTTGGCCTGTTAGGGAGATTGTGAAGAGCCTTTTGGGGCTTGGGTTACATCAATCAAGATACTTTCTATTTCCATTCATTCGCCAGCAAAATCCATGGATTTAATGGGTGAATAGTGTTCTTAGTATGAATGTACCACATTTTATTTATTCACTCTTCTGTTCGGGACACCTGTTTAGTTTAAGATTCTGGCTTTTATGAATAAGGTGCAGTGAACATAGCTGAGTAAGCATCATTCTGGTAGCACTGAGGGTCCTTTGTGAATACAACCAGGTGGAAGTGGGTTTTTAGGTAGATTGCTTTCAATTTTTCTGAGGAACCTTGCTAATGATATTCACAGTTACCCAAGTTTTCACACCCTCTAGCAGGAAAGGAGTGTTCTCTTTGCTCCTGAACCTCGCAGCACAAGCTGTTCCTTGAGCTTCTTAATGTAAGCCATTCTGACAAGCAGAGTATAGAATCTCAGAGTTATTTTGACTTGTATTTCCTTGATGACTAAGGATGTTGAACCCCTTAAGTGCTTCTTGGTCATTAGAGATTCCTCTGTTGAGAAATCTCTCTCTCTTTCTCTCTCTCTCTCTCTCTCTCTCTCTCTCTCTCTCTCTCTCTCTCTAATGTCTATTTTCTTAAATTATTTTATTTTCATTAATGTACTTACTTTACATCCTGATCATTGTCCTGCCTCCCAGTTACCTCTCTTAAGTCCCTTCCTACCCCTCTTACTAAGGCAGCCCATCTAGAACAATGTATTCCATAGACAGGCAGCAGCTTTACAGATAGCCTCTGCTCCAGTTGTTCAGGACCCAAGTGAAGACCAAGCTGCATATATGATACATATATGCGGTGATACTAGGTCATCCCATGAAGAAATACTCTTTTTCTTTTTGGTGGCTCAGCATCTCAGAGCCCCTAAGTGTCCAGGTTAATTGATACAGTTGGTCTTCCTGTGGACTTCCTATTCATTCTGTGTCCCTCAATCTCTTGTCAACTCCTCCATAAGCTCCACAAGCCTCATCCAATGTTTGGCTCCAGTTTCCTGATTCTGTTTCAATCACCTGCTGGGTGGAGTCTTTCAGAATACAGTTATGCAAGACTGCTTTCTACAAGCATAACAGAGTATCATTGATAGTGTCAGGGGTTGGTGCTTGCCCATGGGATAGATCTCAAGTTGGACCAGTTGTTGGTTGGCCTTTCCCTCAGCCACTGTTCCAACATTGTCTGTGCATTTCTTGTAGAGAGGGTAAATTTTTTGTCAAAATTTGCGGGTGGGTTGATGTCCTTATACCTTCCCTGGGAAAGATAATTGTCTTTCTGTTTCTGGAAAATCTCACACACTGGTTATTTCTTGCCCGACTATTTAGCTCCTGATTTTGTAAATTATTCTTAAGAGCTGAATACTATTCTGATCTGTAAGTGCACCACATTTCATTGATAGTTCATCAGTTGATAAGCACCTGGGCTATTTTTACTTCTTGTCTATTCTAACTATAGTTGCAATAAATATTGATGGTTATATTTATCTCTTAATGAATTGTTCTATCCATTGCCTGTCCTGTGTGACCAGAATTGCTTCTTACACTGCAGATTTTCTAGATATCTAGCAGCAGCTAGTAGGCTTTGCATGTACCCAAGGCTCTATAGTTTGGTTTATCAGAAAACAAGCCACAATCTACGTCCAGACAAAAGCACACTGCCATATCCCTAGGATTTATGAGGGAAACCTTGGTGCCAGGGGGTAATTTGACATATTAAACATTCTTGTGCAACATGAGGGAATAGGTGGAGTGAAATAACTCCATAGCAAACACCACACTCTAGATCACATGTTGATGGTCCTTATGAAATTTCTTGTTGTCAGGAGGATTTTAGAAGAGTGCCACAGTGCTGTAGAATGTACCCGATGAAAATGCAATAAACAAATACATTTCTTCACCCTGGAGTACATTCTTCAATTTCTGACTGCAACAGACTACAGAACTTCCAAAAGTTTTCCCCTAGGTAACTTAGAAAACTTTTCCTATCTTCTGCTCAACTACTCATTAGTATCTAGCCAACTGGCAAATATCATCATTAACCATTAGAAGGTAAAAGTGATGAATTATCTTGGGGATAAATGTTTATCCCTTCATCTTAGATATCCTAAAGTCTCCATGCAGACAATTCCAGTGCCACCACCAATGACAAAGTAATTGACTCTCTGTAGGCTGTTACATTCATCTATATTGTCATTTTATAAGGTCTGGCAACCTGGGCTCACCTGCATTAGCCTTCATAGCATTAAGAAGAAACTAAGAAACAGGTAAGCATTTCCTTGCATTATTTCATCAGACAAAGAGATGTATAGATAGGTGTTTAATGTATGCTTTTACCTAATAATCCATCGAGTGAATTATTGAAACTGATTCCTCCTATGGAAAACAAAACACAAGCTTTCAAATCCGAGTTTCAAAATAACCTGTGTGTACATGGGTTAAAGTGTGACAGTGTTGATGTATTTCAGAGTAGCTGAGGGAAGCTGAGTATGATTCACACATATCTCCAGCATCTGATTCCACAGTAAAAGAGGCAAGATGCATGAAGTTATGAATAAATAACATTATTTAGTCCCCAGAAAAGTTTCCAATATACAGACTCTATGTATAAATTTAGGTTTATGTACAGGATAAGAATACTAGTGACTCTTTTGAAATATTTTATATTTTCCCATTTTGGTTTTCTGAAAATTTGATACTTTGTTTTCTTGCTACTTCACTCATTTATGCATTTTGATTGGTAGCATATAAATATTATTTTCATATATAATCATATGAGGAATGATTGGATTCTAATGATTGAACAGTGTACTCTAATTTTTCACTTTTCACGAATTTACCTTTAAAGCCTGTATTGTGTCAAAATGTCATTATGTTGTTGATCAATAGAGAAATAGTTACAACATCTGTATAAGTTTCTTCTCAAAATAAGAGGAATTCAACGGCACAAAATCATATTCTGAGTTAATGTCCATGCAGTGTTCTCAGGCAAAGATTCTCTAATGGAATGTAGTAGTGTCTCCCTTCTGACTAGAAGAAATCATCCCAGATCAACTGATAAGTGTGGACAGTAGACCAGAGTCCTGAGGACAGCACTGTCCTTCGTGGTCACCCCTCCAGTTGGTACAGAAGCCTTTCAATGTCTTCTCAGAATGGAGCCATGAAAACCACTGAGGAAGTGGCACTTCAGATTGTGTTGCTTTGTCAGTTTGGGATAGGGACTATGGCTAACATTCTTCTGTTTGTCCATAATTTCTCTCCACTTTTGACTGGATGTCAGCTGAGACCCAAAGAAGTGATTTGTGCTAACATGGCTGTGTCCAGCATCTTAATTCTATTCATGACTGTGTTTCCAAACAATGTGTTTGTTGCTCAAAGGAATCCACTGAATGACCTTCAATGTAAACTTGAGTACTTTGTATACATGGTAGCAAGAAGCACAAACTTGTTTTCCACCTGTGTCTTGAGCACCTATCAGTTTGTCACTCTTGTTCCTGGTAATTTCAGTGAGCTGATGGTCAGGGGAAGAATCCCCAAGGTCATAACCTATTCCTGTTGTAGTTGTTGGTTGTTTGGTGTCTTATATAATGTCTACATTCCAATGAAAGTCAGTGGTCCACAGAACAGACATAATAAAACCAGCACTAAAAGTAAGTGGGTCTGTTTTACATCTGGCTTCAGTGTCGGCATTGTGTTCTTGTCATTTGCCCATGATGCCATATTTATCAGCATCATGGTCTGGGCCAGTGTCTCCATGGTACTTCTCCTGTATAGACACTACCAGAGACTGCAGTACATTTTCCCTCCCCATCAAGGCAACAGAGGCTATGCTGAGATCAGAGCAGCCCATAGCATTGTGATGCTTGTGGTCACATTTGTAAGCTTTCATCTTCTACACTGTATTTGCTTTATTCTGTTTTTGTAGACTCCCATCTGTGGTTCAGGCATATAGGTAAAGTTTTAACTTCAAGCTTCCCCACTATTTCTCCCTTGCTGTTGATCTTTAGGGATCCTAGTTATCATTGTTCTCTGATATTCAACTATAGAAAGCCAGTCATTTAAAATACCAAGCACTTAAGACAGCTTATTAACACTGTTGAAAATTTCTACTGAATAAATATATGTTTAACGTGTCTTTATGAACCAGGTATGGTGGCTATCTGCTATAATTCCAGCACTACATGAGCAGAGGTAGTGCAGTTGCTATGTAATCAATCGTACCACTGAGTAAAGAGGGAGTTCCTGTCCATCCCATGACACAGAGCCCTTGTCCTTGACCTCTCCTCTTACACGAGCCAAAGAATATTCACAATTGTAATGTCAATGTCTCACTTTTGATACATGACACAAATACACTGAATGTGTTCTACATTCCTAATAAACTCTGGCCAGTACCTCCTGAGCTGTCTTTACAAAACCATACTTGTTATTATTTGACTTGTTTCTACACATTTTATCTCTTCTGTGTGAGAATAACAATGCAGATGTATTAGCATATAATTGCCATATTTCTAATCTAAATTTTATTGAAGTAAAAAATGCTTTTATACTTGACATAGACCAATATGCAATACCAAAGTAAAAGAAAAAAAAGTATCTTTTTACCTCTTCTTTGGTCTAGTTTCATTCATCCTAAATCCTGCTATGATGAGCAAGAAAAAAATACTTTGCGATATATTATTTCTCACACATACTGAAAACATTATTTGAATCATCTTAAGAAATTTTTTCTGATGAATGGTTATTAAAATGGTTTATAGTACAGCAAAAAGAACGTGAAAGATTTCACCAATACCATATCAAATGAGGGATCATTTCCAAAATACATAAAGAAATTGAAAACTAGGTATTAAAACATACAACCCAATTACATATGGGAATATAAACTGAAAATTCTCAATAGCAGAATGTTAAATGACTGAGAAATACTTGAAGAAATGTTTGACATCTTTAGCCATCAAAAAATATAGAGAAGAAAAATTACTTTGATACTCCATATTGTATCTGTAAGAATGGTTAAGATCAATATCTAAAGAAGAGTTCATTGTGCAAGGGATGTAGAGCAGGTAAGTAGTCTATTGTTGGTGGCAGTTCAAGCTTGTACAGTCATAATGGAAACTAATGTGGTATTTCCAAAGAGAACTGGGAACAGATATATTATAACTTAGCTATACAACTCCTGTGAAAGTGCTATCCAGTCACCTGCTCACAGTGGCTTTAGTCACACTACCAGAAGCTGGAAACAATATCCCCCATATCGGTCATAAATTCCATAAAGTTTCCACTGCACCACATTTTCTTAGACCCCTCAGTTAAAGAATGGATAAAAAATATGGTACATATAAACAATTGATTATTTCACAGCTGTTACAAGAAGACATAATGAAATTTTCAATTTTCTGAGCAACCGCCAAACTGATTTCCAGAGTGGTTTTTACCAGCTTGCAATACCATCAGCAATGGAGGAGTGTTCCTCTTTCTGCACAACCTTGACAGCACCTGCTGTCACCTTAGTTTTTGATCATACCCATTCTGAATGGTGTGAGATGGAATTTCAGGATTGTTTTGATTTGCATTTCCCTGATGACTAAAGATGATGAACATTTCTTTAGGTGCTTCTCAGCCATTCATTATTCCTCAATTGAGAATTATTTGTTTATCTCTGTACCCCATTTTTATTAGAGTTATTTGGATCTCTGCATATTTGCCCTCTATCGGATGTCAGATTGGGAAAGATCTTTTCCAAATCTGTTGGTTGCCCATTTATCATATTGTCAGTGTCCTTTGCCTTACAGAAGCTTTGCAAAATTATGAGGTCCCTTTTGCCAATTATTCATCTTAGAGCATAAGCTATTGGTATTTCTGTTCAGGAAAATTTCCCCTGTACCTATGTGCTCAAGGATATTCCCCAATTTCTTTTCTATTAGTTTCAGTGTATCTGGTTTTATGGGAAACTTCTTGATCCACATGGACTTGAGCTTTGTAGAAGGAGATAAAAATGGATCAATTTGCATTCTTCTACATGTTAAACTCCAGTTCAACCAGCACAATTTGTTGAAAATGCTGTCTTTTTTCTACTGGATGGTTTTAGTTTCTTTGTCAAAGATCAAGTGACCACAGGTGTGTTGGTTCATTTCTGGGTCTTCAGTTCTATTCCATTGATCTACCTGCCTGTCACTGTACCAATACAATATAGTTTTTATCACAAATGCTCTGTAGGTTGGATTGCAAGCTTGTACAACCATTCTGGAAATCAGTTTGACAGTTCCTCAGAAAATTGGACATGGTACTATCTGAGAATCCAGCAATATGTGCATATACCAAAAGATGCTTCAACATGTAATAAGGACACATTCTCTACTCTGTTTATAGCAGCCTTATTTATAATAGTCAGAAGCTAGAAATAACCCAAATGTTCCTCAACAGAGGACTGGATATAGAAAATGTGGTACATTTATACAATGGAGTACTACTCACCTATTAAATATAATGAATTTATGAAATGCTTAGGCAAGTGGATGGATCTGGAGGATATCATCCTGAGTGATGTAACCCATTCACAAAAGAACACACATGATATGCACTCACTTATTGATAAGAGGATATTAGCCCAGAAGCTTGGAATACCCAAGATACAATTCACAAACCATATGAACTCAAGATGAAGGAAGACCAAAGTGTAGATATTTTGATCCTTCTTTGAAGGGAGAACATAATACCTGTGGAAGGAGTTACAGAGACAACGTGTGGAGCAGAGACTGAGGGAATGACCACCCAGAGATTGCTCCACTTCGGGATCCATCCCAAAAACAATCACCAAACCCAGACATTATTGTGGATGCCAACAAGTGCTTGCTGACAGGAGCCTGATATAGCTGTCTCCTGAGAGGTTTTGCAAGTTCCTGACTAATATAGAAGTGGATGCTCACAGCCACCCATTGGACAGAACACAGGGTCCCCAATGAAAGAGCTAGAGAAAGGGCATAAGAAGCTGAAGGGGTTTGCAGCCCAATAGGAGGAAAAACAATATGAACTAACCAGTACCACCAGAGCTCTCAGGGCCTAAACTACAAACCATAGAGTACTCATGGTGGGACTCATGGCTCCAGCTGCATATGAAGCAGGGGATGGCCTAGAAAGTCATCAACAGGAGGAGAGGCCCTTGGTCCTGTGAAGGCTCTATTTCCCAATGTAGGGGAATGCCAGGGCCAGGAAGTGGAAGTGGGTGGTTTGGTGATCAGGGGATGGGGAGGGTATAGGGGGGTTTCAGAGGGGAAACCAGGAATGGGGATAACATTTGAAATGTAAATAAAGAAAATATCTAATAAAAATTAAATTTTCAGAAAAAGGTTATAACTAGAAAAAAAATCTACCTGAAGGGGTTAACCCAGACCCAGAAAGAGAAGCATGGTATGTGTTCACTTATTAGCTGTTATTAGGTGTTTAGTAAAAGATAATCATGCTACAAAGCAGAAACACAAACAGGCTAAGTAACAAGAATGGTTTTACCAGGGATGCACAAATGTACCTTAGGGTACATGGGGACATGGAATAGATTTCAGATGTGAACTAGGAATTAGTAGGGAAGGAAAGAGTAAAGTATCAGGCAAGGTAGAGTGGGATGGAGAGAAAAAGAAAGTATGGAAGAGAGATGGCAGGAATTTGGGGACATTTGAAGTGTGAGGTGGAAATGTAGTGCAGTGGAAACTTTCTGAATTTGTGAGGGTGTCCCTAGTTAGGAATCCAGGTTATGAAGGATTCTCTCCTTCTTCTGTAACCAGGCAAGTCTTCAAGTAGTGAAACTGTATCACCAACCCAGCCCCAAAACTTTCCATCTACAATTTTCCTTGCTTCAAGGTGGGGGCAATGGTGGTTCACAGCTTACAGCAATCACAACCAATGACTGGCCTAATTTGGCACCAACACAAGAAGTGCATGTCTCACACTGCCTGTGTGACCATGAAAGGGATACCAGATAGCTCAAAGATATAGACACTACTAGCAAAACCTTAATGAAGTCATTCTTAATGATATTCTGCTATACTCATAGATTGGTCCCTAGCCCAGATATAAGATTAGCTTACTCCAGTTGATGATGGATGCAGAGGCACAGACACACACACAGCATTAGGTGATGATCAGAGAACCATGAAGAACGAGATTACCTTATCTAGCCTTGATATGAATATCTTGGAAAATATTTCATTAGTTAAGATCAGTTTTTGTTCATGCACAAGGACCAAGTTCCGTGGCCAATCTATAAGCTCCTTCTTGGCAGCTTACAAATATCTTTAACTGCAGATTTAGGGGATCTGATGCTCTCTTCTGGATTCCATGAGCACTGCACATGACGTGCTCTGACTCATGTAAAAATAGCAATACACATAAAATAAATAAGTCTCTTTTTCTTATCTTTATTTTTTACTTTTCAACATTAAAAAGAACGAAGGTTACCATGTTATATTTTACCCATTTGCCTTTTTGAATTTCTTCTGCCTGTTTTCATGATTGTTTTTATTGCTTTAGAATCTTTACTCTTTAATTTTTATGATTTAAGTTAACAATGTTAAACATGCAAAAATTAGTATATGTTTTAACAGTTTAATATGGGTTCAAAAGACTGATACCTTAGTTAGAGCTGCTGTTAGACAATTCATAGACTATTTACAAATGATATGATATTTCATGTGAACTATAGCAGGTATCACACTTTTGTATTATCTTAGTAGTTACCAACATGAGAAAGAGAAACAAAGGTAGAACGTGATGTGATAATAGGTAGCTCATACATTGAGTCACATTCTCTGTTGATAAAATGGAAGTTTTCTATTTGAAAACAATATTCCTGAAACAAAAGGAGCTTTGTAAACTCTGTTGCATGGTCAGAGTTCATTTATTTACTAGATCCATGGCAATACCTTGTGAATCCTGTGTTACCTTTGAAAAATATAATTCTCAGAATGCATTCATCTTTGTTGTCTTTCCCAAACACCTTGTTTTTACTCTTTGCTATGGTTGGAACAATATTATGTTGGCACCATACACAAATGAAACTGGTGATTTTTACTTCACATTCATAAAGCTTCCAAAATAATATTAGCAGTCCAAAACTATGGAAGATATAAAATGATCTCATATTCATTTAGGCTATGTCAAGTCCCCTATTTTATTTTGCTCTTGAAATTATGAATAGTCACTTGTCATTCTATCTTCTACCAGCTGTTATCCCATGTCCCTGGCTATATTCCCTAGAGCTTCCAGCAGACCCTGCATGCATATAATCTGCTGTTTGTGTAGTAAAGTCTCACTTCCCCATTTGGTTCTATCCACATGTTTGCCTACACTGCTAATTTTACACTTTCTCTCTCACAATTCACATATTCTTTCTTCAATTTTCTCTCCCCTCCTTCATTTCTCCTTCTCCTCCTTCCCTCCCTTCCTCTCTTCCACTTAAAAATTACACTCATTAATATGATGATGGTGCATGTGCCAGAACATTCATGTAAATGTTAGCGGATAATTCCAGTAGTGGAATCACACGTCTACCATGTAGATCCCCGGGGTTAAATTTATGTAGACAGGCTTAACTGCAATCACATCTATCCACTAATACCATCCCACCAGCATTTCAATGAAGTATTTTGTTGTTTTTGTTTTTTAAGTACATAAAATGTATCTGGGGTGATAGGGGTAGGTAAGACCTGAAATTTGGGATTGCTCTTTTTTTTTTTTTTTGATGATTCCCTTTGCATCCTGTTCACTTCCCTACCTCCCAGGCTTCCCCCACCATCCCTCCCACATTTGACTTCCTCTTCTACAGTGATGCTATCCCCCTGATACCTCCACCAGGGCACATCAAGTCTCTATGTGTTTAGGCAAATCCTCTTTCATGGAAACCAGACAAGACATCACAGATAGAACACATCCCACAGATAGGCAACATATTTTTGGATAGCCTGTGCTCCAGTTTAGGACCCAAATGAAGACCAAGTTGCCTATCTACTACATATGTGTGTAAAGGCCAAAGTTCAGCCTATGTATGATGTTTGGTTGGTGGGTCAGTCTCTGAGACTCCCAGGTTAGTTGACTTTCTGTGAAATTCATATGTAGGGCCTTTGATTCTTCCCCCAAGATTTCCATAAGACTCTCTAAGACCCATTTCGTGTTTGGCTGTGGGAGTCTTTATCTGTGTAAGTTAGCTGCTGGGTGGAGATTCTCAGAAGACAGCTATGATAGACTCCTGTCTGCAAGCATAACAGAGTATAATAATGTCATGAATAGGTGCTTACCTATGGGATAGGTCTCTAGTTGGCTAGTTTTAGTTTGGCCATTCCCTGAGTCTCTGCTCCATCTCCATCCCAGGATTTCTTGTAAACAGGATAAATTATAGGCTGAATGTTTGTGGATGGATTGGAGTTTCTGCCTGTCTATAGGTTTCAGATACCTGATATTATGAGTCTCTGCTAAGGTCATTCTCATTGATCTTGGGGCACCTCTCCTATACCAGGCCTCTGTTTGGCCTTGAGATGTTCTGCACCCACACACTCACCAGTTACAGGTTTCCATTATTTCACATTGTTTCTCATGGCCATCTAGCCATCGCTCCTATAACTCCATAACTCCCCCTCTCTCATCCTAAATACTCCAATTTCCAACTCCATTCACTCTCCCAACAGTTTGCTCCCTCTATCCTCCAATGGCTATTTTATTCCTTCTTTTAAATGAGATTCAAACACCCTAGTTTGAGTCTCTTTTCTTTTTTCTTTTTTTCTTCTTCTTTTTTTTTTTTTTTGTTTAAGGTGTTTATTGTGGAAAGGCAGGGAAGGGAGAGGGGAGGGGAGAAGGAGGAAAAGGAGAAGGAGAAGGAGAAGGAGAAGGAGAAGGAGAAGGAGAAGGAGAAGGAGAAGGAGAAGGAGAAGGAGAAGGAGAAGGAGAAGGAGAAGCCAGCTATGGCCATGTGGAGAGAGGGGGTAAGGGAGGGTGGAGAGAGGGTGAGCAAGGGAGCAAGAATAAGAGAAAGAGAATAAGAGTGAGTCTTTTTTCTTGTTTAGCTGTTTAGAGCACATCTCAGGTACAGTCAGCATCAACCTGCCTTTCTACTGCCTCAGTCAGATAGCAGAGGAAGTCTGTGAAGGACTTCTAAAACTGTTGGTCAAGGTTGTCAAAGTAAGAAGAGAAGTCTTGAGGGGTGCAGGCCTTAAGGGCCTAAAAGGTAAGATTGTCCACTCTAGTAAAGTAAGCATGAAGTCACATAGTGGCCTAAGTGACAAGTTTAATGTATTCCTCATGGCCAGTAAGCATGTCAAGAGTATTGTTAAGATTGTATTCCATATTAATTCTAACCTAATTTTCAGCTCAGTCATGGTATGAAGACCTTCAATTAAGAAATATAGCAGGGTCAAGCACCATCTTAAGGAGATTATATCCATTTTAATGTACCTATTCACAATGCTGTGGAAGCCATAAGGAATAAAGATATACAAAAATGAGTTGTTGCTACTCATCATTTGGACCCTGGTGTGGGCCCAATTACATTCCTAACAGCCTCCATTTAGGCTTTGATCATTGAGCTTGTACAGAGTATGTGCACTCCTCCACCATGTCCGCCTTATTGCACCGTTTATAGCTGTGGCAAGCCTTTTCACCTTAGACCAGATTGTCCCTCAGCTAGGTCACAGCATGTGACAAGTGTTTAAAAAGAACACATTTTCAATAAAAAGCACTAACTTTTGTTGTGTCTTGAGCTCTCAGGGTCAGAAGTTTATTGTATGTTTGTGTGTGTGTGTGTGTGTGTGTGTGTGTGTGTGTGAGTGTGTGTGTGTGTGTGTGTGTGTGTGTGTGTGTGTGTGTGATTTAATTGAATAAAATCTCCAGATTGAACAGTATTTTCCTCCTGATATATTTTCTGCATTAATTCCATTTCCTCATTGTATGGTTAAAACATTTGAACCCACTTCCAGGTTTGAAAACTCACCAGACTTCACTAATCTCCATGTTTGAAAATGCCCGAGTTTGCATTGAAATCCATCCAATCCCCACTTGAAAATCTCCACCCTGGAAAACTTCTCCTACAAGAAACTCAAGATAAGCCTGCCTCCTCAGTCCCCTGATTGTCACACCCTACCAGAGGCAGCCACCCTCTTGCTTCTCTCATAGTAAATCTTTTCTGTGAGGTTTGTTGTGTGTTTTGACTTCTATACTTTTTGTCTCTCAAATGATGGGATACATTTCTCCTTGGAACTGTTTCTTTCCATTGGAGAAAAACCTTCCCCCTCCAAGCTGCAACACCTCCATTGGGGAAACCTTTACATTCAAACCTGCAACACCTCCAATGGGGAAGCCTTTCCTTTCAGTTTTGTACCACCTGTATTGGGAAAGCCTTTCCGATCAGAGATGTAATATTTAACACTCATTCTTCAGAGTAAGTCATTGTATTGCCTGAATCAACTCCTTTGTCTCTAGGTCATGCTGCTTTGAAACTATATAACAATGAAATTATTTAGCTTATGATATTTGTGATAGTTTTCTTGAATATCCCAGCTCATAGGGAGCTGCACTATTTGGAGGACTTGTGGCCTTGTTGAAGAAACTATGTCATTGACAGTGAGATTTGAGGTTTCAGAAGTTCAAGTCCAGCCCGGTGGTTCTCTTTCATCCTTCTGCCCATTGATCCAGATGTAGCACTCTTAGCTTCTTCTCCAGCACCATGCCTACTTTTTTGCTGTCATGATCCCTACCATGATGATAATGGACTAAACCTCTGAAGCTTTAAAGCCCACAATGAAATGCTTCCATTTATAAGAGTTGTCATAGTCATGGTGTCTCTCCACAGCAACAGAAAATCTAATTAATATAATATTCTAAATCTCACAATCCCAATGTTTCACAGTACAAAATAGACATAAATGTCTTAACATATGCAATTCTTCACTTAGACATGAAAACCACACATTTGGGTTAAAGGTGGATCCCACCCTTCTAGGTGCTGCTCCCTTTCAATTTTAGCTTTGCACAGTGTCTCACTGAGCATCTTGCCAGAGGGAGTCATGGGATGTTCAAGTTTGTGATTATACGAGTGTGGATCATTCTTTGTGTTGTATTGTTTAATCCTTGTTTCAGTGATCAGTCCTTCATGAATGTTTTAACTTGTTGGGTTTCATTTTCCCTTCTGTGTTATTGTTCAAATTTCCTTTCTTTATTCAGTCTTACCAGTGGGGTCTTAATAGCGTTCTCACGCGACCGGCCAGGAAAGACGCAACAAACCAAAATCTTCTGCGGCAAAACTTTATTGCTTACATCTTTGGGAGCCAGGAGGGCAAGCGCCCAGCGCCCAGCCCCAAAAACGAAAGCCCCTTCAATAATGAAACCGAAACCCCTTCCCTATTTAGGAGAGTTATATTTCGCCTAGGACGCATCACTCCCTGATTGGCTGCAGCCCATGGCCGAGCTGACGTTCACGGGAAAGGCAGAGTACAAGTAGTCATAAAATACCCTTGGCACATGCGCAGATTATTTGTTTACCACTTAGAACACAGGATGTCAGCGCCATCTTGTGACGGCGAATGTGGGGGCGGCTCCCAACAGTGGGGAAAAAAGTATATAATTTGTATTGCAGCGTTAGTTTGACATTACATGTGTTGTCTGATATGATTATTAACTATTCCTCTCATAAGGGCTCCTTGGCTTGAATAATAAGTTTCATTATTTCCCAATCTGCAAACAGACTCCTTATTTTTCCTATGATTATAAAACAAACAACAATGAAATATTTCTGAATTTGCCAATGGTTACATTCCTGTAAGACCATCTAAAATACTTTGCTTCCTTGACAAACTGAACTTCATTATAGAAAAGAGTAAGATTATCATGTCTAGGTAGAAGTTAATAAATTGTTTAAATTGATGAACTGTTAACAACATATATGTATTTTCCTTCCTTATCTATAGTCTTAACATCTGCTCTCCCCACAACCAATTCCATCTTCTTTCATTAGAAAACCCGAAAATTTGTGCTTACTTTTTTCTTTTTTGAAATTCTAGTTCTGATATAGAATGGTGTGAGAGTCTCACCACTTATGCCAGTCGAATATAAAATGGTGTGAAAATATCAGGCATGTTGAATATAAAACAAACTTCTGTAGAAGAAATTAACATTTAAAAATAGGTTATTTCCAACTCAGGACTATACAAGTAAATAATCAAGTTTTAAAAATCTTGTCTGTGAGAACATGAAGAAGTGTTTTAAGCATCTTAAAACAAATTTAATCCTTATAGAAGATGGAAAATAGTCTTTTGCATTTTACCATGTGTACTATAAATGTTTTATATTACTTTCCTCTGGGCTTAAAACATGGAACTAATTAATGAATTTCAAGTTTTCCAGTGTTCTGTACAACATGTTTCTAGAAGTACTCTGTAAGTGTAGAAATATTGAACCTATGTTTCCCTGAATAGAAAATGGCTAAGTACTGGGAGAGGAAAAACCATGCTCAATGGTGGCTCATATTGTGAAATAAAAAGCAAGGTCTCTTATTTTGTCATATTCTTAGGCTTTGACAAAAATTTTCTCCAGTTTTTTCTTGATATGTAATAACATATTTTCTCCCAAATTTCATTTTCTCGGGATATTTCAATTGCCTTAAGGTGCCACAAAAATTTTAGCAGACTTAATATGTTGATATGAGTGACTGAATTTCAAGTTAGTCACATTAGTGACTAACTCTTAATTGGTGACTAAATTAATTAGTGACTAAATCTCGAGTTACTTTAAGATTTCTAACTCTCCAAACTTTAGCAAAGAGGTTGTGTTTTGAAATATGAAAGGTTGGGATCAAAAGAGATGGCTCAGTGTTAAGAGCTCTGACTCATTTTAGAGGACCCAGATTGGTTGTTTAGCAGCCACATGCTGTCCAACAACCAACTTCAACTCCAGTTTCAGGGAATCCAACACTTTTCTGGCCACTGTGGGCACTGAGTGCATATTAGATAATGACATATTAAGAGTCAAAATATCGGTACACATAAAATAACAATCTCCAAAAAATAAAAATAAAGTTCTGAAGATGTATCTTTAGATTACAAATGAATTAATTTATTATTATTTTATTTGTATGAGAGAGAATTATCACCATCCATTAACACCATTGATTTTCAGATTAAACTTTATAAAATGTGGCTCTTACAAATAACTGTATCAGATATGTGGCTATGGTAAGTAAAAAGTAGTGAAACACTCTCATGAATCTCAAGAATAAAAATTATATGCCTTGTAGTATATTCATGTATAAATTTAGGTTTAATAAATAAATAAATATATTTTAATATTCAAAAAATAACATATCTTAAAGGATTCCCCAAGCATATAAAATGTCCATTTTCAAGTGATTACCTAAGCATTGGGGACACTACCAGCCTTCACTGAGTGTAATATTTACAAGGGACTACTCAATATTGTCATCTCACCTCACACTTGACTTTTGGAAGTTCACCGCACACAATGCTTCCAATTTTACTTCCAATGTTAATAGGGATCCCATTCAATTATGATATGACCCCATTATGAGCAACCAGGGTATATGTGCCCCCTCTAATTGTCTTGATCTATCTCCTGTTACTTTCCTAAAAGGTGGAAGTCTCTTTAATGGGACATATTTACAAAAAAATCAGTTGGTAAAAATGTGCAATGGGGTGACCCCTGTCAATGCGGCCATTGGCAGCCACGTTGGCTGGAATGACACCACAATCTATGTCTGAGTCCACTTTTTTGTTCTGATTATCAGTACCTTCAGTCTCAGAGAAAGCCTTAACTGCTTTAAAGAAAATATCTCCTGACCACTCGCTGGATGTAGTATTCAACAATGGCCATTGTGATGAGGGAACCAGCTGCCATTTGGGTGCCTGAGGCAAATACTACTCACTTTCATGCCATCATTTTAATGGCCCAGACTCACACCCCCTACTCCAAGAAAAAGGGGATTTGGATATTATGGCTGCCATCATTGCAGGCATTGCTGGTGTAACAATGGTTGTCTTGACCCAGACAGCAGCTACAGTGGATACTGTCAATCTCTCTAAGTCAGCTGAGGTGCTGCAGGCACAGGAGGTATTAAATCAACATCTTTAACAAGCTATCCACATTTTACAACTACAGATTGACCTATGTGCCTATTATATCCCTGTTAACTGGCAGAAGAGATGGCTCTTGTGAGGAACATGTCTCTATTGGCTTGTGATGCCCGGTTTCATTCGTTCTGCCTAATCCCTTACCAGGTATATAACACCACTGAAGGTGAAGTACCTATTCAGATGAGATAGATGAGTACAGGGAACACATATTGGCTATACAGGTAATAATAAATAGATAAAAAAGAAAACAACACATTTTTTTTTTCTTTGCTAAAAGCCAGGAATGTTATTGGGACTCTGGCAGTAACCTCTACTTCAGAGATCAAAGATGCCAGACGTGGTTGGGTTTGTTAATACCTGATGTAGTTCTGAAATAATTCTGGGTTTCCACTTTAGAATGGAGAAGACTAGAGTAATGGTTATGTCCAAGAAAATAAAAAAAATATATACTGAAGAAAGTAGAATCTTTGATCTGCATGGAGACTCAAATTTAGAGTTTTAAGGGTCAATTCCCTGGCCAAGGAATTGTGTCTCAAAAGGAAGAGTTACCCCCTGGAATGTGGGCTCATCATAAGTCATGCTAAAGAGACGAGTAGAATAATTATCTGTTTATCCAAATACTATACTTACTTTCTGCATTCATACCTGCTAGCACAACCTTTTATAGAGGACAGCCAAGCTGTTCTGATATACTCTGTTTTCTATCTCTGCTCTAAGTATGCTTGCCCTAACACTTAGCATTGTTCAGGCTTTTTCCAAGCCATCACTCCATTCTGGGTGCTAACTGCCCCTCTGTGACTAAAGTGCACGTGGGCTAAACTCAGGATTCTAGCTTTTTTCAATTTCTTGTTCATTACTTTTCTTTCATTATCATTCTTCAACAGCTTGTCTAATTTGATGAGTTTTTTTTTTCCTTTTAAACTCTAAAAAATTATTTTTTCCATTTGATCCATACTTAAAAACTTTTATTAAGAAAACTAAAAATCTCAAGAAATAACACCCAATTTTAATTTCTTGTAGCTGCCTGCAGCCACGTAAACTGGGTTCCCCTGAAAGGAGGGCTGGGGATGAAAGAGATCAGATGGCGAGAAAAGAATGAGGCCAAGACAAACCTATCTATTCAAAGCCTCTGAAGTTTATTGAGAGTCTGTGCTTATAAAGAGGGTAGGCCCATCCCCCACCAGCCCATTCTTGGTGCCTGGAGCTAGCCCATAGGCAATCTACAGGGTGTGTCTCTGGAACATCTAAAGGACATTTCAGCAGGAAGCAGAGTCTTAGAGAAGAGCAAATAGAGCCATCAAGGTCAGAAGGCTCTACCCTATGTAATCTCCTTAGTGGCAGCAAGGTCAAAGTCTGGATCAGCCTGCTTCAAGGCTGAGGGAGGCTACAATTTATAATCTGATACCTTGAATAGACCATCCAAAATTTTAGTTAAAATGGAATAAGCACACATGAATGCAGTCAAATAAAAATAATAAATGTAATTTTAAGAATCAACCATTGCTGGAAGTACCCTACAGATTTCTGAGACTCTGTGTCTTTACATCTGGTTCTGATTGCAATATGGTTGTTTTTTTCCTCTCATAATATTGGAGAAAGGAGAATGTGTGACTTGCACAATCAATCCAGTCATTTCAGGACACACTGTGGACATTATATACAGCTAATAAAATTATAGATATTCGGGTCTAATGAGCCTACTATGCGAACTAGTTGGTCACAAATCCTCAGTACAATCCATAAAGATTCTAGAAGACAAAACCTTTGACAGCTACCATCTTAGGTTCTTTGGTGATTTTATCCTATAATCTAAGTTTATTACCATTAACCTCAACCACTCTTTTCATATAAGGTGATGGATTTTTTTCCCTGTTTTTTTGGATTTTCAAGACAGGACTTCTCTGTATAGCCCTAGCTGTCCTGGAACTCACTCTGTAGGCCAGGCTGGCCTTGAACTCAGAAATCTGCCTGCCTCTGCCTCCCAAGTGCAGGGATTAAAGGCATACACCACCACTGCCCGGCTAAGCTGATGTTTTTTGACTGTCTCCACTGCATACATTTTAAATATTACTCCTTTATAATAATTGAGTGTGTGCGTGTGTGTGTGTGTGCTTCCCTTAGTTTTGCTCTTATGAAATTACTTATTTCCTGTGTTTTCTTGGATGTAGTTATGATTCTTGATTTGCAATTTTACTTCTAGTATTTTCTGTAGGGCTGGATTAGTTTATATGTATTGTTTGAATTTGAATTGGGATTTTTCTTGAAATATCTTCTCCATCTGTGGTGATTGTTTATTGGGTATACAGTCAAGGTTGGCATTTCTGTTTTTTTTAAAGAGGGTGCAAGATATCTTTTGATGTTCTTCGGGCTTTTAGAGTCTTTATTTAGAAGTTGGGTATACAATCTTCTGACCCTCTGTATATCTACCCTATTTCTTCCCACACCTGATCCTGCTCCCCCTTTTCTCCCTTTCCTTCCTCCCCCCAAAGTCCTTTTCTCTCTCTAACCCCTGTAATTATTTTGTTCCCCCATTTTAGTAGGACTGAAGCACCCACATTTTGGTGCTTCTTCTTCTTGACCTTCATATAGTTTGTGAGGTGTATAATGGATATTGCAAGGTTTTTGCTTAATATCCAAAGACCAATACATATGAGGATGCTCACAGCCAACCATTAGACTGAGCAAGCTACTTTATTGGGATGAGATAAGCTACTTTATTGGGAAAGGGAAAAGCATAGGTTCTCTTCACAGAACTCTGCAGAAGCATGACGGCTAATTCGTGTGACAAGCTGACAGGTGAGTTCGCTGAGTGCCCTGACTGTAGTGACAAGAAAGCTGAATTGGGTACATGTTTTTGACCCACCTTTGTTTGCCATTTCCCCAGTTTGGACAAACTAAGCTGCCTTGCTTCAAGCTTTTTAAACCCTATGGGACATAGAACATTAGAGACTGTGTAATCTGACTTAGAAAGATTAGTCACAAGAAAGAGTTATAGTGATTCCATCTTTGTGACCAGTTATTCTAACCCAATCTTGGACTGGTCTAGTAATAATTCCAGTATTAGAGATTCCTAGGGAAGATAGTTAAAATCTTAATTACCTAGCAAAGTTAATTTGGAGCACAGCCTCCACTCCCAGAGAAGCTGCAGCCTTTCTGCAATTCTCAAAGCCACCTCCCAGACACCAGGAGCTCTAAGTCTAAGCTTGATCATTGCTAATTTGCAATTGAATGGAGTACCTGGACTTCCCCAAAGAAGCTATTTCACTGCCTCCACTTTGTTTTTAACACCCTCAGCCTGATTGCAGCAGGTGTGCAGCCTCGCCTCCAACAGCGCAGGTGGCAGTTATTAATCTTCATCAATAAGCATTCTAAGTACATATTGTGACTTTGGACTGAATTGGGAATAAGGTGTGCTAATGAGGGCCAGACAGTCAATGATGGGACCCAGATCTCGGAACCATACCAATCTAAGACAGAGGTACATGCCAAAAGGCTGTGGCTGTTGATAACACACCACAGAGCCATGTTTTTTGTGAAATATAACACAAACAAGCTGCACGTAGCCTCCAAGATGGAATTGGATGGTTCGGGAAGATCTAAGATTTCCTAAGACAGACACAGCCTCCAGCCACCATAATTCCCAGGCAGGACTATAGAGCATAAATTTTATGCCTCAGTCCAGCTTTTTTAAAAATATTAATAACAGGGAGGAAATTGCAACCTCCCCCCAGCCTGAAGCAGGCTGAGCCAGACCTTGACCTTGCTGCCACTAAGGAGATTACCTAGGGTGGAGCCTTCCTCCCTAGATCACTCTATTGTTCAGCCACTGCCTCTGTTCCCCTTCAAGATACTGCTACCTGCTGGGAGGCTGCTGAGCTATTCCAGAGACTACACCCTATTGTGCACACCATCACCTGCAGCTGGTTCCAGGCTCCAAGAATGAATTGGCGGGAATACCCCTCCCCCCCTTATAAGCACATTTGCCATTAAACATTTGAGCTTTGATCAGGAAACTTGACTTAGCTTCATTCTTTCTCTCGACCTCCTAGTTTCCCCTCTCTTTTCAGCCCCGGCTTACCTCCCAGGTGTCAGGCCTGCTTCCTACAGCAGTGTTAGGAAATTTTGTTTTGTTTTGTTTTGTTTTGTTTTGTTTTGTTTTTTGAGACAGGGTTTCTCTGTATAGCTCTGGCTGTCCTGGCACTCACTTTGTAGACCAGGCTGGCCTCAAACTCAGAAATCTACCTGCCTCTGCCTCCAGAGTGCTGGGATTAAAGGCGTGAGCCACCATGCTCAGCTAGGAGATTTTTATGTTTTAAATTTTCTTTGACAGTTGTGCCAATCTCTTCTATGGTAACTTCTACACCTAAGATTCTCTCTTCTATCTCTTGCACTCTGTTGGGGATACATCTGTATTTCTTGACCTCTTTCCTATGTTGTCCATTTCCAGGTTTGCCTCCATTTGTGTTTTCTTTATTGTTTCTACTTCCACATTTAGGTCTTGGATCACTTTATCCAATTACTTCACCTGTTTACCTGTGTTTTCTTGTATTTCTTTCAGTGAATTATTGATGTCCTCCTTATCAGACTCCATTATCTTCATGAGACAGGATTTTATGTCAGCTTCCTGATTTTCAGGTGTGTTGTATTCACGGTTTGCTGTGGTGGGAGAACTGAATTTGTGATGATACCCATGTATATTGGTTTCTGTTCCTTATGGCCTTTCACTTTCCTTTCGCCATCTGGATATCCCTGGTGTTTGTTGGTCTGGGTGACTATCTGGATTCTGCCTCTTTTGTCTCTGGGTTGCTTCAGGTCTCCTGGCAGGACTGCAGCTTGGCAGTATCAAACCACCTGTGGAGTCTTCCAACTGGGGTCTCTTCACAGGGGCAGAGAAGCTGTTGATCTGTTGACCTGGCTGCAGTAGATCTCCTGAGAGGCCTTTAGACTGCTGTGTCTTCAGTGCAGCAGTCAAGATGTTGTCCAACTGCTCTGAGTGCAACTGATCCTCAAATTCTCTGAATTTAGTAGATCCTCGACTGCCCTGAGCTTAGTGGGTCCTCATCTTCTCTGACTGCAGTGGGTTCTCAACTGCTCTGAGTGCAGCAGGTTTTCTAAGATGAAACAGAATATGGTGTCTTCACTGGAGCAGATCAGCCAAGAGTCTGCTCCAACAGAAATGACCGGGCAGAAGGGCTGTCTCTTATTTTCTATGTAGATCTGTGCAGATAACCCAGGTGAGCCCAGGTTTCCTGACGCCATACAAAAAAAAAAAAAAAAAAAAAAAAAAAAAAGTTTGTGAATGTGAAATCCTTCAGAGTCCATTACTGTGGTGGTTTGAATATGCTTGGCCTATGGTAAATGGAATGCTTGTAGGTGTGGCCTTGTTGGTATAGATGTGGCCTTGTTGGAGGAAATTGGACACTGTGTCAGTGGTCTTTGAGGGCCTATGCTCAGGTACCACCAAGTATAGAAGACAGTCTCTTGGCTAACTTTTTGTCAGGATGTAGAACTCTTGACTCCTTCATCACAAAGTCTCCCTCACAAAGCCATTGTCCGGTCATGATGGTAATGAACTGAACCTCTGAAATGTAAGCAAGCACCACTTCTATCTTAGCTGGGTTTCCATTGCTTTGAACAGACACAATGACCTGGCAACTCTTACAACAGCAAACATTTAATTAGGGCTAGCTTGCAGTTTCTGATGTTCAGTCTGTTATTGTGGTGGGAAACATGGGAAAATGCTTCTTGTACATTTTATTTTCATCTCCTTCTTTAGGTTAGCACATTTTTCCTCCATGATTTAGTTGAAAGTATATTCTGGGCTTTTGATCTGGGTTTATCATCCTTCTTATGTTTTTATTATTCATGTTTGGCCTTTTTATAGTATCCCAAGATTTCTTGAATTTTTTTTTTACCAGCAGCACAATTCTACTATCTCTTTGTCTTTTGATATCTGCTCTCTACTCTTCCAAACTCCCCTGCAAATAAAATAAAAAATGAAAATTAAATAAAATTTTAAAACGAATGAAAGAAAACATCTTTTTGTGGAAACTGTGGTATGTTATGGTGTGTCACACAGTATACACTTCTGTCCACACACCTTTACATGCAAATGTCCATTGAAACAATTCATTCGTCAAGTTCAAGGCCTTTTGTTTCTGCTATACAATCAATACTGGATCCTCATCAAGATTTCTACCAGTTATACTGTTTTTTCCCTTGTGTTGTGACATCCTGCAGCTTTGTTTCTTCATCACTAGCCTCTTCAGGAACTCCAGAAATTCACAGATTAGGTAGATATCGTGGTGGGTCAACTCAACACCTAGGATCTAGGACTGAGTGGTAGCAGAGTTAGTCAGGCTCTCAGGACTACTGCACACATACCAAAAGGGCAAGCTCTCCAGCACTGCCCTGGCTAGATCACCCAATGCAAAAGCTTTCAAAGGGCAGCACAGCTTTCTGCCACTCATGCACTTGGGGCTAGCAAACCAGCATCTTTGCCACCAGGGCCAGAGCTACCCAGAAGAAATTCAAACCATTCTCTTCTGAGTGCTGCAGCTGATTTGTAGTAGGGATAGCTCTCTTGAGCTCAAGTACCTGGGGTTTGGGCACTCATACACCAGCTACCGGGGGACAGATCTACTAGGCTGCCTAGATAGTATATGGACCACTTTCTTAAAAGTATGGCTGGCAAGGTGTGGGGCCAGGTCTCCAGAGTGCCACAGCCAGTTTGGGGGCTCTGAAGATCTCTTGGATATCAAAATAGTCCTAGACAACAGCCAAGACCTGGCATGACCACATGGCCTTTGGTGGTAATATGAGTCCTAAGCATCAACACATACCCTGACTGTTTCATGGCCATGGACTCATACATGACCCATAATGGGCTGGGACTTCACTATGGCCTCAGGTATCAGGGAAGGATACTTACATCACACTTTTTCTCTCCAGTTTTGCCTTTCTTCATAATGTTCAAACTTTTTGTTTCTCTTTTTATTCCATCTCTTTACCACATATTCCATATTGTAGTGTCTTCCAATGTAGGTGCAACTTGGCTATTGGGATGTCTTTTGTTCACCCATACACATGTCCTCTTTTTAAACTGAACCCTTTTATTCCAATGGTGCTGCACACAGAATTATGGGATTTGGGTCAGGCACTAGAGCACAGGCTGACTGCAAAGAGTCATAACACGAATAAAAGTGACTCCTTAACCACTACTTCACTATTTCCAGTAGTGTTGTGACACTCTTTGTTATCACCTTATCCATCCTTGTGTTTTAAGTTATATGATCATAAGCATGTCTTTTACTGATAACAGCAGAGCTATGAGTTCATTTTTGCATGAATACTTGCTTTTATATAAACAACATGCATGTTGGGTGCTCTGAAAGATCATAAGATGGCACTGTATCTCCTGAAACTGGATCAATACATGACTTTGAGATACTATTTTGATGGTGGGAGATAAATCTAGGTTCTCTGTTAGAGGACCTAGTGCTTTTAACAGCTGAGTTTCCTTTCTACCCAAAATCTAGTGTTTTTAACTACTCTGTAGTACTTATATAAAACTGTAACATAAGTTAAACTATAAACACTGATAAGACAGACATTTTGTTCTTTCAAGCCAGTCCTTGTAAATGTTACCAAGGGCAGATCAATATTTTGGGAGAAATCTATGTATTTCGGCTTACTGAATCTGATCTTGCAATTTCTCTTTTTTTATACCCCAAACTGTTTTCCCTACCTTCTCTTCTCCTTGCCTCTCACTTCCACATACTATTACCTCCCACATTCACTTTGTTTCTCTTCAGGAAAAGGTTACTTAGGGTTATATCACTATAAAGAGAATACATGAGCAGAGAAAAATCTTCTAAAGGAAACATTGAACTCTCTGTGATTGAACTATCTGTGGCTTAAAGTTTTGGAAGGTTGGTCCATTATCACCATGTTGGGAAATATGGCAGAGTTCTGGAAGACATGGTGTTGAAGAAGTAGCCTTGAGTCCTAACTTTTGATCCACAGGTAGAAGGAGTATGTGTGCCATATTGGGTGTAGCTTGAGCATAGATAACTTTAAAACCCTCACTCACAATGGAGCACTTTCTCTAATAAGGCCACATATTTACAAACAAGGCTATAACTCTGAACAAGGCCACTCTTTATGGGCCAAATATCCACACGCATGAGTCTCTGGGAGGAAAACCTATTGGATCCACCACAGTGAGCTTACCAATTTTAAGATCACAGACATCATATTGTCATCTCATCTTGTAAATTTATTTTATAACTTACTCAGGTATTCATAACTTGGTGAGCCTTGACATCTTTCTTTAAAGTCCGGGGTTTTAAGCCTGTATATAAAAATTATTGCTTTGCCAAAAATATTTTTATTCTTACGCTTTTAAAAACACATTTTCCTGCTTCTTTTTTTCCTTTTTCATTTTATTTCCTTTATTTATGTCTTGAGACACAGTGACATTAAAATTAAATTAAAGAAGAATGTCTATCCCAAACTACATACAGAGCATAATGTATTACACTAACATTTCCTGTGTAAATATTATTTAATATTAAGACTTTGTATATTCCTCAGAAAACTCCATAGAAATCACACACAGAATTACACACAGAATCACACAGAAGTCAAAAATCTTTTCTGCCTTACACATTCCAGAGAATGATCTATAATAACCATGATTTGATTTTCAGTGAGTGTGAATAGGAAAACATTATCAAATAAATGATTATGACATCCAACATAAATATCAAAGAAAAGCTCCTTGAAACACTCACCTTAGACCTGTCCATCCCTGACACTGTTAACGGAATTCTGCTATACTTGCAGACAGGAGCCTAGCATAACCATCATCACAGGAGCTTCACCCAGCAGTTGATGGGAGCAGATGCAAAGAACCACAGTCAAAAATTAGGTGAATCTTGAGTATCCTAAAGAAAGTGGAAGGAAGGATTGTGGGAGGCAGAATATCATCACATGTACACCTACCCAATAAACTAACAATGGCTCATACGGGCTCACAGAGTCTAAAATGACAATAAGGCAGCATGCATGGGACTGACCTAAGCACTCTGCACATATCTAACAGTTGTATAGCTTGGTTTTAATGTGGGACTCATAACAGCATGAGCAGAGGCTGCCTCTGACACTGTTACCTGATTTGGGGACCGTTTCCTTCATCTAGCCTCAGTAGGAAAGATGCACCTAGTATTACTATAACTTGATATGACAAGGCTAATTCACATCCATAGGATGTGTCCCCTTTTCTGAAGAGAATGAAAGGAATAATAAATGGGGCATGGGAGGGAAGAGTAGTGATGGGAGGAGAGGAAAGAAAAGAAACTGTGTTTGTAATGTAAATGAAATTAATTAATTTCATGTTCAAGTTAAAGGCTGACAATTTTATAAAGATTGACCCCTCTGTCCTCTGGAAGGATGGTCACTTATCACCAGTTTCTATTTTGGAAATTGATATATCTTAAGGTGAAGAACATTCACATAGGTTTGAAACACTTTAACCATGAGGTGTTCACCAGAGTAGGCTCTGGATTCTCTTTAAAAGTTAGATTGGAAAGGACGACTTTTCCTATATGAACAGTGTTTATAGAAGGAACTCAGTGATATGCTGGGAGGTAGACTTCATGTTCAGTTTTGTGATGAAAGGCTGAAGCAAAAGCACCTGATGATTACCTAATTTATACATTCATAGTCACTATGCGGCCACCAGAAGTGACCTCATACAGCATATATTAGGTCAAGGTTTTGTGAGATGTATACTTGTTTGTTTGTGCATAGTTGCTGCTGGTGAGAGAATCAAACAACAGTGTGTGGGACATTGTAAGTCATCTGGATTTATTGCATAATTCTTAAGCATTCTGTGAAGTGGTTCACAGTCCTTCTAATGAGAAAAATGTTTTTTTATCTCACAATAATTTTGATTTTGGTGATCAGAGATTCCTTGTGTTTTCTTGGATGTTAGCTCCTTTAGAATGAACTTTGTTTTTCAACACATTTAGGGCTGTATGTATGAGTAGATATTACCTAAATTTGTTTTTTCATGGAGTGCCTCACTTTCTACGTTATTGAGATTGAAAATTTTGCTGATATATTAATCTCTGCTTGCATCTTCTTTTTTCTAATTAGATAGTTTCTTCATTTACATTTCAAATGCTATCCCAAAAATTCCCTATACCCTCCCCCCACCTTGCCTCCCTACCCACCCACTCCCACTTCTTGGCCCTGGCGTTCCCCTGTACTGGAGCTTATAAAGTTTGCAATACCAAGGGGCCTCTCTTCCCAATGATGGCCGACTAGGCCATCTTCTGCTACATATGCAGCTAGAGAAACTAGCTCTGGGGGTACTGATTAGTTCATATTGTTGTTCCACCTATAGGGTTGCAGACCCCTTCAGCTCCTTGGGTACTTTCTCTAGCTTCTCCATTGGGGGCCCTGTGTTCCATCCTATAGATAACTGTGAGCATACACTTGTGTATTTCCCAGGATGCTTGCATCTTCAAATAGGAATGATTTCGTTTGGACCGACACATTGGTAAAAGAAAATGATTATTAAGAATGTCACTTTTTGGAGTGTATTTAATCCTCTAACAATCAAGAATGAAGCAATCACTTTCTAAAATGATTTGAATTTTTTGTGGTGAATAGCTTTTGTTCTTTTCTAAGGTACAGGGAGCTGTAGACTTGCATGGTAGTCTACCCACCTCAACTCCCAATATTGCTGAGATTAAAGTAGTTTGCCACTTTGCTTGTATCATAACAAAATGTTCAATGTATTTTTAAACAATAGAATATTGATGGCTTTTAGCAAAGTTATCATCTGTGTTTGACATTTGGATCGTGATTTGTAGCAGCTGAAGTGTTAGTCTGGGTTGGTTTCTGCCCTCAGCATATCCAAGCACCATTGGGCACTGGGCTGGATTTGAAGAAATGAATTTTATCTGGTTAGATGGGTTAGGAGAATCTGGTTAGGATTAGGGTTAGGGTTAGGGTTAGGGTTAGGGTGATGGAAGGGGTAGGACTCCAATGGACAATACAGAGCTGGTGGAAAGAGACCAAGGTACGAGAAGGTTTGAGTACCATGGAATAGGAGGTGTTAGGAGCATAGAATTCCTGGAGATCTTGCTGGAGATCTTTGAGCATTTGTATATTTTGCATTATCAGACAATATTCATTGATATCAAAACATATTCTTCTCCCAACGTAATGCAAGTTCCTCCAGTGCAAGTGGATTTGTAAACCAACCACTAATAGGACAGTGATTGGTCCAAAGAGGGACTCAAGACTTTCCATGGTGAAAGCTATGGCCTGGCAAGCTTGTTATAAAAGTCACCTGCCAGATGGTGTGTTTGGATCAGGGCTTATCTAGAGATTCCCATGGCACCCAATACGATGGTGAAATTCAATCTCATGAGCAGAGAGATAAATCTCTTTTTTTTTTTTTTTTGGTTTTTCGAGACAGGGTTTCTCTGTATAGCCCTGGCTGTCCTGGAACTCACTCTGTAGACCAGGCTGGCCTCGAACTCAGAAATCCACCTGCCTCTGCCTCCCAGGGTGCTGGGATTAAAGTCGTGCGCCACCACACCCGGCTGATAAATCTCTTTTTTGTTTTGGTCTTCTTCAACCTCTAACATTGTGCTCAAATCCTCTAGTAGCATGGCTTCTTCCCCTCTTTTACAATTGGAGCTCTAATCCTTTGGGCAACCTGCCTCACACAATTTCTGAAAAAGTAGGTAAGTAGTGAGAGTTCTTTAGGCTCATAGAAAAAAACCTGGAGATAATAATTTTGTGGATTTAAAAACCTTTAAAAGGAGGGTTAATTTACAAACTAAACTGGTAAAGTTATAGCAACAGAGAAGGTTGTAAGTGTGGTTTACACAGTGGCATGGTGACCATGGCATTATGGAACCATGTAGGATGAAATCTAAAAGAATGTCTTATGAGGCAAAGAACAAAGGGTAAATTGAAGAAAACATTATTTTATAACTCCCATGTGTTTAAGGACCCATGAGGTTCATGAAGCCAGATATTAATGCCAAAGCTTCCAATAGCAACCAGGAGAGGGAAACACAGAAAAAGTATTGAGAGGAGTGAATGGTTAGAGGAAGAGGGTTGGCTGGATGTATAGTCATAAGAAGAAAAGGGAACACATTGAAAAGTGATTTAAATCTTTAATTCTAAATTCTCTCTAAAAGTTTCCTATGATATTTGTCTGAGAAAAGAGGATTCTGCTTTGAAAAAGGGGAATAAGGTTTGTTTTTTTCTTTCTCTGTCCTTAGCACTTGTACATCTTTCAGAATAAATGATCACATGGTAAAAAGTTCATCACAAGTGAAGCTAGCAGAGAGTGGCTTGTATCTCCCTCTGGGTTTGACCTCCTGTTCAAAGATGTTAATGTTGGTAAAAAACCAACTTGGAAGCAAGTCCAGGCTGGCAGGAAAAATACAGGATATTTAGTGTAGCCATTCGGGTAGTGCTTACTCATCATTCCTATTCACCATTACTTCTCTCAGGTATCACTGATGGAATTTTGAAAATGAGTTTTAAGTTTCCGTGGCATGGTTCCATCACTTAATTTTTAATCCCTAATGTCTGCAACCTCTATGTATGAAGGCCTCCTGCATGCAGTCACCTGTGCTTTAGTAAGGAATGCAGAGGAAAGAGTTGGGGATAGAGGAGAAGAATTTGGGTTATACAGAGATCTCAATTCTGGTTTGACAGTCTTGTGTTCCTATGTTTTTTTTCATGTCCATTATAAGTCTTTGTAGCAAAGCATCTCCAGTGGTGTGTATAGGGAGGGATACAAGTAAGCTGGGAAGTAGCAGAGTTAGAATGACAAATAACAAAAACACCCACAAGTATAAAGGAAAGGGAAGCCAGTGAAGGGCACATGGCCTGGCAGTGGCCACAAATCATGGATGTCCTTCCAGGAGATCTTGTTCTTCCATTGTGGATAGCATCTCCTCTACCTTCTCAGAGAGGTGGGCTATTTTCTTGGTTGTTTTGATTATATTGGACATTTGTAGTAGGAACCTAAATAGATCTAGGCTGTTTCTGTGGAAAGACACAGCCAAAGTTGTTACACTTTTTTTTATAGACTGTATCTAGTACTTCCAAATCAATTCCAATGGATCTTGCCATTGTAGCATATGGGAGGAGTTATTCCTGGTGAATGCCAATGGAAGAAGATGGGAGGGTGTTTAGAGCTCTTGTAAATGTTAAATAGATTTAGGGTAGTAAGATCCATCTTGCTCAGTGTGTAGGCATTTTCTTTTTGTTTTATAAGTTGCATTTTAGGGTTTGCTGTGTTCTTTCTATTATCTGTTGCTTGACTGTGTTTTTTTTTTTTTTTTTTTTTTTTGGTTAGGAATCCCTGTGTGGTGGGCATTTTCTCATTGTGAGTAGGTTTTTAATTGTGCACTAGTAAAAACAGGGCCATTGACAGTTTTTATCTGTTGGAGAATGCCCATGGTGGCAAAGGTGGAGAACATACGGTGAATTGACCTTTTTGATTTTTCTTTCATTTGAGCAATAGCCCATATAGAATGCTAGTATGAATCAAAAATAAGAAATATATTTTTGTCCATGGAATTGGGAATGGGTACGACATCAAGTTGCCATGGAGCATACGGTTTGAGACCCCAGAGTTTGGTTCCCATAGCTTGGAAAATGTGGGTTGTAATAAATGATACAGATGAGGAAAATGTTTTTATTCTTCTTTGAGGCTGAACAAGAGGGACATAGTGAAAATAGGCTTGCAAGACCTTTATATTTGTTTTTGTACATGAATGGGATCTATCTGCTTGTTCAACAGAGGCAATGGACATTCATGTAGAGTAAGTCTGATCAGCAAGGATGTTTTAACCAGATATCAGACCTGGCAGGGGACTATGAGATCTGGCATGTTGCAGGTAAAGGGAAAATGGGTTTTTACTGTAAAAGGGTGGAGACTTATATGAGTATAGGGGAAAGTGGATTGTGTCTAATTTGATAGAAAATCTTGATAACCAGGGAATCTAATTAAGTGCATAGACATTGTACCTAAAAGATTAAAGGAACTAGTGATTTCTTTTAGAGCTAAAACAGATAGCATATAGTTCCTTATATTGGGAGAAATGATAGGGCAACACTTGAATGGGATAGCAGAGGTGTTCATTTTCCAGGGAGTGGCATTTTTGTTATGAAATATTGAGGAGACCCTGGTGATGGATTTCTTTGTAAAGAGCCTGGGGATGGAAAAATAACTACAAGAATGGAAAAATAGAAACCAATTTTTCATTAGGGTAATGGTTATCAATATGTCCTGGTAACCCTATTGAGTTATTAACAAAACAGGTATGGTTTATGAATAGCCATGGATATTGGAAATAGAAGAAGTGGTAACAAGGATATTAGGTTGTTTCCCTACATTTGACTCTATCCCCACCATTTCTAATCCTAACAACTACTATATCCACTGCAATTGGAATTCTAGGTATACTGCAAATAGGGTGTGGAGCCATCCCAGCATACTTTGGGGGCTGCTATAGGGATTCCCCAACTTTAGCAATGAGAACCTGGATTTGGAAGTCATATCCTCTCATCCCAGAGATGCAGGGATGGTTCAATATATGGACATCCATCAACTTAATCCACTACATAAACAAACTGTAAGAAAAAAAATCCCACATGTTCTTTTCATTAGATGCTGAAAAATCATTTGGCAAAATTCAACATCTCATCATGTTAAAAGTCTTAGAAAGATCAGGAATTCAAGGCCCATACATAAACATAGTAAAAACAATATGCAGCAAACAAGGTGCCAACATCACACTATTTGGAGAGAAACTTGAAGCAATCCCATTAAAATCAGGGACTAGACAAAGCTGCCAACTACCTCCCTATATATTCAATATAATACTTGAAATTCTAGCTAGAGCAATTTATCAACAAAAGGAGTTCAAAATGATACAAAGTGGAAAGGAAGAAGTCAAAATATCACAAAAATTCCACCAGACAACGCCTAGAGCTGATAACTTCAGCAAAGTGGCTGGATATAAAACTAAGTTAAACAAATCAGTAGCCTTCCTATACTCAAAGGATAAACAGGTTGAGAGAGAAATTAGGGAAATGACACCTTTTCCCTATAATAGTCACAAACAATATAAAATATCTTAGTGTGACTCTAACCAAGCAAGTGAAAGATCTGTATGACAAGAACTTCAAGTCTCTCTAAGAAAGCAATTGAAGATCTCAGAAGATGCAAAGATCTCCCTGCACATGGATTGGCAGGATTAATATAGCAGAAATGACCATCTTGCTGAAAGCAATCTACAGATTCAATGCAATCAAAATTCCAACTCATTTCTTCACAGAGTTAGAAAGAACATTCTCAAATTCATTTGGAATAACAAAAAAAAACCTGGATATTGCAAAATATTCTCAACAATAAAAATATCTGGGAGAATCATCAGCCCTGACCTCAAGCTGTACGACAGAGCAAAAGTGATGAAAACTGCATGGTATTGGTACACAGACAGGCAGGTAGATCAATGGAATAAAATTGTAGACCCAGAAATGAACCCACACACCTATGGTCACTTGATCTTTGACCAGGGAGCTAAACCATCCAGTGGAAAAAAGCATTTTCAACAAACGGTGCTGGTTCATCCAGTGGTAAACATATAGAATAGTGCAATTTGACCCTTTTTATTTCCCTGTAAAAAGCTCAATTTCAAGTATATCAAGGAGATATAAAACCAGATACACTGAATCTAATAGAAAAGAAAGTGGGGAAAAGCCTTGAACACATGGGCACAGGGAAAATTTTTCTGAAGAAAACACCAAAAGCTAATGTTCAAAGATCAAGAGTCAACAAATGATACCTCATAAAATTGCAAAGCTTCTGTAAGGCAAAGAACACTGTCAATAGAACAAATGGCAACCAACTGATTGAGAAAAGATCTTTACAAATCCTACATCTGATAGAAAGGTAATATCAAACATTTATGAAGAATTCAAGAATTTAGACTTCAGAGAACCAAATAACCCTATTAAAAATGGGGAACAGAACTAACCAAAGAATCCTCAACTGAAGAAACTCGAATGGCTGAAAAGCATCTAAAGAGTCTTGGAAATGGGATAACATTTGAAATGTAAATAAAGAAAATGCTCAATAAAAAAATAAAGAAATTTTCAACACCCTTAGTCATCAGGGAAATGCAAATCAAAACAACCCAAGATTCCACCTCATGCCATTCAGAATGGCTAAGATCAAAAACTCAAGTGACAGCAGATGCTGGTGAGGATGTGGAGAATGAGGAACGTTCCTCCATTGCTGATGGGATTGCAAGCTGGTACAACATCACTGGAAATAAGTCTGGTATTTCCTCAGAAAATAGAACATAGTACTACCTGAGAACCCTGCTACACCTCTCCTGGGTATATACCCAGAAGATGCTCCAAAATATAATAAGGACAATGCTCCTTTATGTTCATTGCAGCTATATTTATAACAGTCAGAAGCTGGAAAAAACACAGATATCCCTCAATAGAGGAATGGATACAGAAAATGTAGAACATTTACAAAATGGAATGCAACACAGCTATTAAAACTTATGACTTCATGAAATTCACAGGCAAATGAATGGATCTGGAAAATATCATCCTGAGTAAGGTAACTCAGTTATAAAAGAACACACATGGTATGTACTCACTGATAAGTAGATATTAGACAAAGAATGTGGAATACTCATTATACAACTCCCAGTTCACATGAACGTCAAGAGTAAGGAAGACCAAAAAGTGGATGCTTTAGTCCTACTTAGAAGGGGGAAAAGATAATCAAGGGAGGTAGAGGGTGGGTGGGGGGACCTGTTAGGAAGAGAAGGGGGAGGGGGAGAGGAGAAGAATCAAGTATGGGAGGAGATGGCCAAGATGTACAGAGGGTCAGAAAATTGAACTGAGGTGTGTGAAGCAATGGGGATGGGGAACTGGGGTTAGCAACCAGAAAGTCCCAGATACCAGGAAAGCAATAACCTCTCATGACCCTATGGGGGATGAAATTAGCTAAAATACCCCACAAAGGGGAGAAAGAACCTGTTGAGACCATATCCAAAGGTTAGGCATGGCCCCCCTAGTTGAGGCATGGGGTCATCCACCCATCTCCAAAAATTTAATCCAGAATTGCTTCGGTCTAAAGGAAATACAGAGACAAAGAATGGAGAAGGGACTAAAGGAAAGGATATACAGAGACTGCCCCACCTGGGGATCTATCCCACATGCAGACACTAAACCTAGACACTATTGTGGATGCCTAGAAGAGCTTGCTGACAGGAGCCTGGTACAGCTGTCTCCTGAGAGGCTTTGCCAGATCCTGACCAATACAAATGCAGAGGCTTACAGCCAACCATCAGATTGAGCACAGGGACCCCAGTGGAGGAGTTAGGGGAAGGACTGAAGGAGCAGAAGTGGCCTTATCTGTCATCAATGGGAGGGGAGGTCTTTGGTCCTGTGAAGGCTTTATGCCCCGGTCTTGAGGAATATTAGGGTGGTGAGTCAGGGGTGGGCAGGTGGGTGTAGGAGCACCCTCAATAGAAGCAGGGCAAGGGGGGATGGGGTGGGGGCTTGCATCGAAGAAACCTGGAAAGGGATAACATTTGAAGTGTAAACAAATATTATATCCAATTAAAAAAAAAAAAGAATCTCTGGATAGGGGGAAAAAAAAAGAAGTCAAGAAATCGTATCCTCCTCCCAGATGATGTTTTCAAGAGGGCAGTCTCTGGCTTCAAGGTCAGATTTTTTTCTCTAAGCTCATTTTACTTCTAAAAATAAAACCAGAGAGGACCTCCTCCAGTTTTTAAGGAAGAGAGAACAGGGAAGAGGTGGGGATATTGTCAGTAGAGGGCAAGTCATTCTATCCTGGGCCTGGACTGCTCAAAGATGGACCTGGTCAAAGTAATCAGCTGGCTATGCTGCTTGTTGAAATCTCATGGGAAAATATCCTTGGCCAAAAAGGTCATCGGATCCCCACAGGATGCTATTCTGGTCCCGATTTCACCTGGCTCTTTAGGGGCAGGCATTCCTGAAGGCTTCCCATTGTAAAAGGATGGAGCTGGGCAGGGACAACACAACAGATATTCTGCCAATCCTGGTGTGTTTAAAATGCTAGTTTGACTTCTTTAGAAGGATTTAATCCCAGGTGGAATGTGTGACTATTATCGTCTTTAACTGCCTTTCTGCATTCTTTTAAACCTGTGGCTTGGCTGTTGTACCAAATAACTCTCTTGGGGTGAATATTTTGAGTTAAGTTATTAGATTAACTCATGTAGGGAGTTACTGGGAATGCCTAGAATTCCAGGTCAATATCAGAGTCATGAATAGAGGAGGAGGCAGAATTAGCTGGAAGTGTAACCAGCATTATCATCATCATCACCATCATTTTACCTTCACAAAGGAATCACAGAGATTGCAAAACTGTTGCTTGATAGAGGGTTCAGGGTAAGAAGACTAGAGGTTACATGGCATTGTCTTTGTTGTTGTTGTTGTTGTTTAATTAATAAATATTGACAAAGAGTTCAATAAGTATCAGGCTCAACCTTAACATTGGGGCCTATAAAAGAATTTAATAAATAAAAATAAAAGTATACAATCCAGTGGAAAGAAAAAAAAATAACAAAATAAATACTCCACCCCACAGGCTAAGTAGCATTAAGGAAACATTTAAAGAGAGAATGTAGAGCATGCGTGTCAGGGGAGTAGGAAGGCCACTTTAGTTCATTAGGGAGGCTTTATGATAAACTACATTTGACCAAAGATGAAAGACGCAAGCCAAATATTATCAAAGGCATAGGACAGCACATGAAAAAATCCTTAAAGCAAAATTGTCCTTGGAGTGTCCAAGTTAGAACAAGTCAGTGTGGCTAATCAGAGCAGAGAGGAAAGAGGCAGGAGGGAAGTCTCAGATCTGCCTAAAATCATACTGTCATGTCTTTCATGACACTGGAAGGACAAGGCTTTTCTGAGAAAAATCCATAGACAAAGGAGAGTTTGTGTAGGAGTGGCATGGCAGGACGATCTTTCTAATTCTGAAGCAATGTAGGAGTTGCACATAAACAGAAGCAAGGAAAACAAATAGGAGGCTGCCTTAGTAACTCAGGGGAAACTCAATGGTGATGTGGACCAGCATTACAATAATGGGGCAAGCATTGTAAAAAACAGTTGAATTCTGAGTGTATTGTAAGGATAAAACCAATAAAACCTATGTGCATAAGAAAGAGTGTAGAGTGACTCCACAATTTTTGGTGAAAATAAATTAGATGGAAATAGCATTCACTGAGATGGATAGAAGTATAATAAGGAACATTGCTGTTAATTTACCTAAAGTGGACTAGGGTATGTATACACTGTGTTGTTAGGAGGTGGAGAGGGGAAGATTGGCTTTAGAAGAAGATGTGCTAAAGTTAGAGCTAAGTATAGTACTGCACACCTGTAATCCTAGCACTTGAGACATTGGATGCAGGAGGATGAGACATTCAAGGTCATTCTTGGCTATAAAGAGAGTTTAAGGCCAACATGGATTATGGAAGGGGGGAGGACAGGGGGAGGAGGGAAGAAAGAGGGGGAAGGAAAAGGAGGGGAGGGGAGGGGAGGGGAGAGGAGAGGAGAGGAGAGGAGAGGAGAGGAGAGAGAAAAATGAGGGAGTACAGTTAGGAAACTCACAAGTAATCCACAAGAAAGATGGTTTGGAACATGTCAAGCAGTGGAAATAGAAACTAGAGATAAAACTCTGAAGGTAGACACATGGCATCATTTGCTAATGGAATGACGAAGAATGAGAGAAAGAGAGGAGCCAATGATTTCTACAAGGTTTTGGGCAGAACTGTCATTAACTGAGAGTGGGTAAAGTGTGAAAAGCACAAAACTTTGGGAAACCAACCATACAGAAATGTTACTTATGCCAAGCTGGGTGTGGTGGTGCATACCTTTAATCCCAGCACTCAGGAGGCAGAGGCAGACAGATTTCTGAGTTTCAGGACAGCCTGGTCTACAAAGTGAGTTCCAGGACAGCCAGGGCTATACAGAGAAACCCTGTCTCGGAAAAAAAAAAAAATTGTTACCGATGCAGCCAAATGTATGAATCTGGAGAGAAGAGATGAAGTCAGGAGCCAGAGAAATAAATTTCAAAGTTATTCATATATAGTTGATACTTAAACCCACAGACCTAGAAAAAAGTTCAAAGGAACAAGGGGAAGGAAAGACAGAAGAGAAAAAATTTAGAACTTCAGTGGTGGAGAAGCCAGGTGATAGGGTGATTAAAATAAAAAAAAGATGGATCACTTATGTTTAATTCTGTTGATAATTAGGATGAAGTTTGAAAATGACCTGGTAGAAGCCACTGGTGACTTTGGCCTGGAGCACAGGGTCCACCTGCCTCAGCCTCTTTAGTGCATGCACCACCACACCCTATCTAAAGAATGTTTTCACTAGAGTGGTAAAGACAGACGGTATAAGGCAGAACATAAGAAGGAGCAGTGAGTACTGAGAACGCAGGAATGTTGTTTTAAAGGGAAGCAAAGTTGTTTAGCAGTAACTGAATGTATATCAGGTAAACCAAGTGAGTTTTTTCCCTTTTATTCTCTTCTACATTTTATTTTTAAGTTGGCTGGTTTTCTATATGGAAAAAAAATACAACAGTTCTGTGCACCTACAGGGATGTTTTAATAGTTAGGGACTTTCGTTTTGTTTTGAAACAGTGTCTCTGTGTAGATCTGAATGTCCTGGGACTTGCTCTATATACCAGGCTGGCCTTGAACTCTTGAGATCTGTCTGACTCCGTCTCCTGAGTGTTGGCATTAATGGCATGTGCCACCACCATGCCTGGTGTGGGAGAAATTAATGATGTGGTAAAGAGAAGTACTGAGGAGATGGGGGGACTCACTTCAGCCACAGGATGGGATAAGACAGGATGAGAGAGCCCCACAGTAGCAGGATTAAGTAGGGACAGGCAAGTGTGCCTGTGTAGATACAATGGTGGGAGCTGTGAAGGTTCCCTGTTGTCTATTTTTTTTCATGCCTAGAGAAAGCTGTGCCATCAAATAATAGTGAGGAGGAAACACATACAGAAAGTATGGACAGCTATCCAAGGACTATTCATTCTCTTACTTTAATGTTTATGTGTATGGGTGCTTAGCCTGTATGTATGTCTGTGCACCATGTGCATGCAGTGCCTGAGCCTGCAGAAGGCATCAGATTACTAGTCCTCGAGTTACAGTTGAGTATGAGCTGCCATGTGGGTACTGCGAATTGAACCCAGGCCCTCTGGAAGATCAGCCAGTGCTTTTAATCACGGAGGCATCTCTCTGGCCGCCAATATTCATTCTTATTCAGTCTCTTTTTTCCAACTGAAATGCCTACCTTCTACCCTGCTTACCTATCCATCTCCTCCCTCCCTCCCTCCCTCCTTCCCTCCCACACACTCATTAGTACTTGGTTCAAACTCCCAGCCTTACACATGCTAAGCAAACACTCTGAGTGACATTCCTCAGGCACACACTACTTTAAATCCTGGGTCTAAACCTAGCCGTTTTCCTTACCCACAAACTCTATTCCTGCTCCAAAAATCAAAATCCATCTCTTTAGGGTCAGTTTTTATCTTTAAGCCTTTTCTTCCTTAAAGTTCTCTGATAATCTAGGAAGGTGATTAACATTTACCCTGCAAATTTTGGTTCCCCATTGTCTTAGTTAGGATTTCTATTGCTGTGATAATGCACCATGACCAAAAGCAAGTTGGGAAGGAAAGGGTTTATTCTGCTTACAGTTCCACACCACAGTTTATCATCAAAGGAAGCCAGGGCAGGAACTCAAGCAGGGGAACAACCTGGAGGGGGGAGCTGATGCAGAGGCCATGGAGGGTGCTGCTTACTGGCTTGCTCCCCCTGGCTTGCTCAGCCTGCTCTTTTATAGAACCCAGGACCACCAGCTCAGGAGTGGCACCATGCACAATGGGCTGAGCCCTCCCACCTCAATCACCAGTGAATATAATGCCCTCCAGGTTTTCCTATAGCCAGATCTTATGGAGACATTTTGTTGATTGAGGCTCCCTTCTCTCTGGTGAGTCTAACTTGTGTCAAGTTGACATAAAACTAGCCAGGACAACAGTCTTGCAAATTTAGGAACAAAACAAGAAACTTGGATTCCAGATTTCCTTCCAAAGCACATTTATCACTTCAGACAGAATTCACCACACTACCATCATGTGTGACAGGTGGCTTGCTTCTTCTTGATCAATGCTATTACTCTGAGACTTCTATAAGTCACAGATGGCACCACAGGCCACTGTTAACATATGACCAGACTGCAGTTCAAGAACATTCACATCTGTGGGGGTTTGTGGAAGAATGGTCTCCATAGGCTCATAGATTTGAATGCTGGTTTCCAGAGAGTGGCACTAGCAGAAGGTGTGTTCTTGTTGGAGTAAATGTCAGTGGGGTAGGATTTGAGGTTTCAAATGCTTAAGGCAGGCCCAGTGTCAGTCTTCCTGCTGCTGCCTGTTGATCGAGATGTAGAACTCTCAACTCTCAACAATATCATGTTTGCCTGCTGCTATGCTTCCCACCAAGATGATAATGGACTAAACTTGTAAAACTGTAAGCTAGCCTCAATTAAATGTTTCTCTTTATGAGAGTTACTGTACTCATGGTGTCTCTTCACAGCAATACAACCCTAAGACATCAATCTTGAAACTTTTATATATAGACTGAAACTAAAAGACTTAAAGTTTTGTAATGATATTCAATGGCCCAGTTTTATCACCATTTTACTAACTTGAGTTCACACAAGTTCACCTGTTTCAGAAAACCAAACTTAGAACAAACAAACAAAAAACTGTGTGAGGCCTACAGAAACAAAAATCAATAAAAAGTATCTTAGGGAAGTAATGTTGTATTAACACAAGAAAACCAATTAAAAAAATTTAAGGCAAGAGCATAAGTTTGAAGCTGGCTTACTCTACATGGCAAGGCCCTGATTAAAAAAACAAAACAAAAACAAAAACAAAAACAAAAAACAAAAAACAAAAAACAAAAAACAAAAAACAAAAAACACACCTAAAAGAAAAACAAACCAAAACAAGAAAACCAAAAAAAGAAAAAAAAAACCCAAAGAATACATAATACTATTAGAAGCAGGAAGGAATCAGATAAAACCCAACAATTCCAGGATAACAACACCCAGTAAGCTAGTAATTTAAGGGAACATCGTCAAATCTGATAAATGCCATAAAGATTTAAAATTTCTTTGCTCTTAAAGTACTGTACAATTTTGTGCATGATGTTCTAGCCAGTAACAAGACTAGTAATTAGACAAGAAAAAGAAACAAAACGCTGAGCTGGAAGTAAGGTTCTATTTTAAGATCACACTATTCGAGATATAAAATATTCTTGGCTGGCACTGGAGAGATGGTTCAGTGGATAAAAGTATTGGTGAGCTACTCTGATAACCTGAGTTGTATCCTTGGATCTCAATGGAAGGAGAAAAACTAACTTTTGAAGTTGACCTCTGACCTCCATATTTAAGCAGTAGTACCCCCCCCATCCACACACACACAGACAATATTCCCCATAATTATAATTAAAAAACAAAATTCTGGGCCGAGGATGTAGTTCTTGCTCAGTACTCACAAAGTCCCAGGTTCAATCCTCAGCACTGCATCAAGTGGGTATGGTGGCACATGCCTATAATTTCAGCACTCAAAAAAAAGAAACAGGAGAGGCTCTTCCTGACTACATACTGAGTTTGAGGCCTGCCTATGTTACATAAGACCAGGCTCAAAGTGGGGGGAAAAAGGAAAAAAGGTAATTTCATTTACAATAACATCAATATAATAACATTAGGAACATGTTTAACCTACATACAATTTTTGTCCTCTGTAAATGTAAAACATAGCCAAGAAAAATTAAAGCCATACATATATGAGATCTCATTCCATGTTCATCGGTCAGATGCCAATTATTCCCAAGTCAATCAGGAATTCAGTATATTTCCTATCAGAATCCAGCTACTCTTTTGTGTGTGTGTTTGTTTGTTTTGCTGTTTTGCTTGTTACTGTTGTTTTGTTTTGGTTTTGGTAGAAAAGTGACCTTAAAACTCATATGAAAATGTATGGACTTAGAAAAGTAAAATTATCTTTTTAAAAAAGGACACAAAGGTAGGGCTCACACTTGTCAACTTCAAAATTATCACAAAGTTGTAATATTGTAGAAATATTCTATATAAGGACAGGCACAGGATGAATGGAACACAACAGAGATCTTACAAGGAGGCTCTGACATTTCCAGTCAATTCTATGTGGCAAATGGTCGTCTTTAGCAAGTGATAGTGGGATAGTAGGAATCCACATGTGAAAGAATGACCTTTGACACACATTAGTTCCAACTGAATAGTAACTCTAAATATAAAACCAACACTTTAAAAACTTGTAACAAAACATGTAAGATAAATGTTTGTGGCCCTGGATCAAGTAATGGCTTTTCAGACTATAGCAAAAACACAGGCCACAAATATATAAAAATTAGATTTCATCAAATCTACAAGCTGCAGAAACCACTAAGAACGTAAAAAGAAGTAGGTGTTACACTCTTTAATCCCAGTGTTTGGGAGGCAGAGCCAGGGAAATCTTTGTGATTTCAAAGCCAACATGGTCTGCAAAGTGACTTCCAGGACAGCCAGAACAACAGTGAGACACTGTCTCAAAAAAAAAAAAAAAATCAATCCCCAGAATGGGAGCAAATACAAATTATACAGCTCATAGAGGACTTGTGTGTAGACTACATTAGGAGATCTTCTAATTCTGTTGAGGTTTGGTTTTGCTATCTATTATAATGCTAAGTGGTGGACCCCAAGACCTGGAGTCCTCACAAAGACCTGTGACTCTGACCCCAAGCTATTTCTGGTTGGTAAATAAAAATGCCAACAGCCAATAGCTAGCCAGAAGAGACAAAGGTAAGTTTTAGGTTTCCAGGACTTGGGGTCTGAGGAAAACCAAGAGAGGAAGAAGTGTAGAAGGGAGAGTAGCAGCCATGGGTTAGGTGAGCCATAAAAACGTGGGCCTGAAGGCTGGCCAATTGGAGTTAAGAGCAGCCTAGATGAAACATTGTGAGTAATAACTTGGGATTATCATAAGAAAGTAGATTCTAATAGCATAAAGGGTAGGTATCTGCCCTGCTCTTGTGCTATTTAAGGCTTACTGTAAATATAAAGGTTGTATGTGTCTTTTGTCTGGGAACTAAAATGATCAAAGGCAGTGTAGAAACCCCAAGTTGGGATTAAAATTTTCTACAACATAATTCCATAATAAAAAGACAACCCAATTATGAAGCTGGAAAAGTATCTGGCAAACATCTTCAAAAGACAAACCCACTCAGCCAACAGGCACATGAAAAAAATAACCAACATCAACTGCTAGGAAGAACTTAAAATCACAATGAAACACCACATTGCAGCCACCTGTCTAAGACATGAATGTTGGTGAAGAACACTGAGTCTTTCCTTACATGTTCTGGAGAGTGAAAAATAGTACAGCTACTTTGGAAAACAGTTTATAGTTTGTCAAAAGTTAAACACAAAGCTACTAGGTGACTCCAGAATTTTACTCCCATACACCATGAAATGAAAACATGTATTCCAGAATCCTGAGAACAATTGTTCATAGCAGAATTCATAATAACTATGTAGAAAATTCCCCAAATATCTACTAGTGGATGAATGGATAAATAGTTTTATCATTACAATTACTATCAATACTATTCAACACATTAATGAATCTGACAACACAGATGAGTACTGACATCAGGCTAACTGAAAAAGTTCAGTAAAAAGAGCTCAAATTGTATATTTCATTTATAAGAGGAGTCACATAAAGACTTATTTATACATAAAAAAAATATATTAATGATTACCTAGGTTTAGAAAGGGATTTTTAGAGTGGAAAGATTCCAGAGAGACTGCCATTACTAGTTTCTTATGTTTTATTGTTAACATTGTTAATTAGTAACAATTATATAAAAGTTGGTTGTCATAGATAGAGCTAGTTTGAGGGCAGGGAACCTTGTGCTGTGCTGGCATTTCCTAGAGAACAATACATCAGGATGACTAAAAGTGACCCAAGAAAGCAAAAGCTTATGACTGCTTAAGCCTTCTTTATATAGACAGTCAGAGAAGACCACAAGAAGAAGAAGAGCCAATGTCCTTCCCAATATTCAGGATTTACTTAAGTGCTCTAAGAAATGGAGACAATGCCTCGGAAGGGAAATTTAAAACTATAAAATGATGAAGTTGGACAAAAGTCCCTTCATTTGGAAAATGAAGGACTGTAGGCCACCTTCCAGATGGCTTGCAAAAATGGGCACTGCAGCTGCCCACAGAGCACTGTCTGCATTCATCTTGCTTTGTTCAGAACTCTGGTCCAAGATCAAAGCCACAAATCCGGGGAATCTCTATTTGTAGATGTGTTCAAACAAACAAACAAACAAACAAACATAACAGTTGAGTGAGCGGCTGAACAGCTTAAGTAGCAGAGAAAAGCAGCCCTGGGTCATTGAGGTGGTGAAGTAGAGGGAGAAATAGAAGGATGTCACAAGTACAAATCAAGGGGAAAGTCTGACAGTAAAAAGGAGCCTATTGATTTGTTCACAAAAAGGAGGAAGAAGATGAGGAATAGCAACAGAAGCAGAAGGAAAAACAACTATTTTATTTGGCTTACAAAACTTTTTGAGACAGTTTCATGTAGCTCAGCTGTCCTCAAACTCCTGATCCTTCTGCATCAGCCTCCATAGTAATGGACATAGTAATGTACCACCATGCACAACTAGAAATGTTTATATATCCCCTTGCACATACCATCAAGAGGGAGTACCATGATCCACAAGTCTTATTTGAGTTGTGTCTATTGCCTTCATTGAATTTAACTTAGAATCTAACTACAGTCCCACTGCAGATTCTCAAAGCATCTGGCTTACATGATGAGGACATGGGTATCTCGAGCTTTGAAACTGTATCCAAGCTGTACATGTTTCCAAACACTTTAAATCTGCTTTTGGTATGACAAGGCATTTGAAGATGTTTCTAGCATTACGCTTTCAGCTTGTGAGATGATATTAACATCCATATTAGCTGTAAGGCCCAAATTGAAAACTGGACATAAAACATATCTATAGTTTGTAAAGTAAACAAGATTTCAGAAACAAACTCTTGATATTCCTTGCTTGGCATGGGGAAAATGCCTTTTGGAAGGGCTGTAGCTCAGGGGTGCACTGTGAGGCTGGAACTGTTGACACTGTGGTGGCTTCTACTAGATTCAGGTTGTCTTGTGGTTTTCTACATGACCTAGCATTTTGCTGACACTCTTCAGTGGAGACTTTGTTTTGGAGTCCGTCTATGTGCAGAAACAAAATTACGAATGGCATTTTGAAGAGTTGCATTCCCCTCAGAGATATCAGAAGAATTGATGACTGAATGCAATATGTTCTGTAGTTTCTATAGAAAATGCAATTGTTGGCACGGGTATCAGAATGAGCATCCCAAAAATCAGGACCACAACAGCATAATGAAGGTAAAGTAATATTATAAAGCTTCATTTTCTCCTGGACCTGGGCTCATAAAGCTTCTACTTATCTTATGTACTCTTTTTCTCTCTGTTGCAGTTTTTCTCTGGCTCCTTTTATTTCTTCCAGTTGTAACTGGGCTAAAACATCACTTATCTTCTCTTCTGAATAAGGTTCTTCATGACAGTTCATTCTTAGGAGTCTCTGCTGTTCAGCATAGTGTTGTTGTTCTTTCTTTTTTTAAATTTTTCAACCCTCCTCTTTTGTTCCCTTTGTCTGTTCTGTTCTTTCACCACGTGTTCTCTCTCAATATCCATGAAAAGCCTCCTGTGGCTCAGATATTGCTTTTGATGCTCTTTTTTATCTTCTTCTTGATCCACTCCAGACTGAAATGCCAGCAGAGCCATTCTCTGATATAACAGATGGGAAAGGGAGAGAAATATTTTCTCTGGACATATTTCCCAAGAAACCCTCAACTTTTATGAAAAGAGAGAGGGGGGATGAGGAGTTTCCTCTGGAGTCTCCTTAGTATGCTCCACCTCAGATCCAGGACCAAGTCTTCCTTAGAGAACAGCAGGTCTATGAGGAGTATCAGTCGAGACTGAGCACTTTGTTTTCTCCATCTATGGTAATTGAAAGTTTGGCTGGGTATAGTAGCCTGGGCTGGCATTTGTGTTCTCTTAGTGTCTGTATAACATCTGTCCAGGATCTTCTGGCTTTCATAGTCTCTTGTGAAAAGTCTGGTGTAATTCTGATAGGCCTGCCTTTATATGTTACTTGACCCTTTTCCCTTACTGCTTTTAATATTCTATCTTTATTTAGTGCATTTGTTGTTCTGATTATTATGTGTCAGGAGGAATTTCTTTTCTGGTCCAGTCTATTTGGAGTTCTGTAGGCTTCTTGTATGTTCATGGGCATCTCTTTAAGTTTGGGAAGTTTTCTTCTATAATTTTGTTGAAGATATTTGCTGGCCCTTTAAGTTGAAAATCTTCATTCTCATCTACTCCTGTTATCCGTAGGTTTGGTCTTCTCATTGTGTCCTGGATTTCCTGGATGTTTTGAGTTAGGGTCTTTTTGCATTTGGCATTTTTTTATTGTTGTGCCAATGTTCTCTATGGAATCTTCTACACCTGAGATTCTTCTTCCATCTCTTGTATTCTGTTGCTGATGCTTGCATCTATGGTTCCAGATTTCTTTCCTAGGGTTTCTATCTCCAGCGTTGCCTCAATTTGGGTTTTCTTTATTGTGTCTACTTCACTTTTTAGGTCTAGTACGGTTTTGTTCATTTCCATCACCTGTTTGGATGTGTTTTTCTGTTTCTCTTTAAGGACTTCTACCTGTTTGGTTGTGTTTTCCAGTTTTTCTTTAAGGACTTGTAACTCTTTAGCAGTGTTCTTCTGTATTTAAGTGATTTATTAAAGTCCTTCTTGATGTCCTCTACCATCACCATGAGAAATGCTTTTAAATCCAGGTCTAGCTTTTTGGGTGTGTTGGGGTGCCCAGGACTGGGTGAGGTGGGAGTGCTACGTTCTGATGATGGTGAGTGGTCTTGGTTTCTGTTATTAAGATTCTTTCATTTGCCTTTTCGCCATCTGATAATCTCTGGAGTTAGTTGTTATAGTTGTCTCTGGTTAGAGCTTGTTCCTCTCGTGATTCTGTTAGCCTCCATCAGCAGACCTGGGTGACTAGACCTCTCCTCTGAGTTTCAGTGATCAGAGCACTCTCTGCAGACAAGTTCTCCTCTTACAGGGAAGGTGCACAGATATCTGGCATTCAGACCTGCCTCCTGGCAGAAGATGAAGGCCTGAAACAGGGCCTGTCCCAGAATCTGTGATGCTTCGGTCTGTCCCAGATGCTGTTAGCTTTTGTAGTCCACACTCTCACCTGCACAGACTAGTCTCAGAGGGATCCGGGAACCAAGATGGCACCCCCGGTTCTCCAGCAAAGCCCTCCTGGGCAGGGCGGACACCTCTCCTCTGGCAGGGAAGGTGCCTGGATGTCTGGAGCCTGAAACAGGGTCTGCCTCAGAAGCTGTCCTCTAGGGACCTTGTGGGTGTTTGCCAACTCCACGCCCAAGGTGACCCAGTGCTGGAGCTGACCCGAAGGTATTTGTGACCCTGCTCAGACCAGCTCTCCTGCTTCCCTAATGCTGTCTCAGGTCCCTCACCATTGGATTGGAACAGAAGTTGTGTTCCACTCACCGGTAGTCCAAAGAACACATGGAGAGTCCTCTAGGGGACCTTGGAGGTGTTCGCGCCGACTCCGCGCCCAAGGTGACCCGGTGCTGAAGGGATTTGTGACCCTGGTCAGGCCAGTTTTTCTGCTTTCCTAATGCTGTCTCAGGTCCTGCCATGTAGACTGTTTTCATTGATACAATTATTATGGAAGCTGTGCTGAGAATTTGGGCAAAGAATTGGTGTTTGGTCACAGTATTTTCTTTAAGTTATGGAGGAAATGCTACCAACTCTTTCCAATAGTAGCTTACAGAATCCTTAACTCATCATCTTTTGACATACTCAGTACAATAACTAGGCTTAGTTTTTGTAAACAGAATTTTTTGAGACATGGTATCACATAGGTCAAGCTAACCTGAAACCTGCTGTGTGGTTGACAATGTCCTTCATCTGATCCTCCTCCCTCCCTTCTCAGTGCTGAGACTGCATAGTGTACCACCTCACTCAGCTGAAAACTGTGTTTCTGGGGCCAGAGAGATGTTTGTGTGGTTAAAATCACATCCTGCTCTTGCAAAGAACCTGGGCAGTTCCCAGCACCCACATGAATTGCTTCTAATTCCAACTCCAGTATATCTGATGCCCTATACGATCTCTGCAGGCACCTACACATGCATACACACATACACACACAGAGAGACAGACAGACAGACACAGAAACAGAGAGACAGAGAGACTTGTTTCAACATGACAAATATATTCATACTTTTTAAATATTTGTCCACCTTCATCAACCACCTTTCCTTCCACCTCTTAGTTTCTTTGCTTCTACAAATAGTTCCCCCTTCTGCTTTCATGCCATACAATTGCAGAAACACATCTGGTTTGTATGAGAAAACAGCACACTAGAGGGTTTATTGGGTGAAAGTCCTTGCCAAAGAAGCCTGGCAACTTGAGTTTACTCCCTGGAATTCACATGGTAGGAGGAGACAGCTACCTTCTAAAAGATATCATCTGACCTGCATGTGAGCTGTATCATACCCATGACTATGAGCATCCCTACACATTCACACACAGTAATGTTACTCTTTCAATGTAAGCATGCCCTACATAACCATCTTTCAATTACATAACTGTCATCTAGTAGCACCCACCATCTGTTACCTGGCATCCACATATGAACTATATGTCTCCAATTTACCCCACTTTATTGTCTCCATTACTGGGGATCCAATCCAGGACCTGAGGCAAGCACATTACCTCTGAGCCACATCCTCAAGTCTCCATGTACCATCATCTAAGTTTCCATAAACTGCATTTATCTGTGATTGTCTAGAGGGTACACATCTCTTAATCTCTCTTCCTCTCTATCCCCCTTCTCTCCTCTCCTTTCCCCTTCCCTATTCCAGCCCTCAAACTTGCTACATAGCAGTGGGTAACCTTGAACTTCTGATCATCTTGCCTCCACCTGCTGAGTGCTGGGATCACAAAATTTGCCACTATGCTGGGTTTTAAGTGATGTTAGGAATAATATCCACAGCTTTCCTCATGCTAGGCATGTACTCTACCAACTAAGCCACAAGCTCCACTCCCATCAGTTCCTTTTAATAGCACCCAAACATCTGTGTGGATTTAAGTGGTTCAGTTCTTATTCATTTCTGACACCCTGCTGCTTACCAATGCCACTGCAAGAACCCATCTCCATAAAAGGAGCATGTGCATGCATGTCTGCTCCTAGAAACAAGCTTTTCATTCTCGTTAGGAGACTTGGTAAGGGAGCCAGATCAGTCACCTGACTCTAAGGCTTCCTTCTTTTCAAAACAGGTTGTCATTATGTAGGCTCTGCTGTCCTGAAACCCACTTTATGTGCCACCAAGTTGTACTGCCACCCAAGTGCTTGGAATAAAGATGTGTTCCCTTACACATGGAAACTTTTGTGCTTTCACAAGTAACAAGCCTAGAACATTCTCTGGCTTCAGAAATGCTGTTTGCATTACGAGGCTAAAAAAAAAAAAAAAAAAAAAAAAAAAAAAAAGCGGTCTGAGGCCCACGGGAGCAGCTGAATGCTTCCCTGGTGCTCCAGGCATAACAATGGCATCCAGAGTAGATTTCCTGACTCTGAGTGATGGCTTTTCCATCTACTCTACAGGAATGCTCTGGTACCCCATGCCTCAAAATCCTTGTAAGATGGGCAGAAACTACCCACATCTTAGGTTTCGTGAAGGTCTGTACATGCATGCATCACAGGAGCACAGCAAGGAGATGGTCCAGAGGGGTGAAGAGTTCATTTTTCATGTGTGGTGTCTATGTGTGTATATGCATATTTTCGGACACGTGTATACATGTGTGTGGGTCCCCATGCTTCTGTGTGAATGTGCACATGGAACCATTTCTCCCTTCAGTTGATTTTGTGAGAATATTTTCTTTCTCAATCTCCCAGCACTGGAATTACAAGCATATACCCACACCTGGCTTTTTATATGGGTTGTGTGTATCAAGTTCAGACACTCAGGCTTGCATGATAAGCCCTTTACCAACTGAGTCATTGCCCCCCATCTCATCTCTGCCCTTACACCACACCCACATGGATTGATGAGGTGACCTCAATGCTTTTCTAAATGCTGTGTTTATTTCATTCTTGCTACATCCTCCAAGGTGAGACAAACATTTCACAGATACTGCAGTGCTAGGACGTGAAGGAGAGGGGGCTCATGTCTTCAGTTTTTCCACCAGTTTCGGTCATCTTCATCACTAGCATACCAATCACCATCAATCACCACGTGGGGCTTGACAAACTCAACTTCCTCCAGCTGTCTTCTCACTCGGGCATAGTACTCCTGCTTCCACAGGCTGGGAAGAAAGATTTCATGTTAGGACCTAATGTCCTGGAAGCCATATCAAAGCTACAACCCTTTTTGAGAACTCTCAATGAGCATAGTACATCACTCCACCCCCGTAGTTTAAAAAGGCTAGGGAAGGGACTTCCAAGGCCCCATCCCTAATGAAAGAGGGAGAATCACTTTCATTTCTTTGAAGATCTGGTAGGTTTCTCATGCTCCAGGGAATGACACCACACCCCTGTGCCTATGAACTTCAATAGTTGGAGGCAGTGGGTTATTAAACTAATTAAAAAAAAGTTGTGAGAGAGACATATTGGAGTACCATGGGAAGATCTGGAGGAAGTAGTGGCAGGTGTATATCATAAAAAGATGTGATATGGATGTATAAAACTTTCAAAGAGTAAGCACATTATCAAAATAAAAGGACTGGGGAGATAAACTCAGTATATGGAGTACTTGCCATGAAAGCATCAGAAACTGCTTTTAAACCACATTGAAAAGCCAGGCTTCCAGGCTGGAGAGACAGCACAGTCCGAGGTCAAGAGCACTGGCTGCCCTTCTGGAGGACATGGGTTCTATTCCCAGCACCTACATAGCAGCTCATAACCACCTGCAATTCTAGGCCCAGAAGATTTGCTGGCCTCCATGGGCTTTGCATACTAGTAGTATATAAACATGCATTCAGGCAAACATTCACACCCATAAATTGAAAATATCTAAAATATAAAAACAAAACATAACCCAAACTGGGCCAGGTGTGGTTGCATACAGGTTTAATCCCTCAGGTAGATCTCTGCAAGTCTGAGGCCAGGCTGATGCCAGGGCAGCCAGGACTATACAGTGAGATCCTGTCTTAGACAAAACAAAAAACAAACCCACCATGCAAAATCCAAGATGGATAGCTACTCTGAGACCTCTCAGGTTAACCCTTTGGCCTTCACATATACAGGCACACATATGCATGTGAGCCACAGAATCCACACATGTAATAAATAGTAAGTCCTAAATGCACAGGGATCTACTCTGTTGGGCCTTGTCCCAGATTTGAGGCACAGTGTTGGGCAATGGCAAGGACAAGGGTAAGGCAAAGTCCCACCCATTCCAGTCCAGGAAAAGGGTATGCAAGGATTTAAATTGCTGCAGAGAAATCCCATTTTGCCTGTAACAAATAAGTTGGTAAAAATCCAGGTCTGTAGCCGGGCGTGGTGGCGCACACCTTTAATTCCAGCACCCGGGAGGAAAAAAAAGTGTGTGTGTGTGTGTGTGGGGGGGGGGGGTGTATGGATGTGTTCCAGGTGAAAGTTGAGGGGGGGGTCAGTGGCCCAGAGAGGGAAGAAGGGGGGAAGGAGGAGTGAAGGGGGTACATGTGTGGGAGTGCAGAGTGGGGGGTGGAAGAAGGGAGAGAAAGGCAGAGAGAAGGAGAGAGAGGAGGAGAGAGAGAAGGAGAGAAAGAAGGAGAGGGAGAACACAAGCAAGCAGGCAGAGAACAGAGGCCAGCATTGGGTGCCTTTTCCCCATCGCTCTTCACTTTGACACAAACTCACCAAATCCAGGGCTTGCCGATAGGCTAGGCAGGCTGGTTAACCTACAAACTCCAGCATCTTCTGGTCTCCGCCTCCCTAGTGCTAGGACTGCAGGTATGTGCACCACCACAGCTGGCTTTTATATGGGTTCTAGAGACCAGCACTCAGGTCCTCAAGCTCGTGTGGGAAGCACTTTACAGGAGGAGCAATCCCCTCAAGACTGTACCAATTGCTAAGCCCATTCTCACCACTGTGCCTTGTAGCTCATTGTTACAGCTGGCTTTTTAAACAACATTCTGCCTTTTGGTCTTGTTTGTGCATGTACCTTGTAATGTACTTATGTAAAGATTGCCAACCTCACTCAGCCAGAACTCCCAACCCTCCATTCCCTTCTGTCTTCAATGACACTCCATCCCTATAAGTCACTCCTGGGCCATTTGCACTTATATCCATGTGCTGAAAATTCCACTTTGGATAAATCATGGCTATTATCTGGAGAACTAACTCACCAGAGTCATTTAACCTCAGCCTCACCTGGGCTGCTCGCCCAATCTTCTCCAGCCAAATTCTTTGTTTTTATTTTTGGAGCAGAGTCTTGTTACACAGGAATACCTGGCCCAGAATGTACTAGGTATGCCTGACCTCAAATTTGCAGCAATCTTCCTTGCCTCTGCTTCCTTAGAGGCAGGACTACAGACATGCACCACCTTGCTCAGCACTTCATCCAAATTACTTTCTTGGATTATAAGTATACTTGGGCATGTGGGATGGCTCAGTGGATAAAAATACTTGATGGCCAAGCCTGACAACCTGAGTTTTATCCCCAGAATCAACATGATAGAAAGAGAAAACTGACTTTTTCAAGTTGTTCTGACTCCACATATGCACATAAATGTTAGTATTTTTAAATGTGTATGTGTCTATATGTGCCTATTTCTACTATGCACTTGCCCAGAGGCCTGGGGAGGGTATTAAAACACGAAATAGGCTGTTATGAGCCACCAAGTGTGCTCTGGGAACTGAACTCAGTTCTCCTGCAAGATTAGCAAATCTTTAAAGTATCTAACATTTTTCCAACCCCATTTTAACCCACTCCATTTAATAATGAGTGGGAGGCACTGTTTATCAGGACACAGGAACTCACCAGTGGCTACTTTCAATATTTAACATGCATGACAAACTTATCTATTTTGATTGAGGTAGGGTCTGAGATTTATGCTGTCCTAGAACTCACTATATGTAGTCAAAAATGACCCCTTACTTGTGGCCTTCCTCTTGTCTTATGTCTGACAAGGACTACAGTTGTAGGTGTGAGTCACAACCCTTGGCAAAATTAACCATCTTAACTATTTGGATGTATTAGTGGCATTACACACATGTAGTGCTACCACCTTCTTCAAAACTCTCCCATCATATCAAACTGAAAAGCCTGTAGATGATAAGTATCAATTCTAATTTTTCCTTTCCCTTTTAAATTATTTTGGCAGTGCTACAGTTGGAACCCAGGACTTTATATATGTGAAAAAAGGGGCTCTTCTCTGGAGTTTTAAGCCTCTAACCTTCTTTGTTGTATCCTTTAGCAACTTCCAGTCTTTCTGTCATGATGAGTCTACTACCTAGGAATTTCATATGAATAGTATGACACAACATTTGCCTTTTGTGACTACTGACTTCACTTAAAGTCGTTGTGTCTTATTCATGTAGAAGCATGCTTTCTTGAAAACTGCCACTAAGAACATGGATGTACACATGTCTCTTTTTTTTTTTTTTTGAGACAGGGTCTCACTGTGTAACCTTGGCTGTCTTAGAACTTTCTCTGACAGTGGTTATCAACCTATGGATCCAGAGTGTCCCAACTTGGGGGCTCACATATCATAATAGTAGCAAAACAACAGTTATAAAGTAGCAACAAAATAATTTTATGGTTGGGGCCAACACAACACAAGAAGTGTATTAAAGGGTCACAGCATTAGGAAGGTTGAAAGGCACTGCTCTGGATAAAGACAGTTGCCAAGCCATGGTCTCAACTACTTTCAATTGCTTCTGTTTCTCCAATTAACTTGTCAGAATGTCTGGGTTTATGTCTCAGGAGACAATTTGGAACTTACCCAATTATCCCCAGGTTAGAGACAGGGCATTGGAACGCAGAGCACAGCTTCAACATCCCCGATGTACTGAAGTCATTCTTCACCAGGTTTAGGCTGTTCAGGTGAGGGTTGCAAGAGATGGCCAATGACAATGCCTCACAGCAATTGGAAGTCAACTTACATGCCCCCAACCTACCAGAAGACCAAGAAGGAACCCATTAATGATGGACCCTCCACTTGGCTGGCCTGTAAGAGTTCAATCGAGTGCTTAAAAGATGAGAGGGACTCCATGCAGAGCCTGACTTAATTGCTCTTGGAGAGAGCCCAACATTCTCATTTCTAAGTTCTGGTTCTGGCTCTGATTGCTGCTGTGTACCTCAAAGTGCCTTCGTGAAACAATCCAGCTACACTGAAATCGGGAATATGTCAAGAAATACAGAAATACTTGCTGATTAATAAATGATACTGCACAAATTAGTAGGGTGGGGAGCTGCATGAAGGAGGCAGGAAGTCTGGACATGCTCATGGTACAAAGTTGCATGGGTACTGCTCTTGTTGAGGGCACTCTTAAGAGATTATCACGTCTAGGAGGTCAGAGCTTAGAGACCATGACATAGGAGATAAAGCTAAAGACTTTAAAGGTTTAGGGTTTTAGGAAAATGGATGAAACTGGAAGTTAGCATAGGAAGTGAGGTCAGTCAGATCTGGAAAGTCAAATATTGCATTGTTTTCTCTTGTTTGTAGAACCCAAATTGTAAGTAAATACATAAAGTCATATGTAGATGTGATATACTAGATACATAAATATACGCCACTAAAGAAGATGTGAAGCTGATTCTAGGGGAATGAAAGCAAACTAATAGGGTGGGAGGGGTGGTGTGTGTGTGTGTGTGTGTGTGTGTGTGAGAGAGAGAGAGAGAGAGAGAGAGAGAGAGAGAAACTTGTCAGTGTATATTATATACTTGTGTGAAAGTGTACCTGTGAAACCCAATACTATATAGGATGAATGTATGTAGTAAAAATTTAGGACTTTATCCTAAGAGCAGCATGCCAGAGAGAATATCATTAACAAGGGGCACCAGAACAATTAATCAGGGACTAAAAGCATCTTCTGCTCTTGCACAGGACTTGGTTTGGCTCTCAGCCCCACACCAGATGGCTTACAGTCACCCGTAACTCTGGCTCCAGGAGATCTGATGTCTTCTCCTGACCTCTCCTGTGGATACAAGCATGCATGTGATGCAACTAGAGATGCAGGCATGCATGCACACACACACACTTATACAATAAACTTTAAATGAAAAGATTAAGTGACCATGGAGCTGGGCACGGCAGCACACTCCCATAATCCTTACACTGAAGAGGCTGGGACACAAGGATTGTAAGCTTGGCCTGCATGGAGAGACTCCACCTCAAAGGGGTGAGGGAGAATCAGTTGATAATGGTATATCAGATACTTTAAAAGTTATGATTATTTGTTCTGTGTATGTATGCGTGCGGGGGGGTCAGATGAGAACTTCTTATAGCTTGTTCTCTCCTTCATCCATTTGTATCCTCGTGATAGAATTCACATTGTTGGATGCCTGCTGAGCCATCTCACTGGCCCATAATCTAGTAATTAGATAAGTTAGTTTTATTTCTGCTTATGTCTGTTGTGTGTATGTGTGGGAGTGTATGAGTACATGTGTGATTGTGCACGCATGCACACTCACAAATTAGATCTCACAGAACTCAATGTAAATCAGGCATCAGACCCAAGATGATCCTCCTTCATCCTCTTGTGTGCTGGAATGACAGGTGTGAGCCACCATACCTGGGTAGGACTCTGGTCTAACAGACTCCCAGGTGGATGACATGATGACTAAAGTCTTAAGAAACACCACTGTTCCTAGTTGTTCTGTATTCATTCTTCCTGCTCAATTAAATGTGCTGGACCACCAAAGTATTAGTTTCTGTATTTCCAGCACCAAGGGGGAAGTTCAATGAGCATCTATCTGAAGGTTCTCCACTTGAAGATCCGGGACACCCAGACCCATGACTCCGAGGTAAATACTGTATGACTTTATGGAGTCATTAACATGACAGCAGCACCCTGGTTTCATGTTCAGGTCCTCTCACCTCCACTGAACTCAGCCCCTCAAAGAGGTTACCCCAGGAAGTTACCCAAGTCTCCTCAGGGAGCTGCTACTTTGCTTCAGTCCCTCACACAGGGTTATGACTCCTTTGTCACCCAGGGCGTTGTTACCAAGATCCAAACTTTTTAAGTGCTTGGTTGTTGTGATCATACAGGCCAGGTCCTCGCAGCAGTTCTGTGTGAGTTGGCAGTCCACTAGTCTGCAAGAGACACAGAAGACCCACATCTTCAGTGGGGAACAAATACAGCAAGAGTAACATTCGCAAACACTCAGCACATATGCCTTTATTTCCTTTTAATAGAATGTCTTGGGGTCAGTGAGATGGCTCAGTGGATAGAGATACTTGCCACCAATACTGCTGACTCTAGTTTGATACCCTAGATTCACATGTGGTCGAAGGGGAGAACTGTTTCCTGCAAATTGTCCTCTGACCCTGTTGCAATAAAGGCTCTCACCCAAAATTAAATAAATATAACTTAAATAGAGATGGTCTTTATTCTCTGTGGTGTACACATGGGTACATGTGTGTATGGGAGTGTAGGGGTAGTCACATCTGTGCACATGTGTTTGGAGGCCAGAGATTGGCATCAATACAATCAACAGAAACACTTCATTTCCGTGTACCTTAAACTTGCCATTTTAGAGAGACTTGCTGGCCAGTGAGCCACTGGGATCTTTTTGGCCCTCCTTCCCTAATGCTGGGTTTACAGGCACATGTTGGAGGCTTTTACAGGGATTCTGTGAGTCTGAATGCAGGTCTTCATGCTTACTCAGCAAGTTCTGTATCCATGAAGGTATCTCTGCAGCCCCAAGAGGCAGTCTTTCTAACCTATTCTCATGGATGGTACAGAGTAGACGGTATCCTGGGAGAGGGATAGCAGTGGGGAAGAAAATGCAGTGGTTGAACGGAGGCATCTCTGGAAAAATAACTTGTATACCAATTGAGTCTCGGCTACAGAAGGGGCCAAAGTTGTCCACAGGCTGAGAGACAGGCAAGGACTGAGGAAGTTATTAACAGAATGCCAGGACAGAGAGGAAAGGACACAGAAACTCATTTTATTATACCAACAGAAGCTGGGATTTCCCAAAGGAGTGGAACCTTGTGCTTCTGTTGCAGAGTGGGGTGAATGGGGAGTGACCCCACAAGAACAGCTGGATGGTTGGAGTCTATTTTATATAGCTCTGCCTGTCCTGGAACTCACCATGTAGAAATCATGCTGGCCTCTCAACTCAGAGGTCCTCCTGCCTCTGCCTCCTGAGTGCTGGGATTAAAGGCATGTATGTGCAACCATGCCTGGCTGCTTACTTGAGTTTGATAATTCAAAGATTCTCAAAAATTTTGTACTAAACCCAGACACACCTGAATATGAAATTTAGTATCACAATGATGCCCACAAGGGAAAAGTGTCACATCTAACTTCATGTGACAGCTCATGGCTATAACATATCTGCACTTAAAGCTCTGTGTGAAACCACTTTTACACTCTATGTTTAAGTAATGTATGAAATATAAATCCTCTTTACATTTAGATATGGGCCCTAGCCCCTAGGGTTGGGGTGTGACTCAGTAATAGAGCCCCTGCCTAGAATCCCCCAGTGAGGGGCTGGGGGCGTGGCTCAGTGGGAGAGCCCCTGCCTAGAATCCCCCAGGGAGGGCCTGGGGGCGTGGCTCAGTGGGAGAGCCCCTGCCTAGAATCCCCCAGGGAGGGGCTGGGGGCGTGGCTCAGTGGGAGAGCCCCTGCCTAGAATCCCCCAGGGAGGGGCTGGGGGCGTGGCTCAGTGGGAGAGCCCCTGCCTAGAATCCCCCAGGGAGGGGCTGGGGGCGTGGCTCAGTGATAGTGTATATGCATCGATCTTGGTTCCACTCCTGGAGTACCTCAAACAGCACCCCACTCAAAAAAAAAAAAATCTCTGAAGACATGAACAGATTTTAGGGATCAAGGATGACTAAGAACTATAATTTTGCCTTGGGGTTCCTGTTCAGAGTAATTCCTTCCTTCAACTCTGAACTCAGCTCCTCACTTTACTGTGATTGCCAGGAAGATGAGCACTTGACCCTAGAGTTGGTTTTTGATTCTCACATCTCCTTATCCATCTCTTGCTCTCCAAAAACCTGGCAGCAGAGATGACCCTTAACCCCACTGTTCACTCACTCCAGTTCTTGAAGGTAACAAGTAGGTTCCTTTAAAGCTTCACACAGTAGCTTCATTGCACCATCCCCTACGGGGTTCATGGTCAGGCTCAGGTGGGTCAGCTTTGTGTTGTTTGCAAGTCTCATTGCCAGGAAGCCATAAGCATCATCTACAATGTTGCAGTGATTCAGTCTGTGGAGACAAATGGAAGAGAAAGGTGACCACTGTTCTTTCCCATGCTCTTGGATAAGAGACTCCTCTTGACCTCAGTTTACCCTTCTGTAGGATGGGACTCCTATTTATATTGCCCACTGCTGCCAACCTCAAGTGGAGGGTGATTAAAGAAGTTGGTAGTTACTGTGATAGTTACTAGCCTTAGGTCATACTGGAAGAGTCTCAAACTGACCAGGCTGGCAAGATGGCTTAGCAGGTAAGAATGCTTGCTGTCAAGCCTGAGAATGTCAGCCCACGTTTGTTCTCTGGGAACTACATGATGGAAGAAAATAACTAACTCCTGCTGTCTTTGCCACCCATATGCATGCTGTGCAGGCACACGCACAGGCACATGCATGTACACACCCTCTGACCCTCTAGTCCTCCTGTATTTTTAATAGGATGAAAATATTATTTTATTGTATATATGTGGGATGTCAGAGGATAATTGGTTCGAGTTGGTTCTCTCCGTCCACTGTGCAGTCACAGGGATCACATTCAGACTGTCAACCTTGGCAGCAATTGCCTTTACCTACTGACCCATCTAGCCAGACCCTATTTTATATATATATATATATATATATATATATATATATATATAAATTTTTTTGAGACAGGATCTTCAGTAGGCTAGGCTGCCTGGGAACTCATTTTGTTAATGAGGATAACCTAGAATTCCTACCTCCTCATCCTGAATATTATCATTACAAGTAAGCGTGACCCCATGCAGCTAAGCTTATATCCTTTAACAGACTTCCTGGATTACTCCAACATGCCAAACACCTATCCGTGTTTTCAAATGGAGGTATGTGCATCAGCAAGGATGTGCCACAGGACCACTTGTGAGACCCAGCTCTCCTTCCATCATATGGGTCCTGGGGATTGAACTCAGGTCATCAAGCTTGGCTGCCATGCTCTTTACCAGCTGCCTCATAGCATATGTTTTATTCACAAGAAATTATTAGTGGGATAATTGGTCAAAGGGAATGATCAAGAAGAAGCACCCCACGCCCCCAACCAGAATAAGCAGCTTGCGCTAATCAGAGTTAACAAGAATTTCATTCTTTGTCAGACTTAAGATTTATGGTTGAAGGTAACTTAGTTTTTAAAACATTTACATGGGACAACTGTTACACAGCAGCTGAGGAGAATGTCTTCCCACTGTGGCCAGCACGAGTGGTGCTTCTAGGAGCCTCCACCACCATGTATCTGTGGTCTTAGCCCTGAGCCAACTGCTGCTTCCTAAAAAAATATTTTCCTAGGTACATGTCCATGTGTGCATGTGTGCATGTGTGTGTAGGCCTCTGACAGTTGTTCCTCGAATGAGATCACAAGTCTCATGAGGCTACATAAGATCCTGCTCTCAGAAATCTCAGGCTGGAAGGTTGGCTCAGTGGGTAGACTGCCTCTTAGACAAAATGTCTAACCTGTGTCTGGATCCCTAGAGTCCAGCACACATCTGCATCCCTGTACCACTAATGGCAGATGGGAGTGCCTTAAAGCAAGAAGGTTAGCTGCTGGTGTCTTCCTTGATGGATCTCCACCACCTGATTACACTGAGGCAGAGTATCTTCCTTGAACCTAGCTAGCTTGCCGATTTGGCTAGTCTGGCATATGCAGTGGCTAACAGAGAGCCCCAGCTCAAGAAGGTGGAAGGCGAGACTCAGTGGCCGAGGCTGTCCTCAGTGTGACATGCACATGTCTGTACTCACATGGATGGGTGTCCCACATGTGAATGTTCACCCCCTCCTTGATACACCAACACCCCAACTAGAAAGTGACTACAGTATTGCTAAGCACCAGGAGGCTAGGACATCTCTTGTGATGTTCTAGATAACACTTGTCAGGCACAAGCCACTGTAGCTGGATCCACAGTAGACATGAAAGAAAGCATTGTTTCATGGAAAATACAAAGTCAGAGTTGAGTGGCTGATGAAAGAACAATCAAAGATCCCAGGAAGAAAAGCCTGTGTCACCAGGAATAACAGCTTCGGACTGGGCAGTCAAGGATACTTAGGGAATACAGCTCCACTATATTTGAAGGAAATCTTTTCTGCTACAAGAAAACAAAGACAGATAGGATTTACAAGGACAAAGCAAAGCACAAAAAAAGAGAGAGGGACAGGACTCAGACCAGATGGCTACCCACAGGCACAGGCTATACGCCCATGCATTCAACAATATCTGTATCAAACATTACAAAAAATGCTGTGCCTGAAATGAACATATAAAGCAGTTTTTTGGTCCATATTCAGTAATATGACTACATACCATATATACTTCACTATGTCATTAGAAGAGAAATGTGTGTGCAGAGAAAGGTGTACAGGATATTGCAAATACACTGTCTTATATTTTTGAAAAACACCATAGAACTTGAGATCACCGGGTAAAGTTGTTTGCAGGAGGACCTGAGTTCGCATCCTAGGAATCCATAGACATGCAGGTCAGACTTAGTGACCTCCTATAATCTCAGTGGTTCTGAGGCAGAGATAGGAGGCCTCTCCCCATAAACATACACAAGCAAATTATAAAACAAAGGTTGTGTTTGGAAAGAATCTTGAGGGCTGGAAAAAAAACAAAACAAACAAAAGAAAACCCGGCATAGTGGGTAAAGGGGCTTGCAGCCAAGCCCAATGATTTGAGTTTGACCCCAGAGACCCACATGGTAGGAAGGAGAGAACCAACTCCTGCAAGTTGTCCTCCCAACCTACATGTGAGTGCTGTGGCATTTGTACTCATCCCCGTATATAATCATGTAATAAAAGCACAGAATCATCTTCAAAACATATACACAAGTAGCAATATCAAAAAGGTTTCCTACTAATGAGGGTCAAAGAACCGGAGCCCTAAACATACTGGGAGTGCTGAGAGGAATATGAGCCTACGAACTGCCCCCAAGGCTCACATACTTGAACAATTGGTTCCCTGTTAGTAGTGCCCCCTAGAGAGACTGTGGAACCATTAAGAGGTGGAGCCTTACTGAAGGAAGCACACAGCTGGAGGTGGGCTGTGAGGGTTACAGCCTCATCTCACTTCCTGTTCTGCTTCCTACCATGTGTTAAAGAAACAAAATGTGCTCAGCAGCTTCCTGCTCCTGCCATTTTGTTTTTCCTGACTGTCGCCAAGCCATCCCCATGGAGCTGGAATCACTCTCTCTGGAACCACGACCTAAAACAAACCACAACCCCCTTTCTTCTTTAACTTACTTTTTGTCAGGGTGTTGCATCACAGCAATAGAAAAGTATCCGATACACTGGGGGAAGCTGCTCCCACTGCACCGCATACCTCACTCTAACTCCCACACACCAACCTCCCACGCACAGCTTTCCCTTATAGAACACACACACCTATTAGTCTGAAAGCTGTGATGGCCTCCCAAAGAAACTAAGCAGACTCACATCAGCCGCTGGAGAGCACATTCTGGATTCCTCAGGAACTGACACAGCTGTTGCACTCCTTCAGTCCCCAGGCTGTTGTTTGACAGGCACAGGTGTGTCAAGTTCTGGTTGCTGAAAAGGGCTGAGACCAGAAGGTGGCAGCTGGCAGGTGTGAGGCCACAGTTGTCCAGTCTGCAAAGAGAACCCCATGTCCCCATCAGAGAAAAAAATGAGGTCCATTCTTAAGTTTCCTTCCTCCAAACTCGCATTCCAACATTTATTATGGTACTATTCACAACAGCTAAACTATGGAACCAACCAAAGTGTCCAGCAACAGAAGAATTTATATGGACAATGTATATACAGTTAATGGAATATTAATGGAATATTTTTTCCAGCCATCGCGAGTATGATACTTGCCATTTTTAGGGAAATGGAGGCAACAAGAGACAAGCATATTAAGAGAATCAAGCCAATTTCATTTGTGGTTCCTAGACTTAATTATTATTTAAAAATGTTTATGTGTATTTATGCATGTCTGTAATGTATCTATCTGCATGTTATGTGGGTGGCCAAAGGAGGCACTAAAATTCTCTGGAGGTGGAGTTACAGGTGATTGTGAGATGACCGATGTGAGTATTCAGAACTCTGGAAGAGCACCAAGTGTTCATAACTGCTGAGCCATCTCTCCAGCCTCACACTTTTTAAAAGTGCATTTATTATATGCCTGCAGGGGCACAGTGTGAGGATGAGTGCAGGAGTACATAAGCATGTACACACACACATGTGCATGTAGAGAACTGAAATGAGTCACTTCACTATGTGGGTTCAAGTACTAGGCTAAGATTGCCAAGGCCTGGTACTGATCCTGCCAGCCAGTCCATGATTTTACATGCACATACAATTGTATATGTATAAACATCAGGAAAATAGAGAAGAATGTGTCCAGAGAATAAAAGGAGATAGTGGGTGGGCATATGGGTGAGAGAAAGGAGAATATCTGTGCATGAGTGTTATGTTAACACACAGGATGTGCATGTATAGGGGCTGGATGGATAGCTCAATGGTGAAGAGAGCTTGCTGTTCTTCCAAAGGGCTTGAGAGTTCAGTCCCCATGACCTACACTGAGTGGCTCACAACTACCTATAACTTCAGCTCATAAGGATCTTATGTCCTCTTCTGTCCTCCCCAAGTACTGCACTAACACACAGAAAACCCACAAAATAGAGTAGATCTTAGTAAGCACACACAAAAACATTCATTGAAACTTTCCCTCGGCAGCAGGCATCTTTACCTGCTGAGCCATTTCACTGGCCTAGGATTTCTTTGTTCCTGTCCATCTTGCTGAACACCACTATCAATCTACATAGTTGATGTAATTGACATATTTGCCAATGTGAAATCAATTTGATTACCTCATACTTAGCCATTCATAGGAAAGCTGCCAGACTAGAAAACAAAGCTTTATAGACCCCTTCTCATAGAGTTGTGGCCAAACTAACCACTCCAACAAACCTGAATTCTTAAGATGGCCTGTTGCGTGTACCTGTTATTCAGTATCACTAATAATAGTGAATAAAGAAATCAGCTGGATGTGTCCAATGTCCAGAAACCACATTGACATTGTCATTTCTTCTGTTTCTGGCCTGTAAGATTTTTATTTATGTGTGTATGTGTATGCAGGCGCGGTGCCTACAGAGGCCAGAGGAGGGCACTGGAGCCCCTTAAAGCTGGAGTGACAGGTAGTTGTGAGCCATCTAATATGGGTGCTTGGAATCCAATCCAGTGGTGAGTGCCATTAAGCCAGAGCTATCTTTCCAGCCTTGCCTCTGGCCTCTAAAGGGCAACTTGTACTGTGTGTTTTCAGTGACTTTAATTAGAGCTATGACAGGTGCCAGCACACAGCCCTGAATGGTAACTGTGGATCAGAGTTTCTGTTTTGCCTATTGATAATAGTTCATCCATGAATGAGTGATTTAGCCTAATCCTGCCTCCTTGCTTACCAGTGAGACTAAAGATGGTGGCCACTCTGTAGCTGTTTGGAGAAAGAAGGCAGGCAGGCATGGATGAGAGCTGGTAAATCCCATTTCAATTTAAATAGTGGTTTCTACAATTATTACCTCTTCACTCTCCTCTCTGCACACAGGACAAATGGACAGTAACAACTGCCCCAAGTTTCCATGTAGAAGCATGTCTATAAAACAACATTCTTAGACTTGTCTCTTCTCTGTTGGCTCCTTTGTCTCCCCAGGTCAGAATTATCTGGCATTCAAGATGATCCCTCTGTTAAGACCCCTCCTCCTCTTTTGGGCATGTGTAGTGTGTGCATGTGTGTATATTTGTGTGTCTGTGATTGCACATGTACGAGCAGGTGCAAATGTCTCTGCACACATGCTTGAAGCCCAAGGTTGACATTGGGTATATTCCTTGCTCAATCTCCATCTTTTTATCGAGGCAGGGTCTGACTGAACCCAAGGCTCATCAGTTTGTCTAGTCTGATAAGCTAGATTGCGCTGAAGATCCCCTCTTCCTCATCAGTGCTGTATGTAACCCACCAAGCCCATCGAGCATTTACAGGGCTTTTGGTGATCTGAACTCTGGGCCTCATGCTTGTATAGGTGTTGTTCAACAGTCACCTCTCCAACACTTCCTTCTGGTTTGTGTTATGTGGGAGAGCGAGGGAGAGCGAGGGAGAGCGAGGGAGAGCGAGGGAGAGCGAGGGAGAGCGAGGGAGAGCGAGGGAGAGCGAGGGAGAGCGAGGGAGAGCGAGGGAGAGCGAGGGAGAGCGAGGGAGAGCGAGGGAGAGCGAGGGAGAGCGAGGGAGAGCGAGGGAGAGCGAGGGAGAGCGAGGGAGAGCGAGGGAGAGCGAGGGAGAGCGAGGGAGAGCGAGGGAGAGCGAGGGAGAGCGAGGGAGAGCGAGGGAGAGCGAGGGAGAGCGAGGGAGAGCGAGGGACAGCGAGGGACAGCGAGGGACAGCGAGGGACAGCGAGGGACAGCGAGGGACAGCGAGGGACAGCGAGGGACAGCGAGGGACAGCGAGGGCAAGATCTCATTGTGTAGCCCAGGCTGGCCTCAGACTTGCTATCATCCTTTTTTAGCCTCCTGGGTTCTAGTCATATACAACTATACCCTGTTGGGTATTCTAACTATATAACTGTGCCAACTATGTACATGCTCTGCTTTGGGCTTGAGCAACCAAGAAGAAAGTCATTGGTTACTGAACAAGTAGGTAACTATAACTGTGGAGTCAAGTGTGAACTAACCCACTTGGCTCACATAGGTGTCACACTCTAAAAGAGCTTTGTTAAGACATAGGTCTTTGACTGAAACCCACTAGGCTCCCTTTCAACAGAAGGGCTGCCATGATTGAGTGAATGGGGTTTCTTGTAAGTCCCAACACCAGGGCATTCCCATGAGGCCATAGCTGCCATCCTCATTCTGGAGAGCACTCCCCAGTCCCATCCACCTCTGGGGCATCTCAGATGCAATAGAGTCATGGGATGAGAGGAAGGGAGACTCACATCAACTTTTGCAGTAGACACATTGAGCTACTCAAGGCATTCCCAAGGGATATCATGCTTTTTACTCCCACTCTATTTTTGGCCAGGCTGAGACACTTTAGCCTGGTGGTTGAAATAAGAAGCGTGGAGATCATCTCATAACCAATGATGGTTAACTCACAGGAATCCAACCTGTAGAGAGAGGCAGCACAAGATTACTTTCTTGTCCCTCTTTGGTAACCCTCTCTCTACTTAGCTCCTTAGGAACTGGAAGAGACTGCTCACACAAATAGTTTTACTTCTTTCTCTCTTCCTTATAGCAGCCCGTCAACACTGTCAACCAGCACACCACACCACCATAGGTGCAATACGCCATCTATATTTGCCAAATGGAAAAGAAAAGCATGGGCTGGCAAGTTCTCAGTGGATAAAGGGGTCTCATCACACATACTGAAAACCTAAGTATGAACCATGACCCATGTGGTACAAGGAGAGAACACATTGCTCCGAGTTGTTCTCTAACCACACATGCTGCATGCATACGCGTGCGTGCACACGTGCATACACACACACACAAATCTAATTTAAAAAAATAAGCAAACCAAAGTGTCAGCTCCTTAACGTGTCTTGATAGGAAACACTTCACAAGATGGCCTGTGTCGGCTCTCATTGAGAAAGTTTGCCGTAGTTACGTAACCATTCAAAAAATAAAATGCCTGAGGTTACCTGTGACGACCTTTTTGAGACAAGGCCTTGTGTTAGCCCAGGTTAGCCTTCATATTACTAAAAAGCTGAGGCGGATCCACTCCTTTTGCCCTTACCTCTGGAGCACTGGGATCATAGGTTTAAGCACTATGCTTGGGTTTGTGCACCTATGGGGATTGAATCCTGTGCTTCTTGTATGCTCTATGAGCCTGTTACCAGCTGAGCCTTTCTACCCCCTACCACTTTACCACCCTCCACCACTTTTTCTAAAAACAGGCTATCTAGCTAGACAAAGCAGGTTGGCTTCAAACTTGCCATCCCCATGACTCAGCAACAACAGTGTTAGGTTACAGGTATATACTCGTTTTATATTCCTTAATGTGTATGTGTGCACACACGTGCCATAAAGGGCATGTGGTCAAAGGACAACTTTTAGGAGTTCATTTTTTTTCTTCTCTCCCCCTCCCCCCTCCCCCTCCCCCTCATGGGGGAGGGGTCTGGGAATTAAAGCCCAGGTCATCAGGCTTGGTGGCAAAATCCTTTATCCCCTGGTCCTGTTTTAAATGCTTATAAAACACTGAATTTTTATAAACATAGATTCAATATTTATACCTTAAAATCTGTTTGAAATGTTCAATTTGTTGGCATGTAGCACATTCTTTTGTCCTGTCTCCCATCCCTACTATAGCATTGCCAAATCACTATTGCCCCCACCTCCAGAACTTCTCCATTTTTAACTCCCTAGAGCAGTGATTTTCAACCTTCCTAATGCTATGACCCTTTAATACAGTTCATGTTGTGATGATCCCCAACCATAGTTATTTTGTCACTACTTCATAACTGTAAATTTTCTACTGTTATGAACCATGATGTAAGTATCTGATACACAGTATATCTGATAAATGAGCCCCAAAGGGTTCACTGTGGGACCATGAAAGGCAGTCTGGGTTTCTGGTTGAGCAAGGTTTGAAACCCCAGTGACCCCACAGGTGACCCCTCAGGGGATAACCATGAAAGGGACAGTAGGCATTTTGGCAGGCTCCTGAACACCAGGACCCTGGCATGAGGCTGCAGCTCTCTGTAATAATTCTGTGGCCGTCGGTCACATAAGTTCAACACCCCAAGCCACTCCACAGGTAGAGGACATGACCACAGACCACCTAGCCTCCAGACAGATCTCCATTTTGATGAGGCACCTAAAGGTCTGAAGGGCTTAGCTAATAAATTCCCCTTCCCAGACACTCCTCCCTGCAAAACATATTCAACCTCAGGCTTGCCCTGAGAAAGTAGGGTACAGTTTTTATTCATTGCCACTCTCCACCATGACAATAAGTGTCTTTAAAACATGGACTGTCTCTTTTCATTGGGATCCACTGTGAGAAGCAATGAAGCAGACCTTTGTCTAAAGAGCCAACCACCTAGTCTCTTGCACAAAGCCTCTCAGTGCTCCCAGCCATGACTTCCACCAAGCCAAGCCCCCATTGAGCAAGCCAAGGACTCCCCTCCCCACAGGACTCAGCCAAAGCTCTCCCCTTGTTTCCTCTTTGGCCCGGGGCTAGGTCCAGCCCATGGGTCCCCCAACTCTGTTCTCAATTCTCCTGCAGCTCCCAGCGGTGTCTGGGTGCCCCAGAGTCTGAGAACCTAATAGCTCCAGCCTCTGTGCAGGCCTGGGGACCCCCGAGCCAGCTCCCGAAGCTCCCGAGACTTCAGACTGCGCTCCCCCACCTTTGGAGCAGTGTCCAGCGTCTTCACATAGCCAACACCAGCCCAGCACCAGCAAGGGGTAGGTGTAGCTAAAAAGTCTTGCCTCCCACTTCCACTAGTAGCCAGAGCCCTGGGGCAGAGTGGATGCAGGCCACCTTTTAACCCACAGTTCACCACCCACAAGTTGCTGTATTTTTCAACTTCCTGGAAGTCATTCCAAATTTCAAAGTAAAAAGTCACACCCTCACCTCAGAGTCTCCACGGAGCACTTTGGATGTTTCAGCGCTTCGCAGGCTAACTTCATGTCATCATCCTTCATGGGAGTGTTCCCTAGATTGAGGTACTTTAAGTTTTGATTGCTAAAAAGGAGCTTCCAGAGATGTTTCAGGCCAGACACTACCTCTGCACTCTTAAACCTACAGAAGTGGGAGGGGGTGAGAGAGAGAGAATGGTCATATTTAATTGTTCATTTAGTTATTAATCACATTTAATCAATAACACTCTTCTGTTTACCCATCTTGCCAGCTCTCAAAGCTGTAGCTCTTTGCATACAGTTTGTTTCTGAGACAGAGTTTCTGAGACGTAGCCTATACTGTGTGAAACTGTTACTCAAGTGCTGGGACTGCGTTCCTGTGTGAACTCTCCTGTCAGTTAAGTTTCCCTTTTCTGAGATGGGCTCTAATTTATCCTAAGCTGGTCTCATACTCACTGTGTAGCTGTGGGTGATGCTGAGCAGCTTTTTAACAATCTTAAAGGTTTTTGTGCGCATGTGCATCCGGTGCCCATGGAGGCCAGCAGAGGGCGCTAGCTCACCAGAGCTGGATTTACAGGATAGGAACCCAACTCTGGTCTTCTGCAAGATGCTACTGACCTTGGACTTCAGGTCCACCTTCCAGCACTGCCCAAGTGCTAGGATTATAGGCTTGTGCCCTCATGTATAGTTTACGTGATTCTGGTGGTTGAAGTCTGCCTTATTGCATGCCACACAAGAATTCTACTTACTAAGCCAATCCCCTCAGCTCTATTTGCCTGTAATTGTACAGCACCCCACAATGTGCCAGAGGCCCCAGGAATGGGACATTAAGCAATCCTGTTTTGGAGAGCTCTCTCCAGAGTGGTGGTTCTCACCTTTCCTAGTGCTGTGATCCTTTTATAATTCCTCAATGTTGTAGTAACCTCCAACCATAAAATTATTTTCATTGTTACTCATAGCTGCAATGTTACTATTGTTATGGACTATCTGATATGCAGGGTACCTGAATGTGACCCCCCATGAATGGGCCATTTGACCCCCAAAGGGTCACAACCCACAGGTCAAGACTTACTTCAAAGATGCAGTACAACCTGAGAGTTATGGAAGAAAACTTTCTCCCCATGTAGCTTTTAGTCATTGTCTCAGATGGGGTTTCTATTGCTGTGATAAAACTCCATCCCTGCAGCTTGTAGTCTATCATCTAGGGAAGTCAGGGCAGGAACCCAGTGTGTATTAGCATCCAGCCTCAAGCTGGATGCCATGTGAATTTTCCCTGGCTTGGGAGGGCTTGTCTAAAATAGAGCTCGGGATTTATCCTCCTTCCCCAAGATACCTGGCATCTGTAGCAGGCTTAGATCTGTATTAGTGTTACAGTGTGAGGCTGCCTCTCAAGGGTAGTGTTTCTTACAACAGGTCAGATCCCATAGTCTGAGGCAAACAGGCCATGCACCTTCCTGCAGCTCTCGCTGGGACAGAGGTAAGTGGTCTATGCTGTGACTTGACAGCTCTCAATTGGGTCCTTCATGCTCCTTGTCACATATGCTAACTGAACTAAATCACGTGATGGGAAACTTCTTACTACTCCTAAAAGCCAAACTTTTCCTTTCTTTGGGGGATTTGGTCCAAAGGGACTCCTCTGTGCGATTTGCTGAGATGTGTTAATGAAGGGATGCCTCTGGAGAGGCTCCTTTGACTCAAGCCCAACATCCTTCTTGTGATGACTTGAGCATGCTCTCTCATTAATGTGTATGTGTGTGCATGACTGTACATGCATCACATACGTGCCAGGGCCCATGGAGGTGGCAAGAGGAAACTGGATTCCCTGGAGCTGGAGTTAGAGAGGCTGTGAGCTACCATGTGGGTGCTGGGAAGAGTGTCTGAGTCCTCTGCAAAAGCAGCTGATGTGCTAACCACCGGGCCATCCCCTTCCCACACCTCTGCCTGGTTCTCTCTTAATAAAGCTGCTCTCCAGTGTTTAAAGGGAAACCTTTCCATTTTAAAGGCCTCATCATGTTTGGCTCTCTCCATTGTACTGTTCCTGTAAACTCTGCTCTTCCTTCCATCAAGCCGCCTCTTCTGAAGGGAATCACGTCAGCTTCTTCCCAGACTGACTGCTGTCACCCTTGTTGTATTTAACCGTTAGCTGGGCACATATTTGTACAGTTTTAGAGTTATTAAAGAGTGATCAAAAACACTATAAATCATATACCTTGACCAATTACCTCATGTTATATTATTGGCCCCAAAGTCCTCCTCTCCTGTTCTTCCTTACTAACCAATTCCTACTTATATTTCAAAATCCACAGTAATTAAGCTCGCCTCAAATCCATGTACCGCTTTTTATAAGGTCTTTTGCTCAGCTCCCATTTCATGCTTCTGGAGACTTGGTTCATGCAAGAGATCTTTTATAGCATTTATCCTCTCAGAATAGATCTCCTCAGGGTTTATAGAAGAACCTTGTCTTGGCAGGATAAGCCCCGGCAAAGACTGCTTACCCCAGGCTGGGTGGCACTTACGTCAGCTTCTGTATTCTGCAGGACTGATTCCGCAGCTCGAGGCACAGTATCTTCATGGCCCGTTGACTCAGGATGCTGTCGCCCAAGTCCAGCTCCTTCAAGTTCCGGAGGCTGCCAAGCACAGAGCAGAAGTTTCCCCACCACTCCATGAGGAGGGGCTTACATTGTGTCCTGTGTCAGTGAGGGGAAGAAGTGAGAGAGAATATGATTGAACAGGTAGATTTGAACATGAGTAATTGCCACAGCAAGGCCAGCCACAGGAGGGAGACTAGACTGTAAGGGAGCATGGGACAGCTGAGGATATAAAGCCAGCTCAGTGGAAACTACCTGGTACATGATCTACAGGACCAGCCCTACAGTCAGACTCCTTTGATACTTCGATATTCCCTGGGGATATGCTAGACCAATCAGAGGAGCCTTCAGTCCTCCCAGTCACCTGTTGACTTAAATTCTAGCTCACTAATGGTGAAATGGTACGGCTGTGTTGTATGGCACTAAAAAAATGATTATATTTTTTAAATTGTGTAACCGTGTGCATCTGTGCATGAGTCTGTGCATGTATGTGTGTTTGTCTGTGTGTTGTCTTCATGTCTCTGTATCTGTATATATGTGTTCATGGAGGCCAGAGAAAGGCATCAAATCTCCCTGGAGCTGGAGTTATTTGCTACTATGAGCCACCCAAAGTGATGCTAGGAACCAAATCCACATCCTCTGGAAGAACAGTAAATGCTCTTAACTACTGAGCCACCTCTTTAGCTTGGATTTTATTTTTACTCTGGAGATATGATCATTCCATTTCCATCTCGGAGTAGAGATTACCACTTCCTGTTAGTTATGGCAACTACCTGGACAAAAACAGTACAGGAAGAGCCAAGTATATGGTAAGGGAAGTGTGTCTAATTTCTAGTAGTGGCAAGAGGAAGGTTACAGGACCCCTTACAGGACCCCTGACATGAGATTCCAACTCTGACTCCTTGTCCTCCCTCAGCTGCAAGAGATCTTGGGAGTATGCTAGAATATATATGGAAGTGGATAATTGAAAACACGTCTCCATGACAGCTCCCATGAAGACATTATCTATGTGAGGTGAGACTTTGCTGTGAGGCCTGAGTACCTGAGATCAAACCCAGAGAACTCTGCGGTGGAAAGATCTATTACTGCTAGTTATTCTCTGATCTCCACACATGTCATGGCATGCACACACACAGAATAGACAGCAGACACACACAAACACTAAATGGAACATTGTTTAAAAACAAAATTCTCCAGAAGTAATAGTGGAATGGTCATGCCACCTGAGACTGGGAGGAGGAGAAAGGAAAGTTAGTCAAAGACTACAAAATCAATCAAAAGGAACAACTTAGATCTGCACATTGTGTTTTAATTATTATATTGTGATTAATGATGATATAGCATGTTACATATATACTTAAAAATTGCTAAGTGGTCTTAAAACTTGAACATCGATCCTTTCTCTGTAACCAGCTTACAGAGGTGAAGGTATTTTATTATATATAAAAAATTAAATATTGGGCTGGAGAGATGACTCAGCAATTAAGAGCACTGACTGCTCTTCCAGAGGTCCTGAATTCAGATCCCAGCAACCACATGGTAGCTCACGACCATCTGTAATGGGATCTGATGCCCTCTCTTTTGGTGTGTCTGAAGACAGCTAACAGTGTACTTGTGTATAATGAATACATCCTAAAATATTTAATATTAATTTTTATTTATGTGTATTGCAAGTCATGTGCCTAGGACTATGTGCACAAAATGCAAGTGCCTGTGGAGGCCAGAAGAGGGCACTGGAGCTCCTAGGCATGGAGTTGTAGGTGGTGAGACACTCCACTGGGTGCTGAGAACCAAAATCTGGATCTCTGGAACAGCAGTACATGCTCATAATCACCGAGTCCTCTTCTGCCTACTTTTGTCTGTTAATCTGTCCATCATTCTGACTATCAGATTTTGGAAATGATGGGTGCCAAAACTGCTGCCAATCTCCAGAAATTGCCTTTTAGAAGAAGGGAAAGGCTGGAGCCTGGTGTCAGCCAGAGGAGAATTTGTCCCCCCAGAAAGCAATTCCACACAGAGCAGACCACCTTGCTGGAGAGACTGGAGTCCAGATGATATGGCAATGATGGGTAGGGCTCATGCACTTTGCTCAGAACTACTTAAGACATGCAAGTCCCTGAACTTTTAACTTCACTTCAGGATCCAAAAGATAGGCTATGGGGAGGGGAGTCAAGGTAGACCTATTGACCTTTGATCTCTGTCCCTCTTTCTACTGTGGCCTCATTGAATGATTCTATTTCTGCATTGTTAATTTGGCTGTTCTAATAGGCTTAGTGATGGAACCTAGGTTGACACCTCTGTCACCTGGAGTTCTGGGATTGCAGGTATATACCCAGTCTATGTGGTGCTAGGATTGAACCCCAGGCTTCATTCATGCTAGGCAACCACTCAACTGGCTGAAATATATCTACCATCTGAGCTATGTCCCCAGCATGGTACTCTGTTTTAAAAGGGCTTTTCCTCAAGATAATGGGCAAACTGGACTCAGGTCAAGTCCCATTAGTAAGCGAGTCATCTTTTAAGTACCATCTAGTATCCCAAATATTTCCAAAGGTCATGTCTAAGCATAGTTACGAACTGGCTTTGGATAAGAATTATCTGATACTCACTCCTGGACAGTAACAACAGGGCACAGCTCGAGAGTATTATCTACCGAGAGGAGGTCTCTGATATCCACCCGGATTGCCTTCAAGTTCTGACAGTGCTTGAGACAGTAGGAAGAGACCTTCAAGTCCATCTTCTGGTTAATCAGCAGCCACACTTCTTGGAAGCGTTTGAGAGCCCCGCCAACAAACTCTTCATCCTGAGACTCAAATAGACAATAGAAGGCATCCAGGGTGTCCATTGGGCTGGTGCCATTGACCTGCTGAGCTATCAGAGAGACCCAGTGTTGGAGCTTCTGCTCAACAGTTGGAATCACGGGATATTCAAACAGAACCTCCAGAGTCTTCAAGATATCCTTGTTCATGAGGCCAAATAAGAAACGCTTCATCCCGAGGAGGCGAGTGTCGTCAGTTCTCTTCACCTCCATGATGCTCCTTTGGTTTTCAATGAAGCAAAAATGCTGATTCCATTCCTCCAGCCCTTCTAAAACATAATATAAGGCAGCAAAGAAATCCTGCAGGCTGAGGTGGGAGAAAACATAACACTGCTCACTGTTGTGGCCAACCTGGAGAAGGATGTTCATGTGAAAGAGGGCCAAGATCTCAGACTCCTTTAGGCTATAGTTCTTCAGGTCATCATCATAGAACACCGACCTCATGGTCCACACTCCTTCAGCTGCCATCATGCACAAACCCACTAGAGTAATCTGTTCTTCCTGACTGAGAGCGCTCTGGGAAGGCCTTTTCAAGGTGAGCTGGTGAAACACCAACGTGGCATACAAACCGGTGAGAGTCTGGCAGGGTAGGGTGCATCTCTTTCCCAGTTTCTTCTGTAGCTGTAGAGCCTCACAGACCAGGGAGCACACAGAGGGGGCCTGGCATTGGTCAAACAGCTGGTGATTTTCTATCAGAGAATGGAAGACTTGTATTCTATCAGACTCATTGGAGATGTTCTCGAGGACCAGCTGAGATCTCCTTGATGCAGACAGTCCTTCAACCAGTATATAGAGGGGGGACACAACCATTGACTTGAGTTTTTCTAAGCCTGTGTTTCTGGTGGTAATGATGAGAAAGGACTGAGGTAGGAGAGCCTTCCTCAGGAGGCTGTACATCAGGATGTATATGGGCTGTTCATCCTTCCAGTCTCTGGATAGTGTCATATCATCATGTTGGAGGACAGAGTCCATATCATCCAAGCCATCTATGACAAACAAGAGTCTTTCTGGTTGGGACATGATCTTTGTCACTAGATCCCAGGAGTCTGGACACTCCTTAGCAATCAGCTGTGCCAAACTGCTCTTCTCTGTCCACTTTATTTCTCTAACAGAGAAGAAGATGACAAAGGACATTTTTTGGAAGAGTTTACCCTGTGCCCAGCCAAGAACAATACTTCTGGCCAAAGCTGACTTCCCAACTCCTGGTCTTCCATGTAGGATAATGGTGTGAGGCTGGAAGGTTTTCTGGTATGGTTTAAAAGCATCAGACAATAATTTCATCTCTGGGCTGTCATAGTGTAGATCCACACTTGTGTCGAACTTAGCAATCACATGGGCCTTGTAGTCTTGTAAGTCACCTCCATTATCTGAAATCAGATAAGAGGACAGAAGAAAAACTGTGAACAAAGTCTTATTTTTAGTGAAACTGACATGTATATCTGCATCATGAGTATAAATAACAATGGCTTAAAACATCTCAAAACAGATGGGAGGAAATCTGAATGGATTTATCATAAAGAGATGGTGGAAGTTTAAGGTGATTAATATGCTAATTGCCTTTAATTGACCACTACCTTATTTATAATTATTCAAAATATGTTGTACTGAATACATACAAGTGTGAGTTGACACACACATACTCTCCTTGGTTTTAAGTCAGATAGCTATATATAATGTTCTTGCTACTTCATTACCTGTTTTGAAAGAGGCTCATAACTCAAGCTGGCCTCAACTTTGCTATGTAGACAACAATGGCTTTGAACTTCTGATCCTCCTGTCTATGTCCCAACTCCCAGGATTACAGGTGTGAACCACCATGCTTAGCTTTATGTTGCACTGAGGACTGAACCCCATGGCTTTATGCATGTTAGAAGACACTCCACCAACTTAGTTATATCCATAATTCAGTCTAGCTTCTTCTGAGCCACATTTTCCTTTTGAGATCCATGTAGACTGGGCTATCTTTGGCTAGTGAGCTGTAGAGACTTGCCTTTCTCTCCATCCCATCTGCAACTATAAGTACACTGCCATCATACCCAACTTTTTATGTTACTCTGGGGTCCTAAACTCAGTCCCTCATGCATACAAGATCTTAATCTCTATTTGCTGAATTAGACCAATGCATTATCTTTATATTGAGCGTTAGCCATGCTAACAGGTTTAGATTTGCATGGAGTGTCAGAAGGCAGCCTGCAGTTGAACCTAAGACTACCTGGCTTTGCCCCCACCCCACCTACAGACTTAACTATTACACCTATGCTCCAGACTGCCAAATAAATCCTTTCCTCCCCAACTTACTTTTTAGTTATGGTGTTTTGTTGTAGCAATAAAAACCCTGATGACGACAGATATAAATTTGTTTAACAAGGTAGTTATTGAACAAATGACATGACAATGATACTATGTGGACCACAGTGCCTGGCCCATAATGAATGGCTCAAGATGCCATCAATGTTTATATTTAATAGTATGGATTCCAGTCAGGCAGAGGTGGTGCACAACTGTAATCCTAGCACTCAGGAGGTAGAGGCAGGTGGATCTCTGCAAGTTTCAGGTCAGCTTGGTCTACAAAACTGGTTCCAGGACAGAAACCCTGGTCTTGAAGCCTTACTCCTACAAAATAGCATGGATTCAAATTTAGAGGGCACTTCAAAATATCAGGTTTTCAACATGGCTAAATACAGGCCCCATCTGCAGTCTAGACCAGTGGTTCTCGACCTTTCCAAAGCTGTGATTCTTTAATCATGTTGTAGTAGCCCCCAACAAGTTATTGCTACCTCATAACTATACTTTTACTACTCTTGTAGGGCACAATATAAACATCTGATATCTGATATGTGATATCTGATATGCTATCCCCAAAGCCCCCTATACCCTCCCCCTGCCATGCTCCCCAACCCACCCACTCCTGCTTCCTGGCCCTGACATTCCCCTGTACTGGGGCATATGATCTTCACAAGACCTAGAAGCCCTAATGCATTGCATGAGCAAGCTGCTCTCTATTTCCCCACTGGTGGGATTTTTCCTTTGTTCTTTCTTCATTAGTGGTAAATGTGAAAGGGTTGTCTGGCCCCCAAAGGGGTCGTGACCTACAGGCCTAGAGTCATGGCTCCCAGCACTGCCTCCCATCAGGCTCTTGAAGCAAAGTGGGATGCAGCTTGGACTCTTGTCCAAGGTGGTCAGATCCTCAGTTCTACTAAGCAAGCGTACAGTGTAACTATCTCATCCAAGTCCCATCACTGCTTTTGATCACTGCCTCAGTGGACATCATATGCTTAGAGCTGGATTTACCACTAATGAAGAAAGAACAAAGGAAAAATCCCACCAGTGGGGAAATAGAGAGCAGCTTGCTCATGCAATGCATTAGGGCTTCTAGGTCTTGTGAAAATCATATGCCCCAGTACAGGGGAATGTCAGGGCCAGGAAGCAGGAGTGGGTGGGTTGGGGAGCATGGCAGGGGGAGGGTAGAGGGGGCTTTGGGGATAGCATTTGAAATGTAAATGAAGAAAATAATAAAAAATAAATTGAAAAAAATTTTAGTGTAGGGAGCATTTTCTACGTATGTATGTATGTATGCATATGATATGCATGTCTGGTGTCTGAAAAGGTCAGAGGTAGCCTCAAATTTCTAGGAACTGGAGTTATAGATGGCTGAAAGCTGCCCAATGAGTGCTATGAATTGCACCCCAGACCTCTACAAGAGCAGCAAGTACTCTAACCATTGTACTATCTCTCCAGCTCTACAATGCAATATATTTACTTATTTTTTCACTATGTAGACTTGAATGGCCTGGGACTTACATAGATCCACTTTCCTTTGCCTCGAGTGCTGTGATTTACAATAGAATGTTGCAAGGCAACACAAGGAATGAAAAAATAATGATATTTACAATGGATTTTGGTTTTTTTCTGAGACAGGGTTTCTCCGTGTAGCTCTGGCTGTCCTAGAAGTTGCTCTGTAGACCAGGCTGGCCTCAAACTCAGAGATCAACCTGTCTCTGCCTCCTGAGTGCAGAATTTGAAGGAGTGAGCCATTACCATCTGTCTATACTAATGGAATTCTATTTATTCAGTAAAATGAATGGAATTGACAACTGCCATTAGGTAAAATGTGCCAGACTCAGAAAGACAAATAATGCTTATTTTCTCCTCAATTTTGTTTATCAACACACACAAACATACACACCATATAAAAGTAGAAAGAGACCTTGGAGAAGGGGAGAAGAGATCTTAAGGAGTGGAGAAGAAAAGGAAAAAGAGGGTGACAATGCATGTGACATGAGAGCAGAAGGTGAGCTATGGGGTGGAGGGCAGAGGCTGGAAGTGGAAGATGACAAATTAGAAGAAACTACATGATCAATGACACAGTGGGTCTGGGAGGTGGCTCAGTGGATAGAGTCACTTGCCTTGGTGTTAAACCCCTAGCACCATATAATCTGGATGTGTTCACATACACACACACACACAACCTGTAATTCTACCACTCAGGAGGTTTAATTGTTCAAGATCATCCTCAACTACATAAAGAGTTTGAGACCAGCCTGGAATACATGAGGTCCTGCCACTGCCTGAGTATCTATCATCAGTTACTGGTTGCTGGGGAAATGAGACTTTCTTCTGAGGTGTATCCACTGGTAAGGTGCCCATGCCTCTGTAATTAACCTTTCTCCCAGGCTCGTGTAAGCAACCCACTTAACACATTGGGTGACCACAAATCAAAGCGGAGGTAGGAATGGCTGTACAAAAATATCAAAGGGAGGCTGGGCATGGTGGCGCACGCCTTTAATCCCAGAACTTGGGAGGCAGAGGCAGGCGAATTTCTGAGTTCGAGGCCAGCCTGGTCTACAGAGTGAGTTCCAGGACTATACAGAGAAACCCTGTCTCAAAACAGCAACAACAAAAAAATACCAAAGGAAAACTCATTATATATAATCTATGATAGTAAAACCACTAAGAAAAAGAACCAAATTCTCATTGTATGCTAATTTGAAACCTAATAAAATCTCTAAATTTTATCAGTGTGTTTAATTACTCTCAGCTGTGTTAATAACTAGTCAACCTTGGGCTTGTGTTGTCAGTTTGCTGGATTTATGGGTTATTTGAAATTTCCATAAGCTGAAACCCAACAGAAATTGCAGTGAGCCACATGGCTCTGTCTGTGATGTTCATCCCCATGACTCACAGGGAAGGTTCAGGCAGAGACACTAGTGAAACCAGGACCCTACACTCGTATCTAAATTCCATACATTGCTTTCACTGAGCCTCCCCATAGACCGACCACAAAGAAGAATTTTAATCACCTTTATCTGCCTCTGTCACTTCATCTTCTTCCTTAGATTGTAAGGTTTCTGGAAAAGGGAAGAAAAAACCCAACTAACATGATTTTGCTTCCTGTACAAAGCAAGGATACAATATTGTGAACTACTCCCATTCTTAGGGAACAGGGGATAGGGAGAGAGCTAGGAATTGCTCTCCTCTGTACATGATACAGCTGTTGGACACATGAAAGCATGCAGCTAAAGCTATCTGTGCAAGATCAGGACACTTAAAAGTTGCATCAGAGAGGAAGTGTCAGAATTTAGAGTCACTTCTCTGTAGAAGCATGTCCTCTGCTTGGCTGTCAAGGCCCTCTGTGTACATGCCAGTAGACAGGTCCATGTGCATATTTCTGTGCACATGTATGGGCCAGAGTTTGACATTTCATGTCTTTCCCAGTCACTCTCAAATCTTAATGTTTAAAGATGTCTTGAATCACCATGCTTGGCCTCAAGCTGTACTACAGAGCAATTGTGATAAAAACTGCATGGTACTGGTACAGCAACAAACAGGTAGACCAATGGAATAGAATTGAAGACCCAGAAATGAACCCATACACCTATGGTCCCTTGATCTTCGACAAGGGAGCTAAAACCATCCAGTGGAAAAAAGACAGCATTTTCAACAAATGGTGCTGGCACAAATGGTGGTTATCATGTAGAAGAATGCGAATTGATCCATTCTTATCTCCTTGTACAAAGCTCAAGTCTAACTGGATCAAAGACCTGCACATAAAACCAGAGACACTGAAACTTATAGAGGAGAAAGTGGGGAAAAGCCTCGAAGATATGGGCACAGGGGAAAAAATTCCTGAACAGAACAGCAAATGGCTTGTGCTGTACAATCAAGGATCTACAAATGGGACCTCACTGTCAATAAGACAAAAAGGCCACCAACAGATTGGAAAAGGATTTTTACCAATCCTAAATCTGAAAGGGGCTAATATCCAATATATACAAATAAATCAAGAAGCTTGACTCCAAAAATTTAAATAACCCCATTAAAAATGGGGTACAGAGCTAAACAAAGAATTCTCAACTGAAGAATACTGAAGGACTAAGGCACTTGAAAAAAATGTTCCACATCCTTAATAATCAGGGAAATGCAAATCAAAACAACCCTGATATTCCAACTCACACCTGTCAGAATGGCTAAGATCAAAAATTCAGGTGACAGCAGATGCTGGCAAGGATGTGGAGAAAGAGGAACACTCCTCCATTGCTGGTGGGATTGCAAGCTGGTACAACCACTCTGGAAATCAGTCTGGCAGTTCCTCAGAAAATTGGACATAGTACTACTAGAAGATCCAGCAATTCCTCTCTTGGGCATATATTCAGAAGATGTCCCAACCAGTAATAAGGACACATGCTCCACTATGTTCATAGCAGCCTTATTTTTAATAGCCAGAAGCTGGGAAGAACTCAGATGTCCCTCAACAGAGGAATGTATACAGAAAATGTGGTACATCTACACAATGGAGTACTACTCAGCTATTAAAAACAATGAATTTATGAAATTCTTAGGCAAATAGATGTATCTGGAGGATATCATCCTGAGTAAGGTAACCCAATCACAAAAGAAGTCACTTGATATGCACTCACTGATAAGTGGATATTAGCCCAGAAACTTAGAATACCCAAGATACAATTTGCAAAACACATGAAACTCAAGAAGACCAAAGTGTGGGTACTTTGTCCCTCCTTAGAATGGGGAACATAATACCCATGGAAAGAGTTACAGAGACAAAGTTTGGGGCTGAGATGAAAGGATGGACCATCCAGAGACTATCCCATCTATCCCATAATCAGGCACCAAACACAGATACTATTACATATGCCAGCAAGATTTTGCTGAAAGGACTCGGAAATAGCTGTCTCTTGTGAGGCTATGCCAGTGCCTGGCAAACACAGAAGTGGATGCTCACAGTCAGCTATTGGATGGAACACAGGGCCCCCAATGGAGGAGCTAGATAAAGTACCCAAGGAGCTGAAGGGGTCTGCAACTCTATAGGTGGAGCAACAATATGAACTAACCATTACCTACAGAGCTCATGACTCTAGCTGCATATGGAGCAGAAGACGGCCTAGTTGGCCATCATTGGGAAAAGAGGCTCCTTGGTCTTGCAAACTCTATACGCCCCAGTACAGGGCCAAGAAGTGGGAGTGGGTGGGTAGGGGAGCAGGGTGGAGGGAGGGTATCGGGGACTTTCAGATAGCATTTGAAACGTAAAGAGAATATCTATTAAAAAATTGAAAAAAAAAAAAAAGAATGCTTTGCCTGTATGTATGTCCTTGTAACCTGTGTAGGCTGTGCGAGCTGAGACCACAAGAGGGCAGGATCCCCTGGAACTAGACTTACAGATATCAGTTGCCATGTGGAAGCTGAAAACTGAACCTGGATTCTCTAGAAAAGTGACCAAGTGATCTTACCCTCTGAGCTACCTCTCTGGCCTCCAATCTTAGTTTTTGAGAGACTCACTAAACCTGGATCTCACCATGGTTTAATGGGCCGACCAGACATCACCAGGGATCACCCTGTCTCTGCCTCCTTGGTAGTGGTATTATAGGCACATTCTCCTCCCACCAGAATATTTAGAGGATTGAACTTTTGTTCTAGTGCAGGAAACCTTTAACTATTTTATTGTCTTTTCAAGATTCAACCTTAGTAACAACGGCAATGTACCCAAACACAGATGCAATTTAATGCAGTCAATATCAAGAGCCTCGCTGATCATTCCTCAATAAGAAGTTGTCAAGGTGCTATTAAATTCATGATAGAATCATTGGAACCAAGAAATCCCTCACCCCCAACCTTGTAGACAAATATAAAGTCATATACCCTGAAAGAAACAACATTAAAGCCAGTGGGGATAGTGGTAAGAGGATAGACACAGATAACAACTGGGGCTGAAGTACTCAACATTACTATCTAGTAAATTTGAAAGGATTGTTTGTGTATATACAATATATATGTCATAGGTGTCAGGCTTGTGTGCGCATATTGATATGGATATGAGAGATAAACCTTAGGTTTCCCTCCTCAAAAAAAAAAAACATTCACTATTAAAGACTTATTCTTAACTTGTAATTACATGTCTGTGTGTGGGTATGTATGAGCCTTGTGCCAGCAGAGGACAGGAGTGTTGGATTTCTTGGATCCAGAGTTACACATAGTTCTGAGAATCCAATGGGGATGTTGGTAACCAAACTCCAAAACTGCATGCACATACATTAGAATTCAAAGGTCTAATCTTCAGATAAAAACCTACAGAGCATGTGGCTTTAAGTGTGCCCATCTTTACACCCAACCCTGCTGGCAAACCTGATGTCTGCTCCTGCTCTGGTCCTTGGTCTTTCTGGATTGATTTACTGTCGTTTTCTGGAGAAGTCATTTTTCTTTCTGCAAGAGGGAGGAAGAGTTAATAAGTCACTCTCATTGTCCTCTGCTTGTTATGAGAATGCTTCATGTCCAAACTACATAAAGGTTTAAGACAAGTGCCTGCTCAGATTATGTTCCATGTAGTCTGTGATGTGGGGTCCTTTGCCTCACAAGTTCAGTAAAACCACCAACATAGGCAGGCAAAGATGCTCCCATTTGCAACCTATAACATGCATTCTACACTAGTTCTTCTGAGTGCCTTCGGATGGGTGTGACTATGAGGTGCTGGGTTATAGGCAGTAAGGGTTCTCCTTGGTTAGTCATCTCAATGCCTTCAAATTTCAGACCTGTGCTAGCAGCTTGCTATTAGAATATAATGAGCTTGTAAGTAAAACTTGTAATTACAGGTGTCTTCGGTTTTTGTCTTCGGTTTTGTGTGTGCCAGGGGAGGACAGATGTGTGGGATTTCTTGGAGGCTGAATTACATGTAGCTCTGACACACTGATGTGGGTAACCAAACTCAAATCCTGCATGCACACATATTAAAATTCTGGGGTCTTCTCCTGAGGCTATGCCAGTGCCTGGCAAACACAGAAGTAGATGCTCACAGTCATCTATTGGATGGAACACAGGGCCCCCAATGGGGGAGCTAGAGAAGGTACCCAAGGAACTGAAGGTGTCTGTAACCCTATAAGAGGAACAATATGAACTAATCAGTACCCCCCGAGATCGTGTCTCTAGCTGCATATGTAGCAGAAGATAGCCTAGTCGGCCATCATTGGAGGAGAGGCCCCTTGGTCTTGCAAATATTATATACCCCAGTACAGGGGAATGCCAGGAAGCAGGAGTGGGTGGGTTGGGGAGGGTATAGGGGACTTTGATAGCCTTTGAAAAGTAAAGGAAGAAAATATCTAATAAAAATTGTTTTTTATATTTTTGGTTGTGAGCCTAGCCTTTAACGGCTGAGCCAAGATATAAGATACAATTTCCTAAACACATGAAACTCAAGAAAAATGAAGACTGAAGTGTGAACACTATGCCCCTCCTTAGAAGTGGGAACAAAACACCCTTGGAAGGAGTTACAGAGACAAAGTTTGGAGTGGAGATGAAAGGATGGACCATGTAGAGACTGCCATATCCAGGGATCCACCCCATAATCAGCATCCAAACGCGGACACCATTGCATACACTAGCAAGATTTTATCGAAAGGACCCAGATGTAGCTGTCTCTTGTGAGACTATGCCAGGGCCTAGCAAACACAGAAGTGGATGCTCACAGTCAGCTAATGGATGGATCACAGGGCTCCCAATGGAGGAGCTAGAGAAAGTACCCAAGGAGCTAAAGGGATCTGCAACCCTATAGGTGGAACAACATTATGAACTAACCAGTACCCCGGAGCTCTTGACTCTAGCTGCATATGTATCAAAAGATGGCCTAGTTGGCCATCACTGGAAAGAGAGGCCCATTGGACACGCAAACTTTATATGCCCCAGTACAGGGGAACGTCAGGGCCAAAAAGGGGGAGTGGGTGGGTAGAGGAGTGGGGGTGAGTGGCTATGGGGGAATTTTGGTATAGCATTGGAAATGTAAATGAGCTAAATACCTAATAAAAAATGGAAAAGAAAAAAAAAAGACTTGAAAAAATTGTTTTTTAAAAAAAGAATTCTGGGGTCTAATTCCTCAGATCAAAACCAATACAATGTGTATTTAAGTATACCCATCTGTACACCCAACCCAGCCTGCAAACCTGACGCCTGTTCCACTTCTTCTGATCCACTGTCTTTCAGGATTGCTCTACTGACATTTTCTGAAGGAGACATTGTGCTTTCTGCAACAGAGAAGGAGAGTGAATAAGTCAGTCCAATTGTCACAGCTTGGTATGAAAATACTTCATGTCCAAATACATAAAGGTTTAAGACAAGTAAGTGCCTGCTCAGATTATGTTCCATGTAGTCTGTGATGTTGGGTCCTTTGCCTCACAAGTTCAGTAAAACAGCCGACAAAGGCAAAGATGCTCCCATTTGCAACCTATAACATGCATTTTACACTAGTTCTTCTGAGTGCCTTAGGATGGGTGTGACTATGAGGGGCTGGGTTATAGGCATTAAGGGTTCTCCTTGGTTAGTCATCTCAATGCTTTCAAATTTAAGACCTGTGCTAGCAGTTTGCTATTAGAATGCAATGAGTTTGTAAATAAAACTTGTAATTACAGGTATCTTCAGTTTTGTGTGCTCCAGCAGAAAACAGATATGTGGGATTTTGTGGAGCCTGAATTACATGTAGCTCTGAGAACCTGATGTGGGTAACCAAACTCCATAGACACCCATTAGGATTCAGGGTTATAATTCCTCAGATCAAAGCCTATAAAACATGTGGCTTTAAGTGTACACATCTTTATACCCTCACCCAGCCTGCAAACCTGACTTCTGTTCCTCTTCCAATCCACGTGCTTTCAAGATTGCTTTACTGTCTTTTTCTGGAGGACCCATTGTGCTTTCTGCAATGGAGAGGAAGAGTTATTAAGTCAGTCGATCTAATTACTCGAGCTGTCTAATCTACAGAGGGGTTTAAGGAAAGCCTCTACTTAGTTCATGCCCCTAGTTGTCTGTGATGTCAAGCCCTTTCCCTCAGAAGTACAAAAGCAGCATTGTCAGAGGCCATCCTGTGAGAAAGCGAGCCCTTCACAATCTCCCTAATAGGCCAAATGGCCTCGTCCTAGGAGCTGGTTATCACTCCCTCCTCCTTATTCCCTTCCTGGCACCTGAGGCTGTAAAAGCTGAATTATAGTCCCCTCTTCCCTATCTCTTCCTGAACTCCCATGCCATCCAAGGACATGAGTTACACCTGAGCCCAGCCTGACACCCAAGGCTGTCAAGGAGGATCTATGTTCCGAAGATAAGATGCAAAGTGCCCGCCGCCTGGCCCCTGACTTCGGCCCTCTTGTCAGCAGATGCCCACTTCTTTGTTCTTTGTAAAATTCCCCCTCAACCCCTCCCTATTCCCCTCGATGTATGCTTTAAAACAAGGCACCTCAGCCTAATAAACGAGACCTTGATAGGTACCCTTCTTGGTCTCCTGCCTCTCCTTACTTTCCTCCCATTTCCTTCCAGGTTTGTGGTCCCCCTCGCACCCATGAATAACTGAATCTCGCGGGACAGGATACAGCATCAGAGATAGGCAAAGATACCCACCATTTGGAACAAAACACGTGCACCCTGCACTAGTTTTCTGTGTGGCATAGCTTAGGTGACACAATGAGTTACTGGTCAGAGGATTTAAGGGTTAGTTCATCTTCATTAGTCTACCTCAATGCCATCAAATTTCAGAACTGTGCACATATCTATTCGCTTAATACTTGTAATTAGAGCTGTCTTCAACTTTGTGTCTCTTTCCTCGGTAGGCACCTACTTGTTTTGGTTTTAATTTGTACATGTCTATGTGTGTATGCATGTGCCCTTTAAGATCAGAAGAGGACAGCAAACTATTTGGAACCATTTTTAGGTGAAGCTCTGAGCCACGTGAATATGGGTTCCTTGAAGGAACATGACTTTGCTTTTTGTTCAAAGCTGAGATGCCATTTTATCAACTCCCCCACCCTTAGGGAACAGAGGATGGGAAGAAGAGCTGTGAACTGCTGTTCCCTGGACATAATACAGCTGTTGGGCACATGAAGACACTCAGCTATGGCTACCTGTGCAATATCAAGACACTAAAAATTGAATCAGAAATTGGGTAGCGGCTCCTGAGGGAGTGTTAGCATTTGGAGTCACTTTTCTGTTGGAGCTTGTCCTCTGCTTGGTTATCAGTGCTCTCTCTGTGTGGACAAGCAAGTCCATGTGCTCATTTGTGTGCACACATATGAACCAGAGTTTGATTTTCCATGTCTTTCTTGCTCACTCACAATCTTAATGTTTAAAGATGTCTATATCTTTAAGAATGCCTTGCCTGCCCTTGGTATTGCAAATTTTATATGCCCCAGTACAGAGGAATGCCAGGGCTAAGAATTGGGAGTGGGTGGGTGGGGGAGCAGGGCAGAGAGAGGGTATAGGGAACTTTTGGTATAGCATTTCAAATGTATAAAAAGAAAATAGCTAATAAAATTTTTTTAAAAAAAATACCTTGCATGTATGCATGTTCCTGTAACCTGTGTAGGCTATGCTTGCTGAGACCACAAGAGGGCAGATTCACTGAAACTAGATTTAAAGATATATACTGGCAAGTGGTAGCTTAAACCTGAACCTGGGTTCTTCAGAAAGGTGGCCAAGTGATCTTCTTCCTGTCTCTGCTTTCTCAGTGGTGGTATTATTGGCACAACCTCTTTAGCAGGCATATTTAGATAGCCTTGCAATTGAACTCTGTTCCTAGAGTGCAGGACACCTTTCTATGACTGGACAAGACAAGCCTCAAGACACAACCTTATTAATAACAGCTTTATACACAAACACAGATGCAACTTCATGCAGTCAATATAAAGAGCATCGCTGATCATTACCTCCAAGAAATTTATAAGGTTATTTTAAAATTCACGACAGAATGATTTGAACCAAGAACCCCCATTCCCCAAAACTTGCTGACAAATACAGTAATATACCCCGAAAGACAACATTTAAGCAAGTAGGGAATAGCTGTATGAGGACAGGCACAAAGAACAGTCCACTAGAGCTCAGAAAGCCAGGTAACCCTTCCAGACCTCTACCTCGACCCTGTAAAAGTATTCGTGTACATATTTGTGTGGTATGCAATCAGTCTTAAATGTGTGTGTGCGTGTAAATGTGGGTGCCAGAGGTCAACCTTAGGTTTCTTTCCTCAGGAAATATCGACTATTAAAACAAAGACTTATTTTTAACTTGTAATTACATGTCTATGTGTGGGTATGCATGAGCCATGAGCCATGTGCCAGCAGAGGACAGGGGTGTTGGATTTCTTGGGTCCACACTTACATGTAGCTCTTAGAACTTGTTGTGGGTGCTGGTAACCAAACTCCAAAACTGCATGCACATACTTAGAATTCAAAGGTCTAATTCTTCAGATAAAAACCTATAGAGCATGTGGCTTCATGTGTACCCATCTTTCCACCCGACCCTGCCAGCAAACCTGATGTCTGCTCCTGCTCTGGTCCTTGGTCTTTCTGGATTGATTTACTGTCGTTTTCTGGAGAAGTCATTTTTCTTTCTGCAAGAGGGAAGAAGAGTTAATAAGACACTCTCATTGTCCTCTGCTTGTTATGAGAATGCTTCATGTCCAAACTACATAAAGGATTAAGACAAGCAAGTGCCTGCTCAGATTATGTTCCATGTAGTCTGTGATGTTAGGGTCCTTTGCCTCACAAGTTCAGTAAAACAGCCGAAATAGGCAGGCAAAGATGCTCCCATTTGCAACCTATAACATGCATTCTACACTAGTTCTTCTGAGTGCCTTAGGATGGGTGTGACTATGAGGTGCTGGGTTATAGGCAGTAAGGGTTCTCCTTGGTTAGTCATCTCAATGCCTTCAAATTTCAGACCTGTGCTAGCAGCTTGCTATTAGAATATAATGAGCTTGTAAGTAAAATGTATAATTGCAGGTGTCTTCGGTTTTGTGTGTGCCAGGGGAGGACAGATGTGTGGGATTTTGTGGAGCCTGAATTACATGTAGCTCTGAGAACCTGATGTGGGTAACCAAACTCCAATCCTGCATGGACACCCATTAGGATTCAGGGTTATAATTCCTCAGATCAAAGCCTATAAAACATGTGGCTTTAAGTGTACACATCTTTACACCCTCACCCAGCCTGCAAACCTGACTTCTGTTCCTCTTCCAATCCACGTGCTTTCAAGATTGCTTTACTTTCTTTTTCTGGAGGACCCATTGTGCTTTCTGCAACAGAAGAAGAGTTATGTTAGTCTTATTACTCGAGCTGTCTAAACTATAAAGGGGTTTAAGGCAAGCCTCTGCTTATTTTATGCTCCTAGTTGCCTGTGATGTCAAGCCCTTTGCCTCTGAAGTATAAAACCATTAGAGATAGGCAGTCAAAGATGTCTACCATTTGGAACCTAACAAGTGCATCCTTCACTAGCTTTCTGTGTGGCTTAGTAAGTGACACAATGAGGTGCTGAGTCACAGGCAGGAAGGGTTAATTCATCATTAGTCTCTTTCAATGCTTTCAGATTTCATACCGGTGTACACAGCTATTCCCTTGATACTTGTGATTAGAGCGGTCTTCAACTTTGTGTGTGTTCATGTGGGTGCACAGGTGTCAACCATGTTCTCCTATATGCACCTACTTGGTTTTTTGATGAAAAAATACGGTTTTTGTACATGTCTATGTATGTATGCATGTGCCCTTGCAGGCCAGAAGAAGACATCAAACTCTGTGGAACCGTTTTTAAGCTCTGAGCCACGTGAATGTGGGTTCCTTGAAGGAACATGACTGCTTTTTGTCCAAAGATGAGATACCATTTTGTATCAAATCCCCCAACCTTTAAGGAACAGAGGATTGGAAGGAGATCTGAACTGTTGTTCTTTGGACAGGATACAGCTGTTGGGCAAATGACGTCATGCAGCTTTGGCTACCTATGCAACATCAAGCCACTTAAAACTGCATCAGAGATTGGGTAGGGCTTCCTGAGGATCTGTTAGCAGTTAGAGTCACTTTTCTGTTGGAGCTCATCATCTCCTTGGTTGTCAGAGCTCTCTCTTTTGAGACATACAAGTGTGCAAGTCCATATGCACATTTGTGTGCGCATATATGGACCAGAGTTTGACTTTTCACGGCTTTCTCAGTCACTCTCAATCTTTATGTTTAAAGGTTTATCTTTACCTAACAATGCTTTGCCTACCTACAGAGTGGGAAAATTCTTCACAAACCCCACATCTGATAGAAGGCTAATATCCAAAATATATTTAAAAAAAAAACACTCAAGAAGCTAACCACCAAAAAAACTAATCAACCCAATCAAAAAATGGATTGCAGAACTCAGAATTCACAGCAGATGAATCTTGAATGGCTGAGAATCACCTAAAGAAGTGTTCAAAGTCCTTAGTTATTAGGTACTTGCAAATCAAAATGACCCTGAGATTCCACCTTACACCAATCAGAATGGCTAAGATCAATATGTGACAGCCATGAGAAAGAGGAACACTCCTCCACTGCTACAATCCTTCTGGAAATCATTCTGGAGGTTCCTCAGATAATTGATCTACCTGAAGGCCAGCTATACCACTCTTGAGAATATACCAAAAGATACCCCACCAGGCCACAGGGGCATGTGTTCCACTATGTTCATAGTGGCCTTATCTCTAATAGCCAGAAGCTGGAAACAACTCAGATGTCCCACAACAGAAGAATGGATACAGAAAATGTGATTCATTTACACAATGAAATACTACGCAGCTATTAAGAACCATGACATCCTGGGTTTCCCAGGGAAATGGATGGAACTAGAAAATATCATCCTGGGGGAGGTAATTCAGATCCAAAAGGACATGCGTGGTATGTACTCACTAGTAAGTGGATTATTAACCAAAAAAAAAAAAAAAAAGTACAGAATATCTAATCCACAGAACTCAAGAATGTTAACAAGCTGAAGGGCCCAAGTAAGGATGCCTCAATCCCAGTTGGGAGGGAGAAGAAAGCAATCACAGTAGAGGGGAGAGATGGAGGAAACTGGGTGGGAAAGGGAACTGAGAGCAGAAGAGGGGAACATGATCAGGTACTGGATCAGGGAAAAGGACTGAAGCCCTGAGGGCCAACAGAAAGAATGGAACAGGCAACCTTGGCAGGTAGAAGGTAGAGGGACCCTCCAGAATGTACTAGAGACCTGGGAGGTAAGAGACTCTCAGGTATCAAAGGGAGGGAATCTTAGATGAAATGCCCTACAGTGGAGAAGGGGAACTTGTAAAGCCCACCTCCAGCACAAAGACAGGGCATCAAGTGAGAGACGGGGTTGCCATCCCATAGTCAAAAACTCTGACCCATAATTGTTCCTATCTGAAAGAACTGCAGGGATAAAATGGAGAAGAGCCAGAGGAAAAGAAGGTCCAGTGACAGGCACAAAGTGGGATCTAGCTCAAAGGGAGGCTCCAAAGCCTGACAATATTACTAAGGCTATAGAGCGCTCACAAAGAGAGACTTATCATGACTGCACTCCAAAAGACCCAACAAGCAGCTGAGAGAGTCAGATGTAGATATTTATATCTAACCCATGGACAGAAGCTGCTGATTCCTGGTTGAATTAGGGAAAAACTGGAAGAAGCTGAGGAGGAAGAGGGGGAGGGGGAGGGGGAGGGGGGACCCTGTAGAAGAACCAACAGTCTCAACTAACCTGGACCCCTGAGATCTCTCAACACTGGACCACCAGCCAGCAGCATACATCAGCTGATATGAGGCCCCTAACACATACATATACAGCAGAGGACTGCTGGGTCTGGGTTCAGCCAGAGAAGATGCACCTAACCCTTAGGAACCTGGAGGCCCCAGAGAGTGGGAAGGCATGGTGGGGTCAGGGATAGGGAAGTGGAGCCATTCGAGTGAAGACAAAGCAGGGAGGAGGTATGAGATGTGAAACAGTCAGACAGAGGACTCGGAGGGGGATAAAATCTGGAGTGTAAAAAAAGATTAAATAATATTTTTTAAAAAGTTATGCTTTGCCTGTATGCATGTCTCATAACCTGTGTAGGCTGTGCCTGCTGAGACCACAAGAGGGCAGATTCCCTGAAACTAGACTTACAGATGAGTTGCCATATGGAAACTGAAAACCGAACCTGGATTCTCCAGAAAAGTGACCAAGTGATCTTACACTCTGAGCTATCTCTCTGGTCTCCAATCTTAGTTTTGGAGAGTCTCACTAAACCTGGATCTCACAATGGTTGACTGGGCTGGCCAGCAAGCACCAGGGGTCCTCCTGTCTCTGCCTCCTTGGTGGTAGAATTATAGGCAGATGCCCCTCCCACCTGGCTTATTTAGATAGGTTCTAGAAATTGAACTCTGGTCCTAGTGCAGGAAGCTTTTCTTTGACTGGACAAGACAAGCCTCAAGATTCAACCTTATGAATAACAGCTATATACCCAAGTGCAGATGCAATTTAATGCACTCAGTATAAAGAGCCTAGCTGATCATTTCCCTCCAAGAAATTGACAAGGCAACTTTAAAATTAATGATACGATCAATGGAACCAAGGACTTAGCATCCCCCAAATCTTGCATATGAATAGGCATATACCCTGAAAGAAACAAAATTTAAGCCAGGGGTAGCTATAAAATGACAGGCACAGAGACAAGTCAACTAGGGCTCAGAAACCCAAAGTTTCCCTCCCACACCTCTAACTTGACAATGTAGAAGAATTATTTGAATACATTTATGTGTGATATACAGTAAGGGTTAAATATGTGTATGCATGTGAATGTGGGTGCCAGGATCAACCTTAGGTTTCTCTCCTCAGGAAACATCCACTGTTAAAACAAAGACTTATTTTTAACTTGTAACTTTGTCTATGTGTGGGTATGTATGTTCTTTACGTCAACAGAGGACAGAGGTGCTGGAGTTACATGTAGCTCTGAGAACCTGATATGGGTGCTGATAACTAAACTCCAAACCTGCATGCACATACATAAGAAGTCAGGGGTCTAGTTCTTCAGATAAAAACCTATAAGCATGTGACTTTAAGCATACCCATCTTTACACCCCACTGCGCCTGCAAACCTGATGTCTGCTCCTGCTCTGATCCTTCATCTTTTGGGTTTGCGTTATTGTATTTTCTTGTGCGACTCATTGTGCTTTCTGCAACAAAGAGGAAGAGTTAATAATTCAGTCTAATTGCCCCAGCTGGGAATGAGAACACTCCTGTCCAAGCTACATAGAGGATTAAAGGCAAGCCTCTCCGCTTATGCACCATGTAGTCTGTGATGTCAGGGCCTTTACCTCAGAAATACAGTAAAGCAGCAGATAGGCAAAGATGCTCCCATTTGGACCCTAACACGTGCATTCTACACTAGCTTTTCTGTGTGGCTTAGGTTAGGTGTCACAATGAGGAGCTGGTTCATAGGCATTAAGTGTTCATCTTTGTTAGTTAACCTCAATGCCTTTAAATTTCAGACCTGTGTAAGCAGCTATTCATTTGATACTTGTAGCTAGAGGTGTCTTCAACTTTGTGTGTGTTCATATGTGTGCACATGTGTCAACCATAGTTTCTTTCCTTGGTAGGCACCTCTCTGGTTTTTTGAAAAAAAAAAAAAAAGATACATTTCATTTTTTCTTTACGTGTCTGTGTGTGCACACTGGTGTTCTTGAAGGCCAGAGGAAGAATTAGGACTTTGTGGAACTGGAGTTACAGGTACCCGAGAGCCACTTGAATGTGGGTGTTTTGAGTGGAACACTGGGCCTCTTACAAAAGCAGCAGGCTCTATTAACCACTGAGCCATTTCTCTACCCCCAACTGTGGTAATCTGAATGAAAATGGTCCCCATTAGCTCATATATTAGAAGGTCCTGACCAGAGTTTGAGAGGGATTAGGAGGGGTCACTTTGGAGGAGATTTCAAAAGCCCACACCACATCCAGTCTCTGTCTCTGCAGTGTGCTACTGCATTTGATGGCTGTCAGGTGTGACGTCCAGTGCGATGACTGCCTTCTGCCACCATCCTTCCTGCCATGATCATCATGGATTAACTGTAAGCAATACTGTAAACTAGCCCCCAATTAAATGCTGTTATAAGTCGCCTTATTCTTAACATCTCTTTACAGCCATAGAGAATTAACAAGATACCTACCACCTATCGTTTTTCCCCCAGATGAGATCTCTCCTAAACCTGGGACTTGCCTGATTGAAGTCACAGGTTATCTTGAACTACTGCTCCTCCTGTTTCTGTTCGAAGTACTAGGATTAGAGGTCTATGCCCTATCTCCTGTTTATATAGGGTTGAGGACTGAATCCAGTTGGGGCTAGGTGAGCATGCTGCAGATGAGCTATATCCCTACCTCATTCACATTTTCCATTTTAACTTACAATAATTTTCTTCATTCATTCATTAAACATAGCCCCAAATAATCTATTGCATGGTTGGAAAAAATACATTTTCTCTTTATATAAAACTGTAATTCCCAACCTGTTGGGTTGCAACCTCTTTGGGGTTAAAAAACCCTTTTCACAGGGGTCATATATCAAATATCCTGCATATCAGATAGTTGACATTACAATTCAAAACAGTAGTAAAATTACAGTTATGAAGTAGACACAAAAATAATGTTATGATTGGGGAAGTCACCATGAGGAACTATATTAAAGAGTCCCAGCATTAGGAGGGTTAAGAACCACTAATATAAAGACAGTATGTGTATTACTGTGTGTAGTAATATATATATGCACAGTATGTATATGAAAAAGACTTATTCATATGTATATTCCAAAATGTATTATAATAATAATGCTTTATCATAATAGTGTAGCAGGTATCTTCAAGTAACTTGGATACTGTTTACCTAACCATAATTTTATAAATGGTTATTATGTTCTGTCTTCTGAAACAGTTGCAGGTTTGAGCCAGAAAGATATTTCACTTCCCCAAACACCACCCAACACAGGCTTCAATTCAATGTGTTGCCCTCTGAACACTTTTGGTTAGATCACTACAATAAAGTATGAAATAGGTTCCTACTAGTTACTAACAGCACAGTAAAATTTGTAGATCTGCTTTGCTTGGTGCCAGTTATGGGAAGTTTTGGCATTAAAAGTACCTCAAGCCCAGGCATGGTGGTGCACAACTTTAATCTCAGCAGAGGCAGGCAGAGCTCTGTAAATTCAAGTCCAGTCTAGTCTACATAGAGAATTCCAGGCCAATCAGGGCTGCATAGTGAGACCCTATCTTAAAAAGAAAATACTCAAATTTAATATAAGAACACATAACCAAAAAAAAAAAAAATCACCCATCATGACGTGAGGTCCAGGGATGGTTCAATATACAAAAATTTATTAGTGTGATCTACCAGATAAATGAATTGGGGGAAAAACATGATTACCTCATTATATGCTGAAAAGTTTTTTTAACAAAAAGCCAACACACCCTTCATGATAAAAAAAAATTAAAGATGACAGTCCCCCAGAGGACTCTCCACTCACCAGGTGCCCTAGCATGCCCAGGATCTTAGGATCACTGATGACTGGAACATAACATCTGTTCCAACACAACTGGGAGTGTCTGGGACCAGCAGGAGCAGGGACACAGGAGCCCTGACTGACCAGTGGCTTGGGTTCCTTCCAGTAGGTGCTGATCTACTTTGGTTTCGAATTCAGCAGACAGCCCCATGACCCCCAGAGGTGGTACCACTGCCAGGCACTCTAACATGCCCAGGATCCCAGGAGTTTGGTCACACAAGTATGTCCGGGTCTAAGAGGAAGCTTGACTGCCAAGAACTCTGACACACCCAGAATCTCAGGATCACAGGAACCTGGAATCACAGGATCACAGAGAAAGCTGGACTCTGAGGAGTTCTGTCTCAACCAGGATTACAGAAGGACAGGTTCCAATCAGATATAGCAAGGGCAGGGAGTACTCAGATAATCAGATTGTGGGAGGCAAGCATAAGAACAGAAGCAACAGAAACCAAAATTACTTGGCATCATCATCAGAACACAACTCTCCCACCATAGCTACTCCTGGATATATCATCACACTAGAAAATAAACATATGGATCTAAAGTCACTTTTCATGATGATGATAGAGGACTATAAGGACATAAATAACTCTTAAAGAAATAAAGGAGAACACAGGTAAACAAGTAGAACCCCTTAAAGAAGAAACACAAAAATCCCTTAAAGAGTTACAGGAAAACACATCTAAACAAGAGAAAGAATTGAATAAAACCATCCAGGATCTAAAAATGGAAGTAGAAACAATAAAGAAATCACAAAGGGAGACAACTCTAGAAATAGAAAACCTAGGAAAGAAGTCAGAAGCCATGGATGCAAGCATCACCAACAGAATAAAAAAGATAAAGAGACTCTCAGGTGCACAAGATACCATAGAAAACATTGACACAACAATCAAAGAAAATGCAAAAATATCCAAACCCAAAACATCCAGGAAATCCAGGATACAATGAGAAGAAAAAATCTAAGGATAATAGGTATAGACAAGAAGGAAGATTCCTAACTTAAAGGGCCAGTAAATATCTTCAAAACTGTAGAAGAAAACTTCCCCAACCTAAAGAAAGAGATGCCTATGAACATACAACAAGAAGTCTACAAAACTCCAAATAGTTTGGACAAGAAAAGAAATTCCTCCTGTCACATAATAATCAAAACACCAAATGCACAAAACAATGAAAGAATATTAAAAGCAGTAAGGGAAAAAGGTTAAGTAACATATAAAGGCAGACCTATCAGAATTACACCTGACTTCTCCCCAGAGACTATGAAAGCCAGAAGATCCTAGGCATATATCATACAGACCCAAGAGAACACAAATGCCAGCCCAGGCTACTATAACCCAGCAAAACACTCAATTACCATAGATGGAGAAAACAAGGAATTCCACGACAAAAACCAAATTTACACAATACCTTTCCACAAATCAAGCTATTCAAAGGATAATAAAGGGAAAACTCCAACACAAGGAGGAAAACTATGCCCTAGAAAAACCAAGAAAGTAATCTTTCAACAAATCTAAAGAAGATAGCCACATGAACAGAATTCCAACTCTAACAACAAAAATAACAGGAAGCAACAATGACTTGGCCTTGGTATCTCTTAATATCAATGGACTCAATTCAACAATAAAAAAGCATAGACTAACAGACTGGTTACATAAACAGGACCCAACATGTTGCTGCATATAGGAAAGCCACCTCAGTGACAAAGACAGACACTACCTCAGAGTAAAAGGCTGGAAAACAATTCTCTGAGCAAATGGTCCCAAGAAACAAGATGGGATAGCCATTCTAATATGGAATAAAATCAACTTTCAACCGAAAATTATCAAAAAAGGACACATACTTAATACTCAAAGGTAAAATTTACCAAGATGAACTCTCAATTATGAACATCTATGCTCCCAATGGAAGGGAATCCATATTCATTTAAGAAACTTTACCAGAGCTCAAAGCACACATAGCACCACACACACAATAATAGTGGGAGATGTCAACATCTTACTCTCAGTGGGCAGATAATGGAAACAGAAACTGAAAAAGAGACTGTGAAACTAACAGAAATTATAAAACAAAAGTATTTAATAGATATCTATAGAACAGTTTATCCTAAAAGAAAAGGATATACCTTCTTCTCAGCACCTCATGGTACCTTCACCAAAACTGATCATATAATCAGTCACAAAACAGGCATCAACAGACACAAGAAAATTGAAATAATCCCATGCATCCTATCAGATCACCATGAACTAAGGCTGATCTTCAATAACATAAAAAAAAAATAGCCCACATATGACTGCAAGCTTATACAACCACTCTGGAAATCAGTCTAGTGGTTCCTCAGATAATTGGACATAGTACTACTGGAGGATCCCGCAATACCTCTCCTGGGCATATATCCAGAAGATGTTCCAACGGGTAAGAAGGACACATGCTCCACTATGTTCATAGCAGCCTTATTTATAATAGCCAGAAGCTGGAAAGAACCCAGATGCCCCTCAACAGAGGAATTAATACAGAAAATGTGGTACATTTACACAATGGAGTACTACTCAGCTATTAAAAAGAATGAATTTATGAAATTCATAGGCAAATGGATGGACCTGGATGGCATCATCCTGAGTGAGGTAACACAATCACAAAAAAATCACTTGATATGCACTCATTGATAAGTGGATAGTAGCCCAGAGACTTAGAATACCCAAGATACACGATACAATTTGCAAAACACATGAAACTCAAGGAGGAGGAAGACCAAAGTGTGGACACTTTGCCCCTTGTTAGAATTGGGAACAAAACACCCATGGAAGGAGTTAGAGACAAAGTTTGGAGCTGAGACAAAAGGATGGACCATCTAGAGACTGCCACACCTGGGGATCCATCCCATAGTCAGCCTCCAAACAATGACACCATTGCATACACTAGCAAGAGTTTGCTGAAAGGACCCTGATATAGCTGTCTCTTGTGAGACTATGCTGGGGCCTAGCAAACACAGAAGTGGATGCTCACAGTCAGCTATTGGATGGAACACAGAACCCCCAGTGGAGGAGCTAGAGAAAGTACCCAAGGAGCTAAAGGAGTCTGCAACCCTATAGGTGGAACAACAATATGAACTAACCAGTACCCCCGGAGCTCGTGTCTCTTAGCTGCATATGTATCAGAAGATGGCCTAGTCGGCCATCATTGGGAAGAGAGGCCCCTTGGTCTTGCAAACTTTATATGCCCCAGTACGGGGAAACACCAGGGCCAAGAAGTGGGAGTGGGTGTGTGGGGCTGGGGGTATGGGAGACTTTTTGGATAGCATTTGAAATGTAAATGAAGAAAATACCTAATTAAAAAATAAAAAATAAATAAATTTTTTAAAAAATAGCCCACATACACATGGAAGCTGTACAGCACTCTACTCAATGATAACTTGGTCAAGGAAGAAATAAATTAAATAATTTCTAGAGTTTAATGACAATGAAGCCACAAAATACCCTAACTTATGGAACACAATTAAAGCAGTCCTAAGAGGAAAACTCATAGCTCTGAGTGCCTCCAAAAAAAATGGAGAGAGCATACAATAGCAGCTTGACAGCACACCTAAAAGATCTAGAACAAAGGGAAGCAAACTCACCCAAGAGGAGTACACATCAGGAAATAATCAAACTCAGGGCTGAAATCAACCAAGTAGAAACAAAAAGAACTATTCAAAGAATCAACCAAATCAGGAGCTGGTTCACCAAGAAAAATCACCAAAATGAATAAATCCTTAGCCCGACTAACGAGAGGGCACAAAGACAGCATTCCAATTAAGAAAATCAGAAATGAAAAGAGAATTTGAGGAAATTAACAAGTTAACAAGAGAATTTGAGGAAATCCCAAGAAATCGTCAGATCCTACTACAAAAGCCTATACTCAACAAAACTGGAAAACCTAGATGAAATGGACAATTTTCTAGACAGACTCCAGGTACCAAAATTAAATCAGGATCAGATTAATGATCTAAACAGTGCCATATCCCCTAAAGAAATAGATACTGTCATTAATAGTCTCCCAATCAAAAAGTGTCCAGGACCAGATTGGTTTTGTGCACAGTTCTATCAAACAAGACTTTCAAAGAAGACCTAATTCCAATTCCCCTCAAACTATTCCACGAAATGGAAACAGAAGGTTCTCTACGCAATTCGTTCTATGAAACCATTATTACTCTGATACCTAAACCACACAAAGACCCAACAAAGAAAGAGAACTTCAGACCAATTTCCCTCATAAATATCAATGCGAAATTACTCACTAAAATTCTCCCAAGCTGAATCTAAGAACATATCAAAGCAATCATCCTTTATGATCAAGTAGGCTTCATCCCAGTGATGCAGGGATGGCCTAAAATACAGAAATCCATCAATGTAATCCACTATATAAACAAACTCAAAGACAAAAACCACATGATCATCTCATTAGATGCTGAGAAAGCATTTGACAAGATCCAACACCCCTTCATGATAAAAGACTTGAAAAGATCAGGAATTCAAGGCCCATACCTAAGCTTAATAAAAGCAATCTACAGCAAACCAGTAGCCAGAGGGCACAAGAGAATTTGAGGAATTCTCAATGGAGAGAAACTTGAAGTAATCTCACTAAAATCAGGGACTAGACAAGGCTGACCACTTTCTCCCTACCTATTCAATATAGTACTTGAAGTCCTAGCCAGAGCAATTAGATAACAAAAGGAGATCAAGGGGATACAAATTGGAAAGGAAGAAGTCAAAATATCACTATTTGGAGATGATATGATAGTATATATAAGTGACCCTAAAAATTCCACCAGAGAACTCCTAAACCTGATAAACAGCTTCAATGCAGTAGCTGGATATAAAATTAACTCAAACAAATCAATGGCCTTTCTCTACACAAAGGATAAACAGGATGAGGAAAAAAATTTGGGAAACACCACCCTTCATAATAGTCACAATATAAAATACCTTGGTGTGAATCTAACTAAGCAATTGAAAGATGTGTATAATAAAAACTTCAAATCTCTGATGAAAGAAATCAAAGAAGATTTCAGAAGATGTCAAGATCTCCCATGCTTATGGATTGGCAGGATTAAGATAGTAAAAATGGCCCATCTTGCCAAAAGCTATCTACCTTTTCAATGCAATCCCCAAATTTCCAACTCAATTCTTCAAGAGTTAGAAAAAGTAATTTCCAAACTCATCTGCAATAACAAAAAAACCAGGATAGCAAAAACTATTCTCAACAATAAAAGAACTTCTGGGGGAATCACCATACCTGACCTCAAGCTGTACTAGAGAGCAATTGTAATAAAAACTGCATGGTATTGGTACAGTGGCAGGCAGGTAGATCAATGGAATAGAATTTAAGACCCAGAAATGTTCTCACACACCTATGGTTACTTGATCATTGACAAAGGTGCTAAAACCATGCAGTGGGGAAAAGGCAGCATTTTCAGCAAATGGTACTGGCTCAAATGGCAGTTAGCATGTAGAAAAATGTATATCGACCCATTCTTATCTCCTTGTCCAAAGCTCAAGTCCAAGTGGATCAAGGACCTTCACATATACACTGAAACTTATAGAAAAACTTAAAGAGAAAGTGGGGAACTTATGGGCTCAGGGGAAATTTCCCTTAATAGAGTACCAATGGTTTGTAATGTAAGATCAAGAATCGACAAATGGGACCTCATAAAATTGCAAAGGTTCTGTAATGCAAAGGACAAAAAGGCCACCAACAGATGCAAATGGATGGATCTTGAGTATATCATTCTGAGTGAGGTAACCCAATCATAAAAGAACACACATGTTATTCACTCACTGATCTGTGGATATTAGTCCAGAAGCCTGGAATACCCACAATACAATTCACAAACTATATGAAACTCAAGAATAAGGAAGACCAAAGTGTGGACACTTCAATCCATCTTAGAAGGGGGGAACAAACTGAAGAAATAACCACCTAGAGACTGACTCACCTGGGGATCCATCCTATTTACAATCACCAAACCCAGACACTGTTATGGATGCCAACAAGTGCTTGCTGACAGGAGCCTGATATAGCTCTCTGAGAGGCTCTGCCAGTGCCTCACAAATACAGACGTGGAAGCTCACAGCTGTCCATTGGACTGAGCACAGGGTCCTCAATTAAGGAGCTAGAGAAAGAACCCAAGGAGCTGAAGGGGTTTGTAGCCCTATAGGAGGAACAAGATGAACTAGCCAGTACTCCCAGTGCTCCCAGGGACTGAACTACCAACCAAAGAGCACACATGGTGAAGACTCATGGCTCCCTCTGCATATGCAGCAGAGGATGGCCTAGTCAGACATCAATGGTAGGAGAGACCCTTTGTCCTATGAAGGCTATATGCCCCAGTGTGGGGGAATGCCAGGGCCAGAAAGTGGAAGTGGGTAGGCTGGTGAGCTGGAGGAGGGGGGGAGCAGATGGGGGGGGGGGTTCGGAGGGGAAACTAGGGAAGGGATAACATTTGAAATGAAAATAAAGAAAATATCCAATTTAAAAAAAAAAAAAAGACTTGAAGATAAGGGATACAAGGGACATACCTAAATACCATGAAGGTAATATACAGTAACCCGACAACAAATTAAATGGAGAGAAACTCAAAACAATTTTACCAAACTCAAGGACAAGAAGAGTTTCTACTTTCTTCATATCTATTCATTATTTTCCTTGAAGTTCTAGCTAAAGCAACAAGAAGTTGGAAAGGAAGAAGCTAAAATATCATTATTTGCAAATGATATGATAGTATACATAAGCAACCCCAAAATCAGGGAACTCCTACAGCTGATAAATGCTTCCAGCACAGTGGCTGGATACAAGATTAACTGGAAGGATCAGTAGCCCTCTTATATACAAACAACATATGGATTGAGAAAGATCATGGAAACGCCACCTTTCACAATAGCCACAAGAAATATAAAATATCCTGGTGTAGTTCTAACCAAGCAAGTGAAAAACCTGTATGACAAGAACTTCAAGTCTTTGAAGAAAAAAACTAAAGATATAAGAAGATGGAAAGATCTCCCCTGCTCATGAATTAGTAGGATTTATATAGTAATAATGGCCATCTTACCAAAAGCAATCTACAGATTCAATGCAATACTCAAACATTCCAACACTTCTTTACAGACCTTGAAAGAATAGTATTCCATTTCATATGGAAAAACAAACCTAGGATAGCTATAACAATACAATAAATGTAACAATTACAATAAATGTAATTCTGGAGGTGTCATCCTTTCCTCATTTCAAGCTTTACTACAGAGCTATAGTAATAAAAGGCACATGGTATTGGCATAAAAACTGATAGGTTGATCAATGGGATCAAACTGAAGACCCAGACGTAAAAATGCAAATAAGAATGCAGATCCATATTTACTACCTTGCACAAAACTCAAGTCTGAGTGGATCAAAGTTCTCAACACAATATGCTGAACCAGATAACGTGGGGAATAGCCCCAAACACATTGGCACAGGAGACAACTTCCTGAACAGAACACTAATAAATAGCACAGGCAATAAAATTAACAATAAATGGAACCTCATGAAACTGAAAACCTTTGGTAAGGCCTAGGACACTATCAATAGAACAAAATGGCAATCTGTAGAATGGCAAGTTTTACCAACTCCCCATCTGAAAGAGGGCTAATTTCCAAAATATATAAATAACTCAAGAACTAGACATTAACAAACCAAATAATTCAATTAAAAATGAGGTAAAGATCTAAACAGAATTCACAACAGAGGAATCTCACATGGCCCAGAAAGTCTTAAAGAAATGTTCATCATCTTAAGTCATAAGGGAAATGCAAATCAAAATGACTGACATTCCATCTTACACCTGTCAGAATAGCAAAGATAAACACTAGTGATAGCTCATGCTGGTGAGATGTGGAACGAGGAGGACACACTTCCATTGCTGGTGGATTGTAAACTGGTACAGCTACTATGGAAATCAATATGGCCATTTCTCAGAAAATTGGAATCAACCAACCTCAAGGCCCAGATATACCATTCCTGGGCAGAGAGAGGAAAAACAAGGTCAGCCAAGGAGCAGGTGTCACTTTTGAGTAGCAGGAGTCAAGGGTGTGATGGGCCAGGTGTGATGCTGCATACCTTTCAATCCCAGCACTCAGGGGGCAGAGGCAGGTGGACTGCCTCTGAGAGTTTGAAGTCAGCTGGACTACACAACTAGTTTCAGAACAACCAGAGATACACAGCCCTATCTTAAAAATCAAAACAAAACTAGCTGTTTAAGAAAATAAAAAAGAGGATATCAAGTTGAAAGGGAGACAGATTGCAGAGCCTTGAAGAGACACGGAGAGAGGTAGTAGGGGGTAAACATGCTCAAAAAACATAGCAGACATATGTAAAATATTCAAAGAATAAAATCATTAAAAAGAAAGAGTGGCTGTACTTTTAAAGATGAAGACAGCAGATGAACTAAAGCAGCAGCCCTCAACCTTCCTATTGCTGAGACCCTTTAACAGAGCTCATGTTATGGTGGCCCCCAACCATAAAATTTTTGTTTGTTCTGAATCCTAATATCTGTGTTTTCCAATGGCCTTAGGTGACCTCTGTGAAAGGGTTGGCCTCCAAAGGGATCACAACCCACAGTTTGAGAACGGCTGCACTAGAGTTTAATTGTTTGCATGCACAAATATCTTTATATCTAAACCCAAAATTACTCAGATGAAATACAACATCAGAAATTTTCTTTCTCTAAACGGGACCTCATGTATCGAAAGCTGGGCTTGCACATGGTATGGAGCTAAGATTATATTTGACCTTCTGATCCTACTGCTTAATTACAAGCTAGAGGCTCAAGACAAACTCTTTTAATTGTATCACCAGTCCAACATCTCCATCTAATAGTTCGAAGACAACTAAAAGGACTCCCTCCATTCTAAAAATATGAATTAGAGGTCACTGAACTTTAAAAGCTCCCTCGGGGGAATAAACAGAAGTGTGCAGGCTGGTGAGATGGCGCAGCATCCCCCCAATACCCCCCCCAACAAAAACAAACTTTTTAAAACAATGAATTGGAGCTAGTAAATTTGAGACATAGGATAAAGAATACCTTCACGCTTTAAACTAATCCATAAAAATGACCAACAGTTCAGCTTCTTAAAATAAGCAGAGGATTGAGACGCCTGATCTGTGGCTTCCAACTGAATTTGACATCATTATTAAGGATCCTGGGGATATTTTTTGACATACCAAGCTGAGAGTGTCTTTGATGCTGCTTTAGACAAGGCTGTTGCGGCCCCCTGTGAAGAGGAGCCACTATTTCACTGGAAAGGGAAACAGTATCACTCCCTTAGGGAGCCAGGCAATACTGAAGTCTTATAAATGCAAATATGACCACCAGCCTTGCTGAAAACAGCAAACACTATTTAGGACTTAATCAGTGACACCTGAGTTCATTCAACCCTGAAGAGGCTCTGCACCCTTGCAACACACAGCAATTAACAGAAATAAGAACCTCTGGTGTCAGAAGCTAAATACCAAATGCAGGTGAGCAGAGCACACCTGGGCTACATACACCTGATAGAGGGCATGGGGAAAAACAGGCCAAAGATAGGATGTGTACCGAAAAGTAATCTTAACCACCATTTTAGTAGATACTACTAGAAATAAACACTTTTCACCAAGACGGTTTATCCATGCTTTGATGTGAAGGAGCAATCCACTGATCATCTTGACCATCCAACACTGATGCTGGCTGGTCAGAACTGAAGGTCAGATGAGGGCAGTAGCTCACACCTGTAATCCCCTGACCCAGGGAGGGGGCAGGGTGGGTTCTGTGTTTCACACACCACCTTGTCTGTGAAAGCCAAACAGGTGAGACCAAACAAGAACCAAAGTGAAACCTAACGACCCCCTGGAAGGCTAGGAAGAAGTAAACTTTTTTCCCATGCATCGCTCTGTAGAAAGAATTTAACTACGGAGGGAAAAATAAATATATGTGTGTGTGTGTATATATATATATATATATATATATATAGCTGGATTTCTGGATATGGTGGCCGCAAGCCTTTAATCTCAGCACCTGGGAGGCAGAGGCCGGTGGATCTCAGTGGGGCTAGAGAGACCAGAAAAAAAAAAAAGAGAGATGAGCACAATTTAAAGGGTTAGAATTCTCTAGAAAGTAAATATGGAGCTGGAAAAAGCTTAACAGGAAAACAAATCTCCCAACCACGTGGTGAAAGGACAAAATTCTTACTGTGAAATCAAAACGTTGCTATATTCCCAGGACTTGAGTTAGAGATGTTTGCATCTTGCCCTAGGCAATTCCTCTGAAGGGCTGAAGAAACGAGATCCTCTTGACTAAGCCCTTGGGTAAATACATTATCAGTGTGGAAGGCAAGTTGTTTTTTGTTTGTTTGTTTCTTTTTTTAAGAATAAATGATCACAAAGTCTCCCAGAGAAGAGACTGCTGGGGTTTTGTTTTGGGGGAGTGTTTACAGCATCTCATTTAATTTCACATTAACCACTTGAAAAAATAGAATTGGTCCTTTTATTCAGGCCCCAAAGTTGATGTTCAGGGAAGTCAAAAACTATGTCTTGGGCTAAAGCACTTTAGAACAGTCCCGACTCTCTAATATATCAGAATGGAAGCATCAACTCCCCCAAACCAAGAGTCAAGATGGATTCAGCTGAGAGCTGTTGAGTAAATCTGAGCATGGGAGGGGGTTGGGGAAGTGCAAGCAGCTGAGGACTGATTTTTGAAAATCAGTGTATATAAAAAAAAAACAAACCCCCCAGCACTTTCGCCTATATTTCACCATCATTCCTGCTCCCCACCAGCCCCGTCTCACACACCGGTTATCCTCAAGTTTCATATTCCCAAGCATATGATTTTTTCCATTATTTATTTACTTTACATCCCCATCTGAGCGTGCTTTCCCTTCTCTTCTCCCAGTCCCCATCCCTATGTCCCTCTGCTTTTCTCCTTAGAGAAGGGGAAGCCTCCCATGGATACTAACCTGCCCTAGCATATCAAGTTAAAGTAGGACTAGATGCATCTCCTACGGAAGCTAGACAAAGCTGTCCAGTTAGGGGAAAGGAATCCCGAAGGCAGGCAACAGAGATAGCCTTGCTCATAGAAGCAGAATGATTTGATAGAAACAGCGAAGACTGCAAGGCCTAAAGGGTAAAAAGACCTGCCACCAAGCCCGAGGACCCAAGTTTGATCCCCAGAACCCACTTTGTGGAAGGGGAGAAGCACCTCTTGCATGCTGTCCCCTCACCTCCCCAAGGTGCCATACCGGAACCTGCACACAGAGAAAAAAAAATAATAAACGAGTGCAGAGCTTCAAATCTAACCCTCTTTCAAACTGGTAGAAGCAATCTGCCACTTGCTTCTGTAGGTAAATAAATGACCCCTGACTCAGTTTCCTCATTTGGCAACTGCAACTCACAATCTCGCAGCTCATATAGCATCTCACCGACCACAGTCACAGTAATTTATGAGCCACCCAAGTAACACAGCAATATCCACACTCCCACAAAATGTGGCCCAGACATCGGCGCACCCTAGGTTTCTATCATTGTGTCCTCTGCTCCCTGTCTAACGCTAACATCCAAATCTGGGAAAGGTGAGGGACCTTCCTAAATGACCCCGAATACATACTCTCTCAGATTCGCTTATTTCAAAAATAAAATAGGGGTGACTATTTTTTTTTCCATGAGAATCTCTGCCTCCTTAGCTCTCACTGGTCTAAAGAAAAAGGGGTTGGGGAGGGAAGGGTGGTGGAATTGTCGTGCGCATTAACTGGCCTGAAAAAGAGGTTGTAGCTAGTGAAGAGAAGGCAACCAAGAAATCCAGGTGGGAATAAGACAGAAATTACCCAGGAGCTCACCTCTAAGTGCAGATCCTACTTTCTGCAAACCGGTAACCACCGCAAAAAGAAAGCCAATTCTGTCTCTACTCCACACGCGGCTGATAGCTTTTGAGGACTCTCAGCTAGCACGAGCTTAATGCCCATTGGCTGCAAGTTCTGAGTAGCCCTTCCCGGGTAGACTGGGAACAGCTGCGCCCAGTACTGGCAACCAGCCACTCGACCTGCAGCTGCACAGGGGAGGTTCATCCTCTCTTCCCGCCCCTCCCCTTAATTAGATTGTATTCTTAATATATTTTAGATTAGAAAAATTAAAATTATGTGTGTATGTAAGCCAGGAGAGGGCATGGGATCGCTTGAAGTTGCATCAGGCTCTTGTGAGCTACCTAATACGGGTGCTTAGTCCTCTGCTAGACTCTGTGCTCATAACCAGTGAGCCGTCTTTCTAGCTAAAGACCCTACTTCCTGTCAGGTGTAGTAGGACCTAGCACAACTCCCACCTGGTGTTCCTGAGCTGTATAGATTCAGGGTCCTTACATTTTAAAAGTTTAGCCAGGAAGTTGTAGTTGGCATTTAATTTTTAAAAGAAATTTTACTACAAACTGACCCATTATAATTCTATGTATGTATGGCTTCCAAAAACGAAATTAAATATATTCACTGTGGAATGACTATGTTAAGCTACATATCAATTTAAATGTTTTGGGGGAGAATTTGGTATTTAGAAAATTTTAAAATCTTTTGGGGGTTGGGAGTTGGGAAGGTAGCCCTGGCTGTCCTGGAACTAACTCCTTAGACCTGGGTGGTCTTGAACTCAGAGATCTGCCAGCCTCTGGAGTACTGAGTAGAAATATAATGTGTGTGTGTGTGTGTGTGTGTGTGTGTGTGTATTCACCTTATTGTATTTGTTCATTTGTTTTTTGAGACAGGGTTTCTCTGTGTAGCCCTGGCTGTTGTAGAACTCACTCTGTAGACCAGGTTTTCCTGGAACTCAGAGATCAGCCTGCCTGTGCCCTTCTGAATGCTGGAACTAAAGGCAGGGTCCACCATGCCCATTTCTTATTTATTTTTTAAAAGAATTTATTTGTTTTTATTTTATATGTATGAACATACTCTGCCTGCATGTGTGTCTGTGTACCATGTGTGTGCATGGTACCCATGGAAGCCAGAAGACTTTAAAATCCCCTGGGACTGCAGCCATAGATGGTTGTGTGAGTTGCCACGTGGGTGATGGGAACCGAACCCAGGTCCTCTGCAAGAGCAGTGAGTACTCTTAACCACTGAGCCATCTTTACAGCATATTATATATACACATATACATAATATTTTATTATTTTATAATCCAGTCATTCTGCCCTCCCATAGTTCCTCATCCTATTCCTCTGCCCTCATGTCTCCAAGAGGACACCCCTCCCCCCAGCCAGGCCTTCCCATCCCCTGGGCCCTCAAGTCTCTTGAGGGTTAGGTGCCTGTGTCTTCCCTCACTGAGGCTAGGCCAGGCAGTCCTCTGCTTTATATGTGTAGGGGGCCTCAGACCAGCTAGTGTATGCTGGTTGATGGCTCAGTATCTGAGAGATCTCAGGGGTCTGTTTTAGTTGAGACTGCTGGTCCTCCTATGGGGTTACCCTCCTCCTCAGTTTCTTCCAGCCTTTATCTGATTCAACCATAGGGGTCCCCAGCTTCTGTCCATTGGCTGGGTGTAAGTATCTGCCTCTGTCTCAGTCAGCTGCTTGTTGTCCTCTCAGAGGACAGCCATGCTAGGCTCCTGTCTATAAGCACACCACAGTATCAGTAATAGTGTCAGGCCTTGGAGCCTCCCCTTGAGATGGATCCCAAGTTGGGCCTGTCACTAAACCTCCTTTCCCTCCATCTCTTCTCCATTTTTGAACCTGCAGTTCTTTTAGACAGAAACAATTCTGGGTCAGAGTTTTTGACTGTGAGACGGCAACCCCATCCCTCCACTTGATGCCCTATCTTTCTATTGAAGGTGGACTCTACAATTTCCCTCTCCCCACTGTTGCACATTTCGCCTAAGGTCCCTCCCTTTGAGTCCTGAGAGTCTCTCACCTCCCAGATCTCTGATACATTCTAGAGGGTCCTTCTACCTCCCACCTCCCACTTCCCACCTCCCACCTCCCACCCCCAGAGGTTGCATATCTCCATTCATTGGGCAGAACTTCAGGACTTCTCCCCCTCCAATACCTGATCATGTTCCCCTATTCTCCTCTCTCCTCTCCCACCCAGGTCTTTCCTTCCCTCTGCTTGCTATGATTACCTTCTTCTTCCCAAGTGGGAGTGAAGCATCCTCACTTGGGCCCTTTGGCTGGTTAACCTTCTTGAGTTCTGTGGATGGTATCCTGGGTATTCTGTACTTTTTAAGCTAATCTCCACTTATTGGTGAGTATATGCCATGCATGTCTTTTGGGGTCTGAGTTACTTCACTCAGGATGATATTTTCTAGTTCCATCCATTGGCCTGCAAAATTCATGATATCCTGGTTTTTAATAAGTTACTTCACTCAGGATGATATTTTCTAGTTCCATCCATTGGCCTGCAAAATTCATGATATCCTGGTTTTTAATAAATGAATAGTATTCATTGTGTAAATTTTCTGTATCCATTCTTCGATTGAGGGTTATCTGGGTTGTTTTCAGCTTCTGGCTATTAGAAATTAGGCTGCTATGAACATAGTCGATCACATATACCTGTGATATGTTGAGGCATCTTTTGAGTATATGTCTAGGAGTGATATAGCTGGCTCATCAGGTAGAAATGTTTGCAATTTTCTGAGGAACTACAAGATTGATTTCCAGAGTGGTTACACCAGTTTGCAATCCCACCAGCAATGGAGGAGTTTTCCTCTTTCTCCACATCCTCACCAACATGTCCTGTCACCTGAGGTTTTGATCTTAGCCATTCTGATTGGTGTAAGGTAAAATATCAGGGTCATTTTGATTTGTATTTCCCTAATCACTAAGGACTTGGAATATGGATTGGATGGTTGCTTTGTTTGTTTGTTTTGTTTTGTTTTGGAGGTTAGCTTCTTGAGTTCTTTATAAATTTGGGTATTAGCCCTATATTGGATGTGGGATTAGTGAAGTTTTTTTTTTTTCTCCAATCTGTAAGTTGGTTTATTTGTTCTACTATGTCCTTTGCCTTTCAGAAGCTTTTCAGTTTCATGAGGTGCCATTTATCAATTCTTAATCTTACAGCCTGAGTCATTTGAGTTTTATTTAGGAAACTGCCCCACCACCACGTGCCCATAAGTTTGAAGATCTTTCCCAATTTCTCTTCTGTTAGACTCAATGTATCTGGTTTTAAGTGGAGGCCCTTGATCCACTTGAACTTGAACTTTGTGCATAGTAACAAATATAAATCAATTTTCATTTTTCTACATACCAATTAGACCAATTAGATTGCCAATTAGACCAGCACCATTTATTAAAGATGCCTGTTTTTTTCCAATTTATATGTTTTGCTTCTTCATCAAAGATTAAGCGTCCATAAGTGTGTGGGTTAATTTCTCGTCTAAAATTCTATTCCATTGAAACACCTGTCTGTCTCTGTACAAATATCATATGGTGTTTTGTTGTTTGTTTGTGTTTTTTTAATCACTATTGCATTGTAGTACACCTTGAGGTCAGGAGTGGTGATTCTCCCAGAAGTTCTTTTATTGTTAAGAATAGTTTTCAATATCCTGTTTTTTTTTGTTTGTTTTTCCATATGAAATTGAGAATTGCTCTTTTCATGTCTTTGAAAAATTGTGTTGGAGTTTTGGTGGGGATTGCATTGAATCTGTAGATTGCTTTTTGTAGGATGGCCATTCTTACTATGTTAATCCTACCAATACATGAGCATGGGAGATTTCTCCATTTTCTGAGGTCTTTAATTTATTTCTTGAGAGACTTGATGTTCTTGTCATATAGATCTTTCACTTGTTTGATTAGAGTTACCCCAATATATTATATATTATTTGTGACTATTGTGAAGAGTATTATTTCCCTAATTTCTTTCTCAGCCTGCTTATCATTTATATAAAGGAATGCTACGGATTTATTTGAGTTAATTTTATATCCAGCCACTTTGCTGAAGTTCTCTGGTAAAATATTTGAGGCTGCTTATGTATACTATCATAGCATCTGAAAATACTAATACCTTGACTTCTTCTTTGCCAATCTTCATCTCCTGGACCTCCTTTTGTTGTCTTATTGTTCAAGCTAAGACGTTGAGTACTATATTGAATAGATAGGGAGAGAGTGGGCAACCTTGGCTTATCCCTGATTTTAGTGGGATTGTTTTAAGTATCTCTCCATTTAGTTCGATATTGCCTTTTGGTTTCCTATATACTGCTTTTACTATATTTAGGTACGGGCCTTGAATTCCTGATCTGTTCATTACTTTTAACATGAAGGTGTGCTGTATTTTGTCAAAGGCTTGTTCAGCACCCGAGATAATTGTGTGATTTTTTTTTCTTTGAGATTGTTTATATAGAGCATATGAGATAATCATGTGATTTTTGTCTTTGAGTTTGTTTATATAGAGGATTGCGTTGATGGATTTCCATATGTTAAACCATCCCTGCATCCCTGGGATGAAGCCTACTTGGTCATGATGGATGATCATTTTGATGTGTTCTTGGATTTGGTTTGTGAGGATTTTATTGAGTATTTTTGCATCAATATTCATAAGGGAAATTGGTCTGAAGTTCTCTTTCTTTGTTGGATCTTTGTGTGGTTTAGGTATCAGAGTAATTGTGGCTTCATAGAATGAATTGGGTAGAGTACCTTCTGTTTCTATTTTGTGGAATAGTTTGAGAAGAGTTGGAATTAGGTCTTCTTTGAAGGTCTGATATAACTCTGCACTAAACCCATCTGGTCCTGGGCTTTTTTTGGTTGAGACTATTAATGACTGCTTCTATTTCTTTAGGGGAAATGGGACTGTTTAGATCATTAATCTGATCCTGATTTAACTTTGGTACCTGTTATCTGTCTGGAAATTTGTCCATTTCAACCAGGTTTTCTAGTTTTGTTGAGTATAGCCTTTTGTAGTAGGATCTGATGATGTTTTGGATTTCCTCAGGTTCTGTTGTTATATCTCTTTTTTTCATTTTTGATTTTGTTAATTAGGATACTGTCCCTGTGCCCTCTAGTGAGTCTGGCTAAGGGTTTATCTATCTTGTTGATTTTCTCAAAGAACCAGCTCCTGGTTTGGTTGATTCTTTGAATAGTTCTTTTTGTTTCCATTTGGTTGATTTCAGCCCTGAGTTTGATTATTTCCTGAAGTCTACTCCTCTTGGATGAATTTGCTTCCTTTACTTCTAGAGCTTCTAGGTGTGCTGTCAGGCTGCTAGTGTGTGCTCTCTCTAGTTTCTTTTTGGAGGCACTCAGGGCTATGATTTTTCCTCTTAGGACTGCCTTCATTGTGTCCCATAAGTTTGGGTATGTTGTGGCTTCATTTTCATTGAACTCTAAAAAGTCTTTAATTTCTTTCTTTATTTCATCCTTGACCAAGGAATCATTGAGTGCTGTTCAGTTTCCACGTGAATGTTGGCTTTCTAATATTTATGTTGTTATTGAAGATCAGCCTTAGTCCATGGTGATCAGATAGGATACATGGGATAATTTCAATATTTTTGTATCTGTTGAGGCCTGTTTTGTGACCAATTACATGGTCAATTTTGGAGGAGGTACCATGTGGCACTGAGAAGAAGGTATATCCTTTTCTTTTAGGATAAAATGTTCTGTAGATATCAATTAAATCCATTTGTTTCATAACCTCTGTTAGTGTCCATGTGTCTCTTCTGTTTCCAGGATCTGTCCATTGATGAAAGTGGTGTGTTGAAGTCTCCAACTATTATTGTGTGAGGTGCAATGTGTGCTTTGAGCTTTATTAAAGTTTCTTTAATGAATGTGACTGCCCTTTTATTTGGAGCATAGATATTCAGAATTGAGAGTTCATCTTGGTAGATTTTACCTTTGATGAGTATGAAGTGCCCCTCCTTGTCTTTTTTGATAACTTTGGGTTGGAAGTCAATTTTATTCGATATTAGAATGGCTACTCCAGCTTGTTTCTTCGGACCGTTTGCTTGGAAATTGTTTTCCAGCCTTTCACTCTGAGGTAGTGTCTGTCCTTTTCCCTGAGGTGTGTTTCCTGTAAGCAACAAAATGTTGAGTCCTGTTTGTGTAGCCAGTCTGTTAGTCTATATCTTTTTATTGGGGAATTGAGTCCATTGATGTTAAGAGAAATTAAAGAAAAGTAATTGTTGCTTCCTGTTATTTTTGTTGTTAAAGTTGGGATTCTGTTATTGTGGCTGTCTTCTTTTGGGTTTGTTGAAGGATTACTTTTTTGCTTTTTCTAGGGTATAGTTTCCATCCTTGTGTTGGTGTTTTCCCTTTATTATCCTTTGAAGGGTTGGATTTGTAGAAAGATATTGTGTGAATTTGGTTTTATCATGGAAAACTTTGGTTTCTCCATCTATGGTAATTGAGAGTTTTGCTGGGTATAGTAGCCTTGGCTGGCATTTGTGTTCTCTTAGGGTCTGCATAACATCTGTCCAGGATCTTCTGGCTTTCATATTCTCTGGTGAGAAGTCTGGTGTAATTCTAATAGGCCTGCCTTTATATGTTACTTGACCTTTTTCCCTTACTGCTTTTAATAGTCTATCTTTATTTAGTGCATTTGTTGTTCTGATTATTATGTGTCGGGAGGAATTTCTCTTCTGTTCCAGTCTATTTGACGTTCTGTAGGCTTCTTGTATGTTCGTGGGCATCTCTTTCTTTAGGTTTGGGAAGTTTTCTTCTACAATTTTGTTGAAGATATTAGCTGGCCCTTTAAATTGAAAATCTTCATTCTCATCTATTCCTATTTTCTGTAGGTTTGGTCTTATCATTTGGTGTCCTGGATTTCCTGGATGTTTTGAGTTAGGATCTTTTTGCATTTTGCATTTTCTTTGATTGTTGTGCCCATGTTCTCTATGGAATCTTCTGCACCTGAGATTCTCTCTTCCATCTCTTGTATTCTGTTGCTGATGCTCACATCTATGGTTCCAGATTTCTTTCCTAGGGTTTCTATCTCCAGCATTGTCTCACTTTAGGTTTTCTTTATTGTTTCTACTGCCCTTTTTAGGTCTTGGATGGTTTTGTTCAATTCCATCACCTGTTTGGTTGTGTTTTCCTGTATTTCTTTAAGGACCTCTACCTCTTTAGCAGTGTTCTCCTGTATTTCTTTGAGTTATTAAAGTCCTTCTTAATGTCCTCTACCAGCATCATGAGATATGATTTTAAATCCGAGTCTTGCTTTTCGGGTGTGTTGGGGTATCCAGGACTGACTGAGGTAGGAGTGCTGGGCTCTGATGATGGTGAGTGGTCTTGATTTCTGTTAGTAAGATTCTTATGTTTGCCTTTCACCATCTGGTAATCTCTGGAGTTAGTTGTTATAGTTGTCTCTGGTTGGAGCTTGTTCCTCCTTTGATTCTGTTAGCCTCTGTCAGCAGACCTGGGAATCTAGCTCTCTCCTGAGTCTCAGTGGTCAGAATACTCTCTGCAAGCAAGCTCTCCTCTTGCAGGGAAGGTGCACAGATATTTGGCGTTCAGACCTGCTTCCTGGCTGAAGGTGAAGGCCTGAAACAGGGCCTGTCCCAGAAGCTGTGTAGCTTCTGTAGTCCACACTCTCACCTGTGCAGACTAGTTTCTGAGGGATCCGGGATCTGGGACCCAAGATTGGCCCTGGACTTTTTGGTTGGGATGTTTTTAATGATTCTTCTATTTCTTTTGGAGGATATTGGCCTGTTTAGGTGATTTATCTGATCTTGATTTAACTTTGGTACCTGGTACCTGTCTAGAAAATTGTCCATTTCGTCCAGATTTTCTAGTCTTGTTGAGTATAGGCCTTTGCAGTAGAATCTGTTTTTTTTTTTTTAATTTCCTTCATTTCTGTTGTTATGTCTCCATTTTCATTTAATATTTTTTTATTTCGATACTGTCTCTGGGCCATTTAGTTAGTTTGGCTAGGGGTTTGTCTACCTTATAGATTTTCTTAAAAACCAGCTTTTGGTTTTGTTGATTCTTTGTATGGTTCTCTTTGTTTTTATTTGGTAGATTTCAACCCTGAGTTTGACTATTTCCTGCTGTCTATTCCACTTGGTTGTGTTTGCTTCTTTTTGTTTCTAGGGCTTTTATGTGTGCTGTCAAGTTGCTAGTGTAGGGTCTCTTCAATTTCTTTATGAGGGCCCTTAGTGCTATGAATTTTTCTCTGAGCACTGCTTTCATTGTATGCCATAGGTTTGGGTATGCTGTGTCATTCATCATTTTCAGTGAATTCCAGGAATCTTTTTTCTTTATTTCTTTCCTGACCAAGTTATCATTGAGCTGAGCATTGTTCAGCTTCCATGTGTCCATGGGCTTTCAGTTGTTTTTTTGTTATTGAAGACCAGCCTTAGTCTCTGGCGATTTGATAGGATGCATGGGATTGTTTCAATACACACACACACACACACACACACACACACACACACACACACATATATATATATATATATATATATACACATACATATACACATACATATATGTTAGATCTATTTGGTTCATAACTTGTGTTAGTTTCACTATGTCTCTGTTTAGTTTCTGTTTCAACGACCTGTACATTGGTGACAGTGGGGTATTGAAATCTCCCATTATTGTTGTGTAGGATTCAGTGTGTGTTTTGGGCTTTAGTAAAGATTCTTTTATGAATGTGGGTGCTCTTGCATTTGGGGCATAGATGTTCCGAATTGAGACTTTCTCTTGGTGGATTTTTTCCTTTGATGAATATGAAGTGTCCTTCCTCATCTTGCTTGATTATTTTTGGTTGAAAGTCTATTTTATTGGATATTAGAATGGCAAGTCCTGCTTGTTTCCTGGGACCATTTGCTTAGAAGACATTTTCCAGCCTTTTACTCTGAGATGGTGTCTGTCTTTGTATGCAACAAAATGCAAAATGCTGGATCCTGCTTGCATATCTAGTTTGTTAGCTTATGTCTCTTTATTGGTGAATTGAGTCCATTGATATTGAGAAATATTACAGATGATTGTTAGTTCCTGCTATGTTTGTTGTTGTCGGTGATATTATGTGTATGTGATTCTCTCCTTTTGGCTTTGTTGTGAGATGATTAATTTCTTGTTTTTTTCTTTGGTGTAGATACTCTCCTTGTTTTGGAGTTTTCTTTTAGAATCCTCTGTAGAACTCGACTGGTAGATAGATATTGTTTAAATTTGGTTTAGTAATGGAATACCTTGGTTTCTCCATCTGTAGTAATTGAGAGTTTTGCTGAGTATATCAGCCTGGGCTGGCATTTTTGTTCTCTTAGGGTCTGTATCACATGTGCCCAAGGTTTTCTGGCTTTTAGAGTCTCTGTTGAGATGTCTGGTGTGATTCTGATAGGTCTGCCTTTATATATTATAGACCGTTTTTCCTTACAGCTTTCAATATTCTTTCCTTGTTCTCTGTATTTGGTGTTTTGATTATTATGTGACAGGAAGAATTTCTTTTCTGGTCCAATCTGTTTGGTGTCTGTTGGCTTCTTGTATGTTCATAGGCTTTTCTTTCTTTAGGTTAGAGTGGTTTTCTTCTATAATTATGTTGAAGATGTTCACTGGTCCTTTGAGTTGGGAATCTTCACTCTCTTCTATTCCTATTCTTTTTTTTTTTTTAGATGACTCCTTTCTTTTCTAGATAGCAGTGTGTCGTCTAAACATACTACAATTCTGCATCATTTCACGTCTTAATGAACTTTTAGCCTGTTCAAATTTTGAGCTATTTTGGGATTCAAACTTCTAAAACATTCCTATACAAGTTTTTGTAGATATGTTTTTGTATATTTATGTAAATATCTAGGAGAAGAACTGCTAAGGCATGGGATTAAAATATTTTAATCCCATGTAAGAAGTTGCCAGAGGTTAGAAAAAAGAGGAGGAGGAGGAGGAAGAGGAGGAGGAGGGGAGAAAAAGAGAGAGAGAGAGAGAAATAGCCTTGTCCTTCACTACAGAGATTATTCCTATTATTCTTAGGCTTGGTCTTTTCATTGTATCCTGGATTTCATGGATGGTTTGGGTTAGGAGTTTTTATGTTTTGAATTTTCTTTGACAATCCCTTCTAAGATATCTTCCAGGCCCGAAATTCTTTCTTCTCCCTTGTAGTCTGTTTTACATGCTTGCATCTGTAACTCCTGATTTCTTTCCTAGGTTTTCCATTTCCAGGGTTGCCTCCATTTGTGTTTTCTTTATTCTTTCTCCTTCCATTTTTAGGTCTTGGATCACTTTGTTCAATTCCTTCACCTGTTTGATTGTGTTTTCTTTAAGGGATGTATTTGTTTCCTCTTTAAGGGTTTCTACCTGTTTATCTGTGTTTTTACGTATTTCTTTCAGTAAGTTATTTATATCCTCCTTAAAGGACTCTATTATCTTCATGAGATAGGATTTTAGGTCAGCATCCTGGTTTTCAGGTGTGTTGGGGTATCCAGGGCTTGCTGTGGTGGGAGAAATGGGTTCTGATGGTGCCAAAGTATATTGGCTTCTGTTGCTTATGGTTTTGCACTTGCCTCTCACCACCTGGTTATCTCTGGTGTTGCCTGGCCTGGGTGTCTTTTTCTGGAGCCTGCCTCCTGTGTCTATCAGTTGCTGCAGGTCTCCTGGAAGGCCTGTGTGCCTCGCTGTAGCAGATCTCCTGGGAGGCCTTCAGACTGTGGTGTCTGTTGCCCTGGCTGAAACAGATCTCAGAGAGGCCTTCAAAAAGTGGAGTATGTTGCCCTGGGCGCAGCAGATCTCTTGGGAGGCCTTCAGACTGTGGGTTCTGTTGCCCTGGGAGACCTACATACATACAGTGGTGCCTGTTGCCCTGGAAGCAGCAGATCTCCTGGGAAGCCTTTAGATGATGGGGTCTTCAGAGGAGCAGAGAAGCTGATGATCTGCCCTTGTGCGAGGCACAGGCTGAAAAACCTATTTTTTTACTCTTAATTATACAAAGGAATGCTGTTAAATTCTTTCAGAAAATACTTTTCTTTTTATTTACTTTTTATATACAATACTCATTATATAAAATAATCAATTTCATTATGACTTTTCAGATGCTTGTATCAAATACACTGATTTTTTAAAAAAATATTTATTTTATGTATATGTGTACACTGTAGCTGTCTTCAGACACACCACAAGAGGGCATCCGATCCCACTACACATGGTTGAGAGCCACCATGTGGTTGATGGGAACTGAATTCAAGATGTTTGGAAGAGCAGTCAATGCTCTTAACCCCTGAGCTATCCCTCCTGCCCCTACACTGATCTTATTAGGCCCCTCATTATTTTCTCTCATCTACATTCTTCCAAGTATTCTCCTTTCTGCCTTCATGTATATTTTAAATTTTCATTATTAATTTTTATTTGGCACACAAAAGACTGGGCTTCATAATGATGTTTGCATATATGTCTATCATCGTTCTTAGCTTCTATGAGGCCAATCTCCTGCTCTTGCCCTCCACCTTTTTTCTGACCATACACTTCCTCCCTTCCAATAACCCTCTTCCTGTTTTAGTGCCACATGCTTATCTTTTTTTCTTGAGGCTTTTTACATGGAACTTTGGATTGCCTTGAACTCACAGCAGTCCTTGTGTCTCAGTCTTCAGAGTGCTGGGATTATAGTGACATACCATCATGCCTGGCTTCATGCATATCTTTAAATCTAGGTCCACATATGAAAGGAAATGTGTGCTGTTTGTGGAGTTTTTATCTCTTCCATTGCCCTCTCCTGTTACACCCTGCTCCCTAACAGTCCCCCTTCTCCAGTCATATTATCTATAGCTCTACATGCCTCTATCATCTATCTACCTAACTAACTGCTTATCCATCACTTATCATCCACAATCGATCATATACTTATCTATAATCTATTATTTTATCTATCCATCTGTCATTTATCTATCAATTATCCACCTTCTGACTATTGTCTACCAATTAGCATCTAGCATTCATCTGTCAAACATACATATATATATATATATATATATATATATATATATATACACATATATAATGTTTTATATATATATAAACATTACATATAATCGATCTATCATCAATCAATCATATTTATCTACATATCATCTACCTACCCATCATTATCATTTATTTATCTACTTATCATTGACTCATTAACTATATATCTACTTATCTAATTATTGATCATCTGTATCTGTCATCTATTTCTATCATTTGTTTATCTGCCATCTATCTGTATCTACTTATCATCTATGACCTATTTATTACATCTATAAATGATCTATCTATATCATCTATCCAGCTGTCTTTCTACTCATCATCTATTGATCTATCCATTCATCCTTTTTTATCTATCTGTTGATCTACCTACTTTCCTACCTACGTGTAGTGGTGTGTTTAGCTACACTAGGCCTATGACATCTCCCGCTCTCACTGGCTGGGGCTGGCTCATGATACTCTTTCTGGTAGCAGCACTGATTTGAAAGCACTTAGCATATTTCAATGCCAGCCCCATACCCCAAGTTAATGGTCTTCAAGGCTTGCTCTTACAGGTGTGGCCCTAACCACTTGCACACTAAAACAGGCTGCACAAAGTGACCTACTTGGAGAACTCAATCTACTCCAGATGCACCACTTACCCTTGCAACTGTCTTAAGGCAATTTCAAGGCGATCTTTCTTGCTCACTTGTCCTGCCTTTACACAAAATATAATTGTACTGAAAGGAGGATTTGTCAGTTTTTTACAAGGCTGGGAAGATGGATCAGTGGGTGAGGGCGCTTGCTACCAACCCAGATGACTTGAGTTTGATCCCTGAAATCCATATGGTGGGAGAACACTGACTCCCAAGTGCTGCCCTCTGACCTCCCTCCACATGAACACTGAAGCATTCTGTGCCACCAACAAACAAGTAAGAGGACATAAAGTTTATACTTTATAATGCTGCTTCTTTTTCTAACATTTTCTGATTTACTTTATATATATAAGGTTCATTTGTGTGAGTGTGGATAGATGTGCTAGTCATTTGGGTAAAGACACCTTTGCTCCCAAGTTCTCAGAGTGATTGACTTTGAGGGTAAAAGAGAAAATATATAATTTTCATCTGTGCCAGGAGCTGATCCTGTGCCACAGCACTCCATACCTAAATACAGCTTGGAGAGAGCTGGTCTTCCAGGAGTGCTGACACACCTGTAAGCACAGGTAAAACCATCTCTTCTCAAATTCCTAGCCTAAAAGGGGCCTGCCCAGAGCCATCAGGACACAGGAACCAAGGAAAAACCGAGGACAGGATCCTTCCTGTTGCTGTCTGAACCCTAGAGCTGAACCTGTGCCACAGCTCTCCATACCCAAATTCCTCCTGGAAAGAACTGGTTCCCAGGAGTAGTGATACACAGGAATACAGGAGGGACAAGCCACAGTCAGAGACAGCAAGACCAGCTAACACCAGAGATAACCAGATGATGAGAGGCAAGGGCAAGAACATAAGCAACAGAAACCAAGGCTACTTGGCATCATGAGAACCCAGTGCTCCCACCATAGTGAGCCCTGGATACCCTAACACACCAAAAAAGCAAGAATCTGATTTAAAATCACATATCATGATGATGATAGAGGACTTTAAGAAGGACATAAATAAGTCCCTTAAAGAAATACAGGAGAATACAGGAAAACAGCTAGAAGCTCTTAAAAAGGAAACACAAAAATCCCTTAAAGAATTACAGGAAAACACAACCAAACAGGTGAAGGAATTAAACAAAACCACCCAGAAGCTAAAAATGGAAATACAAATAATAAAGAAATCACAAAGGGAGACAACTCTGGAGTTAAAAAATCTAGCAAAGAGATCAGGAGTCATAGATGCAAGCATCACCAACAGAATACAAGAGATAGAAGAGAGAATCTCAGGTGCAGAAGATATCATAGAAAACATTGACACAACAGTCAGAGAAAATGCAAAATTCTCCTAACCCAAAACATCCAGGAAATCCAGCACACAATGAGAAGACCAAACCTAAGGATTATTAGGTATACAGGAGAGTGAAGATTCCCAACTTAAAGGATCAGTAAATATTTCCAATAAAATTATAAAAGAAAACCTTCCTAACTTAAAGAAAGAGATGTCCATGAACATACAAGAACCCTACAGAACCCCAAATAGATTGGACCAGGAAAGATATTCCTCCCATCATATAAGACTCAAAACACCAAATGCACAAAACAAAGGAAAATATTAAAAGCAGTAAGGAAAAAAGCTCAAGTAATATATAAGGGCAGACCTATCAGAAATACATCAGACTTCTCACAAGAGACTATGAAAGCTGGAAGATCCTGGACAGATCTCATACAGACCCTAAGAGAATACAAATGCCAGCCCAGGTAAATACCCAGCAAAACTCTAAATTACAATAAATGGACAAACCAAGATATTCCATGACAAAAAAAATTAACACAATGTCTTTCCACAAATCCAGTCCTACAAAGAATAATAGATGAAAGATGCCATCACAAGGAGGGAAACTACACCCTAGGAAAGCAAGAAAATAATCTTCCTTCAACAAACCCCCTTCTTCTCACAGTGGCTGAGTCATTTCTCCAGCCACGTTTGGTTGTTTCTGTAACTGAATTAACTCTACTTAAATCTTTAGTTATGTTAAGAAGACTCATGTATCAGAACTTTGTAGGACTGTAAACTGCAGTGATATGTGGAATGCCAAATATTAGAAAAAAAATCTAGCCAAGCATAGTGGTGCATGTATTTGATCCCAGCACTTGGGAGGCAGAAACAGGCAGATGTCTTGTGAGTTGTAGGCCAGCCTTGTTTACAAAGTAAGCTCCAGGACAGACAGGGTTGTTACACAGAGAAATCCTGTCTTGAAAAACAAAACAAAACAAAACATCCCAACAACAACAAGAAAAACCCTTAACCACTTTGAAAAACATATCAAGTATCTATATCCACCTGCATTCTGTATGTCTGGTGTTAGGATCAGTATTGGCTCAGGACCCCCAAGACCAAATTCTCAGAACAAAGGAGCTTTATCTGGCCCAGAGGAACAGGGAGCAGGGAATAAGAGACAGAGATAGTGGACAAAGGACAAGGGAGGAAGGGTATTTGTCCCAGAAGGGGACAAAGGACTCCCTCTGGGTAGAAAGTACAACCACACAGCACATCAGAAAATGGAGCTTTATAAAGGTAAATGGGAAATCCCAAGTTAGGATGAGGTGTTTAATTTTAATTGGGCATGCTAATTAGGTGAACCAAAGGGGGCTTTTGATTGCTGGAAGTCTACACTTTGATAGCTGGACCTTGGTAGTCAGCCTCAAGAGGAATGGCTCGCTTTAGGAATGAATTCTAAGGGGGTTTAGCAAGGACAAAGGAATTGGGAAGAAGGGCAAGGCCTCTGCCAGAGCCATGCTCACCATGCTCCAGCTGGCCAGAATCGTTTCATCAGTTAAAAAAAAATAAAGTTGATTAAAAATCTGCCACCTTGGAGAGAAACTCCATAAAACACAGGATGTGAAAGTGATCTGAAAACAAGAGGATCTTTTAGGACAGGATTTTTTACAAGGACGTGACACAAGAGAGTGTAAGAGAGTGTTTTGTGGGGGAGCTGAAACATTCCACCCAGTCAGAGCTCCTTAAGACAGAAAGCATCTCACTCAACATAGCTCCAGAAGGACCAGATACAATAGTGTTCCCTGCACCCACTGAAGAATAACAGTAAAGACTATGCAGAGTACATCCCCTGCCTCCCAACCCCCAAGCTTCAGAGACCATGCCAGCAGCTTGGAGGTAGACACCAGCATGACTGCCTAGAAGAAACAGAGACCAGCTGCCTGTTTGGAAAGGACACTCTAACCTGTAGAGCTGCCTGCAGAAGGGGCGATGTGATCCAGGTCCCTAGCTTTGTGATGTAAGCTCTCACCCATGCTTCAGTAGGCTTTGAGGTGGAGCAGACTTTGCATCAGTTCTGCTCCTCTGAGTAACTCAATAAAACTCACTGGCTCACCCGTGTTGGCCTCAGGTGGCACATTCTTTGTTCTGTCATTGGTTCCTATCTGGGGTGAATAGAACTAGTTCATGTCTCTATATGAATAGTGCCACCTAACACTTTGCCACTAAACTGTATCCAGGTTTTGAATAGCCTTAAGTACAATTCTTCTGTCTCTCCTCTACTTTTGGATGTTTGGCCTTCCACTGGAGTATGATCATCTTTAAAGAACTTCAACTCTCTCTCAGGAGGTATCAGTTGCCAGTTGGGATTTCATGCCTCCCTCCTCTATGTTGGAATGTTGCTTGAGATAGGGTCTCATGTAGTCCAGGCTAGCCTTAAACTCCTTATGTGGTCAACAATAATCTTGAACTCCTGAGCTGTGTGCCTCTTTCTCCAGAGTACTGGAATCACAGATGTGTGACACCATATCTGGTAACATGAACTTATTTTTGTAAATTTATTCTGTGTGCGTATTTGTGTGTAGTCAGAGGCCTACTTTTGGGGGTCAATTTTCACCTTCTACCATGAGAATTCAAGAGATGAAGCTGAGGCTATCAATCTTGGTAGCAAGACCACTGAGCAATCTCACCAAGCCCACTTAAACATTTTAAAACATCACTGAAAAACGATATTATTCATGCATATGCATTTTGTATTTACTTTTGCTTTTAGTCTGGAAATACAGGGATATATACATGACATGACACATTTAAGCATGCTGTCTACAGTTTTTTCCCACTCACTATCTGTGCTGATAGGCACAAGTAGCTATAGGGCCAGACTAACAATATTGACAACTTGAAGATGTGGTTTCTTCTACATAACTGAAAAAAAATATTTTATGTCATTGAAAGACTTTCTTAAATATATATGAGTGATGATGTAAGATCATTCATTTGATTTATGACAGGGTTAACAGGCTTATTCTTATCTTATTCAGATACAGGCCAGATCAGACCATATTAAAAGTAGATAAAGGCAGGTTCATTAGGAGGCAGCTCTCAGGTGGGTTCCCAGACCTCATAACCAGGCTAAAGCAGGGAGGGTGGGGCAGGGTGGGAGGGTGTTTAGAGCTTAGGTGAGGAGTGATGACGTGCCAGCAAAAAGCTGGTACTGTGTCCATACATGGTCAGAACCTGAGCCCCTTGGAGGGCACTCTTGGGTTGGTTCCTGGAAAGGCAGAGACAAGGACCGATGACAGATTAGCATAAAGTTTTCTCTGAGCATGAGGGTTTGTGGAAGGAGGGGAAGTTGGAGTTTCCCAGCTTGTATGGGGCAAGCAGGGGTTCTAGCCAAACAAGGGTTACTTTTGGGATTTAGGGAGAGGAGAATAAGATTAAAATGGGTATTTGCCCCTATTTGTAGGGCTAAGTATAGGCAGAAGGAGTGAATGATTTCTGTAAGCATGTAGTTTTCACAGGCACAAGGCCTAGGTAAGCCCAAATAAAGACCAAACGTCAGCATGCAGAGTGGAGTTGGGCATGAAGTTCCACCCCTAGCTGAGGAGCTGTAACTATTAGCTGCTGGAAGAAAGGGTCACTTTTCTTTAAGTGCAGTTCCTGGCCACACTCCAGTAAAAGACCACATATCCAAGAAAGCTTGGAGAACACATACTGGCATTGATGGGAGAGTGAAGGAAGACACAAAGTTGGGTGGAAAGAGAAGGAGGATGGATCTGGGAAGAGTTAAGAGGGGAGGTGGGAAACTATGCTAAAAACATATTGTATAAAATTCTCATAGATCTAATAAAATTATTTAAAAAGTTTGCTTTTAAAACTCCTTCATCCAGAAAGAGAAGAGAAAAAATTCTAATTAGATTGCTAAAAGGAGTAAGAATCAAGTCAGATCAGCCTTTCTCAGGACCTCGGTATTGCCATTATCTTCCTAATTCCAAATAGATCAGAGATTAAGAGATGGCCGAGCAGTTAAGCTCACATACTGCTCTTGCAGGACATAAGTTAGTTCGCAATACCTGTGACAAACAGCTCATAACTGCCTGTAATTCCAGCTCCAAGAGACCTGATACACACACACACACACACACACACACACACACACACACACACACACACACAAATGCACTCATGCAATCATGTATGACTATGTATGCATTAACAATTGAAATTAGAAGTCAGTAGATTTAGGACATGCCTAAATTATTATTTAATTTAAAAAAAAAACACAAAACAGCAACAGTTTCCATTATCATTTCCCCAACCACTATCCATTTTCCCAAAAACTTTCTAGGGCACCATTATTGCCTGGACCAACACTATAGGTCCGGTAATCCACCAACAGACAAATCTCATCTTAAGAGATTTCCAGAGGTTCCTACCCATCTGTGCCAGTTTGCCTTGGGCACAAACTCTACAGCCAGTCCCACAGCACCCAGAGGAGGCACCACTCCCAGGCACTCTAACACAGCCAGGATCACAGGATCTCAGGATCCCTGAAACACCAGGATCTCCGGGTCCCAGAGGCATCTTGACTCCCAGGAACTCTGACACATCCAGAATCTCGGGATCAAAGGATCACAGAATCACAGGATCACAGAGAGAATCGAACTATGAGGAGTTCTGATACAACCAGGATTACAGGAAGGACAGGCTCCAGTCAGATAGCAAGGGCAGGTAGCACTAGAGATATTCAGATGGAGGGAAGCAAGTGTTAAGAGCATAACCAAGAGAAACCAAGATTACTTGTCATAATCAGAACCCAATTCTCCCATAGCAAGATGGATACACCATCACACCAGAAAAGCAAGATTCAGATCTAAAGTCACTTCTCTTGATGGTGATAGAGGACTTTAAAAAGGACATAAATAACTCCTTTAAAGAAATACAGGAGAACACAGATAAACAGCTAGAAGCTCTTAAAGTAGAAATACAAAAATCCCTTAAAGAATTACAGGAAGCCGGGCATGGTGGTGCACGTCTTTAATTCCAGCACTCAGGAAGCAGAGGCAGGTGGATTTCTGAGTTCAAGGTCAGCCTGTTCTACAAAGTGAGTTCCAGGACAGCCAGGGCTATACAGAAAAAAAAAAAAAAAAAAAGAATTACAGGAAAACACAAACAGGCAAAGGAAATGAACAAAACCACCAAGAAGCTAAAAATGAAAATAGAAACAATAAAGAAATCACAAAGGGAGACAACCCTGGAGTTAGAAAATCTAGGAAAGAGATCAGAAGTCATACATGCGAGCATTACCAACAGAATACAAGAGATACATGAGAGAATCTCTGGGGAAGAAAATACCATAGAAAACATTGACACAACAGTCAGAGAAAATGCAAAATGCAAAAAGCTCCTAACCCAAACATCCAGGAAATCCAAGACACAATGAGAAGACCAAACCTAAGGATAACAGGTATACAAGGGAGCGAAGATTCCCAACTTAAAGGGCCAATAAATATCTTCAACAAAATTATAGAAGAAAACTTCCCTAACTTAAAGAGATGCCTATGAACATACACAAAGCCTACAATACTACAAATAGACTGAATCAGAAAAGAAATTCGTACCATCACATAAAAATCATAACACCAAATGTATTAAACAAAGAAAGAATACTAAAAACAGTAACGGGAAAAGGTCAAGTAACATATAAAGGCAGACCTATCAGAATTACACCAGACTTCTCACCAGAGACTATGAAAGCTAGAAGATCCTGGGTAGATGTCATCCAGACCCTAAGAGAACATAAATACCAGCCCAGGCTACTATACCCAGCAAGACTCTCAATTACCATAGACGGAGAAACCAAGATAGTCCATGACAAAACCAAATTTCCACAATTCCAGCCCTACAAAGGATAATATATAACACTAACACAAGGAGGAAAAATTACACCCTAGAAAAAGCAAGAAAATAATCTCCTTTTAACAACATAGAAAAATGATAGCCATATAAACATAATTCAACCTCTAAAAACAAAAATAACAGGAATTAACGATCACTTTTCTTAATATTTCTTAACATCAATGGACTCAATTTCCCAATAAAAAGACTCATACTAACAGGCTGGATACTTAAGCAGGACCCAACATTTTGCTGCATAGAGAAAACCCACCTCAGTGACAAAGGCAGACACTACCTCAGAGTAAAAGGTTGAAAAATTTTTTTCCAAGCAAATGGTACCAAGAAAAAAGCTGAAGTAGCCATTCTAATATCAAATAAAATTGACATTCAACCAAAAGTTATCAGAAAAAATAAGGAAGGACACTGCATACTGGTCAAAGGAAAAATATACCAAAATGAACTCTCAATTCTGAACATCTACACTCCAAATGCAAGGGCACCCACATTCACAAAAGAAACTTTACAAAAGCTCAAAACCCACATTGTACCCCACACAATAGTGGGAGACCTCAACACCCCACTCTCAGCAATGGACAGAACATTGAAACAGAAACTAAAGAGAGACACAGTGAAACTAGCAGAAGTTATGAACCAAATGGATCTAACAGATATTTGTAGAACATTTCATCCTAAAGCAAAAGAATATACCTTCTTCTCAGCACTTCATGGTACCTTCTCCAAAATTGATTAAATAATTAGTCACAAGACAGGACTCAAGAGATACAAGAAGATTGAAATAATCCCATGTACCCTATCAGATCACCACAGACTAAGGCTGGACTTAAATTCCAACAAAAACAACAGAAGACATACATACACATGGAAGCTGAACAATGCTCTACTCAGTGATAACTTGGTCAAAGAAAAATAAGGAAGAAATTAAAGACTTTTTAAAATTTAATGAAAATGAAGACACCAAAACCTATGGGACACAATGAAAGCAGTAGTAAAAGGAAAACTCATAGCTTTAAGTGCCTCCAAAAAGAAATTGGAGAGAGCTTAGACTAGCAGCTTAACAGCACACCTAAAAGCTCTAGAACAAAAGGAAGCAAATACACCCAAGAGGAGTAGATGGCAGGAAATAGTCAAACTCAGGGCTGAAATCAACCAAATAGAAACAAAAAGAACTATATAAAGAATCAAAAAAAAACCAGGAGCTGGCTCTTTGAGAAAATCAACAAGATAAATAAACTCATAGCCAGACTAACCAGAGGGAACAGAGACAGTATCCAAATTAATAAAATCAGAAATGAAAAGGGAGACATAACAACAGAAACTATGGAAATCCAAAAAGAAAAATCATCAGATCCTATTACAAAAGTTTATACTCAACTAAATTGGAAAATCTGGATGAAATAGACAATTTTCTAGACATATACCAGGTGCCAAAGTTAAAGCAGGATCAGATAAAACCATCTAAGCAGACCCATAACCCCTAAAGAAATAGAAGCAGTCATTAATAGTCTCCCAACCAAAAAAAAGCCCAGGACCAGATGGGTTTGTATCAGACTTTTAAAGAAGACCTAATTCCAATACTCTTCAAACTATTTCATAAAATAGAAACAGAAGGAACACTACCCAATTCATTCTATGAAGCCACAACTACACCTATACCTAAACCATACAAAGACCCAACAAAGAAAGAACTTCAGAGCAATATTCCTTATGAACATTAATGCAAATATACTCAATAAAATTCTTGCCAACTGAATCCAAGAACACATCAAAACAATCATTCACCATGATCAAGTTGCTTCATCCCAGGGATACTGGGATGGTTCAGTATATGGAAATCCATCAACATAATCCACTACATGAACAACCTCAAAGAAAAAAACCCACATGATCATTTCATTAGAATCTGAAAGGGCATTTGACAAAATTCAGCATCCCTTCATGTTAATTCACTGAAAGATCAGGAATTTAAGGCCCATATATAAACATAGTAAAAGCAATATACAGTAAAACAGTAGCCAACATCAAACTAAATGGAGAGAAATTTGAAGCAATCCCACTAAAATCAGGGACTAGACAGGGCTGCCCACTCTCACCCTATGTATTCTATATAGTACTCAAAGTTCTAGCTAGAGCAATTAGACCACAAAGGGAGGTCAAAGGGATACCTATTGGAAAGGAAGAAGTAAAAATATCACTATTTGCAGATGATATGATAGTATACTTAAGTGACCCCTAAAATTTCACCAGAGAACTCCTAAACCTGATAAACAACTTCAGCAAAGTGGCTGGATATAAAATTAATTCAAACAAATCAGTATCCTTCCTCTACACAAAGGATAAACAGGCTGAGAAAGAAATTAGGGAAACAACACCCTTCACAATAGTCACAAATAATATTACATACCTTGGTGTGACTCTAACTAAGAAAGTGAAAAATCTATATGTTAAGAACTTCAAGTCTCTGAAGAAAGAAATTAAAGAAAATCTCAGAAGATGGAAAGATCTCCTATGCTCATGGATTGTCAGGATCAATATAGTAAATATGGACATTCTGCTGAAAGCAAAGTACAGAGTCAATGCAATCCCCATCAAAATTCCAACTCAATTCTTCACAGAGCTAGAAAGAGCAATTTGCAAATTCATTTGGAATAACAAAAACAAAAACAACAACAACAACAACAACAACAACAACAAAAAACAGGATATCGAAAACTATCTCTACAATAAAAGAACTTCTGGGGAATCACTATCCCTGAACTCAAGCTGTATTACAGTGCAGTTGTCATTAAAAACTATATGGTATTGGTACAGAAATAGGCAGGAAGATCAATGGAATTAAAGACCCAGAAATGAACCAACACATATATGGTCACTTGATCTTTGACAAAGGAGCTAAAACCAACCAGTGGAAAGAAGACAGCATTTTAAAGACATGGTGGTACAATTACACAATGGAGTACTACTCAGCTATTAAAAACAATGAATTCATGGAATTCCAAGGCAAATGGACAGAACTAGAAAATATCATCCTGAGTGAGGTAACCCAATGGCAAAAGAACACACATCTTATGCACTCACTGATAAATGGATATTAGCCCAAAAGCTCCAAATAACCAAGATAGAATTCACAGACCACATGGAGCTAAAGACCAAAGTGTGGGTGCTTTGGTCCTTCTTAGAAGGAGAACAAAATACTCACAGGAGCAAATATGGAGTTAATGTATAGAGCAGAAACTAAAGGAAAGGCCATCCAGAGACTCTCCCATCTAAGGATTCATCCCATATACAGTTACCAAACTCAGGCACTATTGTGGATGCCAAGAAGTGCCTGCTAAAAGGAGCTTGATATGGCTGTCTCCTAAGAGGTCCTGCCAGAGCCTTACAAATACAGAGATGGATGCTTGCAGCCAACCATTGGACTGAATGTGGGGTCCCCATTAGGGGAGTTAGAGAAAGGACTAAAGGAGTTGAAGGGGATTGCAACCCCACAGGAGAACAACAGTATCAACCAACCAGTCCCCTAAGAGCTTACAGTAAGTAAGCCATCAACCAAGGAGTACAAATGGCTCCAGCTGCATATGTAGCAGAGGATGGCCTTGTCATGCATCAATGGGAGGAGAAGTCCTTGGTCCTATGAAGGTTTGATAGATGCCCCCGTGTAGAGCAACTGAGAACGGAGAGATGGGAGTGTGTGGGTGGAGAAACACCCTCATAGAAGCAGGGGGAGAGAGGATGGAATGGGGTTTTGGGGGGAGGGAGAGACTGGGAAAGAGGATAACATTTGAAATGTAAATGAAGAAAATATCCAATTGAAAAAGAGAGATTTCCAAAGCATTTAAAGATACTTTTTTCTTTTAAAGTAAAGATATATTTAAAGATTTTATTCGATGCTTAAGATACCAGTGTAGAAAAACTGTCATTATAAACATTCATTTTACGCTGTCTTTGAACGGCCTGTTTGAATCTGTAGTGCAAACAAAAAGCCACATCTATCTTGCAAAACACATCTGAATGGGGGTTGGGGGGGCGTGGATAAAGAAACTGTATGTATCTCACTGGAATGTTAATGATCTATAAGTTTAGTATACAATGGATCAAATTAAGGATCCTGCTCTCTTTCCTTTGGAGGTAGTTCGACGTAGTTTGAGGTCAGAATACAGCCATATTTCTCACACCAGAACATCCACCCTTGTTTCTGCTTCTGCCTTACACACTGCTTAGATGCTCAAGTATGGGTTTTTCTCTTTCTCAGCCATCAGGAACTCCTGGGTTTCCTTATCAAAGTCAGTAATTCGAAGTCTAGAAAGATAAAAAAAAAAGCTTTAATTAATTCGCTCTTCTTTTAAGATTTAATTTTTAAAAATTATTTATGTATGTGCATGTGCCTGTGTGAATCTCTGGGCACCAAATGTGTGCAGGTGCCTGTGGGAGTCAGAAGTCACCGGACCTGCTGGAATAGGGTGAGAGCAGTTGTGAGCTGCCCTGTCAGATGATGCTGGGAACCAAGACTGAGTCCTCTGCAAGAGCAGCAAATGCTTAACAGAGGAGCCATTTCTCCACACCTTCCCTTTTGCTCTCCAACATCTTAGTTTCCCTCCATAATTTTTTCCAAGGCCAAGTTCAGGTAACCCTGCTGTTGCCTCTAAATGGGGTTACACAGCCAGGCTATGATATGGTGTGCTGATACATGTATAACATTCAGACTTTTCTTTAAAAACTAATCTGGGGACTGGAGAGATGGCTCAGTGGTTAAGAGCAGTGGCTGTTCCCGCAGAGGACCCAGGTTCAATTCCCCACACTGCAGCTTACATCCATCAATAACTTCAGTTCCAGGGGACCTGATACCAACTTCTGGCCTCCAAGCCAGAATATACATGCAAGTAAAATACCCATACATAAAATTTTTAAAAATGAAATTAAAAAACCTAATTTGTTGGTCTGCCCATGCGTGTATGCATGCCTGTCAGAGGTCAATGTTGGGTGTCTTCAATTGTTTTCCACCTTACCTTTGAGAAACAGGGTCTCTCACTGAACCTGTCATTCATAGACTGGCTGGCCAGTGAGCTTCAGGGAGCCTATCTCCACCTTCCTCCCTGGCCCTAATGCTACAGACACAGTCAAGTTTACTAGGTGGATGGTGAAGATCTGACCTCAGGTCCTCATACTTCTGCTGCAAGCACTTTACTTGACTGATCCTCTTCGCAGCTTCTGCTCTGACCATCTCTGTGCTGTGAACTCTAAACCACAACTGAGGTTTATTTCAATTTGGTTTCAACATTCAGAATGGTGGTTCTTCCAGTGCTTCCTACAAGTACCAACTCCTTCGTAGGGTCTTGCATAGAAGACTTGGAAAAGATTTGATGTTTTTTTCAAGCTCCAACCAGTAACTGTTCTCATGTATGTACATCCCTTCCCCCTCCCCTGCACGTGCCCCCCATATTCATATTCTCTCTCTCTCTCCCTCTCTACCTCTGTCTCCCCATCTCTCTTTCTCTTCCTCCTCCCTCCCTCTCTCTCAAATCCTGGTTCCTGTCTATTTTCATTCTATGTGAATTACTTTTCTATTATTTTGATACAACACCATGACCAAGGCAGCTTACAGATGGAAAGGTGTATTTGCTAAAACCCCTATTGTTCCAGCGATATAAAAGTCTATCTCCATGATGGCAGAGAAGAGTGGCTACAGGAGCAGGAAGCTAAGTGCCCACATACTGAACTACAAGCATGAAGCAGAGAAAACTCACTGGGTATGGTATGAGGCTGTCTCAGTGACACACTTTCTCAAGCAAAGTCACACCTCCAAAACCTACTGAAGTTACAATATCAACTGCAGACCACATATTCAAACATCTGAGCCAATAAATAGGAGAAGACATTTTCAATCAAACAATCATGTTATGTGTATTTTTAAGTAGGTTTTTCCTGTAGGAATGAACCATGTACTAGGGCATATATTAATTGTATTATATGTCTTTCTGAGACTTTCCATAGTGGAGTAAGAGGACATTATAGAAACTTACTTGGTTTCATAATATCTATCACATTATCTGACACCTATATAGTTTTGAATTTCTCATGCCAAAGAAGAACTCTTACTTTGCAGATCAAATCAGAGGAATGGATACCTTGCCCCAGGGTACAGGTAAACAAGGCTGAATTGTAATCAGATGCAGATCTGGGTGACTCAGTAAATGACAGATAACTCACCTCTTTCTGCTTTGTTATGCATCCACTCCCACTTGGTACCCTGCCAACCTCCAGCCAACACCAAGTAAGAAAGAAATCTCGCAGGCACTCAACACTTGGAGGGGACAAGGCAATTGGTAAGAGTAAATCTTAAGGAAGTGAGCCTGTGTCTTCCTTCCAGGAGATAAGAGTTATAGACAATTGAACTCAACATCTCGTAGGCATATTCACCCTCTCACCCATGAGCCACACACAGATGAGGGTATCTATGAAAAGGGCTAGCACAAAAGTCTAAGTTTACTCAAAATAATTTTTTTGGTACACAGACCGAACAGTTTTTGAGTGTGAACTCTGTATGTGAACATTGCAATGCAAAAGGTTGGACAACTCTATAAGGTTTCACTTTCCTAGAAATGAGTAGCTTAAATAACTACCTAAAATGACCTTGATCTTGAGGGCCAGGGGAGATGGTTCTCCCAGTGAAGTGTTTGCTACATGAGGACCTGAGGCTACTTCCCAACACATGCAGAGACTGACAGATTCCTAGCACTTGATGGCTAACCAGCTTTACAGAATTTGTTACTCTTAGTTTCCAGTGAGAATTCCCATCTCAAAAACCACTGAGGTGGAAGGCATCTGATGACAAATGGCCATTAGAGGTTTTCCTCTGGTCTCTATGTTTGTGTACATTATGTAAACACTCATGTGCACCTGAATTCACATTTTCACAAACATAACCTTGATCTCATAAGAGTTTGAAGACAATAGGGGGAAAAACAAACAACAGAGATAAATGTTGAAGATTATAAAAATAATAGTATATAATGTATCTCATAAAATATCGTATGCTTATATAAAGTACTCTGAATCACATATTTATATGACGGTACCACAATATAAAACTTTATCGACAAGCAGACCACCCTAGCTCACTTAGTCTATCTTAAATGTTCTCAGAGCACTCACATTGGGCTCCAGGTGGCCAAAACCAAATCACCTAACATAAAGATGATATTATATTAAAATACTGAAATGTTAAAAATGTTATCTCATATAATTAATGACTACTGTGTTGGAAAAAAAGTGAATGATTGAACATGCCTTCATATTGTAGATCCAAACAATCTTTTTTTTTTTTTTTTGACAGAGCCAGCTGAGGCTTTATTTTAGAAAATACAACTGAATTGGGTTTGGATGGGAGGCAGAAGCCATTGGGATATCCCAGATAGGAAATTCCTCCTAAGGTTGGCCAGAGGATTAGGGCTGATCCTCGGACGGGTCTCTAGTTGCCTGCACTCTGCCATACAGCTGTCTCCCCATGAGCCCTGAGCAGCTGCAGGAGCTCAGGCTGGCAAGGACTTCAGTGGCCATTCACTTGGACACGACATCAGAAGACTCGGACACCAGCTTCCCATCTCGGGTTTCAATCTTCTTCACAACCACGGCCTTGGTGGTGCGGCTGAAAGTGTTGGATCCCCCGGCAGAACCGAAGCCGGGCTGGAAGGAGCTCATTCCGTAGCTGAAGCCAGGGCTAGTGAGTCCCCCATAGGATGAACTCAGTCCTCCTGAGTAGCCGCTGGTGGTTTTCGTATGAATGCTCATGTTCTGCATCCCAGACTCCAGCCTGCTCTCCTCCCCCTCCAGCAGCTTGCGGTAGGTGGTGATCTCGATGTCCAGGGCCAGCTTGACGTTCATAAGCTCCTGGTACTCGCACAGCTGCCTGGCCATGTCCTGCTTGGCCCGTTGCAGGGCAGCCTCCAGCTCAGCCAGCTTGGTCTGGGCATCCTTAATGGCCATCTCCCCACGCTGCTCAGCATCAGCGATGGCCGCCGGCCTTTGAGGGCTTCAATCTCCGCCTGCAGGCGGTTGATGTTGCGGTTCATCTCAAGAGATCTCTGTCTTTGTGCGGTGCAGTTCATCCCCGTGCTTCCCAGCCAGGGTCTGCAATTCCTCGAACTTAATCTGGTACATGGTTTCAGCCTCAGCCCGGCTGCGATTGGCAATGTCCTCATACTGGGCACGAACTTCAGCGATGATGCCATCCATGTCCAGGGAGCGGCTGTTGTCCATAGACAGCACCACAGACGTGTCTGAGATCTGAGACTGCAACTCACGGATCTCCTCTTCAAGGATCTGCCGGAGGAAATTGATCTCGTCGGTCAGTCCTTCCAGGCGGGACTCTAGTTCCACCTTGTTCATGTATGCTTCGTCCACATCCTTCTTGATGAGGACAAATTCATTCTCCATCTCTGTACGCTTGTTGATCTCATCCTCATACTTATTCTTGAAGTCCTCCACCAGGCCCTGCATGTTGCCAAGCTCAGCCTCCAGCTTCAGCTTCTCCTGGCCCAGGGCTTCCAGCTGCCGGCGGAGGTTGTTGATGTAGCTCTCAAACATGTTGTCCATGTTGCTCCTCGACGTCTTCTGCTGCTGCAACAGGCTCCATTTGGTCTCCAGCATCTTGTTCTGCTGCTCCAGGAAGCGCACCTTGTCAATGAAGGAGGCGAACTTGTTGTTCAGGGATTTAATCTGCTCCTTCTCCTGAGTGCGCACAGCCTGGATGTTGGGGTCCACCTCCAGCTTCAAGAGGCTCAACAGGCTCTGGTTCACCGTGACGGCTGTGATGCCCCCAACACCAGCCCCGCCAAAGCCGCCCAGACCCACGCCGGTGTCCAGGCTTCCCCGGAAGCTGCTGCTGCTGCTGCCCACCCGGGAAAAGCTGGAAGAGCTGATGCGGGCACCGGGTCCACTCGTGAACGAGCGGCTGCTGAAGGCCCGGGGACCGGAGGTGGACATCTTGTAGGATTTCTGAGTCACCCTGATGGACATGGTGAAGTCTGGAGCGAAGGCAGTGAGCTGAGTGGCTAGACACTAGAGGGCAGGGCCTAACCCAACGTCTGCAACCTCCAGACGGGACTCAGGTGAGGGCCAGATCCAAACAATCTTAAGCCAGGACAGTCTGCATAAGTAAAGTTGTATTTACAACCATATTTATGTATTCTCCTTACAATAGTACCAAGTATCACCAGTACTTGGGCACTGACCAGTCAGCGGGCAAGGAAGGGCTTTATACTTAATCTAATACTCCTGTAACAGCATCACCATGAGAGAGAGCATAACTTGAATTCATTTCTAACTTGAATTTTAAAAATATTTTATGGTGTCCCTTCCCCAAACACCAATCACCTAACGTAGCCCCTCAGTGAGAGGTGGGGTTTCATGATAAGATATGCTTACTGGTATAGCATTGGCAGGATTATTATTGGTGTGATCATCTTATTATTGAATTACTAGCATTTTGGGTGTGTGTGTATAAGTAGGCAGAGGCCAGAGGCCAACCTCAGGTATTGCCAGGGCACTCTGGTGGAGTCAGCTTGTGAGGCAGAAATGCCAAAAAGCTGCTCATGAGAAATGAATTTCTAGGACTCTCCTCCTGGATGTCTGGCGAAAGTCAGCTCTCCAGTTTGGGTCAGTTTGACAGGCGAAAAGCCTGGAAGCTGTTTCATGAGGATAAGAGTTCCATGGAAATTTCTCTCCTGGAGTTATGGCATTTTTTCCCTTACCCATATTAATCAAATTTCCATCACGTTAGTCTAATGTATAGATTCACGTGCACTCTATTAAGCATTACCTTATAGTAAATGCCTTTTAAGATTGTATTCTAACATAGCTAAAGCCTTTTCCCAGTGTTCTTAGATTCCAGATAGCAGCAAGGAGCTTAACCCATTCAGTAACTAATTAAGCACTAGCCATTAATTCAGTTGTCTGCAGAAAGAGTCTAAAATTCTCACTGAGATAGAAATTTGTATTACAGAGTATATTCCATGCCAAGAGCAATTAGTATACTATACTAAAAATGGATAGTCTCCAGATATAGATAAGAATTAACGAGGCCTAGAGAATTTTGGGGTCAGTGACACTACATTATTCTTGAGGCGTGTCAAGAGTTAACTACCCTGGGGCTATTAACTCTAAGTGTAAAACTCTTGCCTGGCAGAAAGTGCTAATCTCTAATGTAAACATTTACCTGGTCCCTACAAATTCCCTTTGTAGTCACTCCCCTTGCATCTGTGCTAATCTCTAGTGTTAAACATTTATCTGGTTCCTTTTGAAGTCACTCCTTTTGCACCTGGAAAAATTCAATGTGCCTTATTCTGTTATGATTTGCAATTTATTTTGTATTATAAAAGTCTGAGGCTCGACTGGAAAATTACATTCAGATTAAACACCTCTCTTGTGTGTTTGGCTGTTTGTCACTACATCCTAATCTTGCCCATCTACTCTAGAGACTCTTTCCTACGCAGGCACAGGGGCCCAGAGGGTCTGTGGCAAGGTATCATCCTTGATTTTTGAGATAGAGTTCCTCTCATTTGGTCTGAAATTCACCAGTTTGACTAGACTGGCTGGCCAGGGAGATAAGGATTCTCCTTGTCTCTTTCTCTCCATTACTGAGATTATAAATACAAACTCTATGCCTGGCTTTTTCCATGTAGTTTCTGAGGATCAAACTCTGGTCCCTTATACTAGTGTGGCAAGGACTCTATGGCCTGAGCCATGCCCCCAGCTCTGATTTCTATCTAAAATTATCATATTACTAGCAGTGCATTCCAGATCTCAGTTTATTCCTTCTTATTCCTAAGGATTCTTCCCACCAAAGAGAACAGAGGACAGCTCACCCACGTAAATTCACGGTACACTGTTGCTGTTTCATAGCCTCAAACAGTGCAACCAATCCACTGTGGTCCAAGGCGTTCTCCTGCAGGTTGATTCCCAACAGGGTCTTACAGTGGGTAAAAGAAGAAGCAAGGTCCTCACAGCAGGCACCAGTTAGTGCGCAGGCTTCCAATCTGCAACAAAAAAGAATAGTTCTGTATCAGGGTGAGAAGGCATGTGGGTGGGTGGGTGGTGACTCAGTCTAGATATAGAGTATGCTCACTCCATAGCCTCTGAGGACAGGCTCTTAAAATCCCAGGGTTCCTGATACCAAATTTTCCCTTTATGAGATCACAATTGCTCATTCTCAGTATCCATGTCTATGGTGAACTAATAGTTCCACTAATGGCCTGCTGTCCCAGCCCTTGAAGCTGAGATAAAATTGGACCTCACACTGTGTACTACAGTGAAACAGGGGACAACGGTTGCTGAGCTCTGAGCCTACGACTCAAACACCTTGATACTTTTTTGACTCTTGAGATACATTCTGCTACGGACTAAACTATATGCTGCCAAAATTCCTATGTTGAAGTCCTAATTTCCAGTATCCTATGAGTATGGATTTTCAGGCAGTTTTTACAGAGGGAATTAAATTAAAATGAGGACAATAGAGTTGGATCTAATCTTGTATAGCTGTGAAGACTCAAGAAGAAGACAACCATTTTCAAGTTAATGAAAAAATGCCTGGAACATAGTCCTTGTTTGGTGCTCTTAAGGATCCATCCCAGTTGATGTGTAATCTCACTTCTAACCTCTGCAACTGTGCTTATCAATAAATCCCTACTGTATGAGCCAGTCAGTCTATTTTTGTCATGGCAGTCAAAGCAATTGCCATATCAGTCCACACAAATAAGTCAATGAGATGTGGTCTGGTCACTCCTATCGTCTCCAGTGGATATCCATTCCTACACCTATCCAATCATCCATCCAGTATCCATATATGTTCCTTTCCAAGTAATAGCTATATATCTATGCAGGTTTGCATCAGAAAAGACAAGCATATATCTATACTTACAACCATCAATCACTCACCCACCAATGCATCGATCTATCCAAACATCTATGGGCTCACCCAACTAAATATGCATCCATCTGTGTAATAAACATCTATTCATTGCATGCAACCATCAATCACCCTCCCACCACGCATTCATTTCATCAACTTGGCATCTCCCCATCTATACATCTATCCACGCACCATCTCCTTTTCCTGCCTCCATTCCCCACAGTTAGGCTGGCCCATATTACGGTCCCCTAGATGATCAATTCTCTAAGTATGCCCAATAAAGATAAATCATACCTGGCTAGATTAGCAATCAGTCAGCAGTAAAAGCTGACTGCTTTCAGGCTTGAAGGTTTGGAGTAGGTTACTAATAAAACTACTGCTAACTGCTATGTTACCTAGATTGCCTATGGAGTTTTAAAATTTTTATTTATTTTTATTTTATGTGCACTGGTATTTTGCCTGTATCAATGTCTGTATGGGTGTGTCAGGTCCCCTGAAACTGGAGTCATAGACAGTTCTGAGGTGCTATGTGGGTGCTGGGAATTGAACTTGGGTCCCCTAGAAGAGCAGTCAGTGCTTTTAACTGCTGAACCATCACAACAGCCCACCTATGGAATTCTTTTTTTTTAAGATTTATTTATTATGTATACAGCATTCTGCCTGCATGTATGCCTGCAGGCCAGAAGAGGGCAACAGATTTCATTACAGATGGTTGTGAGCCACCATGTGTTCACTAGGGATTGAACTCAGGATCTCTGGAAGCTCAGACAGTGCTCTTAACTTCTGAGCCATCTCTCCAGCCTCCCTATGGCCTTTTAATTTACTTTTCTAAACATTAATTGCCCACTTTTTACCACCCTCAAAGACACAGCTATGACCATGGTGACACCCACCCAATATTTTCTAAGTGGCAGTTGGGATGTTTTATAGCATCACACAGGAGCTTCACACCAGCATCTTCTATTTTATTGTTTGAAATCTGTAGGTTCCTCAGGTTCTGGTTGTTTCTCAAGACTTCAGCCAGGTCCTGGCAACCACTAGTGGTGATGAGACAATATCTTACACTGTAAGAGAAAAATCACAATACTGTGGTTATTCCCTGATCTGAAAAGTACGCATTTCACAAGGCCCAGCGATGTCTACAATTGCAGACAGCACTCAGAGATTCAGAAAACATCATGTTCTTGGGCTGGAGAGATGATTCAGCGGTTAAGAGCACTTGCTACTCTTCCAGAGGTCCTGAGTTCTATTCCCAGCAACCATATGGTGCTCACAACCATCTGTAATGGGATCAGATGCCCTCTCTTCTGATGTATCTGAAGACATCAGCAGTGTACTCACATACATGAAATAAATAAATAAATTTAAAAAGAAAAGACAAGACAAGACCATGTTCTCAATAGTCCATCGACAACAACAGTGGAATAGATCAGGCACACTAGGGTAACTAACAATGGTGTAGAAGATGAATTGCAATACATTGTAATGAAAGTTAAAACATGGGCTGGAGAGACGGCTCTGAGGTTAAGAGCACACCTCTCTTGCAGAACACACAGGTTTGTTTGCCTGAACCCATGTCAGGCAGCTCACACCCACCTGGAACTCCAGTTGCAGGGAATCCAATTCTCTCTTGCAGCCTCCTCAGGCACTTGCACACACAAACACTCAGAAACACACACACACATTAGATGAAGCAAAACAATCTTTTTAAAGATTAAAACAACACTATGTTAAGTAATGTCTTTGAGCATGAGTAACTTTGAGCATAGGTAACTCATATGAAAATGGAGTGGGGCACTATGGGTAATGGAAACCATGGATAACACAGGGGTAGTTACTAGTTACAGGGGTGGCTACTGTACAGCTTTCAAGGCTTATCCTTTACATCAAGGGAAGAAAGAAGGCATGGTGTCACAGACTCAGCTATCCTCACGGATGGTGGCTGACTGGGGATCCTTGTTGAACCAGCTCTCTTCCTGAACTATCTTGGATCTCTTGCATTATATGAAAACCAGTGGATGGGCGTGTTTCTGAGGAGCCCATTCTGTTTCCGATTTCTCAAATTCTGGTGTGAATCTGACACTACTTTAAAATAATAATAATAATTGTGCCTACCACATGAAAGTCGTTTCCTACAAAGGCCAGAAGGGGTGATCAGGTTTCCCAGAACTGGAGCTACAGAAGGGTCTTAGTTTGGGTTTCATTGCTGTGAAGAGATGTGACCCAGGCAACTCTTAAAGTAAAGGAAAACACGTAACTAAGGCTGGCTTACAGTTTCAGAGGTTCAGTCCATTATCATCATGGCAGGAAGCATGGCAGCCTGGGTACTGGGAGAGCCGAGAGTTCTACATCTTGATATTAAAGAGAGCTAACCACTTTACTTATATAAATTTAAAACTTTGTAAGGAATCATTTTAATTATAGGAGTCTGTTATCTTTCTGTTTTTCCATGAAAATCGTTACTAAAAACTGCTGTCTGCTGTACTAAGAAACCACAAGAGCTGTTCCCAGCTACCCACAAAGAACAGGATGTATAAACCTATAAGGAAATATGCTTTTGCTTCGTGTTTAGTATCTGCTTTAAGGAAATTGGAGTTGAGACTATTGATCCGGGATTCATAGAATTTACATAAATTTAAGAATTTTTGAAGAGGTAAAGATTCCATATCCCAATCCATCCTAGAGGACCCGCTGCACTCAAGAGCAGTTGGTAAGAACACCCCTCCCACACTACCCTGAGTCCTGGAGCTGCTGCTGGGAGCCTGGTGAACTTGGGACACATTACCTATCAAAATCCCGCCCTCCTGAATACCACTCCCCCTCCTTCTATCCCTCCCACCCCTTCTACCTGGCCCTTGCTGCTGGGGCAGACTCCTAGTTGGTCTGCTCCCTTGAAGACTCCATATCCCAATATATCCTAGAGGATTCTCTGAAACAGAGAGGTTGAGGACCTTCTGAACCCAGAGCAGTTGAGAACCGGCTATGCTCAGCACAGTTGGACAACAGCTTGACTGCTCCACAGAAGATCCAATAGTCTGAAGGCCTCCCAGGAGATCAACTGCAGCCAGGGCAACAGATCAGCAGCTTCTCTGGACCTGGAAGGCCCCACAGGTGGTCTGATACAGCCAGGGCCACAAGCATACCAGGAAACCTGAAGCAACCCAGGGACAAAAGAGGCAGATTCCATACAGTCACCCAGATCAACAAACACCAGGGGAATGGAAAGCACAAGACCATAGGCAACAGAAGCCAAAACACGTGGGCATCACCAGAACCCAGCTCTCCCAACACAGCAAGCCCTGAATACAACAACACACCTGAAAACCAAGAATCTGTTCTAAAATCCTATCTCATGGAGATAATAGGGTCCTTTAAGGAGGATATCAATAATTCACTGAAAGAAACACACACACACACACACACACACACACAGAGGCAAACAGTTGAAGGAATTGAATAAAGCAATCAAAGACCTAAAAGTGGAAGTAGAAACTATAAAGGACACACAGATGGAGGCAAACCTAGAAATGGAAAACCTAGGAAAGAGGACAGGAATTACAGATGTATTACCAACAGAATACAAGAGATAGGAGAGCGAATCTCAGGTGTAGAAGATACAGTAGAAGAGAATGAAAGAACTGTCAAAGAATATTCAAAACATAAAAAACTCCTAACACAAAGCATCCAGGAAATTCAGAACACAATGAAAATACCAAATGTAAAAATAATCAGATTAGAGAAGAATGAAGATTCCTAGCTCAAATGACCTGAAAATGTCTTCAAAAAATCATAGAAGAAAACTTCCCCAACCTAAAGAAAGAGATGGACATAAAGGTACAAAAAGCCTATAGAACATCAAATAAATAAGACCAGAAAAGAAAATCTTGTCACATAATTATCAAATCACTAAATGCACAGAGTAAAGAAAGAATATTAAAAGCTGCAAGGGGAAAAGTCCAAGTAACATAAAAGGTAAACCTATCAGAATTATACCAGACTTCTAAACAGAGACTATGAAAGCCAGAGGGGCCAGGTCAGAGGTCATGCAGATTCTAAGAGAGCACAAATGCTAGCCCAGGCTACTATACCCAGCAAAACTCTTAATCAACATAAATAGAGAAAACAAAATATTCCAGGACAAAACCAAATTCAAACCGTATCTATCTACCAACCAAGCCTTACAGAGAGGAAAACTCCAACACAGGAATATACCTGCACCAAAGAAAGGACAAGATATTAAGCATCTCACAAAAAAGTCATAAGCAGAGAGGCATAAGCACATAAAACCACCTACAAAAACAAACTTATCAGGAACCAACAGTCATCTCCCTTTAATATCTCCTGATAGTAATGGGTTCAACTCACCTATAAAAAGACATAAGCTAACAGACTGGATATGCAAACAAGGTTCGGCATTTTGCTGCATACAAGAAACACACCTGAACAACAAAGACAGGCACTATCTCAGAATAAAAGGATGAAAAAAGATATTCCAAGCAAATGGTCCAAGGAAACTCACAAGAGTTTCCATCCCAATATCCAATAAAATGGACTTTCAAATTATCAAGCATGATGAAGAAGGATACTTCATATTCACCAAGGGGAAAATCCACCAAGAGAAAGTCTCAATTCTGAACATCTATGCTCCAAATGCAAGAGCACCCAAATTCATAAAATAAACTTTACTAAAACTCAAAACTCACATTGAACCCCACACAATAATAGTGAGAGATTTCAACACCCCACTCTCAGCAATGGACAGGTCATTGAAACAGAAACTAAACAGAGACACAGTGAAAATAAGAGAGGTTATGAACCAAATGGATTTAACAGATATCTACAGAGTATTTCACTCTAAAAGAAAAGAATACACCTTCTCAGCATCTCATGGTACCTTCTCCAAAATCGACTGTATAATTGGTCACAAAAGAACCCTCAACAGATAAAAGAATACTGAAATAATACCATGCATCCTATCAGATCACCATGTCCTAAGGCTTGTCTTCAGTAACAGTAAAAACTACAGAAATACCACATACACGGGCAAACTGAACAACTCTTTACTCAGTGATAACTTGGTCAGGGAGGAAATAAAGAACGAAATTAAAGACTTCCTGGAATTTAATGAAAATGTTGACACATCATACCCAAACCTATGGAACACAATGAAAGCAGTGCTAAGAGGAAAGTTCATAGCACTAAGTACCCTGGTAAAGAAACTGGAAAGAACTTACACTAACAAGTTAACAGCACACCTGAGAGTCCTAGAATGAAAAGAAGCAAACTCACACAAGAGGCATAGAAGGAGGAAAATAGTCAAATTCGTGCCGGAAATTAACCAAATAGAAACAAAGAAAACAATACAAAGAATCAGCAAAGCCAAAAGCTGGTTCTTTCAACAAATCAACAAGATAGATAAACCCCTAGCCAAACTAACTAAAGGGCCAGGAGGGAGTATCCAAATAAATAAAATCAGAAATGAAAAGGGAGCCCTAACAACAGAAACAGAAAATTCAAAAAATCATCAGATCCTACTATAAAAGCCTATACTCAACAAAACTGGAAAATCAACAAAACTGGAAAATCTAGATGAAATGGATGGTTTTCTAGACAGATGCCACATACCAAAGTTAAATTAAGAGCAGGTAAACTATCTAAACATGTCCATATCACCCAAGGAAACATAAGTCACTAAAAACCTCACAACCAAAAAAAAAACCCAGGGCCAGATGGATTTAGTGCAGAATTCTACTAGACCTTCAAAGAAGACCTGATACCATTTTTCCTCAAACTATTCCATAAAATACAAACAGAAGGAATTATACATAACTCATTTTATGAAGCCACAATTACTCTGATACCTAAACTACACAAGGACCCAACCAAAAAAAGAGAACTTCAGAACATTCTCACTTATGAACATTGATGCTAAAATACTCAATAAAATTCTTGCAAACAAAATCCAAGAACATATCAAAACCATCATTCACCATGATCAAGTAGGCTTCATCCAGGGATGCAAGGCAGGTTTAATATACAAAAATCCATTAATGTAATTCACTATATAAACAAACTCAAAGGAAAAAAAAAAACATGATCATTTCATTAGATACTGAGAAAGCATTCGACAAAATACAACACCCCTTCATGTTAAAAGTATTGGAGAGATCAGGAATTCAAGGCCCATGCCTAAACATAATAAAAGAAATTTATGGCAAACCAACAGCCAATATCAAATTAAATAGAGACATACTTGAAACAATCCCACTGAAATCAGCGACAAGACAAGGCTGCCCACTCTCCCCATATCTAGTCAATATGGTTCTCAAAGTGTTAGCTAGAACAATAAGACAACAAAAAGAGATCAAGGGGATAAAAACTGATAAAGAAGAAATAAAGGTATCACTATTTGCAGATGATATGATAGTATACATAAGCTACCCCAGAAATTCTATCAGAGAACTTCTCCAGCTGATAAACAACTTCAGCAAAGTGGCCAGACATAAAATTAACTCGAATAAATCTGTAGCCTTCCTTTATACAAAGGATAAACAGGCTGAGAAAGAAATTAGGGAAACAATTCCCTTCACAATGGCCACAAATAGTACAAAGTATCTTGGGGTAACTCTAACCAAACAAGTGAAAGACCTATATGACAATAACTTCAAGTCTCTCAGGAAAGAAATCAAAGAAGATCTCAGAAAATGGAGAGACCTCCCATGCTCATGGATTGGCAGAATTAACATAGTAAAAATGGCTATCCTACCAAAGGCAATCTATAGATTCAATGTAATCCCAATCAAGATCCCAACACAATTCTTCAAAGACATGGAAAGAACAATTCTCAAATTCATCTGGAAAGGCAAAACAAAAAACAAAAAACAAAAAGCAAAAACCAGAATAGTGAAAACAATTCTTAACAATAAACGAACAGCTGGGATAATCACCATCCCTGACCTCAAGCTTACTACAGAGCAATGGTGATAAAAACTGCACGGTGTTGGTACAGAGACAGACATGTTGATCAATGAAATAGAACTGAAGACCCAGAAATAAAACCACACAGTTACCGTCACTTGATCTTTGACAAAGACGCCAAAAATATACAATGGAAAAAAAGGAAGCATCTTCAATAAATGGTGCTGGTCTAACTGGCTGTCTGTATGTAAAAGAATGAAAATAAGCCCATATTATTCACCTTGTACAAATCTCAAGTCCACATGGATCAAGGACCTCAACATAAAGCCAGATACAGTGAATCTAATAGAAGAGAAAGTGGGAAAGAGCCTTGAACCCATTGGCACAGGGGGAAATTTAATAAACAGAACTCCAATGGCTCATGCTCCAAGATCAAGAATTGATACATGGGACCTCATGAAACTGGAAAGCTTCTGTAAAGCAAAGGACATAGTCAATAAGGCAAATCAGTAACGTACTGATTGGGAAAAAATCTTCACTAACCCCACATCTGATAGAGGGCTAATATCCAATATATATAAAGAACTTAAGAAGCTAATCACCAAAAAAACCAAACAACCCAATAAAAAAAATGGGTATAAAACTAAACTGAGAATTCACAACTGAGGAATCTCAAATGGCTGAGAAACACCTAAAGAAATGCTCAAAGTCCTTAGTGATCAGAGAAATACAAATCAAAAGGACCCTGAGATTCCACCTTACACCAATCAGAATGGCTAAGATCAAAACCTCAGGTGACAACACATGTTGGAGAGGATGTGGAGAAAGAAAAACACTCCTCCATTTCTGGTGGGATTGCAAACTAGTACAACCACTCTGGAAATCAATCTGGAGGTTCCTCAGAAAATTGGAAAAAGATCTACCTAAAGACTCTGCTATACCACTCTTGGGCATGTACCCAAAAGATGCCCCACCATACCACAGGGGCATGTGTTCCACTGTGTTCATAGCTGCCTTATTTGTGATAGCCAGAAGCTGGAAACAACCTATATGTCCCATGACAGAAAAATTGATTCAGAAAATATGGTTAATTTACACAATGGAATACTACTGAGCTATTAAGAATGAGGACATCCTGACTTTTGCAGGCAAATGGATGGAACTAGAAAATATCATCCTGAGTGAGGTAACTCAGACCCAAAAGGACATGCATGGCATGTACTCACTAATAAGTGATAAGTGGATATTAGCAAACACACACACACACACACACACACACACACACACACACACACACACACAATACATAAGATACAGTCCAGAGAATTCAAAAGGCTCAACAAGCTCAAATGCCTAAGTGAGGACACCTCAGTCCCACTTGGGAGAGAGAAAAAAGCAATCACAAGTGTGAAGGGAGGGAGGGACCTGGGATGGAAAGTGGACAGGGTTGGGGGAATGTGGGGGGAGAGGGGAACCTGATCTGGTATTGGGTGAGGGAAAAGGACTGAAGCTCTGAGGGCCAGCAGAAAGAATAGAAACAGGCAACCTCAGGAAATAGGAGGTTGGGAGGACTCCCCAGAATGCACCAGAGATCTGGGAGGTGACAGATTCCCAGAACTCATATGGAGGGACCTTTGATGAAATGCCTGACAGTAGGGAGAGGGAACTTATAGAACCCACCTCCAGCAGGAAGACAGAACTTTAAGTGAGGGATGGGGCTGCCATCCCACAGTCACAACTTGGACCCATAACTGTTTCTGTCTGAAAGAATTACAGGGATGGAAATGGAGAGGAGCCTGAGGAAAAGAAGGTCCAGTGACAGGCCCAAAGTGGGATCCAGCTCAAGGGGAGGTCCCAGGCCTGACACTATTGCTCAGGCTATAGAGAGCTCACAAAAAAGGATCAATCATGACTGCCGTCAGAAAGACCCAACAAACAGCTGAGAGAGTCAGGTGCAGATATTTGCACTCAACCAATGGACAGAAGCAGCTGACCCCTGTTGTTGAATTAGGGAGGCTGAAAGAAGCTGAGGAGAAGGGTGATTCTGTAGGAGAAACAGCAGTCTTAAGTAATCTGGACCAATGAGATCTTTCAAACACTGGACCACCAAACAGGCAGCATACACCAGCTGATATGAGGCCCCCAACACACATACAGTAGAGGACTTCCAGGTCTGTGTTCATTCAGAGATGCATCTAACCCTCAAGAGACAGGAGGCCCCAGGGAGTTTAGAGGTCAGATGGGGTGGGGGTGGGGACATCCACATGGAGGTGGGGTGGGGACGAGGTGTGGGATGTGGAGCAGTCGGAGGGTGGATGGGGAGGAGCAGGGAATGGAATATGGAGTATAAAAATGCATTACAAATAAAATTAAATATTTTTAAAAAATAATTTTTGAAGATTACTAACAATGATCAAAGCCTTGATGATGTAGCTTTAGTAAATAAAAGGCTGGGTTCAGGTTATATGGCCAGAAAGGAGAAGAAAGAATGATGAGAATCTTCAGGGAACAGAGAGAGCACCTGAACTGACAGCTTGCATCTACTACTGACCCTGAGTCATTAATGAATCCATGCTGTTCCCATTCCTGCCTTTCTCAGAACCCTCCTTAGGCTAGAGCTGGACCTCAGCAGGGTTTTTGTAATTACCATATACTTTTTACTTTTGTTTTGGGTTTTTTTGTTTTGTTTTGTTTTGGTTTGGTTTGGTTTGGTTTGGTTGGTTGTTTTTGTTTTTGTTTTTTTGAGGTAGGATCTCATTCTCACCCAGTTTGGAAAGAAAGAAAGAAAGAAAGAAAGAAGCCCATAAAGTATCTATGTTGACAAATGAGTATGCCTGAGTATGGGGCATGCCCTGGAGTGTGGACAATATACTCAGTGTCATTTCATTGGAGAAAACAGATTTTTTTCCCTCTCCCAACAGATTTTTAAACACAAATTCAGTATTTTTAGAGACCTCAAGTGGTTTATACTTTTAAACTACCTTTTCTTTTTTCTTTTTAGTGCTGGGGAATCTTAGATACTTTTAATGTTTTCAAATATATATCTTATATGATACCTTAGTAGGCTTTACAAAGTCATTATAAGAGGAAAAAGCACACTATACAAGCAATTTCATTTTCTTCCTTACCTCTTTCTACAGAAGACAAAAATGTTGTGACTCTGAGATTTCACAACAGATTAGGTAACAGTGTTCTACCAAGTCCCACACATCTGGATTTCTCACCAAAAGCCATTTGATCATGGAATACTAATCCACTTGTAATGATCAAAACAACTACCACGCTAAATCACTCAAATACCGCTTGCTTTTATAATTTGAAATCAAGAGTTCTGTTGTTTATCTTCTCATTATTGTTACCCTGCTGTTTATTTTTCCATGGTAGAATTTTCATGCACAATAACTAATTCACACATTTCTGGGCTCCCTCTTCCTCTTCCTCTTTCTTTGGACACAGAATGTCTCCTACAAGTCCCTGTGTTTAAACACTTAGTTCCCAGATGGGGGCACTGTTTTGGGAAGTTGTAGAACCTCTGGAACATTGGGATCTAACAGGTAGATGTGGGCCACTTGGTATGGGCTGAAGGATTATATTCTAGACCCTGATTTTGGTTCCACACTCTGCTTCCTGATGCACAATGAGAAGAATTTTTATACTCACCGCTGCCACTATGAGGCCTCTCCATCATGCTTTTTTCCCAACAGGAGAGATGAGACCGTTCCATACCATGACCTCCAATGTCCCTGCCTCCCTTAAGTTGCTTCTGTCAGATATTTCATCACAGTCATAGTGATGAGAAATTCACTAATACACCCTTCTCTCTAGGATCTGAGCTCTCTTTTCCATCTGTTGATATCCGTTTATCTTCTAGCACCCATCCAAACTTCTTAACCATCCCTTTGGCTCCAGTCATAATTCCTCTTTCTCTCAGTCCCCATTCTGAGAGGCTTCCCACCACACACCAAAACCATGACACAGAGGCCAAGGCACAGATCTATCTGTCCTAAGGGTCTTCAGATGCCTGCGGTGAGTGACTCTACCCTGCATACTCTCAGGCATATACATTAAAGATTCCTAAACAGGGCCTCCAAGGCCAAGCTCAAAGAAACCTACCTCAGTGATATGAGGACACTGTCTGGGAGAGTGAGAGCCCCACAGAGAACCTTCAGCCCTTCGTCCTTTAGGTCATTGAAGCTGATATCTAGGTGGGTCAAGGTTTTGTTCCGCCTAAGAACTTCTGAAAGGTAGTGCCAACATTCCTCACTGAGGGAACATTTGGCTAACCTGTCACAGGGATAGAAAGGCATGTAAGAGGGGAAAGAGAACAGTTCCACAATTTTAGAGTATCAGTGACAAAATATTCAAGCATAATGAGGAACCCCTGGCTTAGTGAAACATATTTCCCTTCATCTGATTTCACATTATATCTAGCATTGAAACTGAGTAAATTCATTGACAGTGCTAATGTTCTGAAGAACTTACCTGAATCTAATCTAAATCCTTTATATTAGCAATGATAGTTACATGATTATTGTCATATAGAAAACCATAGCAATGTTGTCTTGTATAATAAACAGTATGAAAATATATTTTAAAATAAAGTCTATGTGGTTTAGTTTCATTTCTGTTGTTGTGATAAAAATATCCTTATAAAAATAAATTTGGGGGAGAGAGGTTCCAATTTAGCTCACTATTACAGATTACACTCTTTCATTGTGTAAAGTCAAGGGGGCAGAAACTTCAAACAGCTGGCCAGGTCCCATCTAGAGTCAAAGGTAGAGAGAATTCATAGGTGCATGGCTATATTTTCCATTCTTCAATAATCCAGGACCCAAACCCAGGGTAATGGTGCTGTCCACTGTGGGCTGGGTGTTCACAGACTAATTAGCATAATCAAGACAATTCCTTAGAGACATTCTCATGGGCCCACCTAGACAATAAAGGATAGGGAGTATCTTTTATTGATACTCACTTCTCAGGTGAATATCATTGTTTTAGGGTGACAGCTAACACTATCCATCATAATATGAAATTTATAGGAATACATGACATGAAAAATCACACCATCATTGGTCCTACCCAAAACGCCAAACCTCTTTCCTGAGTTCTAAAGCCCTTAATTTTCTTCCTTATTAGCCTACTCATTTATTCCACCCACAATTACAAGAGAGGTTCATTCAGTATGAGATGAAGTTTAGGGGTTCATGGGCATTATACTTTGTGACTGTCCCATTCTGCATGCCAAAACCAAGTTACTGACACAAGTCTGTGTGTCTGCTACAGGCACTTTAATCTAGTCAAACAGCTTTTGAAATTTAGTACAAGAAACCCTTGATATCTATGGGTAGCAGGGGTGAGTGTGGATGTGGGGTCAGGGTCACTATGGGTGTAAAACTCTGCAGGTACTCAAGAGCTGTATGTACAGTGGGTCACCATGTGTCCAGCTTGTCGTTACTCTCCCATATACTAGTTCCAACCTCCTCCAGTCTTCTTATAATATACAATACAATTTAAACACCAACTAACTGTTAACAAAAAAATAATCTACAAATGTTAAGTTTAGAACCAACTGAAAATTTTAAATGATTACAATTGTGTATATGTGAATATGTTGTTTGCAGGAACATCATATACACATACGATGTGTGTGAAGGTCAGAGAGCAGCTTTGTGGAGTTGGTTCTTTCCTTCTACCTTTACATGGGCTGTTTTGAAGTCTGACCTTGACCTTGAAATCCTCCTGTCTCAGCCTCCTGCAGGGTTAGAACTCAGATGTGCCTGAGTATGTCTTAAAGATTTTATTTTTAATTATGTGTATGTGTGTTGTGCTATATGTGGTCTGTCCGTCTGTCCATGTGAGAGAGGGTGACTGTGAAGGCCAGAAGAGGATGTTTGATTTCTTAGACCTAGAGTGGATGAAAGCTGCCTAAAGCAGGTGCTAGGAAACAAACGGGCCCTCTGGAAGAGCAATGTGTGTGTTCTTAACCACTGAGCCATCTCTCCAGCCCACTGTGTTTGTTTATGTTTCTTAGGTTTATGCTTTGAAACTTCTGCTATGGGACTGCATTAATGGGAAGATATTACATCTAATTAATTTGTCTGTGTGGTATTTGAGAGAATGCTGTGGTCCCTGGACAGGATTCCTGTAGATGGCCTTCCTCCAGTCAGCAGGTCAACACAGAAACTGTGACAACTCAAGGAAAGAAAGAATGCAAAACTGCCCAAGCACCCTTTAGCTACATTCTAAGCCCAAGGACTGGGTAACTGTCCTAGCCCATTATGGATGCAAACAATACCCTCATATCACCCCAGTAAAGAGACACAGGCACCCCTTTACCACAGGAAACACTCTGTCCTTTGCTGTTTTGGAATAAATAGTCCAGTCAGCTGAGATTAGGTTCTAGTCTTTTTTCTACCTCCTATCTCTCTATGTTGCCTTGGAGATCTAACAGTGTGCATGTTGCACGTGTGTTCCTGTGTATGCAGGCTGAGGCTGATGCTGGTATCTTCCCTAGTTGCTCTCTGCCTTGTTCTGAGCCTGGGATTCACCAATATGGCTGATCCTTGAGCTCTAAGACCCACCTATCTTCATTCCTCAGCTCTGTGGTTGCAGACATCATTTACTGCTGATATCAGCACAGAAAGTACTCCCACCCCCGGAGCCATTTCCCCAGACACACAACAGGCAGATTTTAGTAAGCAGACCTCCCAAGGCCACTTACACCAAGTTCTTCAGAACACAGTCTGGGTGGCACAAAGCCTTGGACAGAGAGGATATCCCTTTGTCCAAGTTGTTAGATGACAAATTAAGATGCTTCAACATCTTGCTGCTGATCAGGACGGAGACAAAGACCTTGCAGTCATCAGGTGAAAGGTTACAGTCTGCTACCCTGCAGGCAAAAGATAACGTCATACTGCTATATTTTCATGCAATTTTTCCTTGCTATTCCCATGAAGGTTTGAGACATCTCAGAATTTTTTTATTAGGTCTTTTCCTCATTTACATTTCCAATGCTATCCCAAAAGTCCCCCATACCCTCCCCCCCCCACACTCCCCTACCCACCCACTCCCCCTTTTTGGCCCTGGCGTTCCCCTGTACTGGGGCATATAAAGTTTGCAAGTCCAATGGGCCTCTCATTCCAGTGATGGCCGACTGGGCCATCTTTTGATACATATACAGCTAGAGTCAAGAGCTCCGGGGTACTGGTTAGTTCATAATGTTGTTCCACCTATAGGGTTGTAGATCCCTTTAGCTCCTTGGGTATTTACTCTAGCTCCTCCATTGGGGGTCCTGTGATCCATCCAATAGCTGACTGTGAGCATCCACTTCTGTGTTTGCTAGGCCCCGGCATAGTCTCACTAGAGACAGCTATATCAGGGTCCTATCATCACAATCTTGCTAGTGTATGCAATGGTGTCATCGTTTGGAGGCTGATTATGGGACATCTCAGAATTTGACACTGTTATTTATTTAAAAAAAAAGATTGATTTCTAATGAGTATGGGTGTTTGCCTACGTGTATACATGTACATCACATGTATGTCTGGTGCCTATAGAGGCCCGAAGGGAGTGTCAAATCCCCCAGAACTAGAGTTGCAGGTGGTCCTAAGCCATTCAGTTTGAGTTCTGGGACAGGGCTTAAACCTGGGTCCTCTGCATGAGCAACATGTGTTAAACCTCTGAGCCATCTTTCAAGCCCAGTTTTTAAAAATTACATTTATGTATTCATTTGTTGTTGTTGTTGGTGTGTGTGATGCCCTTGAGTTACCAGATATAATGTATGCTGTACCGGGAAACCGTGATGTGCTGTTTAAACCTGCTGAAATTGAACTCTGAGAATAAGAAGGGCTTTCCTGTCCCAGACTTCATGTTTATTGCAAATGTCTTGTAATACTTTGTATCCAGGAAGGGCTGGCCCCTGTGGGTCTGCAATAGGGAGAGGGGAGAGCAGTCACACACTGTGTTCCTGAGAATGGCTAGAATGGCCAGTGCCAACCAAAGTAACTATTGTTTATACCTACAATGCCCTACAGCTATTATGAGGGAAAGAGAAGAAACAGGAACTCACAGGCGGAGAGAATGCTCTACTCTGCCTGGACCTCTCCATGGGGAACTCCAGCCGGGCTGTGTCAAGCCCTCCCCAGTCATTCTGCTGGATGAGCCCAAGCACCTGTCTTGCTCATGTTATTTGCAGACAATATCTATCTGCTGCAATTTGTTCTTTTATGTGGTGGCACAAAACAGACACCCTGCTCCTTCCCCCAGGACAGGAGCTGAAGAGTTCCCTCTGACTGCTTCAGTGAGGTGTCCCCAGTCAATTTCTGCTGGATGTATGCACTCTCGTATATGATGTCATCTTTAGTTTTCTCTCTCATTTGCGCTATCCTAGCCCAATGAGCCTCCTCTGATGATGTGTCAGATCTGATACGGATTTGCTAGCTATCTGTGCCTTCTTTCTTCTACTTGCTACTTAATCTTTTTTAGTTGTTCTTGCTATATAACTCAGTTATTCAAAACCCAATGCATAGCTATCATAGAACCATACAGAATACCAGTGTCCATGGCAGAAAAATATAATAAAAGTGTACATATCAAGAACTGTAAGGCTGGAGATCACTCAGAAGTTAAAAGCACTGACTGCTCTTCCAGAGGTCCTGAGTTCAATCCCCAGCAACCATATGGTGTTTCACAACCATCTGTAATGGGATAAAATGCCCTTTTCTGGTGTGTCTGAAGACAGCTACAGTGTTCTCATATAAATAAAATAAATATTTTTTTAAAAAAAGAACTGTAGTCCTCCATATTCATTCCCACCTTCCTTTTCTGTCAAGAGCCACAAACAAGGAACCATTATCCTTGCCTCTAAGTCCTAACCATCTTTGAACTTTTATTGTGAGGTTCACATACATATGTTTATAAATGACATCCTTTTGAATCAAATTCATGCCACCAACAATCTCTGAGCTCCATCTAGATATGATCAATAACTAAGGGATTTTCACCTAGCTTACTGTCAGTCAGAATTTCAACTTTTCAGGTATGAACACCTGCCATGAACACCTGTTCAGGAGGCAAATCAAGTCATGTAACATAGATAGAACATATGCTTAGCATAGACAGAACATGTGCTTAGCATAGATTGAACATATGCTTAGCATAGACAGAACATGTGCTTAGCATAGACAGAACAGATGCTTAGCATAGACAGAACATGTGCTTAGCATAGACAGAACAGATGCTTAGCATAGATAGAACATGTGCTTAGCATAGATAGAACATGTACTTAGCATAGATAGAACATGTGCTTAGCATAGATAGAACATGTGCTTAGCAGAAGATTGCTGGCGTCAGAAGCTGTGAAATCTGAACAGAAGCAATACTTTCCAAAATGGATACACCCATGTAGAAATTAATTCTCACATTCCACAATCAGTTCATTTTTTTTTAAATTAGACTTACTCATTTTTAAACTTCACATGTGAGTGTTTTGCCTGCATGTGTCCATGTACCAGATGCCTGCAGATGTCAGAAGGTATAAGATCCTGTGGAATTAGAGTTGTGGATGGTAGTGAACCACCACATGGGTGCCAAGGGTTGAACTCTGGTCTCTGGAAGAGCAACAATAGCTCCCAACAACCCACTGTTTTACATTATTATAAATTACATTAATGTATTTATTTGCATGTGTGTGTATGCCCAAGCACACATGCTACAGCATGCAAAAGGGGCATGTGAGAGAATGTCAAACAAAAGAGAACAACTTGTAGAAGTTGGTTCTTTCCTTTCCTCTCTCCATGTGGGTCCTGGGATAGAACTCAGGTTGTATGGTTGGTAACAAGTGCCTTAATCCACTGATCCATCTCATTGACCAGCAGTGATCAGTTCTTAAAGTGAGGAAGTCTACACATGAATAATGGAAAAATAGGACACAAGTGCACAAATGAAAAACTGTTGTCCTGTGATAGTTTTAATGCCAACTTGACACAATCTAAAATCACCTAGCAAGGGAGTCTCAATGAGAGCTTCTCTAGATAGGGATGCTCTGTGGCCATGTTTGTGCATGATTTCTTGATGAAGCCAACTGAGGCAGTAAGACCCCATCCATTGTGGGTGGACCATTCCTCACCATTCCTCAGGAAGCAGGATCCTGACCTGTATAGTAGTGGAGGGAGTCAGTTGATCACTAGCATGTGTGCATTAGTCCACTCTTGATTGTGCATGAGATGTGATTATGTTTCCAGATTTTTGCTACCCTGCCTTCCCACAGCAATGTCCTAAAAGCTGAAATTCTGAATCCAGTACACTTTTTTTTTCCCTCTGTCATTGCTTAGGTCAGGGCATTTTGTCACAGCAAATGGATCAAAACAAAGATGCCTCCTTTAAGGGGAGTCAGTGAGCTAGGAGAACACACAGACTTACATCAGCTTTTCTATGTTGCACTCTGCCTGGTTCAAGACATCACACAACAGTTTCACATCATTGTGGGACAGGAATGTGAGGCTGAGGTTCAAGAGCTGCAAACGTTGGTTCTGAATCAACTCAAATAACAGGCGGTTATCACAAAGCAAAGTCACATTATTTACCCTGTAGAACAAAGAGCGGGATCCATCAGTTTCCACTAAGCTCTCATCTTTGGCAAGAGCCTATATCCCATAATGACAGCATAACTCTAAATTTTGTAACCCAGTGACACAGCTCACTAGGTGATTTTTTTCTTCTATGTGGAGTTCTGAGAAAAGTTTGGAGACAAGGTTGGCTGTCACATAAGGAAAGCCTGCATATGCTTTCATCATTGTACAATTCATTGGACAGCCCTCAATGAAGAATGGTCAGCCACACAGGGTAGTGGTACCAAGCCAGTGAGATTCTACTTTGAACTGTATAAGCCTTCATTTATACAGTTAGCTGAGAGATGGTGGGAAAGCAAGTCCATAACTTCCATGACATAACTACATCAAAATTGACCTCTTACTTACTCAAGTACTTTAAGGATGCAGCTGGGGTACTTCAGATGACTATACAAGACCAAAAAGGCTCTTTCATTGAAATTAGTGTCTTTCACTTGGAGTACGTGGATATCCTTACTGCTTGTGAGCACAGAGCACACATGATGCCAACAGATGAGTAGCTTTTCCCTGTAACAGAGGACAAAGAAATACATTCCACTGTTAGAAAGTGAATCCAAGGCACTAGGGAGATTGCTCAGTGGTTAAGAGCATTTGCTGTTCTCACAGAGGATCCGAGTTCAGTTTCTATCACCAACATGGTGGCTCACAACCATCCTAACTCCAATGCCAAGGTTATCTGATACACTCTCTGGCCACCATGGGTGCTGTATGCACATGTTATACATGCACATAGCTAGGCAAAACATTTGTACACATAAAATAAAAATAAACAAACGATAAAACCTGCCAGCACTTTTGGTTCTACTCATTTACAAAAAGTTAAGTCAAGACATTCACAGCACATACATGTGGCAAACTGACTCCCTGAAGAGATTAAGGGTAGCCAGCTAAGGTCATTTCATGTTTGCAGTTCTTAGACAGACATGTAGCTAGGTCAGTGGGATTCTGATGTTATAGCTTGAGGGTAGAGATGCAGTTAATGTCTACTGGGAAAAGGCCAGAGAATTCTGAGAATCCTATACATTGGGGAACAGACTTGTTTGGGGCTGTCACCTATCCTCCCCACTCACACAACGGGGTAAGATAATGCATCTAACTTTAAGGTAAAATATAGAGAGGAGGAGACTGCATACAAACACAGTAGTGACATAGAGTTGACCAACACAACCGTATACATGTCTGCATGCAATCTATCCAGGATGCTCTTGAGAGTAGGGCACATCCCTGGTTCATCTCACACATAAGATCACATTCTAAACTGCCTGGCATACTAGCAGAAGGAAATGAGAGAACTGATGCCCTGATTATGACTGTAGACATGGAATCGCTAGAACAAGCCAGAATGTTACACCAGCAATTTTACCTTTCTCCTCAGAATTTACATAAGCCCTTGCTCGAATTGCCTATGTCCCAATGTAAACACCTTGCAAGGTCCTGTGCCACTTGCACACCTCTTACACCACTGGGTCCCCTTGGCAGATCAGGACTTAACTCTAGAGGTCTGCTCTCCAGTGCAACCTGGCAAATGGGTGTCACTCATTACCCAGCCTTTGGTAATCACAGGTATGTACATATTGTGGTAGATACTTGCTCAGCCTTTGTAGATGCTGTGGCCATGGCAGGTGAAAAGGCCTCTCATTTTATTAAGGCCATGAAATCAACAATGCTGGTAATGGGAGCATCTTGGGCACTCAAGACTGACAATGACCTGCTTACTCATCTCAGCAGCTGAGCGCCTTGCTATCCTCATGGAGGATCAGTCACTCCTTTGGGATACCCTGTAATCCTCAAGGCCAGGCAAACACAGAATGAGCAAATCGTTCCTTGCAGGGAACACTTGCTAGGGCTACCTCCTCAGAATTCAAAAGAGATCCGCACCTAGCCTTGGTGGAGTTCCTGTTCCATGTGAACTTTCTCTCCTTAGATGAGAAAGGGCTGAGTCCTGCTTGCTTACAAACATTGGGCATTTTTGCTGCCGAGGGATGCTCCCCTCCCATTAGTTAGATGGAGGGACCCAATAACCTGTCAATGGCAACTGTCTGCTCCACTTCTGACAAGGGGGCAATGTTATGCTTGTGTTTTCCCCCAGGACGCAACTGTGCCAATATGGGTACCCTCAAGTAATGTTGGCCTGGCTATGGAGCGGGGGCAATGAAGGAGCCAGAAGAAGACCAGGATATGGAGACAGAATGTACATACTGTGTTTATTAGTTTTCTTCAGCCTGGGAGGGCCAATGAGCTTTGAATTTTGATGCCCTTGCCCCCATTCTTTTGCCTGTGGCAGTTAACTCCCCAGCCTACCCTGTTCTTTTCTCTTCCAACGTGAGTTTGGTTTTGTTCTTCATGGACTCAGTCACTACTACACAACAATTAGAAGGCACTTGGCCCACAGAGGAAATTCTCTACTTTACCACCTAATGTCTCCTCATTCGGCTCTTGTATCCAACTACACAATATGACCACGAGGAACTTTCATGGTAATCTAACCTACGGCAACATGTTAGGCATGGAACTTCACATTACCCTTACTGATTATAAATCCCCAAAGGATCCCCCAAGCATATCACGTCCACCCCTGCCTCGCTGTCCAAGGGTCCCTCAAATGCCCACTTTCATAAGACTTCCTATCCCTTGGGAGCACTGCCAGCCTGCACTAGGTATAAAATTCACCAGGGACTACCCGATATTGTCATCTAACCTCACACTTGGTATTTGGACATTTACCTCACATGATGCTTCTAATATTACTCCTTATGTTAACTGGGATCCCATTAGATTCTGATATGACCCCACTATAAGCAACTGGAACTTGTGTGGTCCCTCTAATTGTCTTGATTTATGTCCCTCACTCTCCTAAAGGGTGGCCATCTCTTTAATGGGACAATATTAAGAGGCTGTTTGACACCTTGTGGATAGCCACTAATGCTATGATGAGAAGAATTGTCATACTAATAATTATTTTATTTAAGTGTCTCTCACAGAATATTTCCATGCAGTGTTCCATAAATAAGGCATCCCTGCAGGTGCTGATGACTCTAAAAAATCCTGATTGCACCCACCATCCCCCAAGGAAGTAATCAAAGCACGGATGGCAGAGATCTGTGAGACCGCCATGTAGGCTTTTCCTCATCTCCCCTTTGTGTGACATGCCTCTGAAGTGATATCTCTTTTAGGGCTGGTAGTCAGTGATGGGTAAGATCCTGGAAGACAGGACAACTTAAGACAGGCACAGTCCAGTATCTTGGGAATCCTCTGAGCGGGGTCAACAATGTCGAGGCAGAGGCACCCAGGCTCCCACTAGGCTGTCAAGTCTAAAAACAAAAGGGTGGATATGGTGGATATATAGCAGGAACTGCAGGAAACTGTCAACACTGGAGGCCATGCAGTTGCATGCAGGAGGACCAAATTGAGGACTGTCTGAGAGAGCAAGGATTGCTGGTGCAAGCAGTGCCAGCCAGATGGGAACTGCTGTTTAGAACAGATATTTGGGACCAATGGGGGCTTGGGTGGAGGGTATTAAAGGAGCTTGCAGCAGTGCTCAGATGAGCTTGCTGCAGCATTTCTCACCTGCTTCCAGAGTCTGTGTCAGTGACTCTGTGCCAACTCACCCAAAACCCCCCAGAACAGGTAAGGTCAGGCAGAGAGCTGTCCAGGAGATAGGCAACAAATGCAGAGCACTTGGCAGTGTTGAACTTGAGAAATCCTGCTTTACAGTTAACCTTGGTAGTTTTAGAATGAAACACGAGGCAGGGTTCCAGAGTCCCTGAGACAAACCTGAGCAAGGCTCTCCCAGCTCACGCTTCAGATGCCACTGCTTACTCAGCATGTATCTCGGATAATATATGTGACCTCTCTGCCTACTTTCCTCATGTCTAGCAGGATAATCAAATTTGCCTTGTCACATTTCTTACTGTGCTTGCAGCCATATCACGTGTGTGCAGGTCAACGGACAACTTGCAGGAATCAGTTTTCCTACTCTGTGGTCTAAGGAATAGAACTTAGGTCATCAGAGGTGAGGCACCTTGCCAGGGACTCTGGTGGAGTCAGCTTGACAAAGCGAAAGCTGGGAAGCTGATTCATGAAGCAAAGAGTTTCAAGGAAACTCCCTTCCTGGGGGCTTGGCATTTTCTCCCTAATCTATATAAACCATAAAATTAATTTTTCCATTCCCACATTAGTCTAGTGTATAGATCCACGTGCACTCTATATAGTATTACCTTATAGTAAATGCCTTTTAAGATTGTATTCTAACATAGCTAAAGCCTTTTTCCAGTGTTCTTAGATTCCAGATAGCAGCAAGGAGCTTAACCCATTCAGTAAACAATTAAGCACTTGCCATTTTACTCAGCTGTTTACAGATAGAGACTAAAAGTCTCACTGAGATAGAAATCTTTTACTACAGGCTACTTCCATGTCAAGTATAAGTTGATATACTACCCTGATAAGGGGAAACTCTCCAGACAAGATAAGTTTTACTAGACCTAAGAATTTAGAGCTCTGTGATAGCGCATTACTCTTAAGGCCTGTCAAGAGTTAACAACCCCCTGATGCTTTTAACCTTAAAGTGTGAAATTCTTGCCTGGCATTAGGCTGATCCTAGGCAGGGCTTGTTATCCCTAATGTAAACATTTAACTAGTCCCTGTAAATTCCTTTCTGCTGTAACTGGTGAATTTCAGTGTATCTTGTCTTTTTGTGATTTGTATCCTCTGATAATTCGTTGTTATATAAGTCTGAAGCTCAACCAAAACAATACATTCAGATTCAACACATTTCTCGTGTGATCTGTCTGTCATTTTCATCCGGAATCTTTGTCCATCTGCCTAAGAAATCCCGTTCTTCACAGACCAGGGACCCAGATTGTCTGTGGCAGTTGGCGCCTTCGAACAGGGACAACTGGGCAGATTAGTCTTTTCTTTTCTTTCCTTTTTTCTTTCTATTCTTTATTTTCTCAGGCAAAGATAGGACCCCGTAGGACTGCGCTGCAGGCAGGCGGACTGGCGTGTTCGTTATAAAGACGGGTAAGTATTTATCATGGGGCAATCAGAATCAAAAGGGAAAAAATTGTTCCTGTCAGTGTTTAAACACATGCTGTCTGGAAGAGGCCTAAAAATCTCGGATAAATCTTTACAAGAATTTTATGATTTCGTGCAAAAAATCAGTCCCTGGTTTCCAGAGGAGGGAAGCTTGACACTAGAAGATTGGAAGCGAGTAGGAAAGGATATGAGGAAGTTTCACGAGGAAAATTTATCCAGGAACGTTCCTGACAGTGCTTTTATATTGTGGCAACAGATGAGGGATTTATTGACTGAGAAAACAGACCTAGAATTCCTTGCAGAGGAAGCTCCTTCAGAGCTCTCTGATGATCAGAAAGTGAAACTCAATACTAGTAAAAAGAAATCGTATTGTTCAAGAAAAAAAGGGATAAAGCTAGAAAAAAGTGAATCAGAGATCACTGACAGTGAAAATGATGATGAATGGGAAAGGACTAAGGGAATGGCAAAGTGTGTAATTAAGGGAAGAAAGGATCGTTTTAGTAAGCACACAGATAGCAGTGAGGAGGAGTCTTTAATTATAACACCAGCCACCCGCAGACCAGTGCCAAAGCCACGTAGACTTTTGCCACCGGTAGGCTTTGATGCTGCTGTGGCAGAGACAAAAAGGCAAGGAGACTTTACACTCACTTGCCCGGTAATCTGTGAAGAAGGGAGTGAGCCGCAATGGGAACCTTTGTCGTTAAAAACTCTTAAGGAATTACAGTCAGCAGTAAAAACGCTGGGCCCTACTGCACCATATACTTTACAGGTCCTGGATGCAGTAGCTAGTCAGTGGCTGACCCCTTATGATTGGTACCAAACCGCAAAAGCTACTCTTGCTCCGGGAGATTTCATTCTCTGGAGAACAGAATATGAAGAAAGGGCCAGAAAGTTAGTTCAGGAAAGATCTTCATCAAGAAATGGAGCTAGACCCACAGTACCTATGCTTCTTGGGCAAAAAGACTATGCTAGACCAGCAGCGCAACTGAATATTCCTAAGGCAGTGTTGGAGAGAATAAATCAGATAGCTATATCTAGCTGGCGGAGTTTACCTGTACCTGGGGCTAAATCCACAGTCCTTTCAGGAATTAGACAAAAGCATGATGAATCTTATGAAAGTTTTGTAGCTAGATTGGAAGAGGCAGTTTCCAAGATGCTTCCTCCCTCGGAAGGTACTAATATACTAATGAAACAATTGGCTTGGGAAAACGCTAGTACCTTGTGTCAAGACCTGATCAGACCAATTCGTAAGACAGGCTCCCTACAAGATTATATTAAAGCATGTGTAGATGCCTCACTGGCTGTAATGCAGGAATTAGCTTATGCCACAGCAAGGAAAGGGAAGAAATTCGGCGCTACGTGTGGAATTACATGTTTCGGTTGCAAGAAACCGGGGCACCTGAGAAAAGATTGTAAAAATCTCTCAGGAGACAAGAAGAGCATTCCTTTGGGTCCCTCCCAGTGTTGTGACAAGCACTGGAGAAGTGAATGTAAATCAAAGTCCCATAAGGATGGGACTCAGCTCACTAGAGAAGCTGGAAAGACAAAGAACTATAGAACTGCATGTTTCCGTTGTGAAAAACCGGGGCACCTGAGTAAGGATTGTAAAAATCCCTCGGGGAAACAAGAAGGGCCTTTCTCCAGGTCTCTGTCCAGGCTGAGGTGGAAACCTTGGGGGAATGATTGCAGATCAAAGTCCCATAAGGATGGGACTCTGCTCACTAAGAAACAGGTAAGGCGAAACACTAAAGGGGCAGTCTCTTAGCCCCGTTCAGAAACTGTGGAGCTCATTATAGGACACAGCTCCAGTTATAAGAAAAACTTCAAGTTGTGAATTCTGATACTTTAGGCTAAATTAAAAGTTATGGTTAAATTATGTTCAAAGTATAAAAAGAGACTTAAAAGTCAAAATATAGGTCACTTCTTACTGTTACCTTATTTACAATTTCCCAATCCTACATTGTACTAAAAATCCGTAGAAAAGGCTCTATTAAAAGTTAAGTAATCTCCTAAAACATATATAATTCATTCCATAAATGGTATTTTTGTTGGTTGCAGAAAATAGCATTTTTTGCAGGTGACTATAAAATATATGACTAAGTGTGGACTGATGATGGCTTCAAAAAGATTCAGCATGGTAAACTTTTTGGCTATTTGAGACATTTAGCGTATAGAGATTGTGTGTTTTCTCAAAAATTTGCCCTCAGATTAAATAAATTAGAAGTTTGGATGCTTGCCAGAGCTATTAGAAAATTTTGGGTTTTAATCTTGGTTCAAAAACCTGCCTCTTACAAGCAGGAAAAGAAAGGAAGGGATAAAAGAAAATGGATTTTAGAATTCTCCCAGGGACAGAGAGAAATCGGGGGACGCCCTGTTTCATTCTCTCTGGCCCCTACAGGAGAAATTCTTTGTTGTCTAATATTCGGTACACCAATCATGTCAATTCATGTATGTCGTTTGTTTCATTGTCTGAATGATTGTGTCGTTGTCTGAATGACTGTTTTATGTTTCATGTTAAAAAAAAATAAAACAAAAATAATGGTTAAAACTTTACCTGCTGATTCACTCTCAGTTTGCTCAAAGGAGGCTGAGAAAGAGCCTTCACTATAGCCATAAATCAAGCACTGCAAGAGAGGCCCTGCTAGAAACTGTTTTTAAAGAAAAGGAATCTGCAACCTCTTAGTTCTAAGGCAAATAAGCTGATAGTTGATTTTTCCTAAAACTTTCTCTACAGGTTTGTGATCATTGTGTTTAGCAAATAACAAATTGCTTTTTTATCTTACAAGTATAGCTATAAAAGGTAAAATTCTTTGATTGATCTAAATTCATAAGATTCATGTAGCTACTTCATTTGGTTTTTGATTGGTCTTAAAGGTATAAATATGATCTAACATGTCTTGGTCATAGAGAATTGGTTTATAAGTTATTTGGGTATAATTAAAAAGATGTAACACTAGTTACAAAGTTAACTTAAAAGTAGTAACTCAAAGATAGAGTCATTTTCAAACAAAAGCACCTGGCATAAATCAGCCCAAAAAAAAAACTAGTCCTCTAAAGATACTTCTAAATTGAGATAACATTTTATGTAATTCTTATCCTAAAAGATAGACTTATAAAGATAAGATTTTAAAACAATGTCTCTTTAATGAAACATTAAAATGTAAACTGTCATACATTAATAAAAATTTTGTAACGTAGTAGTGATGTTTTTAGTATTGATTTTAAGGAGAATAAATTGTTTAAAATTGGGTCTTGCTTTCCAAAAGTTATAGATATATTCTAATATTGCAACAAAAACTTAAAAATTCTGGTTAAAATTGCCAGTGTCCCATTGACTGCAGTTTGCAGTTTAATCAAAAGCTTAAGACTTTTAACTCACCCATAATTAAGATTATTACTAAAATAATCAACTTATAAGAGTGCTAATGCTGCTCACTTGGGACATTCAGCCATACAAAACAAAGTAAAATTAACTAGATATATTCATCTTTGTGCAGAAATTAGACCCCCACACAATCAGTTTGACTATGGCTGCGGCCTTGTAGGACCATAAAAGGTCATAAAAGAAAATGTTTAAGGTATAAGTCATCTTAAGAAAGAGTGTCCAAAATCAGAGGCATGGACAAACAGTTAAATTGCTCCTTTAGAATCTGTCCTCATTGCAGGAGGGCAAGATGCTCAAATTAAAAAATATATACATTTGGGTTAATACAAAGCTTAAAGCAGCCTCAGAGAAGTTTGTGCAAAGTTTCTTGCGTTTTACAGACTGCGCCTAGAAAAGTTCTTAAAACTTCACCCTCCCTGCCTTCAGGGGAAATTTCTTTTAGCTAAACAACATTTTTTCTTTTCAGATCTACCCAGGTGTTGTTCATGATTAAGTCTAAACTCAAGATTTATAAAAGGTCAATCAGGCTATAAAACTTATAAAGGCATTACAAAATAACTTGCCTACTTCATGTAAAATTATTATAGATTTAAAAGTCTATTTTTTCCATTTATAAAGAGTTTACTTCTAGTAAACTGGTAACCATTAAAGGTTTTTACCCCTAGGTATGGCTAATATAGTCTTATATTATGTAAGAAATTTTCATTGTCCAGGCTTCAATACAAGAAGCAAAATAGTTTAAATCTTTCAGTATATATTGTTTCCTAAGTGGAAAGTATTTTATTAACTAATGTCTCTAGAGAGAAGTTTAAAGTTCTGGAAAATAGTTGTTGCTTCATAAGATTCAGAGGCAATGTCTTTTTTAATATCTAGAGTTTTAGTTATATTGGAAAATTGGTACAAATTTGCTTCAAAATTTTATTTTCAAAAGCTTCCAGGAGATGTTAATTGGCTAAGACCTCACCTTAAATTCACCACAAGAAAACCTAAGCCTTTATTAGGTACTATCAAGTGAGATTCAAATTAACTGGAGAGAACTAAAAAGGCTTTAACAAAAAATAGAAAAAACTTCTATAATATATTGATACCGATTGTAATTGATGGTAATCAAATATTAGCTACATATTCTAGTTATTGTTATTAAATGTGTCCACAGCTATTCTTTGGCAAGAAAAAACATTAATGTAAAAATCATCTTTCTTCACCTCAAAGTTTTAACATCCTATTATATATAAGGCTGCTGTGGTACTAATTAAGAATTAAAAATTCTTTTTTCCAAACAGCTATTAGTTATTACAAAATATTGATATTTGACCTATTGCATACCATTATTTTAAATAAAATTAATATTCATCTTAAAAATAAGCTAATTGCTTATTATACATACTTTTGTAAATTCATACATACATGCATCCCATTTACTGTATTTAAAAACAACCTTTCTATGGAAAGAAAAATATATGTAAATTGGATCACATGTTTATTCTTTTGAGTTTCTGCCTACTTCAGCACAGATAATTAAATTATGTGCTGTAGATAGTGTTTTAAAATGTTAAAGATTGCCTGGTAAAAACCTCTTAAGGCAATGCCACGCTAGATTTCTATCCCAGGTAAATTATAGATCTTATAAAAAAAATAAATGCCATATAATCTCATTCTTTACATCATCAAAATAGTAATGCTTGAGATAATAATTTGGTATTTAAAATAAATAAATAAATTAATTAATTAATGTGCATGTCATATTGTAAAGATTTGATCTCAGTGTCCTCAGTTTCTACCTGTTACACACATTGGTATTAATTCTTGAGGACGTATACTTAATCAATTATTACAAATAGATACTTTTTAATTTTACAAAAATAAATCATGCACATGTGACTATTGATACCTTTTTAATCTTTCTAATTACAACTGCTCTAATAAAAATAGCAACTAAAAGTATAGTTGCCTATGTTGATTTTTTTACTTGATGTTCCAAATCAATTAAAACTGGCTATTATAGCCAAGCATTTGAGATGTTTTATCAACAATTTAATGTTATCCATGTTACTGAGATTTTTATTATTCCCAAGGAAACAGTACTGTGGAACCTTAAATCTATATCTTTTAAAAATTTAGATGTCAAAAATCTCTCTAAGTGTCTATGGCACCCTACAATCAGACATACTCATGAGATAAAGGGATCCACTTATTGGCACATGGTATGATCCTGTTCAGATACTTAATATGGGGGAAAGGGGGCAATATTTCTGTTTTTTCCACAGAATGCTACAAGAGCGTGCTAGCTCCCAAAATGATTCATGTGACAGGTTGACCTGTGAGTTCCTGAGTGCCCTGACAGTGGTGACCAGAAAGCTGTATTGAGTGCACAGAGGAAAAAGAAATCAGTCACTCACAAGCAAAATAAAGAAACTCTTCCTATCTCCGCCATGGACTACAACAAGGAGAGCAGACCTAGTGTCAACTTGGAGACAACTAAAAGAGCTGACTCGTGAGGTGGAAGGACTGCTACAGAGTATTGGGCAAGATTTCATCAGAGACTGTTTTTGGCCATTCAGGCCAACTCCCCTATAGCTGTAAAAGCTTGTGTACCTTACCTGTATGCTTATTGTTAGATAATTTTAAGAGTTAAGATCACCAATCTTAACAAGTCTTTTTATATACATTGTAATTTCTTGTCAATTAACTAATTGTGTAGAACCTAATTTAGATAAGGATTCTGCTATTATGATTTTACTTAAAAGACCTGGATATGTTTTACTGCCTGTAGAGTTAGGAAACGATCCTTGGTTTGAGAATTCGGGATTGCAAGCTTTAAAAAGACTAAAAGAACTTATTAGACCTAAGAGATTTGTAGCAGCTTTGATCCTGGGAATTACTGCTTTAATTGCTATTTTAACTTCCTTTACGTTATCCACCACAGCCTTAGTACAACAACTGCATACTGCTCATTTTGTTAATGACATGCATAAGAATATCTCTGTAGCCTTGTCAGAGTTGTATTTTATAGATAAAAAATTGGAAGCAAAGGTTAACGCCCTAGAAGAAGTCGTGCTGGCAATAGGGCAAGATATTGCTAATATCAAGACCAGGTTAGCTACTAAATGTCATGCTTCTTTCCAATACATTTGTGTTACTCCATTACCTTACAACGCCACGACTAACTGGGAAAAGACAAAAACTCATTTACAGGGTATATGGAAAGATACTGATATTTCTCATGACTTAGAACAGTTAAAGGTAAAAATTTCAGATATTAGTAAAAGCCATCTGGACACTTGGAACATTGATGAATTGGCTAGAGATTTAAAGAACAACTTAAGTGCATTAAACCCTCTGGATTGGGTTCAATATATTATCCTACTTGTTATTATTTTTGGCATTACTTTATTAGTAATCATTGTGTTTCCACTCATCTTTAGAGTGCTCCTGAGATCTGTAGCTACGACGAAGCGGGACATCCTGGAACTTCGGCTGAGAAATAAAGATAAATTATCAATTATTAAAAAAAAAAAGGGTGGAATGCCAGGGACTCTGGTGGAGTCAGCTTGACAAAGCGAAAGCTGGGAAGCTGATTCATGAAGCAAAGAGTTTCAAGGAAACTCCCTTCCCGGGGGCTTGGCATTTTCTCCCTAATCTATATAAACCATAAAATTAATTTTTCCATTCCCACATTAGTCTAGTGTATAGATCCACGTGCACTCTATATAGTATTACCTTATAGTAAATGCCTTTTAAGATTGTATTCTAACATAGCTAAAGCCTTTTTCCAGTGTTCTTAGATTCCAGATAGCAGCAAGGAGCTTAACCCATTCAGTAAACAATTAAGCACTTGCCATTTTACTCAGCTGTTTACAGATAGAGACTAAAAGTCTCACTGAGATAGAAATCTTTTACTACAGGCTACTTCCATGTCAAGTATAAGTTGATATACTACCCTGATAAGGGGAAACTCTCCAGACAAGATAAGTTTTACTAGACCTAAGAATTTAGAGCTCTGTGATAGCGCATTACTCTTAAGGCCTGTCAAGAGTTAACAACCCCCTGATGCTTTTAACCTTAAAGTGTGAAATTCTTGCCTGGCATTAGGCTGATCCTAGGCAGGGCTTGTTATCCCTAATGTAAACATTTAACTAGTCCCTGTAAATTCCTTTCTGCTGTAACTGGTGAATTTCAGTGTATCTTGTCTTTTTGTGATTTGTATCCTCTGATAATTCGTTGTTATATAAGTCTGAAGCTCAACCAAAACAATACATTCAGATTCAACACATTTCTCGTGTGATCTGTCTGTCATTTTCATCCGGAATCTTTGTCCATCTGCCTAAGAAATCCCGTTCTTCACAGACCAGGGACCCAGATTGTCTGTGGCAGCACATTTTATCCACTGAGCCATCTTGACAACTCACCTTACATGATTCTGAGTATGAAATGAGTCAATTTAGTACATGTTTTTGTGTGTATGTGTTTGTGAATACATGCACTTATGCTTGTGTGTGCATGTATGTGCCTGCATTTGGAAGCCATGACTCTACCTCTTTAATGTTGGGATTGTAGGTGCATGCTGCTAGGCACGGCTTTTTCAAAATAAATGTAGATCCAGGGGATGAAACTGAAGTTCTCATACTTGTGCAGCAACTGAGCCATCCCCTATATTCCCCACAACACTTAATGTTTACAAGGCAGTTTGCAACTAGGAGGCCGAGAGAGAGTCTGAGTGGGATGCTCATATCTCAGAAGGGCAGAAACACACACAGGACATAGACCATCCCACTCCATGCTCACAGTATGGTGGGCTAATATCATTCCTGCTTTGATAACAAGACCACTATAACTAAGAAAAGGAAAGTCTTAAGGATAAATTCCAGGGCTCCTAAAATAGTCAACTTGGTGTATCTATTGCTGTAGAAAGATCACAAGTTCAAGGCCAGCTTTGATTACAGAATGAATGGAAAGTTAAACCATGCCTCAAAATATGAACTGGGCCTACAATTCCTGCTAAAGTGCTAGCCTAGTATATATGATGACATGGATTCTATTCTCAGGATGGAAAAAATGTGTCAAGAGATCATAAACTATACACATGTATTTTTTTGTTGTTTGTTTGCTTGTGGGTTTTGTTTTTGGAGACAGAATCTCACTCTTTAGACCAGATGCACCTGAAACCCACTTTGTATGTAACCCAGACTAGTTTAAGATGCTCAGAGAACTTCTTGCCTCAGTTCCCTGAGCGCTGCGGTAACAAGCATGAGACCACCCCCTTCCCTGGATCAGTTTAATTAGTATTTTGTACTCTCTACGTACACTATGTTATGTATTGTAGGCCTGTCCTGCACTTGCTATATATAAGCAATGATGACCCTGAGTTTCTGACCTGGCTCCATTATCTGAGAACTTGGATTACAGACATGCACCATTATACTCAGTCTTATATGATGCTGGGGAACAAATCCTGGACATGTGCGGTATAGCAGGCAATACTCTGCGAACTGAACTACTTCCTGGGCCCATGTACATATGAACTGGTGTGATATTGCTACTCTCTCTATATGCACAACTAATAATTAAGAAACATACTCAGGCATGGAGGCACATGCCTTTAAATCCAGGACTCTGTAGACAGGCAGGTGGATATCAGAGTTCCAGACTTGCCACAGCTACATAGTGAGATCCTGTCTCAAAACAATTATGAAAAATAAATATTAATAAGATCAAATAGTATATCTTTCAAAGAGTCAATCCAGGGCTCAAAATGGAACCTGTTGGACTGGAGACAGTTCAAGTGTTAAGAACGTTCATCTTTCTTCAGAGAATAAGAATTTGGATCCCAGAACTCACATCTGGCAGTTAGCTATAGTTCCAGGGGATCGATGCCACTGAGGCCATCTCCACATGTGTGCATACTAACATGCAGCCACATATACATAAAATAAAAATGAATCTTAAAATAAATGGAAGCTATTGACCAAAAAGGTGAATTTGTTATTTTCCCCCTTTAAAAGCTCTACTCTGTTTTTAAATTTATTTTTTAAAATTTTTAATTGAAATAGAATTACATCCGTTTCCCTCCCCTGTCCTTGTGGTGCACTCTCAACTCTCAATGTGACAACCTTTCTATCATTTTATATGCACATGTTTATGTACATGCATACACATACACATACACACAACCTGTTGAGGTTTTGTTGTTGTTGTGTGTGTGTGCAGTTTGTAGGCCCACCACTCACTATTAGTTAGTATGGGTGAGTTTTGAATCTGCCTGTATAAATCACTGATACACAGGGTCAGATTCTGAAAAGGGGACAGAAAGGAAAGAGTGAATGGACTCACGTATAGCTGTGTTCTTGACCTTCACTCAGGATATTCTGGGTTGACAAGGATAGTTTTTTCAGTGTAGAACAGTGTTGTAAGCAGTGGGCAGCAACAATAACATCAGAATAATCCTTAGCCACAAATTTAATCTGTTCCATACAGTTCATAACTTGTGGTAAGAAGGCTTCATCGTCCATCTCAAACAGACAGTAAAACAGCTTCATGCCATCTATCTGTTCTTGAAGCTCTTTATTGCCACTTATGGTTTCCAGGCACTGATACAACTGACGTTTTATTTCTTGGGACAACTGGTGGCCAAAAAATGCCTCTAGCTTTTTTTGTTCTGATTCATGTAAAAGGCCAAAGATGAAAGAGCCAAAAAAAATCCACTGTATTTTGACTTTCTTTAGAAATGTAAATATGAGTGCCTCTATACTTTTGACATCCTGGCTAGGATGGTCTACATGGCTCTTTAGCAGATGAAAGATGGCAGCACAGACCTCCTGGATAGATGGGTGGAGGAAAATGTAAGATTTTTCAGATTCCTTGCTCTTTTCAAGGATCCTTACGTCCAGCAGTGTGGAGATATCAGAGTCCATGATCCCATTTCTCCTGAGAGCCTCCTCAGCAAACACAAATGTGTCAGTCCACATGCCCTCAGCAGCCAGAGAACATAAGCCCTGCAGCTGGTCTTGGCTTTTCTTACTTGGATATTGGGCACTGTGGGGAATGAACAAATTGAAGATGTAAGTGGTATACAGGGAAGTGATACGTCGGCAGATTGAGACTGGGTCTCTTCCCTTCTCTATCTCTTTTTTTAGACAAGTAGCCACCATCCAGCAGAGCACAGGGACTTGACATACAGAGAACAGCTGCTCATTTTCTCTCACCAAACTGAAAATTTCCTGGGTTCTGTTCCTATCTTGGAACAAGCTGTAGAAATACACCTTAATACTGCTCTCATTGAATCCTGCCATCATTTTTACATTTGTGCACTCAATCCTGTCCTCTATTTTCTCAAAAGTCTCTGGGGTAGCAGAGACGAGGAAAGAGGATTCAGGGAGCATCTTCCTCCTGAGCAAACTGCTCATCAGTATATTCACTGGCTGCTTCTCCATGCAGTCATCACACAGCTCCGACTCCCATTCAGACATATCACATTCCATCACTTCCAAGTTGTCGATGACAAATAAGAGTTTCTCCGGTTGGGACAGGATCTCCTCTATGGGAGCTGAGGCGTTGGGCCACTCTTTGGAGATCAATTCTGCCAGGCTTGCTCTCTTCATCTTCTTCACATCTTGACAGCAGAAGTAGAAGATGTAGGAGAATTTGTTCTGAAACACCATGCCTTCTGACCAGGCAAGCATTAACTTTGTCAACATCAGTGACTTGCCAATTCCCGCCACTCCTTGCAGAAACACCATGTGTGGCTTCTTTCCAGTCGCCTTTGATATGAGAAGGTTCTCAAAATGATCACAGTCATCCTGGGTAAATTTCTGCTTAAGGGAATCTTGATCTTTGATGTTAAACTTTCTGGCATAATCATGGGTCAGCTTCTTCTTCAAATGAACTTGATATAACTTTGAGTGTCCTGAGTCAGTGAGCACAAGGGAAAAAAAATCCACAACATATCAACGTTAAGTTAAACATTCACCCACAGAGAGCTTGACCTAGGCATTTTAATTCTCAGAATGTATTCTTTAAAAGTATATACTTATTTATTTATTGTTTTGTTTGTTTGTTGTTGTTGTTGTTTTGAGACAGGGTTTCTCAGTATAGCCCTGGCTGTCCTGGAACTCACTTTGTAGACCAGGCTGACCTCAAACTCAGAAATCCACCTGCCTCTGCCTCCCAAGTGCTGGGATTAAAGGCCTGTGCCACCACTGCTCAGCAAAAGTATTTATTTTTAACTATGTGTATGTTAGTGGATTCCTGTGGAGGTCAGAAGTGTTAAATCCACTCCCTTCTCCCCTAACTGGAATCACAACAGTCCATAAGCAGCTCCCCATAGGTGCTGGGGATTGAGCTCATATGTTGGATAGTAAAACCATGCCAGGAAGTTTGGTAAGAGAGCGGGTTGAGGCCCAGAGACTCAGTGGGCACACACCTGAGACTTAGGTGACTCCCTGCCCCCTGGCAGACTCCTGACTTGGAACATGGACCACACTTCTTATATAAAAGAAATGTGTCCTATGGTCATGTAGGCCCAAAACAGAGTTCTCCATGCTAATGAGGTACCTAGGCCCAGAGGGTTGAGCCAATAGACTTCCCTTTCCAGACATTCCTCCTTGCAGAAGATATTTAATTCTCAGGTCTACACTGAGAAGTGGGTATGACACTTTATGCATTCATTTTTCACCATGAACAACCAATAAACTGATTAGAACCATGGATTGTCTCTTTCATCAAGATCTGCAGTGGGGAGCCATGAAGAAGGCATTTGACTACAGAGCCACAACTTAATTCTCCCATAGGAGACCTCTGTGCTCCCAGCCACAACCGCCATCAAGCCTGCCTCTGCCAAGCTGAGGACAATCACCCCACAGGGATAAACCAGAGTTCCCCCTTACATCCTCCACCCCTGTCCCAGGCTAGTGCTGTCCTCAGCACTCTGACCTGACTCCATTCTCTGCTCTTTCAAGACTCCCAGTGGCTCCTAGATGTCCAAGAGTATGAGAACCTTGTAGCCTTGCTGCAGGCTTGGGGACCCACAAACCAGCTCTGACTTTCCTACTCCATGAAGCGGTGTCTCTGTACATTCCAACAGCCTGGCACTGCTCCCAACAGACACACACTCAGGTCCTCTGCAAGAGTGGGATATGTTCCTAGTCACTGAGTCATTTCTTCAGCCCCCTTATGATGTGTGTTTTTAGAAGTTTGTAAGCTGTAGACCCAGAACAATGCTAATTAATATGAGAAGACTTTCACTGGCCTTGGAGTACAGTTGCATTGCTCTGTGTGTCAGGCACATTCTTATCTGAGAATGGGCTGACCCTAACTCTGCAACAGGAAGAGAATTTATAATAGCCAGAAACTGGAAACAACCTAGCTGTCCTGCAACTAAAGAATGGATACAGAAAATGTGGTACATCTACACAATGGAATACTATTCAGCTATTAAAAACCAAGACATCATGAATTATTCAGGCAAATAGGTGGAACTTGAGAATATCATGCTGCGTAAGATAGTCCAGTTCCCAAAGGGCATCATCTTATGTACTCACTTAAAAGTGGATAAAATACAGCCATAAAATACAGATACCATGGTACACTCCACAGAACCAAAGAAGATAAACAAGAAGGAAGGCCTAATCACAGAAGCTTGAATTACACTTAGAAGGGAGAATAAAATAGTCATGAGAGGCAGATGCAGGGAGAGAACTGGAGGGAAGGGAGATGGGGAGGGAAATGGGGGGTTCAGGGGAAGGACAGGATATATGGCCATATGGCCATGAAAATGAATGGAAATCTGCAACTGATGGGGGTGAGGAGGTGGGGAGCATCTCCAGGACTAGACACAGCCTGGGACAAGGGAGATGCACAACTATCAATGGGGGTGATCTTAGCTGTGACCACTACTTTGGGGACATGGATCCTGGATATAGGTAGGCTACTTCCTATATCCAGACAGGAACTTCAGTAAAGCAATAGAGACACCAACCCACTCACAAAATTTTTAACCCAAAATTTATCATGTCTACAGATGTGATGGTTTGTATATGCTTGGCCTACATAGTGGCACAATTAGGAAGTGTAGCCTTGCTGGAGTAGGTGTGTTACCATGGGTATGGGCCTTAATACCCTTGTCCTAGTTGCCTGGAAGTGAGGTTTCTACTAGATGCCTTTGGGATAAGAGATGGAACTCTCAGCTCCTCCAGCCCCACGTCTGCCTGGTCGCTGCCATGCTTCCTGCCTTGAAGATACTGGACTGAATCTCTGAACCTGTCCCCCACTCAAAGAGAGGAGAAGAAAAAAGGGTGAGAGGGAAGGATTGTGGGAGAGTGACTGGGAGGGGGCAGTGAGCAGTATATAAAATGAATAAGTAAAAATAATAAAGAAATATATGGACAGGGAATGAAGGGCCTAAGGACAGTGAGAAACAAAAGCCAAACTAAAGTATAAACTCTTTGAAAAGAAAAGGAAGCCCTCTGGTCAGCGCCAGCTCCAGGTCACCTCGGACACAAACTCGGCAGATGGTCCCATGGTCCCCAGAGGACTCTCCACACAATCTTAGGATCACAGGTGAGTGGAACACAACATCTGTTCCAAACCAACTGTGATAAGCCTGTGACAGCAGGAGCAAGGACACGGGAGCCCTGCCTGACCAGGAGCTTGGGTTCCTTCTGATCTGTGCTGGTACACCTTGTTTTTGAACACACCAGACAGCCCCACTGTCCCCAGAAAAGACACCACTTCCAGGTGCTGTAACACGCCCAGGCTCTTAGGATTCCAGGATCTCAGGATAACAGGAGCTTGGTCACACCAGGATCTCAGGGTCTCAGAGGAAACTTGACTGCCAAGAACTCTGACACCACAGAACCTCAGATTCACAGAAGCCTGGAAACACAGGATCACAGAGAAAGCTAGACTCTGAAGAGTCCTGAATCACCTGGGATTATAGGAAGGACAGGCTCCAAACAGATATATTGAGGGCAGCAAGCACTTGAGATAATCAGATGGCAGGAGACAAGCAACAAAAACAACCAAGGAACCAAGGTTACTTGGCATAATCAGAACCAAACTCTCCCACCACAGCAATTCCTGGATACACCATCACACCAGAAAAGAAAGATATGGATCTAAATTCACTTCTCATGATGATGATGGAGGACTTTAAGGAGGAAATAACTCCCTTAAAGAAATAAAGGAAAATACATGTAAACAGCTAGAAGCCCTTAAAGAGGAAACGCAAAAATCGCTTAAAGAGTATAGGAAAACACTACCAAACAGGAACTAAAAATGGAAGTAGAAACAATAAAGAAATCACAAGGGGAGAAAATTCTGTAGATAGAAATCCTAGGAAAGAAATCAAGAACCATAGATACTAGCATCAGGAACAGAATTCAAGACATGGAAGAGAGAATCTCAGGTGCAGAAGATTCCATAGAAAACATGGACACAACAATCAAAGAAAATGCAAAATGAAAAAAGATACTAATTCAAAACATCCAAGAAATCCAGAACACAATGAGAAGACCAAACCTAAGGATAACTGATATAGAAGAGAATGAAGATTTTCAACTTCAAGGGCCAATAAATATCTTCAACAAAATTATAGAAAAAAACTTCCCTAACCTAAAGAAAGAGATGCCCATGAACATACAAGAAGCCTATAGAACTCCAAATAGACTGGGTCAGAAAAGAAATTCCTCCCGACACATAATAATCAGAACAACAAATGCACTAAATAAGGATAGAATATTAAAAGCAGTAAGGTAAAAAGATCAAGTAACATATAAAGGCAGACCTATCAGAATTACACGAGATTTCTCACCAGAGACTATACAAGGCATAAGATCCTGGACAGATGTTATACAGACCCTAAGAGAACACAAATGCCAGCCCAGGGTACTATACATACCAAAACTTTCAATTAGCATAGATGGAGAAACCAAAGTATTCCATGACAAAACCAAAATCACACAATAACTTTCCACAAATCCAGCTCTTCAAAGGAAAATATCAGGAAAACTCCAACACAAGAAAGGAAATGACATCCTAGAAAAAGCAAGAAAGTGATCCCTCAACAAACCTAAAAGAAGATAGCCGCAAGAACAGAATCCCAACTCTAACAACAAAAATAACAGGGAGCAACAATTACTTTTCTTTAATATCTCTTAATATCAATGGACTCAATTCCCCAATAAAAAGACATAGACTAACAGACTGGCTACATAAATGAGACCCAACATTTTGCTGCATTCAGGAAACCCACTGAAGAATGGAAAATTACTGGCCTCTTGTAAGAACATGAACTTTTCACCTCAGAGCCCAACCCCTCCCATCTGGAAAACAGTTCCCAGAATGTTCTTGAGAAAAACATTTTCTGGAACAACCACAGAATGTTTCAATAGGCCAGGTGTATTGCCTAACATAGGGCATGACTCTTTGGTTGAGTAAACTTGTGGTTGTTAAACTTCCCCTATTCCCTCCCCATTCCCCTTCCCAGTTTGTGGTTTTTGCCTTTAAAAGCTTGTGAAAATTTTGAGTCGGTGTCGAGACTCCTCTACCCCATGCAGAGGTGTACGAGTCTCGGCCCCAGCGCGCTGGCTTTCCCCCCGCTTTATTAAATAGCTTTGTGTGTACGGCATTTCGGTCTCCGCGTCTCATTTGGGTCCGTGCCATATCCCGAGGCTTGAGTGAGGGTCTCCCTTCTGGGGTCTTTCATTTGGGGGCTCGTCCGGGATCGACACGACCACCCTAGAGACCGAGACCATCCCATCGGGTAAGTTCTGTCGCTTGGCAATTTTGTTTGTTTATACTATCATTCTGTCACATTTGGGTTGAAGCGATCGCACTTTCGGTTTTTAGCGGACGCTCGAGGAGGCTTCTCTCCGAGACGGAGAGAAGGCGTAGATAAGGATAGATGTATCCAGGCGTCTACCGTCTGCTTACCCTAGGAGACGTCCTAGGAGGAGCGGGGGAGGATCAGGAACGCCTGTTGGACCCCCAAGGTCACGAGGAGAACAATCTCCTAGACCATCTGGGCTCGCGGACAGCTCCGCGGCCATCATATTCTTTCGGTTTTTGTCCATCTACCCCAACTCGGCCGCGCCGGGTTTGGTTTCTTTTTGGTTTAGCATTTGTGTCTGCGTCTATTGTCCTTATCGTTGAACTAAAATTTAATATGGGACAGTCTCCATCTACTCCCCTGTCTCTTACACTTGACCACTGGAAAGAGGTCAAGGTCCGAGCTCATAATCAGTCTGTGGAGGTCCACAAGGGCCCGTGGCAGACCTTCTGCTCCTCGGAGTGGCCCACCTTTGGAGTCAGTTGGCCACCAGAGGGAGCCTTTAACCTGTCTCTCATTTATGCCGTCAGGCGAATTGTTTTCCAGGAACAAGGAGGCCACCCAGACCAGATCCCCTACATCATCACCTGGCAGAATTTGGTCCAGTTCCCACCCCCCTGGGTAAAACCCTGGACCCCAGAACCGTCCAGGTCTATCGTGGCCGTAGCCGAGACAGGGGCAACCGCAGAGGGGAAGACCCCTGGCCCATCCGCTCCCCCAAAGATTTACCCTGAAATTGAAGATCCCTTGTGGCTGGACTCCCAGGCACCTCCACCACCATACCCTCAGCCCCAACTTCCTCCTCCTCAGGCAGAATTGCCGCCCAAACCCGACACCCTGGGTCCGGCGGGCAGTACTCGAAGTCGGCGGGGCCGGAGCCCAGAAGGGGGAAATGGACCAGACTCGACGGTGGCTCTTCCCCTTCGGGCCCACGTTGGAGGACCGGCCCCCACTGATCCCCATGCCCTAGTCCCCCTTCAGTATTGGCCCTTCTCTTCATCGGATCTTTACAATAGGAAAACTAATCACCACCCTTTCTCTGAAAACCCCTCAGGGTTGACTGGACTCCTAGAGTCCCTGATGTTTTCCCACCAGCCCACTTGGGATGACTGTCAACAGCTTTTACAGGTCCTGTTCACAACGGAAGAACAGGAAAGAATTCTTCTGGAGGCTAGAAAAAATGTCTTGGGGAACGATGGGACTCCCACTAACCTTCCTAACCTTATTGATGAGGCTTTTCCTTTGACCCGCCCAAACTGGGACTACAATACAGCAGAAGGTAGGGAGCGTCTCCTGGTCTACCGCCGGACGCTAGTGGCGGGTCTCAAAGGGGATGCACGACGGCCCACCAATCTGGCAAAGGTAAGAGAGGTCTTGCAGGGACCAGCCGAGCCACCCTCAGTCTTTCTAGAACGGCTAATGGAGGCCTATAGGAGGTATACCCCTTTCGATCCTTCATCGGAGGGGCAGCAAGCAGCTGTTGCTATGGCTTTCATTGGCCAGTCAGCTCCCGATATAAAAAAGAAGCTGCAAAGACTCAAGGGCCTCCAAGATTATACTTTGCAGGATCTAGTGAAGGAAGCAAAGAAAGTGTTTCATAAGAGAGAGACGGAAGATGAAAGAAAGGAAAGAGAGAAGAAAGAGGCAGAAGACAGGGAGAATCGACGGGACCGTCGACAGGAAAGAAACCTGACAAGGATTCTGGCCGCAGTGGTAGGAGAAGGACAGTTAAGGAGAGATAGGTCAGGGAACCTGGGCAACTGGGCGAGAAGCCAGGATCGCAGACCCCAACCCCAGTTGGAAAAGGACCAGTGTGCGTATTGCAAAGAAAGGGGACATTGGGTTCGGGAATGCCCAAAGAAGAGAGCCAAGGTGCTGGCCCTCGATAAAGATTAGGGAGGTCAGGGCTCAGCCCCCCTCCCTGAGCCTAGGGTGACTGTGTCGGTGGAGGGGACTCCTGTCAATTTCCTGATAGACACAGGAGCGGAACACTCAGTATTGACAGAACCATTAGGACAGCTAAAAGATAAAAAGACCTTAGTGGTGGGGGCTACGGGAAGCAAGCTATACCCTTGGACCACCCACCGCACCTTACATGTGGGAAGACACCAAGTAAAACACTCCTTCTTGGTGATCCCTGAGTGCCCAGCTCCACTCCTGGGGCGGGATCTCCTAACAAAACTAAAAGCCCAAGTTCAGTTCACATCTGAAGGACCTGAAGTGAGTTGGGGAAAGAGAACTGGCCCGATTGCTTGCTTGGTCCTGCATGCAGAAGAAGAGTATCGCTTACATGAACAAAAAATTAAGAGCCCAATAGACCAATTCTGGTTAAAAAAATTCCCGGAAGTATGGGCAGAGCAGGTGGGAATGGGTCTGGCCAAACAGGTACCTCCGGTGATGGTAGAATTAAAGGCTGGAGCCATCCCCATCTCTGTCAAACAGTATCCCATGAACCGAGAGGCCAAAGAGGGCACCCGCCCCCACATACAGAGACTCTCAGCACAAGGCATACTAGTGCCCTGTCAGTCACCATGGAATACACCTCTCCTGCCGGTTCAAAAACCAGGAACTAATGACTACCGACTGGTGCAGGACTTGAGGGAAGTAAACAAAGGAGTGCAGGATATACATCCTACCGTCCCCAACCCTTATAACCTGCTAAGTTCATTGCCACCAGACCAAACTTGGTACACTGTACTAGATTTAAAAGATGCTTTCTTTTGCCTCCGACTACACCCCGAGAGCCAGCTGCTGTTTGCCTCCGAGTGGAGAGATCCAGAGAGTGGACACACCGAACAGCTAACATGGACCAGGTTGCCACAGGGCTTCAAAAATTCTCCCACTCTCTTCGATGAAGCTCTCCATCGGGACCTGTCCCCCTTCAAGGCACGCCACCCCCAAGTGACTCTTCTTCAATATGTAGAAGACCTCCTCCTCACGGCTCAGATGCGTGAGGCATGCATAGCAGGAACCAAAGAACTTCTAAACGAATTGGGTGAGTTAGGGTACCGGGTATCTGCGAAAAAGGCCCAGCTGTGTAAGACCGAAGTCACCTACTTGGGCTATACCCTCCGAGATGGAAGACGATGGCTCACAGAAGCCCGGAAACGGACCGTGATGCAGATTCCGGTCCCAACCACCCCACGACAGGTACGTGAATTTCTGGGAACTGCTGGTTTTTGCAGGCTGTGGATACCTGGGTTCGCGACAATGGCAGCTCCCCTTTATCCCTTAACCAAAGAGGGCCCCCACTTTGTTTGGACTGAGGACCACAAGAAAGCATTTGAAGCCATCAAGCGGGCTCTTCTAGAGGCACCTGCTCTAGCCCTTCCAGATGTGACTAAGCCTTTCGCACTATATGTTGATGAGCGAGCCGGTGTGGCCCGAGGAGTCCTAACCCAAAGACTAGGGCCATGGAGAAGACCTGTGGCCTATCTGTCAAAGAAATTGGACCCTGTAGCCAGCGGATGGCCTACCTGCCTGAGTGCCATAGCGGCTGTGGCACTGTTGGTCAAGGACGCTGACAAACTCACCTTGGAGCAGCATGTGACCATCATCGCTCCCCATGCGTTGTAGAGTGTAGTCAGACAGCCCCCGAACCGGTGGATGACCAATGCCCGGATGACCCACTACCAAAGCCTGCTCCTACACGATCGGGTGGCTTTCGCGCCCCCAGCAATCTTGAACCCCGCCACACTCCTGCCCGTAGAAGGAGACTCGACCCTGGTTCACAGGTGTGTTGATATTCTGGCCGGTGAGGCCGGAACAAGAAAAGATTTGACTGACCAACCTTGGCCTGGAGTGCCTAACGGGTATACGGATGGCAGTAGTTTTGTAATAGAGGGAAAAAGAAGGGCAGGGGCAGCGGTGGTAGATGGGACTCGAGCAATATGGGCAAGTGGCCTTCCCGAAGGTACCTCGGCCCAAAAAGCTGAACTCATCGCCTTAACTCAGGCTCTACGCCTGGCAGAAGGAAAAGCTGTTAATATCTATATCGACAGCTGGTATGCATTTGCCACTGCATATGTCCATGGGGCCATCTACTGGCAGAGGGGCCTTTTAACCTCGGCTGGTAGGGACATTAAAAACAAAGAAGAAATCCTGACACTCTTAGAAGCTATACACTTGCCAAAGAAAGTAGCCATCATCCACTGCCCAGGACACCAGAAAGGAAAAGAACTGACTGCCCGTGGAAATCGGATGGCCGATGCAGTGGCAAAACAAGCAGCCCAAGGGGCAATCGTCCTGGTAGGGCAAGCTAAAAGAAAACAGCCAAAGCCTGCGTCCAAGCCCGAAAAATATGACCTCCGGGAGCTACTTTGGACAAGCGACCCACTCCCCTACTTCTTCCCAGGAAAAATTAATTTAACCCCAGAAGAAGGACTTGAATTCATGACTGGACTTCATCGGTTCACACATCTGGGGGCTAACAAAATGACAAAGTTAGTTGAGGGCAATTCCAGGTTCAAGGTCCCAGACCTCAGGAAGACGGCTCAAAAGGTAGTAGAAGCCTGTCAGGCTTGTGCCCTTACTAACACCTCAAAGGCTTACAGGGAACCTGGAAAAAGACAGAGGGGAGACCGCCCTGGTGTGTACTGGGAAGTAGATTTTACTGAAGTTAAACCAGGGATGTATGGTAACAAATACCTGCTAGTGTTTATAGATACCTTTTCAGGATGGGTTGAAGCTTACCCTACAAAAACAGAAACGGCGCAAATTGTAGCCAAGAAGATCTTAGAAGAAATCCTGCCCAGATTCGGGATTCCTAAGGTAATAGGGTCTGACAACGGACCAGCCTTTGTTGCCCAGGTAAGTCAGGGACTGGCCACACAATTGGGTGTTAATTGGAAACTACATTGTGCCTACCACCCACAAAGCTCAGGACAGGTAGAAAGAATAAATAGAACCTTAAAAGAGACCCTGACCAAATTAGCCATTGAGACCGACGGGAAGGACTGGGTGGCCCTCCTCCCCTTTGTGCTTTTTAGGGTCCGCAATACTCCAGGACGCTTTGGGCTCTCGCCCTTTGAAATCCTGTACGGGGGACCGCCCCCCTTAACTGAGTCCGGAGGGACATTGGTTCCTGATGCGGACTCAACCTTACCCTCTGCTTTGCTTGCTCGTTTAAGGGTCCTTGAGGTGATCAGAACCCAAATTTGGGACCAGATAAAGGAGGCCTATGCCCCAGGGACCACTGCAGTTCCACACGAGTTCCAAGTCGGAGACTGGGTCTTGATCCGCAGACATCGGACCAGAAACCTTGAGCCTCGGTGGAAAGGGCCCTATTTGGTACTCTTGACAATCCCCACAGCAATAAAGGTAGATGGGAATGCCACATGGATCCACACCTCCCACGTCAAGAGAGCCGCCTGTCAGGATAAAGAAAACCAACGAGACGATTGGATGGTGGCTACTACTGACAATCCTCTTAAGCTACGCCTGCTGCGCAGAAATGGCCCTCCCCAATCCTAACCCTCACGCTCCATTTCATCAAACTTGGGAGGTACATAATAAAGAAGACAACATTGTATGGTCAATTACTGACATACACCCCCTCTGGACTTGGTGGCCTGATCTCACACCTGATATCTGTAAGTTAGCAGCTGGATCCCCCACCTGGGACCTCCCAGATCACACCAACCTCAATAGCCCACCCCCCAGAAAAAAATTGTGTCCCAAACCGAATCGGGAGCTCATATGGCTGTTCGGGGCAGTTCTACTGTGCTAATCTTAGGGCAGCAGATTTCTATGTTTGCCCTGGTCAAGGTCAACCCAAAAGACTGCAGGTGACATGTGGAGGACCAGAAAGTCTGTATTGCAGAAAATGGGGATGTGAAACAACAGGAGATGCCTATTGGAATCCTACCTCTTCCTGGGACCTGATCACGGTAAATCGGGGCAGTAACCGTGATGGGCCAAACCAGGGAGAAAGGGACCCCTCTAATTATCCAGAAAGTGGGTGTGCTCTTATGAACAGCCCCTCAGGACCATGCAAAGGTCAATATTGTAACCCCCTACGCATAAGGTTCACTGAAAAAGGAAAACAAGATCATCAAAGTTGGCTTAAGGGAAATAGATGGGGCTGGCGAGTGTATACAACATCACAAGACACTGGGTTCATTTTTAAAATCAAATTGACGATAACAGAAGTAATAGTGGCACCTATAGGGCCTAACAAGGTCCTTATAGAACAGGGTCTCCCAGTCAGACCCAAACCTCTTCCAGCCAAGCCCAGATCCCCAACAGTTAAACCCAAACCTCCAACAGTCAGACCCAAATCTCCGACCCTACTGCCAACCCTTATCATGGGCCCCTCCTATATTGCCACTCAAATTCCCACCGCCACATTACAAAATCCCTCAACTGTAGCCCCAACAAACCCCACAACGGGACAGAGAATGTTTAATTTAGTAAGAGGAGCTTTCTACGCCCTTAATAGAACAAATCCAGATGCCACTGAGGAATGTTGGTTATGTTTGTCCTCGGCCCCCCCTTATTATGAAGGAATCACCTTTAATGGAGATATCAATATAACCAGCCACCATGCCACCTGTTCATGGGGAACGGAGAAAAAATTGACTCTGTCTGAGGTATCGGCAATAAGCCCAGGTCTCTGTATAGGTACTCCCCCTCCTACCCACAAACATTTATGCAACCGAACTCAGTCTGTGCCCAAAACAGAAACTAATACTCATCTTGTGCCGTCCCCAGTTGGCTGGTGGGCCTGTAAGTCAGGGCTTACCCCCTGTGTAACAACCAAGGTCTTTGACCCCTCCCATGATTTCTGTGTTATGATTCAACTGTTGCCTCGAGTGTATTATCATCCTGCTTCTAGCTTAGAGGAAATGTATATGAGTACAAGATTTAAGAGAGAACCTATTACTCTAACTTTAGCCACCTTCATGAGTATAGGCATGGCAGTGGGAGTGGGGACAGGAGTATCAGCCTTAATTGAAGGAAGACAAGGAATCCAATCCTTAAGAGATGCGGTTAATGAAGAACTAGAAATAATAGAGAAGTCAATTAATGCCTTAGAAAAATCCTTGACTTCCCTGTCTGAAATAGTGCTACAAAACAGGAGGGGGCTAGACTTACTGTTCCTCAAAAAAGGAGGACTCTGTGGAGCTCTAAAAGAAGAATGCTGTTTTTATGCAGATCACACTGGGATAGTTAGAGATTCTATGCAAAAGCTGAGAGAAAGACTTGAGCAGGGTAAGGGAGAAAGAGAGGGCAGACAAGGATGGTTTGAAAGTTGGTTTAATAGGTCTCCATGGCTCACCACCCTTCTCTCGACTATAGCTGGACCCTTAATAATTCTTATGCTCTTGCTTACTTTTGGGCCGTGTGTTATTAATAGATTAGTGGCTTTTGTAAAAGAAAGAGTAAGTGCTGTCCAGGTAATGGTTCTGCGACAACAGTATCAGGTCCTACAAGAGGCTGAAACATCGCTCTAAGATTAGAGCTACTTACAAGAAGAAGTGGGGAATGAAGAATGGAAAATTACTGGCCTCTTGTGAGAACATGAACTTTTCACCTCGGAGCCCAACCCCTCCCATCTGGAAAACAGTTCCCAGAATGTTCTTGAGAAAAACATTTTCTGGAACAACCACAGAATGTTTCAATAGGCCAGGTGTATTGCCTAACATAGGGCATGACTCTTTGGTTGAGTAAACTTGCGGTTGTTAAACTTCCCCTATTCCCTCCCCGTTCCCCCTCCCAGTTTGTGGTTTTTGCCTTTAAAAGCTTGTGAAAAATTTGAGTCGGGGTCAAGACTCCTCTACCCCATGCAGAGGTGTACGAGTCTCGGCCCCAGCGCGCTGGCTAACCCCCCCCCCCCCCGCTTTATTAAATAGCTTTGTGTGTACGGCATTTCGGTCTCCACGTCTCATTTGGGTCTGCGCCATATCCCGAGGCTTGAGTGAGGGTCTCCCTTCGGGGGTCTTTCACCACCTCAGAGACAAAGACAGACACTGCCTCAAATTAAAAAACTGGAAAACAATTTTCCAAGCACTGGTCTGAAGAAACAAGCTGGAGTAGCCATTCTAATACCTAATAAAATCGACTTTGATCCCAAACTTATCATAAAAGACAATAAGAGGCACTTCATGCTCATCAAAGGTAAAATCTTCCACACTGAATTCTCAATTCTGAATATCTATGCTCCAAATGCAGGGGAATCCATATTCATTAAAGAAACTTTAGTGAAGCTCAAAGCACACAGTTTTTAAGCACAGAATAGTAGTGGGAGACTTTAGCAACACAGTCTCATCAACGGACAGATCCTGGAAACAGAAACTAAACAAAGACACAGTGAAACTAACAGAAGTTATGAAACACGTGGATTTAACAGATATCTAGAGAACATTCTACCCTAAAACAAAAAGATCTAACTTCTTCACAGCACCTCATGGTACCTTCTCTAAAATTGACCATATAATTGATCACAAAACAGGTCTCAACAGTTACAAAAATATTGAAATTGTCCCATGCATCCTATCAGATCACCACAGACTAAGGCGGATCTTCAATAACAACATGAATAATAGAAAGCCAACATTGACGAGGAAGCTAACCAACACTCTACTCAATGATAACTTGGTCAAGGAAGAAATAAAGAAATTAAAGACTTTTTAGAGTTTAATGAAAATGAAGCCACAACATACCCAAACTTATGGGACACAATGAAAGCAGTCTTAAGAGGAAAACTCATAGCTCTGAATGCCTCCAAAAAGAAACTAGAGAGAGCATACGCTAGCAGCTTGACAGTACACCTAAAAGCTCTAGAACAAAAGGAAGCAAAATCACCCAAGAGGAGTAGAGGGCAGGAAATAATCAAACCCAGGGCTGATATCAACCAATTGGAAACAAAGAGAACTATTCAAAGAATCAACCAAACCAGGTGCTGGTTCTTTGAGAAAATCAACAAGATAGATAAACACTTAACCAGACTAACTAGAGGGCACAGGGATAGTATCCTAATTAAAAAAATCAGAAATGAAAAGGGAGACATAACAACAGAACCTGAGGAAATCCAAAGAATCATCATATCCTACTACAAAAGGCTATACTCAACAAGAGTGGATAACCTGGATGAAATGGAGAATTTACTAGACAGATACCAGGTACGAAAGTTAAATCCAGGTCAGAATAATGATCTGAACAGTCCCATATTCCCTAAAGAAATATAAGCAGTCATTAATAGTCTCCCAATCAAAAAAGCCCAGGACCAGATGGGTTTAGTGCAGAGTTCTATCAGACCTTCAAAGAAGACCTAATTCCCATTGTCCTCAAACTATTTCACAAAGTAGAAACAGAAGGTACTCCAACCAATTCATGCTATGAAGCCACAATTACTCTGGTACCTAAACCACACAAAGACCCAACAAAGAAAGAGAACTTTAAAACAATTTCCCTTATGAATATTGATTCAAAAATACTCAATAAAATCCTCCTAAACCGAATCCAAGAACACATCAAAAAGATCATCCATCATGACTAAGTAGGCTTCATGCCAGGGATTCAGGGATGGTTTAATATACGGAAATCCATCAATGTAATCCACTAAACAAACTCAAAGAGAAAAACCACATGATCATCTCCTTAAATGCTGAAAAAGCATTTGACAAAATCCAACGCACATTCATGTTAAAAGTCTTGGAAAGATCACGAATTCAAGGCCCATTCTGAAACACAATGAAAGCAATAAACAGCAAACCAGTAGCCAACATCAAACTAAATGGAGAGAAATTTGAAGTAGTCCTGCTAAACTCAGGGACTAGACAAGGCTGCCCACTTTCTCCCTACGTATTCAATTTAGTACTTGAAGTCCTAGCCAGAGCAGTTCAATAACAAAAGGAGATCAAGGGGATACAAATTGGAAAGGAAGATGTCAAAAATATCACTATTTGCAGATGATATGATAGTATATATAAGTGACCCTAAAAATTCCACCAGAGAACTCCTAAACCTGATAAACAACTTCTGTGAAGTAGTTGGATATAAGACTAACTCAAACAAATCAGTGGCCTTTCTCTACACAAAGGATAAATAGGATGAGAAAGAAATTAGGGAAACAACACCCTTCACAATAATCACAAATAATATAAAATACCTGGTTGTGACTATAACTAAGAAAGTGAAATATCTGTATGATAAGAACTTCAAGTCTCTGAAGAAAGAAATTTAAGATCTCAGAAGATGGAGAGATTCCCCCATGCTCATGGATTGGCAGGACCAATATAGTAAAAGTGGCTATCTTGCCAAAAGCTATCGACAGATTCAATGCAATCCCCATCAATATTCCAACTCAATTCTTCAATGAATTAGAAAGGGCAGTTTGCAAATTCATCTGGAATAACAAAAAACCTAGGATAGCAAAAAATATTCTCAACAATAAAAGAACCTCTGGAGGAATCACCATGCCTGACCTCAAGCTGTACTACAAGGCAATTGTGATAAAAACGGCATAGTACTGGTACAGAGACAGACAGGTAGATCAATGGAAGGGAATTGAAGACCCAGAAATAAACCCACACACCTATGGTCATTTCATCTTTGACAAGGGAGCAAAAACCTTCCAGTGGAAAAAAGACAGCATTTTTAACAAATGGGCTGGCACAACTGGTGGTTATCATGTAGAAGAATGCAAATTGATCCAGTCTTATCTCCTTGTACAAAGCTCAAGTCTAAGTGGATCAAGGAACTCCACATAAAACCAGAGGCTCTGAAACTTATAGAGGAGAAAGTGGAGAAAAGCCTCAAAGATATATAGACACAAGGGAAAATTTCCTGAACAGAAGATCAATGTCTTGTGCAGTAAGATCAAGAATTGACAAATGGGACCTCATAAAATTCCAAAGCTTCTGTAAGGCAAAAGACACTGTCAATAAGACAAAAAGGCCACCAACAGATTGGGGAAGGATCTTTACCTATCCTAAATCAGATAGGGGACTAATATCCAATATATATAAAGAACTCAAGAAGATGGACTCCAGAAAATCAAATAACCCCATTAAAAAATGGGGCTCAGAGCTAAACAAAGAATTCTCACCTGAGGAATACTGAATGGCTTAGAAGTACCTGAAAAAATGCTCAGCATCCTTAATCATCAGAGAAATGCAAATCAAAAAAACCTTGAGATTCTATCTCACACCAATCAGAATGGCTAAGATCAAAAATTCAGGTGACAGCAGATGCTAGTGAGGATGTGGAGAAAAAGGAACACTCCTTCATTGTTGGTAGGATTGCACGCTTGTACAACCACTCTGGAAATCAGTCTGGCGGTTCCTCAGAAAATCGGACATAGTACTACCGGAGGATCCCGCAATGCCTCTCCTGGGCATATATCCAGAAGATGTCCCAACCGGTAAGAAGAACACATGCTCCACTATGTTCATAGCAGCCTTATTTATAATAGTCAGAAGCTGGAAAAAACCCAGATGCCCCTCAACAGAGGAATGGATTCAAAAAATGTGGTACATTTACACAATGGAGTACTACTCAGCTATTAAAAAGAATGAATTTATGAAATTCCTAGGCAAATGGTTGGACCTGGAGGGCATCATCCTGAGTGAGGTAACACAATCACAAAAGAACTCAAATGATATGTACTCACTGATAAGTGGATATTAGCCCAGAAACTTAGTATACCCGAGATATAAGAGACAATTTGTAAAACACACGAAACTGAAGAAGAACGAAGACTAAAGTGTGGACACTTTGCCCCTTCTTAGAATTGGAAACAATCACCCATGGAAGGAGTTACAGAGACAAAGTTTGGAGCTGAGACAAAAGGATGGACCATCTAGAAACTGCCATATCCAGGGATCCATCCCATAATTAGCCTCCAAACAATGACACCATTGCATACACTAGCAAACGTTTGCTGAAAGGACCCTGATATAGCTGTCTCTTGTGAGACTATGCGGGGTCCTAGCAAACACATAAGTGGATGCTCACAGTCAGCTATTGGATGGATCGCAGGGCCCCCAATGGAGGAGCTAGAGAAAGTAACCCAGGTGCTAAAGTGATCTGCAACCCTGTAGGTAGAACAACAATATGAACTGACCAGTACCCCAGAGCTCTTGACTCTAGCTGCATATGTATCAAAAGATGGTCTAGTATGCCATCACTGGAAAGAGAGGCCCATTGGACTTGCAAACTTTATATGCCCCAGTAGAGGGGAACGCCAGGGCCAGGAATGGAAGTGGGTGAGTTGGGGAGCAGGGAGAGGGGACAGGGGATTTTCAGAGGGGAACCTAGGAAAGGGGATAACATTTGAAATGTAAATAAAGAAAATATCTAATAAAAAAAGAAAAAAAAGAAAAGGAGATATATACAAGTTATTGTATAAAGATATACATGCATGACATTCAAGAGAGCTGAGTGGTTAAAAGCACCAAGAGAACCTGTGTTCAATTCTAAGCATTCACATGACATCATCCGCATTCTGTAAGTCTAGTACCAGAAGATCTGATGTCCATTTCTAGCTTTCAAGGGCACTGTCCATGCATGGGGCACATACATATATGCAGCTACTCCTATATGTACATAATATAATTTCTAACTGTTCTTGTGTATTTTGATTATGAATTGAAGATTAAATATGTGCAACTAGAATTCCAGAAGAAGGTGGGATATAAAGAATAGCACAGAGACAATCTTTAAACAAATATAGACTGAAGAGTAAAGAATATCATAGCTGCAGATCTAAGACAACTAGTGAATTCCAAGAAGGCTGGGCTTAGAAAAAAAACCTACATCAGGCTTATCATGGAACCTCAAGGACAAAGAAATCAATGGAGCCTTAAAGCAGCCATAATATCTTATACCAGAATAAAGACATGTCTGACTCTTATATCACAGTGTTCACAAACCATGGATTTTTTTATATAAGATTTTGCTTGTTAAAATCAAAACATCCACAGTCACAACATAGACTGAGAAATCTGTTTCACATTGTAGTACATAGCTGTTTCAAATCCATATGTGATATGTATGTGGGAGGGTGAGGGGGTGGGCACAGGTTAACATTGGTGTCTTCTTCAAATACTCTCTGCTTTTTAAAAGATTTGTTTTCAATTTATGTGAATAGATGTTTTTGTCTGCATGCACGCATGCACACCAGAATTGTGCAGTGCTCTGAGACGATAGAAGAAGGCATTGAATACCCTGAAACTGGAGTTATGGATTGTTGTGAAGCACCAGGTAGATTCTGAAAACAAAGCCAAGGTTCTCTGTAGGCACTCCATCTCATTTTTTTTTCAAGACAGGGTTTCTCTGTATAGTCCTGGCTGTCCTGGAACTCACTCTGTAGACCAGGCTGGCCTCGAACTCAGAAATCAGCCTGCCTCTGCCTCCTGAGTGCTGGGATTAAAGGCATGTGCCACCACTGCCTGGCTCTATCTCATTTTTTTGAGACATTTTTTTAAGTTGGCTTAAAACTTGCCAAACTGACTGACCACTTGCTACAATGCCTTGTTTTTATGTGGTTGCTGAGATCCAAAGTCAGACTGTCATATTTACATAGCAAGCAGACAAAGCCATCTTCCTTGACCCTATAAATATGATTTATTGCCGGTGTCTTCTGTTGCTACTGCCCTAAATTCTCAGTGTTACCATTTCACTATAGAGTTAAGGCTCCAGTTTAGATTAAGGGGAACATTATTAATGTCCTGGGTAGAAGTTTAACCAAATAGGCTAGGGCATGCTACCCTCATACATTTGATACACAGACTAGACCTAATGTGTCTACATGAAGGTGCCTCCTTTCCCAAGCATAAGAATATCCCATGACACCCAATGGCCCTAGAGTAGATGGGCATGAAGAACAGTTATCAAAACTATGGCATGATCCTCACCCACTGTAAAGCAGCTTTGACCAACTCACCAGCAATCTCTCTTCCTGCCCTCTCCATGAGATCCTGCCTATTCATCTTCTGGAAGATTTTGAAGGTCATATCCCAGGCTTTCTTCTCCTCATAATGTTTCAACAGTAAGTTGGCAAGGTCTTCACGAGATGCCTTCTTCACTTCGGTCCAAGAAATGTGTTTCAGCCCCAACTGCAAAATCTCCTGTTGGAGTAATTCCTTAAATTTCATGAATTCTTTCTTGTTTAGCTCTTCCAAGTACCACATAAGGCCAAAATCAGAAAAAAATGATGCCATCGTGTCTTAAGGAAGAGAGATGCGTCTTCAGAGAGGTGAATACCAGGAGTAAGAAACATATGGGTTCTGTGGGAAAATCAGGCAAGCAGCTGAGTTATTAAGCACAAAGCAAAAAAAATGGGGGTGGGGTGGGGTGGGGAATGGGGAAGTGATGGAGCTGGTAAAGTGTTTGCTGCACAAGTTTAGGAACATAAGCTGTGTCAGCATTTATGTAACAAGCAGGGTGTGCAGCCACAGAACCTTCAAAGTACTATATGTCTTGCCTGCAAGATGTGCTGGGGCAATGATGATACAGAACTTTTGAGAGTGGCCAACCAATGACTGGTACAACTTGAGGCCCACACCATAAGAGGGAGCCCATGTCTGAGACTATGTCGATGGCCAGGAACCAGAGGCTGCTCAGCACAGAGATCAAAAATGGAACCAAACACAATTGGCAAAAAAAAAGAAGTTAATGAAATGATTTTTCTGTTATATTCATACATCAGCGCCTACCTTGATTATCATCAGAGGCAATGTCCAGCAACAGAGAGGAGCAGATGCAGGGACCCACAGCCAGACACTAGGTGAAGTCAGGAGAACCCCACAGAAGAAGGGGAGGAAGGGCTGTAGAAGCCAGAGGGGTCAAGGACACCATGAAAACACATCACATAGAATCATCTAAGCAGAGCTCACTGAGGCTCATAAAGATTTAAAGAGGCCGGGCATGGTGGCATATGCCTTTAATCCCAGCACTCAGGAGGCAGAGGCAGGCAGATTTCTGAGTTCGAGGCCAGCCTGGTCTACAAAGTGAGTGCCAGGACAGCCAGGGCTACACAGAGAAACCCTGTCTCAAACAAACAAACAAACAAACAAACAAACAAACAAACAAAAAACAACAAAAAAAAGACTTAAAGAGACCATCGCAGAGCCTGCATGGGTCTGCACTAGGTCCTCTGCATAGATGTTATGATTGTGCAGCTTTTTAATTCCTGGGACCCCCCCCCCCACCATAACAGCAGAAGTGGAGGGTGTCCCTAACTCGTCCACCTGCACTTGAAACCCTTTTCTTCCTACTGGGTTGCCTCATCCAGCTTTGATATGAGGATTTGTGCCCAGGCTTACTATATTTGCTTTGCGGTGTTTAACAGACATCCCTGGGAGGCTTACTCTTATTTTGAAGGGAAATGAAGTAGAAGGGGATCTAGGGGACAGGGAAGTGTATGTGAGGGGGACTGGGAGAAGAGGAATTAGGGGAAAGTGTGGTTGGGGTAGCATATAGGTAAGGGAAAAAAAGAGTGTGATGGCCCAGTCCTGCGATCCCAGCACTGGGAAGGCAGACCCAGGAGGATCCCTGAAGCCTGCCGGCCAGCTTGGTTTAGCCAGATTTGCTGAGCTCCAGGTTTACAGAGAGATCCTGTGTCAACAATCAGGTAGAGAGTAACTGAGGAAGACACTTGATGTCAGTATCTGGCTTCCACACAAACACCCCAGTCCCCATCTCCACACATACTTGTAGTCACTAACTCATCACATATTGCACTGTTCGTTGTGTGTGATAAATAAGGGCAGGGAGCTTTTCAATATGGTCTCATTTTAACTCTCATCTCATTGAAAGCATCACTAAAACAACAGTGGTTTTCAATGGTCTCAAAGATGAAACCATTCCATACAGTTTCTCATGTTTTTGGTGACCTCCAACTATAATGTTAATTTTGCTAGTTCTGTAATTTTGAGACTTTATGAATACCAGTGTACATATCTATTTTCCTAAGGTCCTGGGTAACTCCTGTGAAATAGTCACTGACCCCTCAAACACTGACCCGCAGGTTGAGAACCACTGCTACATCACTTGGAAAACAACGAGATGAGATTTATTACTCTAAAGAACTACTGGTGTGGCTGGAGTGATAGCCCAGCACTTAAGAGCATTTGGTGCTCTTGCAGAAGATTCACATGTGGTTTGCAGCATGTACACTAGGGGTCTCCCAGCTGCCTGTAACTTTAGCTCCAGGGGATCTGACACCCTCTTATAGACTCTGCAGGCAGAGCACACACGTGATGCTCCTACATACACTCAGGCACACACACACCCATAAATGTTAAAAGAATACTGGTACCTCTACTTCTGTGATACCAGGTAGAATGCTGATACAGGACAGTACTTATGATGCTATTATCATAACAGTATTATGGTACAGGATACACTTCTGGCATAATACAGCTGTAAATATAATCAGGTAGCTGGGTCCAGTGGCACAGACCTGGTATCCCAGCTACTTCAGAGGCTGAGGCCGGAGGATTTCTAATTCAGGGTCTGCCTACAAACATAGTGAAGTCAAGGCAAGCGTGGGCACCTTAGTGAAACCTTGTCTCAAAGAAAAAATGGGGCTGCAGAGATGGCTGAGTGGTTAGGAGCCCTGGATGTTCTTCCAGAGAATTTGGGTTAATCTCCCAGCATCCACATGATGGTTTTCCATGACAATGGCGTGCAGCTCAGGGGTTAAGAGTACCTGTTGATCTTGCAGAGGACCTGAGTTCAGTTACCAGCAACTATATCAGATGACTCATAACCAAGGGCACCTGAAAGCTCCTGCTGGCCTCCCTGGCCACCAGGCATGCATGAGATGCACAGACAAAACAAAATACATAGTAAATAATATGTAATATTAATTAAAATTATAAAGATATAATAAATGAGATGTAATTTTTGAAGTATATAAGAACAAAAAATAAGAAGAAGGCTGATGTATGGATTAGTGCTTGGGGAACTTTTTCACTCTACCAGATTTAGTCTTCAGTACTGAAAAAAACACACACACACACAAAAAAAAAAACGGATGTGCCAAAACTATCCAAAGGAAGGCTTAACAAAATTATGATGTCCAAAAATTTTAACTCTTTAAGACAAAAACACAGAAAGAAGGACCCTCACCAGATATCAGATGCAGAAATAGAAATAGAAATCATCCAGAAAACATGAAAATCTTAACCTAGCACATCTACAATCTATAGCAGACAGGCTTATCCATAACCTAGCACATCTACAATCTATAGCAGACAGGCTTATCCATAACCTAGCACATCTAAAATCTATAGCAGACATGCTTATCCATACGTAGTGGGAAAGCACCTGAAGGAATGTCATATTTAACAAATGGTACTAGAACAACACACATTCTACGTGCAAATAAATACAACTGGCTCCTACGGAATGACACTTGTGGTTGTCTTCTGGTCCTCACATACACCTGTGCACACACATGCATCCACACTCCTGAATAGATGCTGAACATTATTCATTATTAATATGAAAACAAAAACAATGAGATATCTTCATATGCCTAAGAAATTGAGCAAAGGACTGTGGGGGTGGCTCAGATGGAAAAATGCTTGTCTAGCAAGCAGGCCACTCTGGTTCTGTTCTAGCATCACATGCACATGAAGGAATGAATGAATGAATGAATGAATGAAAGAAGAGCCTACTCCTGGGTGGCCTTAGAATTCAGATGTGAGTATACAGTAGAAAGAGAAAACCAACTCTTATAAGCAGGCCTCTGGTGCCACAGATACATCTAGGCATGTGGTCACCCCTATGTGTATATGACAGAAATAAATATAATTAAAAAGTAAAAGTACACATACATATTCAAGTTACAATACTTTCAATCCCCACGTCATTTACTGAGATGCAACTTCAGTGTAAGTTGGGAAATACATCCATCTGGAAAGATCACTACTGGGCCCTTCAAAACAACTGAATGAAGTCATCAAGCTACTATATCAAGAAGCCCAAAGGGAGACATTACCCAACATCTAGACTCTTTACAGGAAAACTAAAAAATCGAGACACAAAACTATGGGCACAATTCCAGAAAGCTCAGTAGGGCACCTGGATGGTAGGCATGTCTCTGTCAGACGCCTGAGGCAGGCTAGGAAGATACTGCATTGTAGTGATGGGGGGAGGGGCTTAGGGAGAAAGGATTTTATGCTCTAGAGACCTGGAGTCCAGAGGTCAGACCCCACTGACAAGGACCTGAAGGCCCACTGACTCTGTATGTGTTCTTCAAAGGACATCTTGTCTAAGAGCATAAATAAACTATCATCACTTAGGGCCAGGATGTCTTCCTGAAGACATCCCCACCAAGTATAACAAAATATATAAGGAATTAGGCTGTGTTTATTTCGGGCTAAAACAGAGGTTCTCAGTCTGTGCTTGTGACCCCTTAAGGATCGAGTGACCCTTTCACTGGAGTCACAAATCAGATATCCTGAATATCAGATATTTACATTGTGATTCATAACAGTAGTAAAATTACAGCTATTAAGTAGCAACGAAAAAAATCTTATGGTTGGTGGTTACCACAACGTGAGGAACTCTATTAAATGGACACGGCATTAGGAAGGTAGAGAACCACTGGACTAGAATAACATATGACCTTGATTCTCTAGCTTGCTTTTTTCCTGTCCTAGACAATACCCCTCATAAAGGTACCTTAAACTTTGTGTGTTGAGAAAAAACCTTTACATATTTTTTTTTAAAAAGGGGACACACAGTATTTACTGATGGGTAACAGTTGAAGGTATTAAAATACTCTAATCTTCAGATGTAAGGAGCCACAGGCACAAAGGCTCAAATCAGGGCATCTCTTCTTTCTTTATCGCTCTTTCCTCCTCCCTCATCTTCCCCCCATCCAGGTCCCTGGAAGGATGCCTGGACCTGCTCCTCTTTGCCCTGAGCCTAAAGTCAGCCAGCCTTGCAGGTGGAGCGAAATCTTCACTCATTTATCCAAGAGCTAATTTGATTTCAACTAAACAGAGGTGGTAATTATGTTTTTCTCCAAAACAGGGACATAAGACCTAAAATCAACAGCAGCAGTGACAGTCCAATCGACCTTGTGGAACCTCAGGATGCAAACTCAACACGGTGGCTTCAGCAGAATGATGCTAAACAAGCACGCTGCCCAATAGTCCCAGGGTGTCATGGCACCGCCTGGTCCTTCTCCACTGTGCACCCTGGAAACAGGGACCCAGCATGTGGTGCGGAAAAGGAAGGCCTTAGGCTGCAGAAGCCCAAGGCTACAGTATGCCTGGTCCACTTCAGCTCTGCAGTCCACCTGCTGCACTCTCCCAAGCCTCAATGCCTTTAATTTTTAACATTACAAAATAACATTCTTTTAAAAATACTTTAAAATTCCAGCCCCCCCCCCCAATCCGTGTGTGTGTGTGTGTGTGTGTGTGTGTGTGTGTGTGTGTGTGTGTGTGTTATGTGCGCAGAGGTCAGAAGATGATTATCAGTAGACTGAAGCTGGAGTTTACAGGCAGCGGTCATGTCAGAACCAAACGTGGGTCCTCTAGAAGAGCAGCAAACATTTTTAATCACTGAGCTGTCTCTCCAGCACCACAAATTACACTCCAGCACCACAAATTACACCACAAAGTGTGTGTGTGTGTGTGTGTGTGTGTGATATTTCTTAGCAACCTTAGAAGTGTAACTTGAGAGCCATTAAGATCCTATGTCTATCCACTACCAAGAAACTGTGAGTCTCCCTTGAAAAGCCCATTTCCTATTCTCATATTCTCTCTCTCTCTCTCTCTCTCTCTCTCTCTCTCTCTCTCTCTCTCTCTCTCTCTCTCTCTCTCTCTCGTTCTCTCTTCCTCTCTCTCTCCTGAAGTACTTTTCTACTTTTCTTTTCTTTTTTTTTCTTTTTTAACTTTCTTTAAAGAATTCAACTTGCCCTCACATCTGGCTTGCTCTGAAATTAATTTCTTTGTTGAATCCACAAATCCTGGTTTTGCCCAAGTGTGTGTGTGGGCAGGGGGGTCTGAAAATAATTCCCCAGGCAGCCGCCACTGTGGTGTGGGTCTGTTTTCCTATCATTAGTGACAATCCAACTAGATCAGACACTGCAGGAAGAGGAAAAGTATAAGAACCCAGACCAGACTTCTGCTCAGGCCAACATACCTGCAGCAGCCCCTCATCTCTCATGGTCACTGTAAGAAATAAATAGCTGTGGTCCATTTTCAGTGTGCTCTGAACTCAGAGATGAAAGAAGCACATATTGAAACCAGGAGGCCCAACCCCCGCCCCAATCTCCTCTAATTGGTGGCCAGCAGTTTGCAGAACTGCAAAGTTACAGGCAGTCTTCCTTGTGTCTGAAGCTGCAAACAGAAAAGGGTCTGACTTAACCATGAATATTCCCTAGATGAGGCATTGCTTCCTGAAATAATCTGGTGGGGGAATTTGGGAAAGCATTTAAATGCCAGACTACAGGAAGAACTGTGAAAAGCGGTCTCTGGGGCATGATGCAGTTGTTGCTCACACAGACTCTCAGTGGCTGGGGTTGCCTGAGCAAGACCAAACCAGTCAACATTCTTGCATGGATGGAAGAGGGGGTGTAAGATCCCACTCCTGACTGAGGAGCTAATGACACTTGATAGCTACTGAGAAGGAGAACCAGTCTTCCATGAGGAGGACACACCCCTGGTAGTTGTCAGTGTTCATGTGAGTGATCCCACATTTGTGTATGTATGGGGAGCACTAACGGGACTATATTTAGCTTGAAATTTCATGAGCAAATCATGTACTTTACATGAGAAACAACAAAGACATCAACCCAAATCAGAAGGAAATAGTAATGAGAGAGAGAGAGAGAGAGAGAGAGAGAGAGAGACTGACTCAAAGTCAGTTCAGTAGATTCTTTGAGAACCACTAACAGGTTTAATTTAAAAAAAATAACCCAGGTGGTGGTGACACACACCATTGGTCCCAGCACTCAGGAGGCAGACAAGGGAACCTCTGAGTTCAAGGCCAGCCTGTTCTACAGAGTAAGTTACAAAACAGCCAGAGCTACAGGGAGAATCCCTGTCTTGAAGAACAATAACAAAAGTCACCGGGTAGTGCAGGCCTTTAATCCTAGCACCCAGGTGGCAGAGGGAGGTGTAGCTCTGTGAATTTGAAGCAGGACAAGGCTACAAAGTGAGACCTTGTCTCAAAACAAAAACAAACCAAACAAAAACAACAACCAAACAACAATGACAAAAGAAAAACAATCAATCAACCAAACAAACAAACGATGGAAAAGAGAATAACAAAGGAATAAGAAGCATTAGTTAGCATCCAGAAACCTCACCACATACCCTGCAGGCACCAAAAGCAGGGACAGTCACTACTCTCAACCCAGTCAAACTGATGGTTTAGTTCACATATACTGGTTCTTTAAAATGACATCCCTCGCTTTCCATTTCTGCTTTTGGTTCCAGCTTTGAGCAGGTTAGGCAAGCATGCTTACCACCAAGCTTACCTTCAGCCCTAAGGGAAAGGCTGAAGGCTAACTTTATGGGGTGAAACAAATTCCTCTCCAAGACTTTAGATTCCAACATCTTCACCAGTAACTTGGGTCAAAAGATTGTTGCTCCAGAAATTATTTACACACTTAAACACACACACACACACACACACACACACACACACACACACACACATGCACCTCACAGTGTTCAGAGGTTGGGAGGATGAGCAAGCACACAAACTTGTCCCAGAACCCCAGTTGTTTGAGGCACAGGCTGCATGCTGGAAGTGTTAACAAATGTTCACACCCAACCACTTAAAAAACAATACACTAGAAAAATTAAGTAGTTTTTGTTGTTGTTACTGCTGCTGCTGCTGTTTTTGGTTCATGAGACAGGGTTTCTCTGTGTAACCCTGATGTTCTGTAACTCACTCTATGGAGCAGGCTGGCCTGGAACTCAGAGATCCCACTGTCTTTTCCTCCTGAGTACTGGGGTTAAAAGCATGTCCCACCACTCTCAGGCTTCTTTAGCTTTTTGTTTGTTTGTTTTGTTTTGAGACAGGGTTTCCTCTGTGTAGCCCTGGCTGTCCTGGAACTTGCTATGTTGACCAGGCTGGCCTTGAACTGATAGAGCCTGCCTCTGCCTCCTGAATTCTGAAATGGTATTCATCCTGTGATACCATGACTACCTTCTTATTTATTTGTTTGTTTATATATATTATTTATATATTTTTTTAAAATTAGACCTTTTGGGACCTCTCAAAACAATCTACTGACTTTGACTCTCTTTTTATCATTCATTATTATTTTACCTGGTTTTGGTGCTGGGATCAAGGGCATGCGACATCACACCAGGGTAAATATTAAAGTTTTTATGTTGGTCAACAGTATCCTGCTACTGCTAATTTCCTGGCTTTGATATCAAAGCCAGTATATACTGTGGTTCTGAAAACATCATTTATATTTCAAGAACATAAACCCTGAGTTATTTTTGGTAAAATATTACAGGTAAATTTGCAGGGGTCTCTGATACAAAATGACATAAACTAAGTGGTTTAAAACTACAGAGCTTCCATTAGGGATGTGGGTTGACTGGTAGCATGCCAGCTTAGTGTGTACAGAGCCCTGGGTTCCATCCTAGCAACACAGAAAATCAGATGTGGTGGTGCACACCTGTAATACCAGAACCTGGGAGGTGAAAGCAAGAGGATTAGAAGTTCAAAGTCACCCTTGGCTACACAATGATTTTTCAGCTAGCTTACAGTCCTTGAGACACTGTCAAAAAACCCACCAACTCCAAAAACACCAAAACCTCTAGCAGTTGAATTGCCTCACACTTTCTGAGGTAGGGGATCAGTGGCTTCACACTCTCCATCAAGGAACCCCTGGCCTGCCCCTTCAAAGCCCCAGATTTGTTGAAAATCTTGTCTTTTTCTTGTAGCTATTTAACTCCAATATCTGCCTTCATTATCATATAATTCTTCCCTTGTTTTGGTCTCCACAGGGTTACCCTTAGAACGACTAAATTAAATCTACATCAATCTCTTCTTGCCACCATTTGAGGTATTAGATATCAGGACTTTCATATATTTGTTTAACCCCAGGCGACACAACTCCACACTCCAGCCAACAGTCAAGACCCCTTTTATTGATATGCAAGGGCAGTCTTTGCCCATGCATTTACCTAACAGCCAAGAAAAAGGAAAAAGAAAAAAGGCAAGTCTTCAAAGGATTATACCCTGGGAATGGAATATCAAGATCTTTCTGGCCTCAGTGGTGAACTCACACGAAAGGCTTGGGCTTGGACACAAATACTCAGTGTGTCCACATCTGCCTGCTTCTCTGTGGGTTCTCCTGATTCTCAGCCTCACAAACATGAATATAAATACATACATATATCTCTACCCTCTACATTCCCAGCTATCCAACCCTCACGATGCCTACACATTATTTATTTTCTCTTTGTATCTGCGAGGCCTCATGAGCACCCGCTCCTCTGAGGTCTCCAGCTAACAATCTCTTGTGGTCCCTCTACTTACTTCGAAGTAGGAAGAAGACAGATAAAGTCAGCAGGATTGTCTGTGGATCCAGCCAGAGCAAGCGTTAGAGGATTCAGTCTAGTAGTAATTTTTGTTTTCCTTTAAAAAAAAAGTTAAATGTTAAATAGTTAAATATAAGTACCACAAAGTGTCTAGGCTACCCTGCTAAAAAGAAAGTCATCCAAATAGCCATAACACAGGATGCAAACTAGTTCTGGTGTGTCAAGGCATGAGGAAGGAAAAAGGGAAGCAAAATGAAGTGCACATACAACCTTCTCAAATAATAAAGAAAATAAATGCATACAAGAGGGAAAAAGCCGAAGATTTGCTGACTCACCACCCAGGGGCTTCCAATTAGTCCTTAATACATGGCAGCTGGAACTGGGCAGAAAGGTCTATGGTGCCATGTGATTGACCAATGCGTCACTTCCTTTCATTGGTCTGGGGGGCGGGGGAGGGAAGGTTGGCCAGAAGAAGAAGGATGTGATTGATGTCGGAGGATGGGTGTGGCTTTGAGCCCTCAGTTCCTGGTATTCTACAGATAGCGGATATTGCAGTGAATCTTGGTGTAGGATTCACGATGCACTCCGTCCGGATAGGGGACTCTGAGGTTTCTGACTGTAGGAATCCCTCCAGCATCTTCCTGAAGAGATGGATGGGAAGCTCAGATCCCTTCATCCTCTTTAATGTTATTTTATTTGTTCTATCACTATCTAGCATTTAAGAGGAGCATATAAATGAGGGTAGGCAGTTTCTTTATCTCTGCTTGTTCCCCCTATAAAGTTCAGGCTGGCCTTGAACTCGGGCTCTTCCTGCCTCAGCCTTCTGAGTGCTAGGACTACAGGTGTGTTCACTTGTGGCAAAATTTCAAGCTCTAACTATGATTACCAAGGCTTTCTTTTTCCTGGCTTAGGCTGCCCACTGTCAAAATTTGGCAATATTTGAAAATATTAAGTGGGGCAGGGGCCATCAGTGAGAAGGCTCAGCTGGTTGTACTTGACATCAAGCCTTGAAGACCCGAGTTCAATCCCTAAGATCCACATGGTGGAAGGAGAACACTTACTCCTGCAAGTTGTCCGCTCACACACAATTTATAGATGAATAAATAAATGTAATAAAATTTAAAAACTAGTGGTAAATCCCAGAAATAAAGAACCCAATAGTGGGGCTGGCGAGATGGCTCAGTAGGTAAGAGCACTGACCGTTTTCCAAAGATCCTGAGTTTAAATCCCAGCAACCACATGGTGGCTCACAACCATCCATAGTGAAAACTGACGCCCTCTTCTGGCGCGTCTGAGCTGAGTTGACCAGAGCAAGTGGGGCTGATTGGAGTGAGCAGAGGTCTTAAAAATTCAATTCCCAACAACCACATGAAGGCTCACAACCATCTGTACAGTTACAGTACACCCATATACATAAAATAAATAAATAAATATATCTTAAAAAAAAGAACTCAATAGTATTAATTGACCTTTACGTGTGTAGTTAATGTTGCTCTAATTTATTATAAGTTATTATTATTAATAATCTGTTATACCTAATGTACAGATTAAACTACTGTAGATATATGGGAAAACTATACAGGGTTCCATCTTATCTGAGTCTTATCCATCCGTTGGGCACCTTCAAAACGTTCATGAAAGATCAATGTAAATATAGATAAATAGATATTTAATATTTATACATATTATGGGAAGATGGTCAAGTTTTTATATCAACTTTATAAAAATTTTTTAAAGCATGGCTGGCTGGGTGTGGAATACTACTAGCATGGTCCTTGAGCATCTCACCCAACTGCTCCATCATGAAGCTAGAACTCTACCCTGTGCCCTGTCCTGTCTGGTCCAGTGTTGTCATTGTTGTCCCCCAAAGAAAACATTGCTGCAAAGCCTGAGAGCCTGAGTCTGACTCTGGGGACTCACTGATTCTCCTAAGCTGTCCTCTGACTGCCACACAGACATGGGGATGCACACACACACATGCACGCATGCACACACATACACAAAAACAGAAAAGGTATCATTTTAAAGGATCTCTCCTTCAGCATGAGGTTTTTGGTGCTTTGCTTTTGGACCTCTCTTTATTGAGTCATTTTCTAGTTTACAAAGACTTAGGAGTACAAAAACGTGGGAGTACAGAGAGATGTTACATCTTTTCTGTTTTTCTCCTTTGAGTCTACTGAGCAGACCATTTTTCCTGTGTGGTGCATGATGAGGAGTCGCAGTCACCGAGGGTACTCCGAACCCTTGGCTGATGTCAGCGGACAGCTGCAGGTGGGAACGGGTCCTCAGTGATGGTTACAGATGCCAGATGATTCTAGAACGCTGAATCCTGAATTAAGAATCTAGATCAGTGTTCTCAACCTTAGTGATGTGTTGTGTTGGCCCCCAACCATAACATGATTTTCATTCCTACTTCATAACTGCAACTTTACTACTGTTATTAATGATCATGTAAGTATCTGGTGGGCTGGATATTTGATATCTGACCCCTGTGGATAGGTCATTCAACCTCCCCAAGGGGTCAAGACCCACAAGTTAACACAGGTCTAGGAAGTATGACTACACCTTCTCCGCTGCTCTGATTCCACGCATTCCACAAATATTTATTTACTTTAAGAAAACTTTTATTTCTCTATTCAGTGTGTAAGAGATAGTAAATTCCAGGAGTCAGTGCTCTCCTTCCATGTGTTGGTCTCAGGAATTGAATTCAGGTCATCAGGCTTGATGGCCTGCACCTTTACCAAAGGAGGGAGCCATCTTGGTGGCCCTCCACAAGGATTTGTGACATCTCAGATTTACATAGAACCTCATCGGTTGATGACATAGCTTATTCACTAATGTAGTTTATGGCATCTCTAGCTGTGTGAAATTGAGATTGGTTGTGGATGTTCCTGTGCCCTCCAGATCACTTGCTGCGAGGTTCTTGCCTGATGCTCCAGGAGTTCTGATATTACAGCCAGTGTAGACCATTTTTCAATCAGGAGATGTTGTGAAAACCTACAATGAGAAAGACTTCTGAGGTGCCCAGTCTAGTTCAGAAAGGCACAGGTGTGACAGTGTTCTTTTTTATTCTGTTCTCTGTAAGGAGTAACTGTGGCCATGGAGGCGTGTCTAGCCTGTGGACTAAAGACCACTTGCATTTAGGGATAGCTGTGAATGTGACCCATTACAAAATTGTGAACTTAACACACTACACACACACAAATACATGCACAAACACAAAATTAAAATTAAAAAATGAATGCAGAGGAAAATAGAAAAATTAAATAAAGCAATACAGTCTGGACAATTTCTGATATTATGAGAATTTCATCCAAATGATTATCAAACTAGGAACCCTGAGTAGAAAAGAAAATGAAGATAGACTTTCATATACAGGCTAATAGAGTCCAAAGGGAAAGGGAAAAATCTAGAATATCAGCTTGTAAATATAATGTTTACAAAAGACCAGAATACTTTTCCTAAAATGTATTCACTTACATCCCAATATCAGCCCCCCTCCTCCCAGGCCCCCCCACATACACAGCTTCTTTCCCCATTTTCCCCTCTCCATCTCATCTGAGAAGTAGGAGCCCCTCTCTGAACCCCGGAATCAGAATTCTTAAAATCAAATGACACTGGCTAAAAGGATCATGGCTGTAGAAGGATGGCCCTGGGTCTTCGATAGAAGCTTAACTCCACTCTTTAACTCTCTAATTCTTTGATGTTTAAAGATGATTTCTTGGTTTTATTTTACGTGCATTGGTATTTTGCTTACAGGTATGCCAGTGAGAGGGCATCTGGTCACCCAGAACTGGAGTTCCAGACAGGTGTGAGCTGCCCTGGGGGTGCTGGGAATTGAATCCAGGTTTTCTGGAAGAATATCAGTGCTCTTAACTCCTAACCCATTTCTCCTAATTTTTTGATGTATATACAATTTCTAAAAATGCCCCTTTAGTAATGCCCCAGAGTCCATGTAATCTCTGTCTTCCTTTCTTTACTTTCCATATTTCCATTTCCATATTTTCCCTTCGTTTCAGTTTAGCTAGATGTATTATGTTGATCTTTTAAAATATTTTGGGTTTATGTTTGTTCACTTCCAGTTTTATTACTTAAAAATTGATTCAAGAAAGTCTCTCATGTGGCTCAGGTTGGTCTTGAGGTTTCTGCAGAGCTGAAGATGACTTTGAACTCCTGATTCCCCTTCCTCTCATTGAGGGCTGGGCTTGCAGGTGTACAGCACCATCCCTGGGATTTCTGAGGATGTACACCACTGTTCCTGGTTTACGCAACACTTGGAACTTGAACTCAGGACCTCTTGCATACTGAGCAAGCACTCTACCAAGCTGCACTCCAACTCCTCAGTTTTTATTTTACTTACTCACTATTAATATTTCTTTCGCTTTGTTTTTTTACTCACTGTCTTAGTTAGACTTCTGTCTTAGTTAGGGTTTTACTGCTGTGAACAGACACCATGACCAGGGCAAGTCTTATAAAAAACAACATTTAATTGTGGCTGGCTTACAGGTTCAGAGGTTCAGTCCATTATCATCAAGGTGGGAGCATGGCAGTATCCAGGCAGGCATGGCACAGGAGGAGCTGAGAGTTCTATGTCTTCATCCAAAGGCTGCTAGTGGAAGACTGACTTCCAGGCAACTAGGGTGAGGATCTTATACCCACACCCAGAGTGACACACCCATTCCAACCATGTCACACCTATTCCAACAAGGCCACAACTTCAGATGGTGCCACTCCCTGATCCAAGGATATACAAACCATCACATCCCACTCCCTGGTCCCCATAGACTTGTTCAAAAACATGAGTCTATGGGGGCCATACTTAAACATAGCATAATGCAAAATGCATTTAGTCCAACTTTCAAAGTCCTCATATTCTATAGCAGTTGCAACACTGTTAAAAGTCCAAAATTCAAGGTCTCTTCTGAGATTCAGTCAACTTAATTAACTGTAATCCCCAAAGCAAGGCAGGAAACCAGCTGAGCAAATTCCAAACTCTCCATCTCCATGGCTGATGTCAAAGCGGTCTTCAGATCTCCACTCCTTTGGCATCTTTGTTGACTGCAACAAACTGCTTTCTCTTGGGCTGGTCCCACTCCCTGTTAGCTGCTTTCCTCAACATGTATCCCATGGCTCTGGCATCTTTAACATCTTTGAGTCTCCAAGGCAATTTCAATGTTACAGCTTCTTGTTTCAGTGCCTGGGATTCCACTTGATCTTTTGGAATCCTCCTAAGGGCTGGCATCACTTTTCCAGCTCTGCCCTCGGTAGCACTCTAAGCTCAGGTTGATCCACTCTACTAAGGCTGCTGTTCTTGGTGATCATCCCACGGTACTGACATCTGCAATACACTGGGGTGTTCCACTCCAACTAGGCTTCACCAATAGCCTCTCATAGGCTCTCTTCAGGGTGTCAAGCCTCAAATCCTTTGCATGACCCCTTCAGTCCTAGGCCATCAACTACAGCTGAGGCTTCACATTCTCCAATGGCCTTCCCTGGCCTCTCACAGTGCTAAGCCTCAGCTTCTCTCCATGATCCCTTCATTCCTGCACAAGCAGTACCACCTGAGTGACTCTTACACATTACCAAGTCCAGCCACAGCATGAGGTACAACCTTGGGTATCTCTGGAACACAGCTTCTTTGTGCTCCCAGAAAACAATTTCCAGAAGATTTCACCTCAACAATGCTGGTCTCTTCTTAATCACCGCTAATTCCTTAGCTCCAGCTAACCAGCATCAATTTTCCCAGTAGTTCCTTACATTCTTAACTCTAGAGTCAGAGCCACATGGCTGAAGCTGCCGAGTTCTGCTGCTTACAGGAACTAGAACATGATCCCCTTGTACTATTACATTATCACTAGCTTTATGTTTTCTAAATCCTTCAATGCCTAAGCTTGGCTATCCTGGTTCTTGCTCTGTAGATTGACCTTGAATGCAGAGATCAGCATGCTTGTCTCATGGGATTAAAGGTGTGTACCACCATGCCTGGATCTAATTAAGCTGGGTAGAATCTTGCCCCAAGGTCCCACTCCCTTAATCTTTTATCTCCTAAAACACAAGATTTTGCATCATTTCACTTCCTGGTACCCCTTTAATACTCAAACCATATATTTTATATTTTTCCTTTCTAAGCTTGCTATGCTTGTTCAAACTTCTCTTCATAAGACTTAACCAGAAAACAAAGTCTCTGCTGGGCTTTTTTGAAACTTCTTTTGTCAATGCAATTAATACTAAGTCTCTTCACCTTAGCCTCAGGCAAACTTTTCAGACAAGGGCAAAAAGTAGCCACATTCTTCACCAAAATACCACAAAACCAGTCTTTATGCCACATTCTGAAATTCTTCTCCTTTGAAATCTCTTGGGTCAGGTCAATACAGTTCAAATCACTCCCAGCAACAAAGTCTTCCATATTCCTACTAGGATGACCCATTAAGCCACATTTAAAGCATTCCACTGCTTTCCAAATCCAAAATCCCAAAATCCACATTCTTTCAAATAAAAGCATGGTCAGGCCTATCAGAGCAATACCCCACTCCCAGTACCAACTTCTGTCTTAGTTAGGGTTTTACTGCTGTGAACAGACACCATGACCAAGGCAAGTCTTATAAAAAACAACATTTAATTGTGGCTGGCTTACAGGTTCAGATGTTCAGTCCATTATCATCAAGGTGGGAGCATGGCAGTATCCAGGCAGGCATGGCACAGGCAGAGCTGAGAGTTCTACGTCTTCATCCAAAGGCTGCCAGTGGAAGACTGACTTCCAGGCAACTAGGGTGAGGATCTTATACCCACACCCACAGTGACACACCCATTCCAACCATGTCACACCTATTCCAACAAGGCCACAACTTCAGATGGTGCCACTCCCTGATCCAAGGATATACAAACCATCACACTGACTTATATTTTTTATTATTAAAATAATTCTCATTGTGTACATCCATTGTACATGGCTCTGTTACTAAGGGACATTTGTATGTGTAATGGCTATTCCTGGTTGTCAAGTTGACTATATCTGGAATGAACCAAAATCCAGAATTGGAGGGCTCACCTGTGATCCAGATCTTGAGGCTAGAAGACACAAGTTTCTGACCTAAGTCTTGGCATGGAGATCTTGAGGCAAAATGACTATGAAAAGATTAGGCCAAGGCAAGATAGTACACACCTTTAATCCCAGGAGACTAAAGCCAGAAGATCTCTGAGTTCAAGGTCAGCCTGGTACAAGTCCCAGATCCAGACATGGTAGTACACACCTTTAATCTGGGCCACACCTCCTGAGGGAGACCTATATAAGTTCATTGGAAGAAGGGAGATTCACTCTTTGTTACCACTTGCATTTACTTGCCAACACATCTGTTAGAATCTACTTCTACTGAAAACAAGCTGAAACAACTAGCCTCGTGGGACTGAGCAACTACTAGATTCTTGGACTTCCAATTAACAGCTGACCATCATTGGGAAATTGGACTACAGATTGTAAGTCATTACAATAAATTCCCTCAATATAGAGAAACATTCCTTACATTCTGTAACTCTAGATAACCCTGACTAGTACAGTATGCAAGTATAGACTACATTAAACATATTTTCTCCCATACTGCTTTACCTTCTCCTTCATTGCTTCTCTCCTGATTTTTTTTTTTTAGTGTCTCTTAAAGATTTTTCAGTTTTTAAAATTTTATGTGACTGGATGTTTTGCCTGCCTATATGCCTATGTACTACATGAATTCAGAGTCTGCAGAGATCAGTAAAGAGTGGTTGATCCCCTCAGATTAGGGATACATATAGTTGTGAGCTGCCATATGAGTGCTAGGAATCGAATCTTGTTTCTCTCCTAGAACAGCAAGTGCTCTTAACTATGGAGACATGTCTCCTGGATTTTTAATTTTGTCTGTTTATTTACTTATTTATTCACTTTATATCCCAATTGACGCCCCCTCCAACTGCCCCCCTCTCCTCCTAGTTCCCTATACTCCTCTCTTTCACCTCTGAAAAAATGGAAGCCCCTCCTGGGTACCAACCCACCCAGGCACCTCAAGTTACTGTAGCACTAGGCACATCCTCTCCCACTGAGGCCAGACAAAGCAGACCAGTTAGAGTAACAGGATCCACAGGCAGGCAGCAGAGTCAGACTAAGCCCTCACAGACAAAGCTGCACATCTGCTACATATGTGTAGGGGTCTAGGTCCAGCCCTTGTATGCTCTTTGGTTGATGGCTCGTTTCTTGGAACCATAAGGATAGTTGACTCTGATGGTCTTCTGTGGAGTCCCTGCCCCCTCCAGGTTCCCCAATCCTTCCCCCAACTCTTCCAGAAGACTTCCTGGGCTTGGTCTCATGTTTGGCTACGGGTCTCTACGTCTGTTTCAGTCAGCTGCTGGGTGGAGCCCCTCAGAGGACAATTATTCTAGGGTTGTGACTGTGAATCCATGCTGACAGATACAAACAACCTAAGGCTCCAAGATAAGAAGGCAGGCCTACAACGTGTCCCATTGATCGTCTGAGGACAGCTCAGCACACCGCCCCACCCTAAACTGCAGGGGTTGCTTCTGCATTCATTTATGTCAGTCTCACACGGGGTACCTATTTATCCAGGCCCGCAATGACAAATATAGCTGTCAACAGTGTCTTCACATGTTCTATCATTGTGACAAGGCTTTGACTAACAATGAGGTATCAAAGCCTCACAATGTGGCCCTGTGAATCTACTCCCCATGCAGTCACAGTCGTAGCTGTTTCTTCCATCCATACACAGATCCCTTGGATATGTGGCTGACTGCACGTTCATCAAAGTTGAGTTCACAGTGGTCTCCAAGAAGTCTAGGTGAACAATCACAGAAGTGAGCCCCAAGAGCATCCTGACATATGGGGCATCATGTAGACATGGCTGGGATCCACATCCATCAATTCCCAACTCATAGCTCACTGTAGAATACTCTTGAGGACCAACTCATTTGTCGCTTCACTGAAGACTCCCAGAGTTTTAAATATTGTGTGTGTGTGTGTGTGTGTGTGTGTGTGTGTGTGTGTGTGTATGGGGTGTGTTTGAACACTCTCATGTGGGTGCCTGCAGAGGCTAGAAGACAGCATTGCCTTCTCTGGATCTGCTGTTACAGATGATTGTGAGGGACCTGAGATAGATTTTGAGAGCTGAACCCTAGTCCTCTGCAAAAACAGCAAGTACTCTTAACTTCTGAGCCTTCCCTCCAGCCCTTTAAAGTAAAAATTTTACTTAGCATTCAAATAATAGGATTCATGATTACATTTTATACACCTGTCATAAAACTTTGCTTTGTTTGTCTTCCTCCTGCCACCCTCCTCCCTCCTCGTCTTTCTTCCACCACCCTCCTCCCTCCACATATTCCTCCTACCACCCCCTCCCTCTTCATCTTCCTCCCACCACCCTCCTCCCTCCTCATCTTCCTTCCACCATCCTCCTCCCTCCACATATTCCTCCCACCACCTTCCTCCCTCCTTCTGGTCCTCCCACCTCCCTCTTCCCTCCACCTGTTCTCCCCCACCACCCTCCTCTCTGCCACATTTTCCTCCCACCACCCCCTCCCTCCACACCTTCCTCCTGCCACTCTTCTCCATGCAACATGCTGCCTTTCTTCTATCACTTCCCTTAATTTAAATAATGCCTTCTATTTCCTTTCCTTTTCTTTTATTGAAGAGATTTTTGGGGTTTTTTTCTTCACATAACATCCTGATCAAGGTCTTTCTTCCCTCTATTCCTTCCATTCTCTCCCTCCCTCCTCCTCCACCTGAATCCACAGACTTCTAAGAGGTAATAGTAAGATATGACAACATGAAATGTAATATGATTAAAATAAAAACCTATCATATTGGAGTTGGACAAGATAAACAAAGATAAGGAAGCCGGGCGTGGTGGCCAACGCCTTTAATCCCAGCACTTGGGAGGCAGAGGCAGATGGATTTCTGAGTTCGAGACCAGACTGGTCTAAAAAGTGAGTTCCAGGACAGCCAGGGCTACACAGAGAAACCCTGTCTTGAAAAACCAAAAACCAAAAAAACCCACCCCATTCCTGAGCCAGGCATGGTGGCACACACCAAAATAATAATAATAATAATAATAATAATAATAATAATAATGAAAAGTACCCAAAAGAAGGCATAAAAAGAAGAGACACACTCATTCACAGACTCAGGAATCCCATAAAAATCCTAAATTGGAAGTCATAACGTAAATGCAGAGGACCTGGTCAAACCCGTGTGGGCCCTGTGCTTGCTGCTTCAGTATCTGTGAGCTCATATGGTCTTTGCTCCTGGTGATTAAGATGGCCTTGTTTTCTTCTTGTCCTTCAATACCTGCTGGCTATTACACTCTTTATACCTCCACTTCCACAGGCTTCCTGGAGCCCTCAGGGAGGGGTTTAACAAAGACAATAGATTTAGGCTGAGTGTTTCAAGCTCTCTCACTCTTCATTATGTCTGGCTTAGAATCTCTGTATTTTCCCCATCTGCTGCAGGAGCAATTTTCTTTGGCATTGGCTGAGCAAAGTGCTGATCTGTGAGTATAGCAAAATGTCACTAGGATTAATTTTTTTTTTGCTACTTTTTTCTTTTGGACTAGTATTATTTTGTTTTATGCTAGGTTCCTTGGTTATCCAGTCTCAGGTATCTAGCCACCCAACCAGAGTTGGGTGTGAGTTCCTTCTTCTAGAGTGAGCCTTAGGTCAAATCAGATACTGATTGGTTACTCCTACAAACTTTGTGACACTATTTCACTAGTGTATTTTGCAGGCAGGGCATCATTGTAGATTGGAGAGTTTGTGGCTGACTTGGTGTTTGTTTTTCTTTTGGTAGCATGCACAGGATCTTCCTGTACCAAAGGCAATAGAACATAGGGTTAAAGGCTCTATGTAGGCATATCAGCTTGGCTCCTCCATGTTCATTGAGTTGCTTAGTTCGTTGCAGAAATTGTCGTAGCTGTCAGCAATCTATAGTCCTTTGAAATAGCCTGGCTTGTTTAGGGATTCTCACAGGATAGCTCTGAACAAGCCAATTAGATATAACCTAATCCCAGGACTGGAAACTTCATTTAGTGAGAAGAGATGGCAAGTGAGGCTCTATCTCTCCCATTATTTAATAATTTCATTTAGAGAACACTTATATATGTATATATTTTAGGAAGCTTCTGTTGTACAGGTTTCCATACTACCCCTCAAATGGCCCTTATGTTAGCTGTCTCTCCCCTCCACTTCCCTACTTGATCTTCCATTCCAGTCCCCCTTCAATGATAGCTATTCTATTTCTCTTTCCTAACAAGATCTACATGTACCCCCATTGTCTCTTACTCTGTATCCAATTTCTGTGGTTCTATTGATTGTAGCTAGTTTAACATTGATTCAACAGGTAATATCCACATATACTGGAACATGTAAGATTTATCTGAGTGGGTTATCCCATGCAGGAGGGTTTTTTGTTTTTGTTTTTGTTTTGTATTACCTGTGTCACAATGACACTTTTTTTTAATGTTTTTTTCGAGACAGGGTTTCTCTGTATAGCTCTGGCTGTCCTGGAACTCACTTTGTAGACCAGGCTGGCCTCGAACTCAGAAATCTGCCTGTCTCTGCCTCCTGAGTGCTGGGATTAAAGGTGTGTGCCACCATGCCCAGCCCTACAGGGTTTTTAATGGCTAAAATCCACAAACAGGGCTGGTGAGATGGCTCAGTGGGTAAGAGCACCCGACTGCTCTTCCAAAGGTCCAGAGTTCAAATCCCAGCAACCACATGGTGGCTAACAACCATCTGTAACAAGATCTGACGCCCTCTTCTGGAGTGTCTGAAAATAGCTACAGTGTACTTACATATAATAAATAAATAAATCTTTTTAAAAAATCCACAAACATCTACACCAAGTTATTCCACCAATCTGGACTTAGGGATAGGGGATTCCTTAGGAACATATCTTTGTTTGTTTGTTTCCATAGCATGAAGGGCCTAGCTTAACACTTATGGACTCCAACTTTCTCTGTGGTGAGAAACTGGGTAAATGATTTTTTGTGAAGATGTGACAAAGTCTCTTCCTCTGAGCCCCATAGATGGTAGTCACCCTGGAGTGTCCTGGGAAACAGAGCATTGTGTCACAGCATCCCAGTGTCTGTCACAAGCTACCATTTTATTCTTATTACTCTGAATCTAAAAATAAAAGAACTGATGTTCTTGAATATGAGTTAGACAGGTTCTATAAACCAACACTTATTACAGAATGTTTGTGTCCAAGTAAAAAGTGAACCACTAATATATGAATGTTAGTGTGTGCCAATTAGTTTTTGGAAACTTGACACCAGCTAGAGAAATATGGGGAAGAAGAAGGAACCTAATTCGTTTGTAGGTAATTCTATGGGGGAGCACATGATTGATTTATGTCCCTGGATACGAGGTCATGGCTGTATATATGTATATATATGCAGGCTCAGTCAAAGTAAGCAGCTTTACTCCATGGACTCTGCCTCAGTTCTGGCCTCAAGAGTCCTGTCTTGAGTTCCTGCCCTGACTTCCACTCATGTAGGCTATGATTGGGAAGTGAAAGCCAAATAAACCCTTTCTTCCCCAAGTTGCATTTCTTTGTGGTGTTTTGAATCCCAGCAAGATAAAGCACACTAATAGAGTGTGCACACCCAGTGAAGGATAGCAGTCTGCAGCCTGGTGGGATTCAGATGACTTCACTTAGTATTATAAAAGTGGGAAGGGTCTTTATTGGGGTTTGGATATTGTAATGGCTATTTCTGGTGGTCACGTTGACTATATTTGGAATAAACCAAAATCCAGAATTGGAGGGCTCACCTATGATCCAGATCTTGAGGCTGGAAGACACAAGTTTCTGACCTGGATCTTGGCATGGAGATCTTGAGGCAAAGTGACTATGAAAAGATTAGGCTAAGGCAAGATAGTACACACCTTTAATCCCAGGAGACTAAAGCCAAGAGATCTCTGAGTTCAAGGTCAGCCTGAGATAAGTCCCTGTTCCAGGGATTGTAGTACACACCTTTAATCTTGACCACACCTTCTGAGGGAGACCTACATAAGGACGGTGGAAGAAGAAAGATTCACTCTTTTTAACCACTTGCATTTACTTGCCAGCATACCTGTTGGAATCTACTTCAACAGAAGACCAGCTGAAACAACTAGCCTCGTGGGACTGAGCAACTACTAGATTCTTGGACTTCCCATTCACAGCTGACCATTGTTGGGAAGTTAGACTACAGACTGTAAGTTGCCATAATGAATTACTTCAATATAGAAAGACATTCCATATGTTCTGTAACTCTAGAGATTCCCCAAGCAATAGAGATATCAACTATCCAAGAAAGGGTCCTGAGTTTGAACATTGGTCCCTAGCATGTGGCCCTGTTGGTCCAGTTGCCAAAAATCTTGAAAATATAGCCTGGCAGATAGAGTTGGTCATAGGGGGTAGGGTTGTGAGTCCTGTGTCCACTCTAACACAGGGATCGGCTGCTTGAGAAGGTAGGACAAAGGGAGTTTGTGCTAGTCCCATGCCATTGCTGAGTGGGTATTGGGCTGTGGGAAACTACAGTCTGAGGTGCGTGGCAGTCACAGCTGGCTTGAAGGTCCCTGGGCCTGAGAAGAGGCTAGAGCCATGGAGTTCCCAAATTCTTGGACACTCCAGCACCTCTGCAAATAGAGGAAGATCTGAGAACAGAATCTGGGCCTGTGGGATGGAGCTAGCCCTGGGCTGTGCGTGGGAAAGGGGAGAGCTCTGGCTGGTCCATTGTGGAGAGTCCTTGGCTTGAGAGAGGCCAACTTGACTTGGTGGCAGTTGTGGTTGAGAATGCAAATAGACTTTCTACAGGAAATTAGACAGTGGCTCTATAGGCAAGGGCCATCTCTGTGGCTCCCCACAGTGGATCCCAATGAAAAGAGGCAGTCCATGGTGTTAAGGTATTTATTGTCATGGCAGAAATTGAATGAGTAAAACCATACCCCACTTCTCAGGATGGGCCTGAGATTAAATACCATTTGCTGGGAGGAATGTCTGAGAAGGAAAGCTTATTGGCTAAGAACTCAAGGCCTCTAGGTACCTCATTAGAATGGAGATCTGTCTTGAGTCTAAGTGACCACAGGTCACATCTCTTTTCCTATTAACTTGGTCTGAGATGTTCAGGCTACATGTGGAAGGGCTTTGGGCATTGCCCTTACTTTACTGATAAACACAATTCTATAAGGGCCTGCATCTAGTGACAAGGGCCAGGTGCCTGCTGCAGGCAAAGTTCCTACCATCCCTTCAATGTCTCTGGGCTTCTAGCCTTAGCCCAACTGAAGGCCAGGCTAACTTTCATGGTCAAATTCCTCACAATAAGGGATCTAGGGACTACTAACTAGGTGTAACCTTCTTCAGGTGTTTCTACTGCCCCACTAACCAGCCTTTCCTGTCCTGAGGACAGAATGTGAAAGAAACCAGTGAACTGTGCCCTACCATCATTGGTCCATTTTACTTCTGACCTCAAAAGGAGCCATTGGGAGGTCATTGACCTGCTCACTTAAGCTCTGGCTAAGGCTGCCTCCTGTCCTTACAGTGACTGAAGTAGCTGTTGGTTGGTAGAGAGCATTTGGAGTTCTAGGCTGTTGAGCCACTGCGCTTGGATCTTCGTGTATTGTTGAATCTGAACATAGTGAGTTTTCTTTTAAATCCTTAGGTTTCAGTTTAGAGGTTACTGGGTTGTTTGTTTGCTTGTTTGTTTGTTTTTTAAAGGTGTATTTATTTTATATTTGTGAGTGCACTGTAGCTATAAAAATAGTTGTGAGCCTTCATGTGGTTGCTGTAAATTGAATTTTTAGGACCTCTGCTCACTCTGGTCAGCCCCACACACTCATCCCTGCTCATACTGGTCCAAGGATTTATTTATTATTATACATAAGTACAGTGTAGCTGTCTTCAGATGCACCAGAAGAGGGCATCAGATCTCATTACAGGGGGTTGTGAGTCACCATGTGATTGCTGGGATTTGAACTCAGGGCCTTCAGAAGAGTCCTCTTACCCACTAAGTCATCTTGTCATCCTGAAGTTTCTGTTTTCTGCTTTTATACTAACTCTCTCTTCCAGTCCTTTGTTGGTTCGTATGATTGGAAGAATTTATATCTTCTTTGTTCTTTAGTTTTTTGACTTTGTTTTAAAATGTTCTATTTTACATGGCTATATTCCTTTCACTATTTTGGAACATTAGTTTATGTTAACTACACAACATGTTCATTCTCAGTGATATTTCCATACATGTACATGAAGAACATTGATCACATTCTCCTCCCCATCACACTTTCTTATGCCTGCCCCATCCAAGTCTTTCACTGTTTCCCTGTTTTGTTCACACCCTTACTTTCCAAGTAGAGGCCACATCACATCAAGTCCTCCTGTTCAGAGGACTGACAGGATTGGATGGTCTCTTAAGCAAGGGCACCAATGTGTCTCTGCTTTAGCAGAAAGATTCCTCCTGGCTGGTTATCTTCTGATCTTCCTGGAAGTTCAAACATCATTACTCCATGCAAGGAGCAAAGGCAATGCTCAGATCCTATTCTGTTGATTCTATTTAAGGAAGTGGGCAGCTGAAAAGGTTCAAGGCCAGAACAAATGTAAGTCTAAAAGGAGCCACAACTATACTTCCTTGAAGAACTTTCCTTTGTGGAAGATAAAATTGCTTGTCCCTGAACCTACTTGGGTCCCTCTGTCTGCAGCTGTCATCCCATGATGTATCTTCTGTCTTAAGTAGAGCAAATGTGCTATGAAAGCTAGTGTCTTCTCAGGCATAGGAGATGGGGGCAATAGTAATTTTGAAGCAAAGAATCAAGTCTGTGCCCTTGAGTCCCACTGGCCAAAGAACTCAAAAACATGTTGAGGAACAAAAGCTGCCTACTGCTTGGATGGTGTACCTCTCATTTCACAGAACTCCGTTACAAACTCCTGTCCCTTTGGAAAAACAGAGGGGAATTGTTACTGTCTCTGGATCCTGGGCTATGGTGAGAAGTCTCAGGCCTAATGGAGAACATGGGATGAATGTTATCATCTTCCTCTAAACCTCACAGGTGTTAGTCTCAAACCCTGGGTTACCATAGAAAACAGTATTTTGTTCTAACTACCAATGTAGTAAATAGCTACCATCCTTTAGCACCTATGAATGTGTGTTTAAAAAAAATTAATAATTGAATCCTTTTAGTGTACACATGAGTTATTACAAAGTTGTCATGAAGGCTAGGGTCTAAGTGAAAAGCTGAACACTGTCCATCTGTAGCCAATGAATGCCAGAATCCATAACTGAGGGAGGACCAAAGCTCTGGAGCCCATCATCAGTCTTAGGACTCCTTGTTAACAAGGGGAGATTCCTTGTTAAAGTTGGGGTGTCAAAAGTTCCACAAAGTGTCAAGTTGTTTGAACATTGTTCCTACCTGTTTGCATAGCTTAGGGAAAATTATGAACCTTCGGCAGTGGACCTAGCAGGACGAAGGGTCACTGGGCAACACTGGGGACAGATATTTGAGTGTAACCAGCCCTCTACTGCCCCAATGACCAAGATCAGACATCCTGTCTTTCAAGAAAGAATGTGGGGAAAGCCAGTGGGTTGTGCCTGGACACCATTGATCAATTTCATGGTTTGACAACACCAGGACCCATTGTAAGGAATGATAGACACCTGTCCACTTACAGCTCTGAATGAGGCTGCTTCCTGTCATTACAGGACAGAAGCTGTAAGTTGATTGGAAAGCAACTGGCGTTCAATGATGCTGAGCGATTAGACTTGGACTTCAGGAGCTTCAGATCCCAAAATAGTGAGTTTCTCTACACTTTGGTGACTATGATAGGCTTTTGTGGTTATGGTTTGTGTGTTTGATGGCTTGATTTATGTGTTTACTTTTCAATGTTCTTTATTATCTTCTATTTTACTTTTTAAAGTTACATTTGATAAATTAGAATATTTTATGTCTTCAATAATGTGCTTGAGTATTTTGCCTCCATGTGTGTCTGAGCACCACCTTCCTGGTCTCTGCTATGGAGGTCAGAAGAGGGAGTCAGAGTTTTCTGGAACTGGATTTATAGATGGTTGTGAGCCTCTTGTCAAACACCCGGAATTAAAGCAATAACATGTTCATATACCATACCTAGGTTTTAAACCAAACGAAGCTCTCACTACAACTGCCTGTAGTTCTACTCCAGAGAATCTGATGCCCTCTTCTGACCAACAAGGTTCATAAATAACATTATATAGAAAGATTTGTATCAGTATTTTAAGTGGCATGTAGTGATGGTGAGTCTGCTGTATAAGTGGCCTTAGAGGCCAGAGGTGTAAGATTGAGAGCTGGACTTAGGGCAGTTGTGGGCCATCTGACCTGGGTCTTGAGAACCAAGTGCAGGTCCTCTACAGGAGTAGCTGACATTTTGGACTCCAGAGCCAGCTCTCCAGCCTGGACACTGTGGGTGTTGGAGTGTCTGTTTGTTGTCTTATGCACTCCTCTAGAACCTGATTTTCTTGGTGCACTGGCTCTCAGTGTGTGCTGAGACCAGGGGAGAGGATGGTTCTTTCCAATGAGCAGCTCTTACTGTCCGTGATCCCTTGTTTTGTTCTATCAGTTTGCACTTGGTTGCTGTCAAACTGATCTATGTCATAGTTTGTGTCTACTGCTTTAGAAGGTGCTTTGCTCTTCTCTTCCCAAGCATTCCAAATACCTGATTAGGTTGTCTGACATGTTTCTGGCATTTTTCTTGTCTTTTGGAGGTAAGAAGATTTAAATGTAAAAATTCTCTTCAGCCTGATTTTAAATGGTTTGTTTTTGTTTTGTTCCTCTTTTTTTTTTTTTACTTTCTCGTTGCAAGTTTGGTTCTAGGCAAGTCATAGAGGGCCTGATGACGGAGCAGGATCTGAAGATGATGGAGCAGGATCTGAAGGCCTGCTACTCAATTGAAGAGAACTTCGACACTAACTATAAGATGCTGAACACACTGGGTGAAGGAAAATTTTCAGTGGTGAAACGAGCCTTCCATGTCCCCACAAGTACCTCTGTGGCTGTAAAAATTCTCCAAAACACCAAGGAGTACACCTCACCCATCTGCAGGGAAGCCAGGATTATGAAATCACTTAGCCATCCTAACATTATCAAGCTGTTTCATGTGGTCCAGAGAAGAGAGACTACCTACCTGGTGATGGAGTATGCCTCAGAGGGAGAGCTACAAGATCGCATCATCAAAGTGGGGTCTTTAGAGGAGAGCGAGACTCGAAGGCTGTTTGCCCAGATAGTACATGCAGTGCAGTACTGCCATGACCATCACATTGTCCATAGAGACATAAAGGCCAGCAACATCTTGATCGACTACAGGGGAAATGCCAAGCTGTGTGATTTTGGCTTGGCTGCTGAAGTGATTCCTGGACAAAAGCTGGCAGGTTTCTGTGGCACGCTGCCCTACTGTGCCCCGGAACTCTTGCAAGCAGAGAAATATGAGGGCCCCCCTGTAGATATCTGGAGTTTAGGGGTCCTCCTGTTCCTCATGGTATCTGGGAACTTGCCTTTCCAAGGCAGGTATTTTGTGGACTTAAAGCAGGAGATCATCTCTGCAAACTTCAGCATCCCTTCCCATGTTTCCATTGATATTCTCAATGTCATCATTGAACTGCTGATGATCAATCCCAGCAGGAGGCCAACCATCCACCAAATCATGAGGCACCCCATGATCAGGGGCAGTGAGGCATGTTTACCACCTACTTCCACACAGATTTCCCAGGCACCCCAAGCCACAGCATTGTCAGGACCATGAGAGTCATCACATAGAAGCCTGACAGGAATATGTCCTCCTGCAGTCCCCAAGAGGAGCTCTGTGGATACCTGCAGCCACCTAAGAGTGTAGGTGTTCCAGGATCCTCCTCTGGGGATATCTTAGAGAAAGAGACCCTCATGGAAAAAAGAACCTCACCCAGGAAGAGGACATCAAACAAGAAGAGGTTGTCCATCAGAAAGTTGCTGTCATTTGAGAAGAACCCATTATTGGTGGCCAGCCTCAGGATGGAGGTGGAGCCACCCTGCTACATCTACTCTAGTAGTGACTCACTTGACAGGCTTAGAAACCTGGAAGCAGTCCTGAGGCAAAGAGTTTCACGGAAACTTAGTCTCCTGGAACCATAGCATCCCGTATAATAAATGCTCCAAACTTGTCCTTGCGAATGGATCTGTGTGTTTTCTTTCAGTATTGTTTTATTATAGGTGCCTCCAAGCAATGACTTGCTCAATATCTAAGCCAAATCGAACTTTGCTCCCTGGCCTTCAACAATGCCCTAGTCTTGAGCTGGCCCTGGGCTTGGAATTCAGTAAAAATGTTGCCCATTCAGTGACATTCAGAATTGCCTCTAGTATTGTAAGAGAGATAGTGAAAGAAATCAGGCATTACTATCTACTACATAGAGCTAGAAATCTCAGGGCAAGCTTAACAATGTAAGTTTAGAATTCTTATTATAGTTATGTATGGCATACTACATTACTTATTAGTAGAAAGTCCCCCCAATACTATCACTTAGAATAAAAGCCAAGCTGTTCCCATATACAGGAATTTACAATGGTTTAGGAAGTAGATCGGGCTGTGGTTTTAGAGTATTGCATTATTGATGAGAAGGTTAGCTAGAGCGGAACTCCCTAATTAGAACCATGACTTGGGCATGAAAGCCCTTGCCTCGAGAGTGTAAAGACCTCAAACACTTGGCTTCTAAGAATATAGCTGATCTTAGATAGAGAGGACTTTGTCTCAATTGTTTTATTGCCCAGTTCCTGCCAGTTTTTATGTTTGCATTTCTCTGTTCTGTGTAAAAGTCATTAAGCATCCGGTAACCTCATTGTACCTTGCCGATGTGTCACCTAATTCCCCTATTTTCTTCTGTATTAAAAGTCTGGTACTCAATTTGACAAATTACATTCAGATAGCACACTCCCTTGTGTTCGTATTTGTTTGTCATCCAGGCCAACTCCATGCCCACTGATAACTGGAACCCCGAGTTTCACCCTTGGATCTAGGACCCAAGTGAGGTTCATCTGCAGCACTTCCCCTTGTATCTGGTGACACCATTGGAAGGAAATAAGGAAGATAACCATGAACTGTCTCTGAAATCTGTGCTGCTGCCTGCCATTAACAAAGAGAAGGAGTTTTGTTTTTAATTTTTAACTCTCTATCATTTTTATTTGTATAAATATTTTATCCCACCTGCTAATTAGGCAACTCCCAAGGCTGAGTGGCTCTGCCCGACTACTCCAACTTCTTGGGATTCTGTAATGTTCTTGCAAAGTGAGGAATCCTGACCAGAGGCAGGGGCACTATAGTCTTTGGATTCTTTAATGAAAACAGATCAGACTTTCCTCCTTGCTCAGCCTCCAGAGAGGTACCAGCTAGGTCTGGGGATAGCAATGTCAGTCTGAGCCATCTACACTGGGAGTAGCTCAGCACCGTGTCACTGGGTTCCTCAATAGCCAGGACCTGGTACACCATGTCTCAGGCAGCAATTCATGCCAGTACAGCCTTCAGCCCTTGAAAGGCTGCTGTGCACACAGAGATGAGTTGGTAACCACAGTCTTACTGAGGCCAGGACTATCTGGAAAGGCATTCGGGGTACCCAAGTCAAGCAGCACATAGAGGTCAGGTTCAGAGTCAAGTTGTTCACCTTAGCTAGGCCCTTCACATTCAGGAAGCCTTTAGAAACGTCCCTATTAGTTCCTGAAAAACAAAACAAACAGTAAACATGATGGAAAAAATGGCACAGCAGAAGGGTGCTCTTCTCCTTCCCTCCCCTTTCCACAGTTCCTCCCCTTAGATAACCAGGTAAGGCTAAGCCTATAGTAACACTGGTCCATTCTCTCTCCTATTGGACTTTGGAATTTTCAGGACTGACTCTCTACCTACACAAAGGGCATTGAAGTTAGAGCTCACAGTCCTGGTCTGGAAAGGAGTCTCACCTGCATGGTTGATGAGCAGCAGGCTTTACATCAGCTCAGTCTTAGGGAGCTCATGCCCAGAGCAGAGAAACTGCTGCCCAATGGCCTTAGAGTCCAGATAGGGGGCTGTAAACACCACTCACAGGCCAGGCTGTTGCTTGGCCATCTCTGCCTTCAGTAACTGCAGCACTGAGTCACTGCTTGCACTTAGGAGCAATGAACCTGGAGACAACAACCAGGCCAGCTGTGGGGCCAGGGCTTTCCCCAAACCCTAGGTGGGACCCCTCAGCACACACACAGGGCAGCCCAGCCTACTTCCTCCAGGCCTGGAACTTAACAACAAAAGCATCTACTTAACTGGCATGGGGCAGCACCTCTCACTCCCCTTGGTCTGGGAGAGAGGAAATTCAGGCCAGCATCCACTTGGGTTGGGTAAAAAAGGTGACCAATAGCCAGGGAGGCTTGGCTCAGCAGGACATCCCAGTCCCCCAGAGCTTCCAGGTTCCCCTTGGGCTGCTTGCACAAGAAGATCAGTCCTTTCTGGGACACATGTTCCTAATCTCTAACCTGTTCCCAAATCAGCTTCCTCCTCCAGGGTTGGTTTGTCTTCATCCATAGGGGACATACCAGGAAGTGACCAGTGACTGCCTTGGATTAAGTCCTTGCCTGTGTAGAGCTTGTGGTCCCTTGCACTCTGAAGCCTTCTCTGGAAGAGCACAGCAGCTCTCCCAGGAGATGCTGGGCAGACAGAACAAATAAATGACACACGGGCCAAAAGAAAGGCTGAAAATCACAACAATCTCATGAACAAGACCCATCTTGAGTAAAAACACACCTTGATGCGCTGGGAACTGTGAACAGCAGCCTTATCTTGTAACCTGTCTCATGCATCTCAAAAAACACTTCATAATCTCAAACAAGACTTCTCAGAACTCTGGAGCTCTTGGAGGAGGATAAGGAGTGTAAGACATGGATTGCTTTGTTGCATGAGGTAAGCTAGAGTACATCCAAATTACAGGCATGCAGGTTACGGGCTAGCCCCTCTTTGTTTTAGAAAGTTACAAGTGTTAGGCCTAGTCACTTATCTGGGTCATATAGGGAGGCCAGCAATTGGAGGGGGCCACTCTCCAGTCCCAATTTTTTTTTACTGGCTGAGGCTTTTATCATAGGCCAATGAGATAGGGATCAAGATGCAAGCTCTATAGGCCTATAGGAGGAGAGAACTGGACTTTCTCTATCTACGTTTAAAAAAAAAAAAACACTCTCAAATGTTGTCAAATCATCCCCTTAGCGATTCATGCCTTTTCTGTATGCCAAAGTTCCCTTTCTGCAGAATTGTATATTTAAAACTACTCAGTTATCACTAGTCTCTTGAATTTGTTAACTTATTTCCAAAAGGACCTTCAACAGATAAAGCAAGCTCAAGGTCAGCTACTCTATATGAGACCCTGTTTCAAGACAAAATGTAATGCAGGAAAGAAAAAAAGGTGGAGGTGGAGAGATAGCCCAGTCAGTCACAGGCTTGCCTTGATGAGTTTGAACCCCAGAACATGTGGGAAGCAGTTTCCACTGTGCCTGCTTGGCCTAACTGGTAAACAAGCAATATGCGCATGTGCAAGAGTGTGTTCACGCCGAGTCACTGCCCAAACCCGGGGTGTGCTGAGAGAGCAGCCAATCAGGTGTGGACACGCCGCACTGAGGTATATATAAGCAGCGCCTTTTTGGGGCTCGGGGTCTTCCTCTTCATGCTGAAGCTAGCGTAATAAAGCATTGCTGCAGAAGGATCCGGTTGTCCGCATGTGTTCTTGCTGGTGAGATGATAGCATGCAGGACAAGAACACACATTGAAAATGCTAGGTGTGCAACGAAAGAGTACACATGGAGGAATCCATGCTTCCAGCTACATATGTAGCAGAGGATGGCCTTATCTGACATCAATTGTTGGAGAGGACCTTGGTCCTACAGAAGCTTGATGCCTCAATGTAGGGGGATGCTAGATTGGTGAGGCAGGAGTGTGTAAGTGGTTGGTGGAGCATTCTCAAACAGGCAAAAAGTGGGGCACGGAAAGGGTGGTTTGCAGAGGGGAATCTAAGAAAGGAAATATTGTTTAAAATGGAAATAAATAAATTAATAAAAAGGAAAAGAAGAGATAATGCTAGGTGGCTAGGCATGGTGCTTGCTTTTAATGTAGGACTCCAAAGGCTGAAGCAGGTTGATTTCTGAGTTCCAGGCCAGCCTGGTTTACAAAGCTAGTTCTATGACATCCAGGGCTCCACAGGGAAACCCTGTCTTGGCCAGACAGCAGTGATGCCTTTAATTCTAGCACTCAGGATGTAGAGGCAGGTGACCCTCTGAGTTTGTGGCCAGTCAGGTCTACAGAGTGAGTTCCAGAACACACAGAGCTACACAGAGGGAAACCTACTTACAAAACAAAACAAAACAAAACAAAACAAAACAAAACAAAAAAAACACTTTTTAAAAGGAGGCCATGCATGAAATGAATAACAATAAACATTGTCCTCTGGCCTCCACCCCCTAAAACCTCTGAACACACCCAGTCACCCAGGTATAAACACACACATTAACATACTGAGGAAGAAAGCCAGGACAAGGAAAGTTTCTTAAACAAAAGTAGGCATAGAGAGTCTTGTTAGAGTCTTTTAAAAAAATTATTGCACATATGTGAGTACACTGTGGTTTCTTTCAGGAGGAGCAGAAGAGAAAATGTGATCCCATTACACATGGCTGTGAACCACCATGTGGTTGCTGGTAATTGAACTGAGGACCACTGGAAGAGCAGCCAGTGCTTTTAACCACTGAACTATCTTTCCAGCCTCTATATCTCCCTTTTTAAGGCTCTTTGAATGTCTTATTTATTTATTTATTTATTTATTTATTTACTTACTTACTTACTTACTTACTTACATATGTGTATGGGTGTTTACGTGCATGTATGTCTCCGCACTACTTGTGTGCAATTCATAGTGGAGACCAGAAGATGGCCTTAGCTTCTCCGGGGACTAGAGATATAGACAGTTGTGAGCTACTATGTAGGTAGTAGGTCTTGAATCCCAGTGCCCTGGAAGAAGCAACCAGCTGTTCTTCACTGCTCCCATGTCTTTCTGGCGCCCTGAATTCAAAGTTTGAATAATGTAACAAAATGGTAGGTCTTAGTATTGCTGCTTGAAATTCCATTAGTTAGGAAGCTGAGGCAGGAGAATCAGCTTCACTATGAGATCATGGAGCCAGCCTCAGCTACATATTAAATTCCAGGACAGCCTGAGCTATATCACTCTCTCCTCAAATTAAATCCCTCACAATCCTATACAGGGCTGTTAATCTAGGCCTACAGGATGTAGGAGCTATTTAGTTTTTTTATTCTTTTTCTTTTTTCTTTTTTGTTTGTTTTGTTTTGAGTCAGGGTTTCTCTGTGTAGGCTGGCTAGCCTGGAACTCACTCTGTAGACCATGCCAGTCTCAACCTTGGAGAGTTTCCTACTTCAGGCCCTGGAGTGCTGGGATTAAAGGCATGCACAACTACCACCATATGGCTGAAAGCAGTGTTTCTTAACATTTATTCTTCTGAGCTGCAGAGATGGCTCAGCCTTTAAGAGACTTGACTGTGCTGCAGATTGTGTTCCCAGCTCCCAGCAGTAGCTGTAACTGCAGTCCCACGAAACTTTCTGACCTCTAGAGTCACAAAGATGCATGCAGGTGAGCAATCATTCACATAAAATGAATAAAAATTTGAAATTAAATTAAATTTTATTTTAAAAATATAAACTTATTTTTATGTGTGTGATTCTTCTGTCTGTGTGTGTGTGTGTGATGTATATTTGCCACATGTGACTGGTTTCTACGGAGGTAAGTAAACAGCTCTTATTCCCTAGAACTGAAGTTGCAGATAGTCATGAGTTGTCATGTGGATGCTGATAATTGAACTTGGGTCCTATACAAGATCGGCCAATAATTTTTTTTCTTTTTTTTTCAATTTTATTAGGTATTTTCTTCATTTGCATTTCAATTGCTATCCCAAAAGTCCCCTATACCGTCCCTGCTCCCCCCCTGCCCTGCTCCTCTACCCACCCACTCCCACTTCTTGGCCTTGGTGTTTCCCTGTACTGGGGCATATAAAGTTTGCAATACCAAGGTGCCTCACTTCCCAATGATGGCCGACTAGGCCGTCTTCTGCTACATATGCAGCTAGAGACACAAGCTCTGGGGGTACTGGTTAGTTCATATTGTTGTTCCACCTATAGGGTTGTAGACCCCTTCAGCTCCTAAGGTACTTTCTCTAGCTTCTCCATTGGGGGCCCTGTGTTCCATCCTTTAGATGACTGTGAGCATCCTCTTCTGTATTTGCCAGGCACCGGCATAGCCTCACAACAGCTATATCAGGGTCCTTTCAGCAAAACCTTGCTGGCATAGGAAATAATGTCTGCGTTTGGTGGCTGACTATGGAATAAATCCCCGGGTGGGGTAGTCTCTAAATGGTCCATCATTTTGGCATAGCTCAAAACTTTGTCTCTTTAACTATTTCCATGGGTATTTTATTCCCTATAAGGAGGAATGAAGTATCTAAACATTGGCCTTCCTTCTTCTTGATTTTTTGTGTTTTGCTTATTGAATCTTGGTAATTTTAAGTTTCTGGGATAATATCCACTTATCAGTGAGTGCATATCAAGTGACTTCTTTTGTGATTGGGTTACCTCCCTCATGATGATATGTTCCAGGTATATCTACTTGCCCAAGAATTTCATAAATTCCTTCTTTTTAATTGCTGAGTAGTACTCCATTGTGCAAATGTACAACATTTTCTGTATCCATTCCTCTGTTGAGGGACATCTGGGTTCTTTCCAGCTTCTGGCTATTATAAATAAGGCTGCCCTGAACATAGTGGAGCATGTGTCCTTATTACCAGTTGGGACATCTTCTGGGTATATGCCCAGGAGAGGTATTGCTGGATATTACTGTAATACTATGTCCGATTTTCTGAGGAACTGCCAGACTGATTTCCAAAGTGGTTGTACAAGCTTGCAATCCAACCAACAATGGAAGGAGTGTTCCTCTTTCTCCACATCCTCGCCAGCATCTGCCGTCACCTGAATTTTTTACCCTACCCATTCTGACTGGTGGGGGTTATCTGAATTTCTGGAGTCAAGCTTCTTGTGTTCTTTGTATAGGGGATATTAGTCCCCTATCAGATTTAGGATTGGTAAAGATCCTTTCCCAATCTGTTGGTGGCCACTTTGTCTTATTGACAGTATATTTTACCTTTCAGAAGCTTTACAATTTTATGAGGTCCCATCTGTCGATTGTTGATCTTACAGCACAAGCAACTGCTGTTCAGCTCAGGAATTTTTCCCCTGTACCCATATCTTCAAGGCTTTACTCCACTTTCTCCTCTATAAGTTTCAGTGTCTCTGCTTTGTGTGGTCTTTGATCCACTTAGACTTGAGCTTTGTACAGGGAGATAAGAATGGATCAATTTGCATTCTTCTATATGATAACCGCCAGTTGTGCCAGCACCATTTGTTGAAAATGCTGTCTTTTTTCCACTGGATGGTTTTGGCTCCCTTGTCAAAGATCAAGTGACCATAGGAGTGTGGATTCATTTCTGGGTCTTCAATTCTATTCCATTGATCTACCTGTCTGTCTCTGTACCAGTACCATGCAGTTTTTAACACAATTGCTTGGTAGTACAGCTTGAGGTCAGGCATGGTGATTCCCTCAGAGATTCTTTTATTGTTGAGAATATATTTTGCTATCCTAGGTTTTTTGTTATTCCAGATGAATTTCCAAATTGACCTTTCTAACTCAGTGAAGAATTGAGTTGGAATTTTGATGGGGTTTGCATTCGATCTGTAGACTGCTTTAGGCAGGATGGCCATTTTTACTATATTAATCCTGCCAATCCATGACCATGGGAGATCTTTCCATCTTATGAGATCTTCTTCAATGTCTTTCTTCAGAGACTTGAAGTTTTTGTCATACAGATCTTTCACTTCCTTAGTTACGGTCACTTCCTTAGTTACGGTCACAAGGTATTTTATATTTTTTGTGATTATTGAGAAGCATGTTGTTTCCCTAATTTCTTTCTCATCCTATTTATCCTTTGGGTAAAGAAAGGCCACTGATTTGTTTGAGTTAATTTTATATCCAGCTACTTCACTGAAGCTTTTTATCAGATTTAGAAGTACTCTGGGGAATTTCTATGATCATTTCTATAAACTATCATATCATCTGCAAATAATGGAATTTTGAAGTCTTCCTTTCCAATTTGTATTCCCTTGATCTCTTTTTGTTGTCTAATTACTCTGGCTAGGACTTCAAGTACTATATTGAACAGGTAGGTAGAAAGTGGACAGCCTTGTCTAGTCCCTGATTTTACTGGGATTGCTCCTAGCTTCTCTCCATTTACTTTGATATTGGCTAGTGGTTTGCTTTATATTGCTTTTATTGTGTTTAGGTATGGGCCATGAATTCCTGGTCTTTCCAAGACTTTTATCATGAATGGGGGTTGGATTTTGTCAAATGCTTTCTCAGCACTTAATGAGATGATCATGGGATTTTGTCTTTAAGTTTGTTTATATAGTGGATTACATTGATGGATTTCCGTATATTAAACCATCCCTGCATCACTGGGATGAAGCCTCCTTGGTCATGATGGATGATCATTTTGATGTGTTCTTGGATTCGGGTTGCAAGGATTTTATTAAGTATTTTTGCATCAATATTCATAAGGAAAATTGTGATGAAGCTCTCTTTCTTTGTTGGATTGTTGTGTGGCTTAGCTATTAGAGTAATTGTGGTTTCATAGAATGAATTGTGTAGAGTACCTTCTGTTTCTATTTTGTGGAATATTTTGAGGAAACTGGAATTAGGTCTTCTTTGAATCTCCGACAGAACTCTGCACTAAACCCACCTGGTTCTGGGCTTTTTTTGGTTGGGAGACTATTAGTGACTGCTTCTATTTCTTTAGGGGATATAGAACACTTTAGGTCAATAATCTGATCCTGATTTAACTTTGGTACCTGGTGTCTGTCTAGAAATTTGTTCATTTCAATCAGGTTTTGCAGTTTTGTTGAGTATAGCCTTTTGTAGAAGGATCTGATGGTGTTTTGGATTTCCTCAGTATCTGTTGTTATGTCCCCCTTTTCATTTCTGATTTTGGTAATTAGGATGCTGTCCCTGTGCCCTCTAGTGAGTCTGGCTAAGGGTTTATCTATCTTGTTGATTTTCTCAAAGAACCAGCTCCTGATTTGGTTGATTCTTTGTATAGTTCTTTTTGTTTCCACTTGGTTGATTTCAGCCCTAAGTTTGATTATTTCCTGACGTCTACTCCTCTTTGCTTCCTTTCGTTCTAGAGCTTTTATGTGTGCTGTCAGACTGCTAGTGTATGCTCTCTCTAGTTTCTTTTGGGGGGCACTCAGGGCTATGAGTTTTCCTCTTAGGACTACCTTCATCGTGTCTCATAAGTTTGGGTATGTTGTGGCTTCATTTTCATTAAAAAGTCTTTAATATATCTCTTCATTTCTTCCTTGACCAACTTATCATTGAGTAGAGTGTTATTCAGCTTCCAGGTCAACATTGTATTTTTAATATTTATGTTGTTATTGAAGATCAGTCTTAGTCCTTGGTGATCTGATAGGAAGCATGGAATAATTTCAGTATTTTTGTATCTGTTGAGGCCTGTTTTGTGACCAATTATGTGATCAATTCGGAGAAGTTACCATGAGGTGCTGAGAAGAAGGTATATCCTTTTGTTTTAGGATAAAATGTTCTGTAGATATCTTTTAAATCCATTTGTTTCATAATTTCTGTTACTTTCACTGTGTCTCTGTTTAGTTTTTGTTTCCAAGATCTGTCCATTGATGAGAGTGGGGCATTGAAGTCTCCTGCTATTATTGTGTGAGGTACATTGTGTTCTTTGAGCTTTACTAATGTTTCTTTAATGAATGTGGCTGACCTTGTATTTGGAGCATAGATATTCAGAATTGAGAGTTCCTCTTGGAAGATTTTACCTTTGATGAGTATGAAGTGTCCCTCCTTGTCTTTTTGATAACTTTGGGTTGGAAGTCGATTTTATTCGATATTAGAATGGCTACTCCAGCTTGTTTCTTCAGACCATTTGCTTGGAAAATTGTATTCCAGCCTTTCACTCTGAGGTAGTGTCTGTCTTTTCCCCTGAGATGGGTTTCCTGTAAACAGCAGAATGTTGGGTCCTGTTTGTGTAGCCAGTCTGTTAGTCTATGTCTTTTTATTGGGGAATTTAGTCCATTGATATTAAGAGATATTAAGGAAAAGTAATTGTTGCTTTCTGTTATTTTTGTTGTTAGAGTTGAGATTCTTTCTGTTCCTGTGCTGTCTTATTTTAGGTTTGTTGAAGGATTACTTTCTTGCTTTTTATAGGGTGTAGTTTCTGTCCTTGTATTGGTGTTTTCCCATTATTACCCTTTGAAGGGCTGGATTCGTGAAAAGATATTGTGTGAATTTGGTTTTGTCATGGTATACTTTTGTTTTGCCATCTATGGTAATTGAGAGTTTTGCTGGGTATAGGAGCCTGGGCTGGCATTTGTGTGCTCTTAGGGTCTGTATAACATCTGCCCTGTATCTTCTGGCTTTCATAGTCTCTGGTGAGAATTCTTAAGTAATTCTAATACGACCTGCCTTTATAAGTTTCTTGACCTTGTTCCCTTAGTGCTTTTAATTCTGTCATTATTTAGTGCATTTGTTATTCTGATTATTATGTGTCAGGAGAAATTTCTTTTCTGATCCAGTCTATTTGGAGTTCTGTAGTCTTCTTATATGTTCATTGGCATTTCCTTCTTTAGGTATGGGACGTTTTCTTCAATAAATTTTGTTGAAGATATTTGCTGGCCCTTTAAGTTGAAAATCTTCATTCTCATCTATATCTATTATCCTTAGCTTTGGTCTTCTAATTGTGTCCTGGATTTTCTGGATATTTTGTGTTAAGATATCTTTGGTTTTGCATTTTCTTTGATTGTTGTGTCCAACCAAATGACCCCAAGAAAAAAGCTGGAGTAGCCATTCTAATATCGAATAAAATCAACTTTAAACCAACAGTTATCATAAAAGGTATAAAAGGACACTTCATACTGATCAAAGGAAAAATCTACCAAAAAGAATTCTCAATTCCGAACATCTATGCTCCAAATGCAAGGAGACACATATTCATAAAAGAAGCATTATTAAAGCTAAAAAGCACACATTGCACCTCACACAATACTAGTGGGAGACTTCATCACCCCACTCTCATCAATGGACAGATCATGGAAGTAGAAACTAAACAGAGACACAGTAAAAAGAACACAAATTAAGAACTAAATGCCCAGGAGAGGTATTGCGGGATCCTCCTGTGGTACAATGTCCAATTTTCTGAGGAACCGCCAGACTGATTTCCAGAGTGGTTGTACAAGCTTGCAATCCCACCAGCAATGGTGGGGTGTTCCACTTTCTCCACATTCTCGCCAGCATCTGCTGTCACCTGAATTTTTGATCTTAGCCATTCTGATTGGTGTGAGATGGAATCTCAGGGCTGTTTTGATTTGCATTTCCCTGATGATTAAGGATGCTGAACATTTTTTCAGGTGCTACTCAGCCATTTAGTATTCCTCAGGTGAGAATTTTTTTATAGCTCTGAGCCCCCTTTTTAAATCGGGTTATTTGATTTTCTGGAGTCCACCTTCTTCAGTTCTTTATATATATTAGATATTAGTCCCCTATCTGATTTAGGTTAGGTAAAGATCCTTTCCCAGTCTGTTGGTGGCCTTTTTGTCTTCTTGACAGTGTCCTTTGCCTTACAGAAGCTTTGTAATTTTATGAGGTCCCATTGTGAATTCTCGATCTTACAGCACAAGCCATTGCTGTTCTATTCAGGAATTTTTCCCCTGTGCCCATATCTTCGAAGCTTTTCCCCACTTTCTCATCTATAAGTTTCACTCTCTCTGGTTTTATGTGGAGTTCCTTGATCCACTTAGATTTGACCTTAGTACAAGGATATAGGAATGGATCAATTCACATTCTTCTATATGTTAACCGCCAATTGTGCCAGCACATTTTGTTGAAAATGCTGTCTTTTTTTCCACTGGATGGTTTTAGCACCCTTGTGAAAGATCAAGTTGACCATAGGTGTGTGGATTCATTTCTGGGTCTTCAATTCTATTCCACTGGTCTCCTTGTGTGTCGCTATACCAGTACCATGCAGTTTTTATCACAATTGCTCTGTAGTACAGCTTTAGGTCAGGCATGGTGATTCCACCAGAGGTTCTTTTATCCTTGAGAAGAGTTTTTGCTATCCTAGGTTTTTTGTTATTCCAGATGAATTTGCAGATTACTCTTTCTAATTTGTTGAAGAATTGAGTTGGAATTTTGATGGGGTCAAAGGATAAAGGCAGGCCCTAGCACACCCAGAACCTTGGGATCACTGAGACCAGTCTATGCAGGAGAGCATGTGGGCAGCAGAAGTAATAGAGCTTCCTGGACAGGGTCCCTTCTGCCTTCATCCTCAGCCAGGAGACAGAGCTGAGAAACAGAACCCTGGACACCTTTCCTGCCAGAGGAGAGTCTGCCTCTAGGGAGGGCTCTGACCCCGGGACTCAGGAGGTGGATCTGAGCTCCAGACTTTTGTGAACCTTCCCTGCAAGAGGAGAGCTTACCTACAGAGAGTGATCTGACCACTGGGATGCAGGAGAGAGTTTCCCAGGAGTGCTGACAGAGGCTAAAGAATCACAGGAATATCAAGCCAGAGACAGCTAGAACATCTAACACCAGAGATTACCACATGGTGAAAGGCAAACAAAAGAATCTTACTAACAGAAACCAAGAACACTGGGTATCATCAGAACTCAGTACGCCCACCACGGCAAGTCCTAGATACCCCAACACACCCATAAAGCAAGATTAGGATCTAAAATCATAACTCATGATGCTGGTAGAGGATTTTAAGAAGGGCATTAATAACTCACTTAAAGAAATCAAAGAGAACACTGCTAAACAGGTAGAAGACTTTAAAAAGGAAACACAAAAATCCCTTAAAGAATTATAGGAAAACACAACCAAACAGGCGATGGAATTGAACAAAACCATCCAAGATCTAAAAATGGAAGTAGAAACAATGAAGAAAGCCCAAAGGAAGACAACTCTGGAGATAGAAACCCTAGGAAAGAAATCAGAAACCATAGATGCAAGCATCAGCAACAGAATACAGAGATACAATGAAACTAACAGAAGTTATGAACCAAATGGATTTAACATATATCTACAGAACATTTTATCCTAAAACAAAAGGATATACCTTCTTCTCAGCACCTCATGGTACCTTGTCCAAAACTGACTATATAATTGGTCACAAAACAGACCTCAACAAATACAAAAATATTGGAATTATCCCATCCAGGGGCTAAGGCTAATCTTCAATAACAACATAAATAATAGAAAGCCAGCTGTGATGGTTTGTATATTCTTGCACATATTTGGAGGTGTGGCCTTGTTGGAATAGGTGTGACCTGGTAGGAGTAGGTGTGTCACTGAGGGTGTGGGCTTAATACTCAAGGCCTAGGTGCCTAAAAGTCAGTCTTTCACTAGCAACATTTGAAGGAAGACATAGAACTTTCAGCTCTGCCTGTGTCATGCCTGCCTGGATACTGCCATGCTCCCACCTTGATGATAATGGACTGAACCTCTGAATCTGTAAGCCACCCCAATTAAATGTCATTGATAAGACTTGTCTTGGTCATGGTGTCTATTCACAGCAGTAAAACCCTAACTAAGACACCAAAATTCACGTGAAAGCTGAAGAACAATCTACTCAATGATACCTTGGTCAAGGATGAAATAAAGAAAGGAATTAAAGACTTTTTAGAGTTTAATGAAAATGAAGACACAACATACCCAAACTTATGGGACACAATGAAGGCAGTACTAAGAGAAAAAATCATACCTCTGAGTGCCTACAAAAAGAAACTAGAGAGAGCATACACTTGCAGTTTGACAGAACACCTAGAAGCTCTAGAACGAAAGGAAGAAAATTTACCCAAGAGGACTAAACTGCAGGAATTAATCAAACTTAGGGCTGAAATCAAGGAAGTGGAAACAAAAAGAACTATTCAAAGAATCAACCAAACCAGGAGCTGATTCTTTGAGAAAAATCAACAAGTTAGATAAACCCTTAGCCAGACTCACTAGAGGGCACAGGGACAGCATCCTAATTAACAAAATCTGGAATGAAAAGGGAGACATAATAACAGAACCTGAGGAAATCCAGAACTCCATCAGATCCTTTTTCAAAAGGCTATACTCAACAAAACTGGAAAACCTGGATAACATGGACAAATTTCTACACAGATACCAAGTACCAAAGTTAAATCAGGATCAGATTAATGTTCTAAACAGTCCAATATCCCCTAAAGAAATAGAAGTAGTCATTTATAGTCTCCCAACCAAAAAAAGCCCAAGACCAGATGGGTTTAGTGGAGAGTTCTATCAGATCTTCAAAGAAGACCTAATTCCAGTTCTCCTCAAACTATTCCACAAAGTAGAAACAGAAGGTGCTCTACCCAATTCATTATATGAAGCCACAATTACTCTGATACCTAAACCACATAAAGACCTAACAAAGAAAGAGAACTTCAGACCAATATCCCCTATGTTTATCAATGCAAAAATACTCAATATAATTTAGGCTAACAGAATTCAAGAACACATCAAAACAATCATTCATCATGATCAAGTAGGCTTCATCCCAGGGATGCAGAGATGGTTTAATATACAGAAATCCATCAACACAATCCACTATATAAACAAAGACAAAAACCACACGATCATCTCGTTAGATGCCGAGAAAGCATTTGACAAAATCCAACTCCCATTCATGATGAAAGTCTTGAAAAGATCAGGAATTCAAAGTCCATACTTAAACATAATAAAAACAATATACAGCAAACCAGTAGCCAACATCAAAGTAAATGGAGAGAAGCTGGAAGCAATCCCACTAAAATCAGGGACTAGAGAAGGTTGCCCACTTTCTCCCTACATATTCAATATAGTACTCGAAGTCCTAGCCAGAAAAATTAGACAACAAAAGGAGGTTAAGGGGAGACAAATTGACAAATTGGAAAGGAAGAAGTCAAAATACCACTATTTGCAGATGATATGATAGTATATATAAGTGACTCTAAAAATTCCACCAGAGAACTCCTAAACCTGATGAACAGTTTGAGTGAAGTAGCTGGATATAGTATTAACTCAAAAAAAAAAAAATCAATGGCCTTTCTCTACACAAAGGATAAACAGGCTGAGACAGAAATTAGGGAAACAACACCCTTCACAATAGTCACAAATAATATAAATTACCTTGGTGTGACTCTAACTAAAGACCTGAAAGATCTGTATGAAAGGAACTTAAAGTCTCTGAAAAAAAAAAACAAATCAAAGAAGATCTCAGAAGATGGAAAGATCTCCCATTCTTATGGATTGACAGGATTAATATAGTAAAAATTACTATCTTGCTGAAAAAAATCTACAGATTCAATGCAATCCCCATCAAAATTCCAAGAATTTCTAATTCTTCAGTGAATTAGAAAGGGCAATTTGGAAATTCATCTGGAATAACAAAAAACCTAGGATAGCAAAACTATTCTCAATGATAAAAGAATCTCTGATGGGATCACCATGCCTGACCTCAAGCTGTACTACAGAGCAATTATGATAAAAACTGCATGATACTGGTACAAAGACAGACAGGTAGATCAAGGTAATAGAATTGAAGACCCAGAAATGAACCCACACACCTATGGTCAATTGATCTTTGACAAGGGAGCTAAAACCATCCAGTGGAAAAAAGACAGCATTTCAACAAATGGTGCTGGCTCAACTGGCAGTTACCATGTACAAGAATGCGAATTGATCCATTCTTATCTCTATGTGCAAAATTCTAGTCTACATGGATCAAGGAACTCCACATAAAACCAGAGACATGGAAACTTATAGAGGAGAAAGTGGGGAAGAGCCTGGGCACAGGGGGAAATTCCTGAACAGAACAGCAATGGGCTTGTGTGTAAGATCAAGAATCAACAAATGGAACCTCTTAAAAATGCCAAGCTTCTGTAAGGTAAAAGACACTCTCAGTGAGACAAAATAGCAGTCAACAGATTGGAAAAAGACCTGTACCAATCATATATATATCAAGATGTTGGACTCCAGAAAATCAAATAATCATATTTCAAAATGTGGTACAGAGGTAAACAAAGAATTCTTCAGTGAGGAATATCGGGCTGAGAAGCACTAAAAAAAATGTTCAACATCCTTTTTCATCAGGGAAATACAAATCATGCTCATGGATTGGCAGGATCAATATAGTAAAAATGGCTACTTGCCAAAAGCAATCTACAGATTCAATGCAATCCCCATCAAAATTCCAACTAATTTTCTTCAACGTATTAGGAAGTGCAATCTGCAAATTCATATGGAAAAACAAAAACCCTAAGATAGCAAAAACTCTTCTCAAGGATAAAAGAAACTCTGGTGGAAATACAAATCAAAAAATACTAAGATTACACTTCACCAGTCAGAATGGCTAAGATAAAAATCTCAGGTGACAGCAAATGCAGGCAAGGATGTGGAGAAAGTGGAACACTCCTCCATTGCTGGTGGGAGTACAAGCTAGTACAACAAATCTGGAAATCAATCTGGCAGTTCCTCAGAAAATTGGACATAGTTCTGCCAGAAGATCCAGCAATTCCTCTCCTGGGCGTATACTCAGAAAATGCTCCAATTTTTAATAAGGACACATGTTCCACTATGTTCATAGCAGCCTTATATATAATAGCCAGAAGCTGGAAAAAACTTAGTGTCCCTCAACAAAGGAATGGATACAGAAAATGTGGTACATTTACAAAATGGAGTACGATGCAGCTATTAAAAACAAGGAATTCATGAAATTTTTAGAGGAATGGATAGATCTGGAGGATATCATCATGATTGAGGTAACCCAATCACAAAAAGACACATGTGATATGCACCGACTGATAAGTGAATATTAGCCCAGAAGCTCAGAATACCCAAGATACAATTTGCAAAACACATGAAACTCAAGAAGAAGGAAGACAAAATGTGGACACATCAATCCTTCTTAGAAGGGTGAAGAAAATACCCATGGAAGAAGTTACAGAGACAAAGTATGGAGTAGAGACTGAAGGAGTGACCATCCAGAAACTGCCTCACCTGAGGATCCATCACATAAACCACCACCAAACCCAGATACTATTGCAGATGCCAACAAGAGCTTGCTGACAGGAGACTGGTATAGCTGTCTCCTGAGAGGCTCTGACAGTACCTGACTGATATAGAAGTGGATGCTCACAGTCGTCCATTAGAGAGAGCACAAAGCCCCCATTGAAGAAGCTAGAGAAAGTACCCTTTCAGCTGCAGGGGTTTGCAGCCCCATAGGAGGAACAACAATATGAAATAACCAGTAACCCCAGAGCTCCCTGGGACTAAACCACTAATAAAAGAAAATGCATTATGGGAATCGTGGCTCTAGCTGCATTAGTAGCAGTGGATGGCCTAGTCGGTCATCAATGGGAGGTGAGGCTCTTTGACTATGAACGTTCTAAGCCCCAGTATAGGAAAATGCCTAGGCCAGGAATCAGAAGAGGGTAGATTGGTGAGCACAAGGAGGGGGTAGAGGATAGGGGATTTTCAGGGGAGAAACTAGGAAAAGGGATAACATTTGAAATGTAAATAAAGAAAATATCTAATACAAATAAATAAATAAATAAATAAATAAATAAATAAATAAATAAACAAAAGTGATGAATTCATGACCTTCTTAGCCAAATTATAGAACAATAAGTTATCATCCAGAGTGAGGTAACCCAATGGCAAAATAACACACTTGGTATGCACTCACTGATAAGTGGATATTAGCCCAAAAGCTATAAATAACCAAAATAGAATTCACAAACCACAGGAAGCTCAAGAAGATGGGAGAAAAAGTGTGGGTGCTTCAGTCCTTCGTAGAAGGAGAACAAAATACTCACAGGAGCAAATATGTAGATAGAGAGTAGAGCAGAGACTGAAGGAAAGGCCATCAAGAGACTGTCCCACCTGGGGATTCATTCCATATAACTTACCAAACCCAGACACCTTTGTGGATGCCAAGAAGTGCATCGAGAGAGAGGCTGGTATGGCTGTCTCCTAAGTGACTTGCCAGAGCCTTACAAACACAGAGACAGATGCTCAAAACCAATCACTGGACTGAGAGTGGGGTCCACAACAGAGGAGTTAGAGAAAGGACCAAAGGAGTTGAAGGGGATTTCAACCCCACAGGAAGAACAATATCAATCAACTAGTCCCCCAAGAACACCCAGGGACTAAGCCATCATCTAAGGAGTACACAAAGCTCCAACAGCAGAAGTTGCAGAGGATGTCCTTGTCATGCATCAGTGGGAGGAGTGGTTCTTGGTCCTATGAAGACTCAAGAGATGCCCCAGTGTAGGGGAAGGAACTGAGGACAGAGAGGTGGTAGTGGGTGGGTGTGTGGAGGAACACCCTCATATAAGTAGGGGGATAGGGGATGCTATAGAGGGTTTCCAGGAGGGATAATATTTGAAATGAAAATGAAGAAAATATCCAATAAGAACTTATTAATACCTGAAAAAAAGAAATTACAAAATAGAAAAGAAAAGAACTTTACATTATTCAACGTCAGACATTTATGTGGAAAACTGTCCAACTAATATAGTGCTGGTTTTTAAAACTCTTTTGAACTATGTGTGTCAACATATTACAGGAAGCCCCACAGTACAATGTTTCTGTACATATTTGCAAAAAAAAAAACCCTAATGTTAGCTATTCCTCTCCATATTTCCTCGTCTACTTTTCCTCCTACACACACCCAAATCTAACTCTTCATCTTCCATTATCACCTTTTCATTCTTTAGAAGACTGTATTTTACCTCCTCATTTTTTCAACATGCCATGATTCTAACAAATTCCTGACTAGGAAGGTTATTCCAATATAATTATGTACTAGGCTAATAAGCCATATGTAAATATCAATTAGCCGATATAAATTTTACAGATGAGATCATAGAAATGTGCTTGTGCTAGACAAACATAAGGTATCTGAGCAATTAATGATAAGTTATTCTTTCTTTTTGTCCTATTTCCACATATATTCCATTCTAAATGCTGGTATTTGCATTTGTAAAAATATTGTACAGTGATATCTTAATTCTCACACATGAAAGTATAAGTTCATTGTGCCTGAGACAATATTGTTGCAGGCTTAAATATGAATAAAGGTTTGGAACATACAATTCTTAGATTTATAACCTGAATTTTTACTTTTCATCATTGAAAATCAAAACTAAGTCCCTAGTTTTTTATTATACCTAGAGCAGAAATGAGTTGGAGCTATGTATTTCTTAATGATTGCTAAATCCATATCTTTGCTTGTATGTCCAGGATTACTTAATTACAAATGAAATTCTCTAGATACTACCAAAGTATATTAGACCTGTGATAAGGATTCATGAGTATATCAGAAAACAAGGCATGATCTTCCTGAAAACAAGTGGATATGGGAATAACCCCAGGATTCAGGTGAGAGAGACCAGCTTTACTTAATAAATTTGACTTTTATAAATGTCCTGGGTCAATCATGGGAAAAGTTGTAATGAAGCAACTTCCTGGGAAATTACAGAATCTGACTGATACATTGCCAGTTTTCTGGGAGGACTTGGTGTCAGAATAATTTTGCAGAAGTGAAATAGTAGGGAGGAAAGTACTCTGTAGAAACTCATATAATGAGTCCCTTGTTCTACCCTGGAGCGCCCCAATTCACATCTGATGACAAACTCAATTCAGAACTTAGATTCTCCCAAAGGAAACATGAAAACCCTTCCCTAATTTCTGCCCAGGTACTCATTAACATCTAACAAACTCCTAGACATCATCAGTAAGTATCAGAAAGGAATGGAGGTTTGCTCTGGGGATAAATGATTTTTCCTTCATTGGAGGTATCCCAAAGACACCATGCAGACAAATGTGCGGACGCCACAGATGACACAATAATAAACTCTCTGAAGGATGTCATGCCCCGGTGCCCTATTATTTTATGAGACTGGAAACTTGGACTTTGTTGGGTTACCTTCACAGCATTGCATGGAGAATAAGAAACCATTCTGAATTTCATTGCATTCTTTCTCAGGCAAAGAGTGACACAGAGAAGTTCCTCAATCCAGGCACTAGGAAATATACTTCTATAGGAGCTGTGCTCTGCAGCTGGTTTTCAGATGAGCATCTTCATCCTGACTGAGGCTCAGAAGGTGGGATTCTTCCAACCACAGACTTCTACTTAAAATTCTCTTCTTTTTTTTTAAGTGAAAATTGTCTTCTGAAGTCAACATGAAATATTATTCCTTTCTGAAGTCTGCAGGTAACCTTATATAGCTTAATATTTTGCTTTTGTCTCAAAGAAATGTCTCTGTCCTAGATTAGTACTCAGGAGAAAACAGCATTCAGTGTAACATGTATGTGAGATGTTGAATTTTATCTGGTGGATGGAGGCCCTCATGTTCCTACAGAAAACATATAAACAAGTAAAATGCAGACTAAGCATCAGCTTGCAAAGGGTGTAACAGTGATTGTGTTAGTAACTTTGGAGGGAAGCTTCAGGTGACACAGCTAAGGCTCTGGCACCTGACATTTTAGAACAAAAATTAAGATCAGGAAAAATATGAATAGATGAAACGTCTTAGCAAGTTGGATTTTTTTTTACACCTGAATTCAATTACACAATTTTATTATTAGCAATCTTACATGTTATTCTGATACACATAATTTTTAATATGTTGCTATAACATAAGGAAATTCAATTAATAGTTTTTATGCTGCATTTATATATTGTTTTATTTTTAATGATTTAGTTATATCCCAATTGAAGCCTCCCCTCCCTCCTAATTGTATTGAATTCTGATGATGGGATCACATGTTCAAATTACTCTCTTTCCTGTCTGTATTCATATGCAAGAACCAATGTGTGTTAAAATTGTGTTATTGTGTTCTTGAGCTACTGGACCAATAAATTTTTAGTTGCATTACAAAATTTATCTCAAGGCCAGAGTAATAAAATCAGGATAAAATTTTATTTGAGTTATTATATATACATTGTTTTCCAGGCAATTTACCTGTAGTGTGATAGAATAGTGTCTCACTTATCAAGTGAAGAAATTGTGTCAAATCAATTGGTAAGTGTGGACAATAAAACAGAGACCCTAGAAGAGTAGTGTCCGACCTAATCATCACTCCAGGGTCCTGTAAAGCCCTCTCCATGTCTGTTCATGATAAATCCGTGAAAACCACTGAGGAAGTGGCTCTTCAGCTCCTCTTGCTTTGCCAGTTTGGGGTTGGGACTGTGGCCAATGTCTTTCTGTTTGTCCATAATTTCTCTCCAGTCTTGACTGGTTATAAACAGAGACCCAGACAGGTGATTTTAAGCCACATGGCTGTGGCCAATGCCTTGACTCTATTCCTCACTATATTTCCAAACAACATGATGGCTTTTGCTCCCAAAACTCCTCCAAATGAACTCAAATGTAAATTAGAATCCTTCAGTCGCCTGGTGGCAAGAAGCACAAACTTGTGTTCCACCTGTGTCCTGAGTATCCATCAGTTTGTCACTCTTTTTCCTCTTAGTAGAGGTAAAGGTAAACTTATACTCAGAGCAAGTGTCCAAAATTTGGCGAGTTATTCTTGTTACAGTTGTTGGTTTTTCAGTGTCTTAAGTAACATCCACATTCCAATTAGGGTCACTGGTCCACAGATAACAGACAATAACACTGACTCTAAAAGCAACTTGTTCTGTTCCACTTCTGGATTCATTGTAGGCATTGTCTTGCAGTTTGCCCATGATGCCACATTCATGAGCATCATGATCTGGACCAGTGTCTCCATGATACTTCTCCTCCATAGACATTGCCAGCGAATGCAGGACATCCTCACTCCCAATCAGAACCCTAGAGGCCAAGCTGAGACCAGAGCAACCCGTACTATCTTGATGCTGGTGGTCACATTTGTTAGCTTTTATCTTCTAAATTGTATTTGTATCATCTTTCATGCCTTTTTTATACATTCTCGACTCTTCATAAGGCTTGTCAGTGAGGTTCTGGCTGCAGTCTTCCCCAGTATCTGCCCCTTACTGTTGATCTTCAGAGATCCTAAAGATCCTTGTTCTGTGCTCTTCAAATGTTGAAAACCAGAGTCACTTAAAAAATGCCAAATACAGAAGACAGTTTTATTAATACCATTAAGTACTTTATTCCATAAGTATGTTTTCAACATTTTGTTTTCAACAAGGTGTGGTGCTCACTGCTGTAATTTTAAAAGACTATGGTTATAATCATTTGTTGATGTGAAATGATTTCTGGTTAGAATCTGACTGACATGGTAAGTGAGTTATTCACCATCCTCTGTTATCCTGTATATAACTGCATTCTGCTGCAGGCTGGATTAAAACTGATGCAACCGATTTTTCCTAATGTTTAATGTGTATACGGTCTTCACCAAATTTTACTCTCTGCTCCTTCTTACCTAATATTTCAAACTTCATACAAGAACAGAATCCCTCTCTATATTTCCCTATCTGAACAAATGAGAATGTATTGTTATTATAAATATTTTCAAGGATGAAATTTTTATAAATAGTAAATATATTGCATGCCATTCCACTTTAGTTAGAAGATATATGCTTTGCTACCTTGGGCCCTACTGAGGTGAGAGTCAAGCACTGAACAACATAACTTTGTGCTCTCTAGAGCAGTACAATCTGCTGAGCATATCGAGAATAAATAGGAAAAGAGGCAGAAACAGCTCACGCTCAGAAGCCTTAAGAAGACCAGGGAGGAATCCAGGATCCACACTGGAGATGTTCTTCTGAAAGACCTGGGTAAAGACTTCACTCTGGGCTATGGTGATATTGTTTTTCCAATCATCACAAACACCTACCAATCCGACAGGAGACAAGACATATAGAGCAATGAGGTGGCAACGTTGTCACTCTGTCTGTCAGTGGCTTGCCAGTCAAAAAATTATTTTCTCAGAAGATTAAATTCAAGAACTTAACAATTTCAGCTGCATGAGAATGACCAGGGCAGTGAAAACCAAAAGATAAATCCAGGAGTGATTATAGCTCTCAGTGTGATGAAACTTAATATCTGACCAGTGATACTTACTCCTGTGAATAAAGAAAACTTTAGCATTCATTTTTTTTTTTTTGGTTTATGTGTGTGGGGTGTGTATGTATTTGTAGGGATTTCCTCCTCTTATGAAGAATAGGTGTCATACCCCTAGAGCTGGAGTTACAAACATATGTATGCCTATGAATATAGTTTCTCAGAATCAAGCTCTGATCCAATGTAAATGTGGCCAGGGTTCTACCCTACTGAGGCATCGCTCCAGCCCCAAACTGAGAAATTTATCCAACACATTTGACACTTCACTTGCAGTTTTGGAGGAATGGGAAATCATTAATAACAGCTATATTGAAAGAGCTTGAAATAATAGAATAGGAACCATCAGTTTGTATGTTCCATATTGAGGAATGGATTCACACTGAGTTACAAAATTAATACTGAGACATCCCATGTACATTTTCACAGACTTGCACCGACTCTAAACTGACAAACTATGGCACCATGTCTTGATCATAACACTAGCCATAATAAAGTGTATTTTCTAAATTTAGTTTAATCAGTTCAGTGTATCCTATGACACTGATCTCTGCTTGCTAATCTGTGTATCTCCTTATCCCTAAGCATTGTTATGGGGTGGTTTATTGGGTTCTATGATCTTCCAACACTTTTTTCACCCCAATTGCTTCCAACCTACTAACACCCATTAGGGAAGAAAAAAGTTAGAGAGGAAAAGGAGTGAAGACCTCTTAATGCTAATTCTTTCTTAGATTAAGAGGGATATGAGGGCAGTAAGCAGAACAGAACTTCATAATAGCATGAAGTACTTGGGGCCTTGCCACACAAATACTTACCCATGTGGCTGTGATAATCAGTGGGCTGACCATATTACCTGAGTTTTAAAGCCATTGGTCATTCCTATTGCATGACCCTTAGCAATATTTGGACATCAAAAAAAAAAAAAAAAAGGAAATGAAACCCACCTTGGGATTCTATCTAACATCTATTAGAATGTCCAAGATCAACAACACAGGTGACTGCTCATGCTGGCAAGGATGTGCAATAAGGGAATTGCTCAACCATTGCTGGTGAAAGTAAGAACTTGTACAGTCTCTATGGGAATAAGAATGTGGATGCTCACAGTCAGCTATTGGATGGATCACAGGGCCTCCAATGAAGGAGCTAAAGAAAGTACCCAAGGAGCTAAAGGGATCTGCAACCCTATAGGTGGAACAACATTATGAACTAACCAGTACCCCGGAGCTTTTGACTCTGGCTGCATATGTATCAAAAGATGGCCTAGTCGGCCATCAGTGGAAAGAGACGCCAATTGGATTTGCAAACTTGATAAGCCCCAGTACGGGGAACACCAGGGCCAAAAAGTGGGTAGGGGAGTGGGGGGGGGAGGGTATGGGGGACTCTTGGGATAGCATTGGAAATGTAAATGAGGAAAATATCTAATAAAAATATTTTTAAAAAAGAGTAAAGATTCCACAGAAAATTGGCAATAGATCTATCTCACCACTCTTGGATATATAACTGAAGGACACTTCATCCTACTACAAGGACATGTACTCAACCATGATTCTTACTGCTCTATTCATTCATAATAGCCAGAACCTGGAAAGAACCAAGAAGTCACAACAAAAGAAAGGATAAAAAATATGGCACATTAGCACAATACAGCATTACTCCACTGTTTAAAGACAGGCATCATGATGTTTATAAGAGAACGGCTAAAGCTAGAAAAAAAATCTATCCTGAGTGAGGAAACCAACACCCAGAAAGGTAATTATGGTATGTATTCACTTATACATACATAGCCATTAAATAAATGATAATCAAGCTAAAAAGGAGATTGATCCATAGAAATGTTCAAGTGAGGGACACATGGATTTCATGGAAAGGGGAAAGAGATTAGCTATTCTGAGTGGTCTAGGCGGGTGGGTTGGAACAGTTATAGGGTTGAGAGAGGGAATGAGTGGAGAGAGAGCTGGAATTTGGGAACATATGAGAAATGTTATGAAATCCCATGGCAGTGGAAATTTAGTAACATATATGAAAGTGATCCTACTGAAATTTTCTAATAACTGAGGGTATGAAACACCCAACTGACCACCTATTTTCAACTAAGGGGTCTTTTCAAGTACAGGGACTATATTGCATTCAACTGAGTTGTTGGCCAAAGATGTCCCGTGGAAATGCCTACAAAACCCAGGCTAGGGCTAGAGAGATGGCTCAATGATTAAGACCACTGGCGGCTTGCTATTCCAGAGATCCTAAGTTCAATTCTGAGCAACCACATGGTGACTCGCAACCATCTTCAATGGAATCTGATCCTCTCTTCTGGTATGTTGAAGACAGATACATTGTACACATATCAATGAAATAAATAAATCTTTTTTAAAAAACACACACAGGCTGATGTTAAGACAAAGGTTTGCTCTCTACAAACTGAAAGTGGGATACCCATACCTAAGACAACACCCATACACTCCTTCAACATGGAAAAGTAGACCTGGTACCAACATAGAGCCTTTATTCCTATAATAGTGTTTGGTATGGAAAAGTACTCTGCACGCTACCAAATGAGACACATGAACATCAACTCAGCCACAAAACGTTTGGCCTTTAATCTGTCCTGCACACAAGATATGTTAATGCAATGGTGGCATGGAACTTGTGGGAGTACCCAACCAATATCAAATTTGTCGTATACAGAACACATACACAGCACTGTCAGGTGACCAATAACCAGAAATTAGATAGTCAACAAACATACCTACGGTAAGACCAAATACTACCTCTCTAAAATAAAATAAAATAAAATAAAATAAAATAAAATAAAATAAAATAAAATAAAATAAAATCATCAATAATATGACTTCTAATTATATTTTGCCATATTCATAGATCAGTGTGTTTTTCGCTTATTATCAGAGAAGAATCCTCCTACAGCAGACAGAAACAGATTCAGAGAATCACAGACTGGCAACATGTGGAAAGAGATTTCTCAAAACACACAGCTCTAAATGGAATTTCTCCATCAAATCTTACCTCTCAGAGCTCAGGGAATTCTGAAGAAGAGGAGTCGAGAAAGAGAGTAAGAGCCATGGGGATGAAGACACCAGGAGAACTGGACTCACTAAATCAACTGAGCAAAGTACACATGAATACACAGAGATTGAAACATCAAGAATGGGCCTGCAAGGGTTTGCATCAGATTACCTGCATATATATTAAAGCTTTCAGCTTAGTATTTTTATGGAACACCTGAGTGTGTGAACGAATGAGTCACTGATTACTATGCCTTCCCTCGGGGTACATTTTGTTCTGTTTTATTGTCTAGACCAGGTATAATGTGATGGATTTTGTCTTATATTATATTCTCTTTTGTCCCATTTTTTTGTCTCCTAGAAAGTAATTCTTTTCTTTTATATATGTATATATTTTTTTATTATGTATCTTCCTCATTTACATTTCAAATGCTATTCCAAAAGTTCCCCATACCCTCTCTCCCCCCACTCCTCTACAAAACCCACTCCCACTTCTTGGCCATGGTGTTCCCCTGTACTGAGGCATATAAAGTTTGCAAGACCAAGGGGCCTCTCTTCCCAGTGATGGTCGACTAGGTCATCTTCTGCTACATATGCAGCAAGAGACACGAGCTCTGGGGGTACTTGTTACTTCATATTGTTGTTCCACCTATAGGGTTGCAGACCCCTTCAGCTCCTTGGGTACTTTCTTGAATGGAGGAAGTCTACTCTTTCAGCCTCTGGTTTTCCCTTGCTTTAAAATCGATAGAAAGGGATAAGATCCCCAATCATGGTTTGGCGAAAAGTAATACATTTTAAGAATGTCTTTAGAATGGGATATTCTAATAAGACTAACTATATGCTTATTTTCTTGCAAAAGAACTTTCCATAAACCTCCAAACTAATTGGTTGTCAGGTTTTTTTTTTTTAATTTTTTATTAGGTATTTTCCTCACTTACATTTCCAATGCTATCCCAAAAGTCCCCCATACCCTCCCCCCCTCCCCTACCCAGCCAATTCCACTTCTTGGCCCTGCTGTTCCCCCGTACTGAGGCATATAATGTTTGCACGACCAATGGGCCACTCTTTCCACTGATGGCCGGCTAGGTCATCTTCTGATACATATGAAGCTAGAGACACAAGCTCAGGGGGGTACTGGTTAGTTCATATTGTTGTTCCACCTATAGGGCTGCAGATTCCTTTAGCTCCTTGGGTACTTTCTCTAGCTCCTCCATTGGAGGCCCTGTGATCCATCCAATAGCTGACTGTGAGCATTCATTTCTCTGGTTGCTAGGCCCTGGAATAGTCTCACAAGAGACAGCTATATCAGGGTCCTTTCAGCAAAATCTTCCTAGTGTATGCAATGGTGTCAGTGTTTGGAAGCTGATTATGGGATGGATTCCCGGATATGGTAATCTCTAGATAGTCCATCCTTTTGTCTCAGCTCCAAACTTTGATTTGTAACTCCTTCCATGGGTGTTTTGTTCCCAATTCTGAGAATGGGCAAAGTGTCCACACTTTGATTTTCGTTCTTCTTGAGTTTCATGTTCTTTGAATCTTGTATCTTGAGTATTCTAGCTTCTGGACTAATATCCACTTATCAGTGAGTACATATCATGTGAGTTCTTTTGTGATTGAGTTACCTCACTCAGGATGATGCCCTCCAGGTCCATTCATTTGCCTAGGAATTTCATGAAAGCATTCTGTTTAATAGCTGAGTAGTACTCCATTCTGTAAATATACCGCATTTTCGGTATCCATTCTCTGCTGAGGGGCATCTGGGTTCTTTCCATCTTCTGGCTATTATAAATAAGGCTGCTATGAACAGAGTGGAGCATGTTTCTTTCTTACTAGTTGGAATATCTTCTGGATATATGCCCAGGAGAGGTATTGCTGGATCCTCCGGTAGTACCATGTTCACTTTTCTGAGAAACAACCAGACTGATTTCCAGAGTGGTTGTACAAGCTTGCAATCCCACCAACAATGGAGGAGTGTTCCTCTTTCTCCACATTCTCACCAGCATCTGCTGTCACCTGAATTTTTGATCTTAGCCATTCTGACTGGTGTGAGGTGGAATCTCAGGGTTGTTTTAATTTGCATTTCCCTGATGATTAAGGATGTTGAACATTTTTTCAGGTGCTTCTCTGTCATTCGGTATTCCTCAGGTGAGAATTCTTTGATCAGTTCTGAGCCCCATTTTTAATGGGGTTATTTGATTTTCTGGAGTCCACCTTCTTGAGTTTTATATATATATATATATATATATATATATATATATATATATATATATATATATATATATATATAGGATATTAGTCCCCTATCTGATTTAGGATAAGTAAAGATCCTTTCCCAATCTGTTGGTGGTCTTTTTGTCTTATTGACGGTGTCTTTTGCCTTGCAGAAGCTTTGCAGTTTCATGAGGTCACATTTGTCAATTCTTGATCTTACAGCACAAGCCATTGCTGTTCTATTCAGGAATTTTTCCCCTGTGCCCATATGTTCAAGGCTTTTCCCCACTTTCTCCTCTATAAGTTTTAGTGTCTCTGGTTTTATGTGGAGCTCCTTGATCCACTTAGATTTGACCTTAGTACAAGGAGATAGGAATGGATCGATTCCCATTCTTCTACATGATAACAACCAGTTGTGCCAACACCATTTGTTGAAAATTCTGTCTTCCTTCCACTGGATGGTTGTAGCTCCCTTGTCGAAGATCAAGTGACCATAGATGTGTGGGTTCATTTCTGGGTCTTCAATTCTATTCCATTGGTCTACTTGTCTGTCACTATACCAGTACCATGCAGTTTTTATCACAATTGCTCTGTAGTAAAGCTTTAGGTCAGGCATCCGACTAGGCCATCTTTTGATACATATGCAGCTAGAGTCAAGAGCTCCGGGGTACTGGTTAGTTCATAATGTTGCATCTACAGGGTTGCAGATCTCTTTAGCTCTTTGGATACTTTCTCTAGCTCCTCCATTGGGGGTCTTGTGATCCATCCAATAGTTAACTGTGGGCATCCACTTCTGTGTTTGCTGGTTTCTACCTGCAAGCCTAACTGAGCAATATCAATACTGTTTAGGAATTGGTTCTTGCCCATGGGATGGGTCTCAATTTGGGTCAGTCATTGGTTGGCCATTCCCTCAGTCTATGCTCTTTATTTGTCCCTATACATATAGTAGTCAGGGTACATTTTGGGGCAAAAGATTTTTGAGTAGTTTGTTGTCCTTATCCTTCCAGTGGGAGCTTTGCTTGGCTACAGGAAGCTGGCTCTTCAGGATTCACATTTCCGACTATTGGAGTCTCAGCTAGAGTCACCCATAGATGCTCTGAAGCCTCTCCTCATCCCGAGTCTCTGGAACATTCTAGGGACTGACCTCCTCAATCACTGATATCACTTATCTCTCCCCTGCTCTACCTGCAGTACTTCTCAGCTACTCAAAATTCCTCTGTTGAGAATTCTCTGTTAAGCTCTGTATCCCATTTTTTAAATTGAGTTATTTGGGTAGTTGGTATCTATCCTCTTGAATTCTTTATAATTTTGGATATTGGCCACCATCAGATGTGTGATTGGTACAGATATTTCCTTAATTTGTAAGTTTCCATTTTATCCTACTGACAGTGTCCTTTACCTTACAGCAGGTTTGCAATTTCATGAGGTCCTACTTATTCGCTGTTGATCTTAGAGCCTGAGCCAATGGTGTTCTGTTCAGGAAATTTTCTCCTATACCAATTTGAAAAAGGGTATTTCCCAGTATCTCCTCTATGTGATTTGGTGAATATAAACTTAGAATTTTTTAAAACCTACTTTTTATTAAGGGCTCTTAAATGATTTAATGTACATTCTACCCCATCACTTTCCAGAGGTTCAGGAAAGAAAGGTTAACAGAGCAAAAGAGAATGAAGGCCACTTTACAACTAACTCTTTGACCACATGATCATCTAGTTAGATGCTGAGAAAGCATTTGACAAAGTCCAACACCCATTCATGATAAAAATTTTGGAAAAATCAGGAACTCAATTCCCATACATAAACATAATAAAAGCCTTATACAGCAAACTACTAGGCAACATCAAACTAAATGGAGAGAAACTTGAAGCAATCCCACTAAAAATGAAGAACTAGACAAGGCTGCCCATTTTCTCCCTACATATTCAATATAGTACCTGAAAGCCTTTAAGAGCAATTAGACAATAAAAGGAGATCGAGGGAATGCAAATTGGAAAGGAAGAAGTCAAAATATCAATATTTGCAGATGATATATAGGATATATAAGTAACCCTAAAAATTCCACCAGAGAACACCTAAACCTGATGAACAGCTTCAGTGCAGTAGCTGGATATAAAATTAACTCAAACAAGTCAATGGCCTTTCTCTACACAAAGAATAAACAGGCTGAGAAAGAAATTAGGGAAACAACACCCTTCTCAATCGTCACAAATAATATACAATATCCTTGGGGTGACTCTAACTAAGGAAGTGAAAGATCTGCATGATAAGAACTTCAAGTCTCTGAAGAAAGAAATCGAAGACCTCAGAAGAGGGAAAGATCTCTCTTGTTCATGGAATGGCAGGATTAATATAGAAAAAAATGGCTATCTTGCTGAAAGCAATCTATAGATTCAATGCAATCCCCATCAAAATTTCAACTCAATTCTTCAACGAATTGGAAAGGGCAATTTGCACTTCATCTGGAATAACAAAAATCCTAGGATAGCAAAAACAATTCGCAAAATAAGAGAACCTCTGGGGGAATCACCATGCCTAACCTAAAGCTGTACTACAGAGTAATTGTGATTTTAAAAAAAACTGCATGGTACTGGTAGACTGACAGACAGGTAGACCAATGGAATAGAACTGAAGACTCAGAAATGAACCCACACACATATGGTCACTTGATCTTTGACAAAGGAGCTAAAAGAATCCAGTGGAAAAAAGACATTTTCAACAAATGGTGCTGGCTTAACTGGTTGTTATCATGTAGAAGGATGCGAATTGAAAAAATTCTTATCACCATGTACAAAGCTCAAGTCTAAGTGGATCAAGGAACTCCACATAAAACCAGAGACACTGAAACTTATAGAGGGGAGAGTGGGGAAACCCTTCAAGATATGGGCAAAGGGGAAAAATTACTGAACAGAATAGCAATGGCATATGCTGTAAGATTAAGAATTGACAAATGGAACCTCATGAAATTGCAAAGTGTCTGTAAGGTAAAAGACACTGTCAACAGGAGTAAAAGGCCACCAACAGAATGGGAAAGGATTTTTACCCATCTTAAATCTGATAGGAGACTAATATCCAATATACAAAAAAAAAAAAAAAAAACTAAAAGGCTGGACTCCTAGGAAAGAAATCAGGAAACATACATGTGAGCACTAGCAAAAGAATATAAGAGATGGAAGAGAGAATCTCAAGTGCAGAAGATTACATAGAAAACATGAACACAACGATCAAAAAAATGCAAAATCCAAAAAGATCCTACCTCAACACATCCATGAAATCCAGAACACAATAAGAAGGCCAAACCTTACAATTATAGGTGTAGATGAGAATGAAGATTTTCAACTTAAAGGGCCAGTAAATATCTTCAACAAAATTATAGAAGAAAACTTCCCTAACCTAAAGAAAGAGATACCCATGAACATACAAGAAGGCTACAGAATACCAAATAGATTAGACCACAAAAGAAATTCCTCCCAACACAAAATAATCAGAACATAAAATGCACTAAATAAAGACAGAATATTAAAAGCAGTAAGAGAAAAATGTCAAGTAACATATAAAGGGAGACCTATTACAATTACACCAGACTTCTCACCAGAAACTATGAAAGCCAGAAGATCCTGGACAGATGTTATACAAACCCTAAGAGAACACAAATGTCAGCCCAGGCTACTATACCCAGCAAAACTCTCAATTACCGTAGATGGAGAAACGAAGGTATTCCATGACAAAAACAAATTCACACAATATCTTTCCATGAATCCAGCCCTTCAAATGATAATAAAGGGAAAACGCCAATACAAAGGCAGAAATTACACTCAAGAAAAACCAAGAAAGTAATCTTTCAACAAACATAAGACTGCCGCAAGTAAAGAACCCCCGAAATCTAACAACAAAAATAACAGGAAGCAATAATTACTTTTCCTTAATATCTCTTAATATCAATGGACTCAATTCCCCAATAAAAAGGCATAGACTAACAGACTGCCTAAACAAACAGGAGCCCACATTTTGATGTATACAGGAAACCCATTTCAGCAAAAAAGGCAGGCACTACCTCTGAGTAAAAGCCTGAAAAACAATTTTCCAAAGAAACGGTCTGAAGAAACAAGCTAGAGTAGCCATTCTAATATCAAATAAAATCGACTTCCAAAACAGAGTAATCAAAAAAGACATGTAGGGGCACTTCATACTAATCAAAGGTAAAATCTACCAAGATGAACTCTAAATTCTGAATATCTATGCTCTAAATGCAAGGGCAGCCACATTCATTAAGGAAACTTTAGTAAAGCTCAAAGAACACATTGCACCTCACACAATAATAGCGGGAGACATCAACACCCCACTCTCATCATTGGACAGATCCTGGAACAGTAACTACACAGAGACACATTGAAATTAAGAGAAGTTATGAAATCAATGTATTTAACAGATATCTACAAAACATTTTACCCTACAACAAAAGAATATACATTCTTCTAAGCACCTCATGGTACTTTCTCCAAAATGGACCATATTGGTCACAAAACAGGCCTCAACAGATCCAAAAATATTGAAATTATCCCATGCATCCTATCAGATCACCATGGACTGATTTTCAATAACAAGATAAATAATAGAAAGCCAATGTTGACATGGAAGCTGAATAACACTCTACTCAATGATAAGTTGATCAAGGAAGAAATAAAGAAATTAAAGACTTTTTAGAGTTTAATGAAAATGAAGCCACAACATAACCAAACTTATGAAACACAATGAGAACAGTTCGAAGAAGAAAATTCAAAGCTCTGAGTACCTCCAAAAAGAATCTGGAGAGAGAACACACTTGCAGCTTCACAGCACACCTAAAAGCTCTAGAACAAAAGTAAGCAAATATGCCCAAGAATGAGTAGACAGCAGAAAATAATCAAACTCAGCTTGTACAACCACTCTGGAAATCAGTCTGGCAGTTCCTCAGAAAATTGGGCATAGTACTACCAGAAGATCCTGCAATTCCTCTCCTAGGCGTATACCCTGAAGATGCTCCAACTTGTAATAAGGACACATGCTCCAATACATTCATAGAAGCCTTATTTATAATAGCAAGAAGCTGAAAGAACCCAGATGTCCCTAAACAAAGGAATGGATACAGAAAATGTGGCATATTTGCACAATGGAGCTACTAAAAACAAGGAATTCATAAAATTTTTAGAGAAATAGGTAGATCTAAAGTATAACATCCTAAGTGACTTAACACAATCACAAAAGAACACACATGATATACACCCACTGTTAAGTCGATATTAGGCCAGAAGATCCAAATACCCAAGATACAATTTGCAAAATATATGAAACTCAAGAAGAAGGAAGACCAAAGTGTGGACACATTGATACTGTTTAGAATGGGGAAGAAAATACGCATGGGAGGAGTTACAGAGACAAAGTTTGGAGCAGAGACTAAAGGAATGACCATCCAGAAACTGCCTCACCTGGGGATACATCCCTTAAACGACCACCAAACCAGATACTATTGCAGATGCCAACAAGAGCTTGCTGACAGGAGACTGGTATAGCTGTCTCCTGAGAGACTCTGCCAGTGCCTGACTAATGTAGAAGTGAATGCTCAGTCATCCATTAGATGGAGCACAGGGTCCCCAATGAAGAAGCTAGAGAAAGTACCCAATCAACTGCAGGTGTTTGCAGCCCCCTAGGAGAAACAACAATATGAACTAACCAGGAATCCCAGAGCTCCCTGGGACTAAACCATCAATCAAAGAAAATTTATTACGGGACTCGTGGCTCTAGCTGTGTATGTAGGAGAGGATGGCCCAGTCGGTCATCAATCCGAGGAGAGGCCCTTTGTACTGTGAAGGATCTAAGCTCCAGTATAGAGGAATGCTTGGGCCAGGAATCAGAAGTGGGTGGATTGGTGAGCAGGAGGAGGGGGTAGAGGATAGGGGATTTTGTGGGGAGAAACTAGGAAAGGGAATAACATTTGAAATGTAAATAAAGTAAGAAAATATCTAATAAAAATAAAAGTGATGAATTCATGAACTTCTTAGGCAAATGTGTAGAACTAGAAAATATTATCCTGAGTGAGGTAACCCAATGGCAAAAGAACACACGTGGTATGTACTCACTGATAAGTGGATATTAACCCAAAGCTAAGAATAACCAAGATACAATTCACAGACCATAGGAAGCTCAAGAAAAATGGAGACCAAAGTATGGGTGCTTCGGTCCTTCTTAGAAGGAGAACAAAATACTCACAGGGGCAAATATGTAGATAGAGAGTAGAGCAGAGACTGAAGGAAAGGCCATCCAGAGACTGTCCCACCTGGGGATTCATCCCATATAACTTACCAAACCCAGACACCTTTGTGGATGCCAAGAAGTGCATCGAGAAAGAGGCTGGTATGGCTGTCTCCTAAGTGACTTGCCAGAGCCTTACAAACACAGAGACAGATGCTCAAAACCAATCACTGGACTGAGAGTGGGGTCCACAACAGAGGAGTTAGAGAAAGGACCAAAGGAGTTGAAGGGGATTTCAACCCCACAGGAAGAACAATATCAATCAACTAGTCCTCCAAGAACACCCAGGGACTAAGCCATCATCTAAGGAGTACACAAAGCTCCAACAGCAGAAGTTGCAGAGGATGTCCTTGTCATGCATCAGTGGGAGGAGTGGTTCTTTGTCCTATGAAGGCTCAATAGATGACCAAGTGTAGGGGAACTGAGGACAAATAGGTGGGAGTTGGTGGGTGGGTGGGTGGGTGGGTGGGTGCGTGGAGGAACACCCTCATATAAGCAGGGGAGAGGGGATGGGATAGAGGGCTTGTGGGGGAGGGGGATAACGTTTGAAATGAAAATGAAGAAAATATCCAATAAAAACTTATTAATACCTGAAAAAGTTACAAAAAATAGAATTAAAGAATTTTACATTATTCATCATGAGATGTCTACAAGGGGTACTGTCCAACTAATATGGTATTGGTTTATTTTAACTCCTTTGAAATATGCATGTGAACCCTGAGATTGCACCTCACACCAGTCAGAATGGCTAAGATCAAAAATTGAGGTAACAGCAGATGCTGGTGAGAATGTAGAGAAAGTGGATGTGGAGAAAGAGGAACACTCCTCGATTGTTGGTGGGATCTAGCTTGTAAAACCACTCTGGAAATCAGTCTGGCAGTTGCTCAGAAAAATTAGACATAATACTACCAGAAGATGCAGCAATACCTCTCCTGGGCATATATCCAGAAGAAGTTCCAACTGGTAAGAAGAACACATGCTCCACTATGTTCATAGCAGCCTTATTTATAATGGCCAGAAGGTGATAAGAATCCAGATGTCCCTCAACAGAGGAACGGATACAGAAAATGTGTTTCATTTACACAATGGATTACTACTCCGATATTAAAAACAATGAATTTATGAAATTCTTAAGCCAATGGTTGGATCGGGAGGGTATCATCCTGAGTGAGATAACTCTATTACAAAAGAAGTCTTTTTTTTTCCAATTTCTTTTTTTAATTAGGTATTTATGTCATTTCAATATCCAATGCTATCCCAAAATTTCACCCCAAGCTCCCCCACCCACTCCCATTTCTTGGCCCTGGCATTCCTCTGTACTGAGGCAGAAAAAGTTTGCACGACCAATAGGCCTCTCTTTCTACTGATGGATACCTATGCAGCTAGAAACACGAGCTCTGGGGGTTACTGGGTAGTTCATATTGTTGTTACACCTATAGGGTTGTAGATCCCTTTAGCTCCTTGGTTACTTTCTCTAGCTCCTCCATTGGGGGACCTGTGATCTATCCAGTAGCTGACTGTGAGAATCCACTTCTATGTTTGCTAGACCACGGAATATTCTCACAAGAGACAGATCTATCTTGGTCCTTTCAGCAAAATCTTGCTAGTGTACGCAATGGTGTCAGCGTATGGAGGCTGATTATGGAATGGATCCCCGGATATGGCAGTCCCTAGATGGTCCATCCTTTCGTCTCAGCTCCAAACTTTGTCTCTGTAACTCCTTCCATGGGTGTTTTGTTCCCAATAATAAAAAGGGGCAAAGTGTCCACACTTTGACCTTCTTTCTTCTTGAGTTTCATGTGTTTAGCAAATTGTATCTTATATCTTGGGTATTCTAAGTTTCTGGGCTAATATCCACTTATCAGTGAGTACATATCATGTGAGTTCTTTTGTGATTGGATTACCTCACTCAGGATGGTGCCCTTCAGGTCCACCATTTGCATAGGAATTTCATAAATTTGTTCTTTTTAATAGCTGACAAGTACTCCATTGTGTAAATGTACCACATTTTCTGTATCCATTCCTCCGTTGAGGGGCATCTGGGATCTTTCCAGCTTCTGGTTATTATAAATAACGCTCCTATGAACATAGTGGAGCATGTATCCTTCTTTCCAGTTGGAACATCTCAGGATATATGTCCAGGAGAGGTATTGCAGGATCCTCTGCTAGTACTATGTCCAATTTTCTGAGGAACCACCAGACTGATTTCCAGAGTGGTTGTACAATCTTGCAATCCCACCAATAATGGAGGAGTGTTCCTCTTTCTCCACATCCTCACCAGCATCTGATGTCACCTGAATTTTTTATCTTAGCCATTCTGACTGGTGTGAGGTGGAATCTCAGGGTTGTTTTGATTTGCATTGCCATGATGATTAAGGATGTTGAACATTTTTTCAGGGGCTTCTCAGCCATTCTGTATTTCTCAGGTGAGAATTATTTGTTTAGCTCTGAGCTGCATTTTTAATGAGGTTATTTGATTATCTGGAGTCCACCTCTTGAGTTCTTTATATATATTGAATATTAGTCCTCTATCTGATTTAGGATAGGTAAACATCCTTTCCGAATTTGTTGGTGGACTTTTTGTCTTATTGACGGTGTCTTTTGCCTTGCAGAAGCTTTGCAGTTTCATGAGGTCACATTTGTTGATTCTTGATTTTACAGCACAAGCCATTGCTGTTCTATTCAGGAATTTTCCCCCTGTACCCACATCTTCGAGGGATTTCCCTACTTTCTCCTCTATAAGTTTCAGTGTCTCTGGTTTTATGTGGAGTTCCTTAATCCACTTAGATTTGATCTTAGTACAAGGAGATAGGAATGGATCAATTCACATGCTTCTACATGATAACCGCCAGTTGTGCCAGCACCATTTGTTGAAAATGCTGTCTTAATTCCAATGGATGATTGTTGCTCCCTTGTGAAAGATCAAGTGACCATAGGTGTGTGGGTTCATTTCTGGGTCTTCAATTCTATTCCATTGGTCTACTTCTATGTCGCTATACCAGTACCATGCAGTTTTTATCACAATAGTTCTCTAGTACTATTTTATGTCAGGCATGGTGATTCCACCAGAGGTTCTTTTATCCTTGAGAAGAGATATTGCTATCCTAAGTTTTTTTTATTCCAGATGAATATGCAGATTGCCCTTTCTAATTCGTTGAATAATTGAGTTGGAATTTTGATGGGGATTGCATTGAATCTGTAGATTACTTTTGGCAAGATAGCCATTTTTACTATATTGATCCTGCCAATCGATGAGCATGGGAGATCTTTCCATCTTCTGAGATCTTCTTTGATTTCTTTCTTCAGAGACTTGAAGTTCTTATCATACAGACCTTTCACTTCCTTAGTTAGAGTCATGCCAAGGTATTTTATAATATTTGTGATTATTGAGAAGGGTGTTGTTTCAATAATTTCTTTCTCAGCCTGTTTATCCTTTGTGTACAGAAAGGCCATTGACTTGTTTGAGTTAGTTTTATATCCAGCTACTTCACCGAAGCTGTTTATCAGGTTTAGGAGTTCTCTGGTGGAATTTTTAGAGTCACTTATGTATACTATCATATCATCTGCAAACAGTGATATTTTGACTTCATCTTTTCCAATTTGTATCCCCTTGATCTCCTTTTGTTGTCGAATTGTTCTGGCTAGGACTTCAAGTACTATGTTGAACAGGTAGGAAGAAAGTGGGCAGCCTTGTCTAGTCCCTGATTTTAGTGGGATTGCTTCCAGCTTCTCACCATTTACTTTGATGTTGGCTACTGGTTTGCTGTAGATTGCTTTTATCATGGTTAGGTATGGACCTTGAATTCCTGATCTTTCCAAGACTTTTATCATGAATGGGTGTTTGGATCTTGTGGAATGATTTTTCCGTGTCTAAGGAGATAATCCTGTGGTTTTTGTCTTTGAGTTTGTTTATATAATGGATTACGTTGATGGATTTCTGTATATTAAACCATCCCTGCATCTCTGGAATAAAACCTACTTGGTCAGGATGAATGATTGTTTTAATGTGTTCTTTAATTCCGTTAGTGAGAAATTTATTGAGTATTTTTGCATCAATATTCATAAGGGAAATTGGTCTGAAGTTCTCTATCTTTGTTGGATCTTTCTGTGGTTTAGGTATCAGAGTAATTGTGGCTACATAGAATGAGTTGGGTAGAGTACCTTCTAGTTCTATTTCGTGGAATAGTTTGTGCAGAACTGGAATTAGATGTTCTTTGAAGGTCTGATACAACTCTGCACTAAACACATCTAGTCCTGGGCTTTTTTTTTTTTTTTTTTTTTTTTTTGCTGGGAGACTATTAATGACTGCTTGTATTTCTTTAGGGGATATGGGACTGTTTAGATTGTTAACTTGATCCTGATTTAACTTTGGTACCTGTTATCTTTCTAGAAATTTGTCCATTTTGTCCAGATTTTCCAGTTTTGTTGAGTATAGCCTTTTGTAGAAAGATCTGATGGTGTTTTGGATTTCTTCAGGATCTGTTGTTATGTCTCCCTTTTCATTTCTGATTTTGTTAATTAGGATGCTGTCCCCATGCCCTCTAGTGACTCTAGCTAAGGATTTATCTATCTTGTTGATTTTCTCAAAGTACCACCTTCTCGTTTCCTTTATTCCTTGAATAGTTCTTCTTGTTTCCACTTGGTTGATTTCACCCCTGAGTTTGATTATTTCCTGCCGTCTACTCCTCTTGGGTGAATTTGCTTCCTTTTTTTCTAGAGCTTTTAGGTGTGTTGTCAAGCTGCTAGTGTGTGCTCTCTCTAGTTTCTTTTTGGAGGCACTCAGAGCTATGAGTTTCCCTCTTGGAAATGCTTTCATTGTGTCCCATAAGTTTGGATATTTTGTGGCTTCATTTTCATTAAACTCTAAAAAGCCTTTAATTTCTTTCTTTATTCCTACCTTGACCAAGGTATCATTGAGAAGAGTGTTGTTCAGTTTCCACATGAATGTTGGCTTTCCATTATTTATGTTGTTATTGAAGATCAGCCTTAGTCCATGGTGGTCTGATAGGATGCATGGGACAATTTCAATATTTTTTTATCTGTTGAGGCCTGTTTTGTGACCAATTTTACTGTTATGTTTGGAGAAGGTCCTGTGAGGTTCTGAGAAGAAGGTATATCCTTTTGTTTTAGGATAAAATTTTCTGTAGATATCTGTTTAGTCCATTTTTTTGTAACTTCTGTTAGTTTCACTGTGTCCCTGTTTAGTTTCTGTTTCCATGATCTGTCCATTGATGAAAGTGGTGTGTTGAAGTCTCCCACTATTATTGTGTGAGGTGCTATGTGTGCTTTGAGCTTTACTAAAGTGTCTTTAATGAATGTGGCTGCCCTTGCATTTGGAGCATGGATATTCAGAATTGAGAGTTCCTCTTGAAGGATTTTACCTTTGGTGAGTATGAAGTGTCCTTCCTTGTCATTTTGATAACTTTGGGTTGAAAGTCGATTTTATTCGATATTAGAATGGCTACTCCAGCTTGTTTCTTCAGACCATTTGCTTGGAAAATTGTTTTCCAGCCTTTCACTCTGAGGTAGTATCTGTCTTTTTCCCTGAGATGGGATTCCTGTAAGCAGCAGAATGTTGGGTCCTGTTTGTGTAGCCAGTCTGTTAGTCTATGTCTTTTTATTGGGGAATTGAGTTCATTGATATTAAGAGATATTAAGGAAAAGTAATTGTTGCTTTCTTTTATTTTTGTTGTTAGAGTTGGCATTCTGTTATTGTGGCTGTCTCCTGTTTAGTTTGTTGAGGGATTACTTTCTTGCTTTTTCTAGGGTGTGATTTCCGTCCTTGTATTGGTTTTTTCTGTTATTATCCTTTGAAGGGCTGGATTCGTGGAAAGATAATGTGTGAATTGGGTTCTGTCGTGTAATACTTTGGATTCTCCATCTGAGTTAATTGAGAGTTTGACTGGGTATAGTGGCCTCGGTTGGCATGTCTGTTCTCTTACAGTCTGTATAACATCTGTCTAGGCTCTTCTGGCTTTCATAGTCTCTGGTGAAAAGTCTGGTGTAATTCTGATAGGCCTGCCTTTATATGTTACTTGACCTATCTCCCTTACTGCTTTTAATATTCTCTCTGTATTTAGTGCATTTGTTGTTCTGGTTATCATGTGTCAGAGGAATATCTTTTATGGTCTGGTCTATTTGGAGTTCTGTAGGCTTCTTATATGTTCATGGACATCTCTTTCTTTAGGTTTGGGAAGTTTTCTTCTATAATTTTGTTGAAGATATTTGCTGTCCCTTTAAGTTGAAAATCGTCATTCTCATCTATTGTTATTATCCGTAGGTTTGGTCTTCTAATTGTGTCCTGGATTTCCTGGATATTTTGAGTTAGGATCTTTTTGCATTTTGCATTTTCTTTAATTGTTGTGCCAATGTTCTCTATGGAATCTTCTGCACCTGAGATTCTCTCTTCCATCTCTTGTATTCTGTTGCTGATACTCGCATCTATGGTTCCAGATTTCTGTCCTAGGGTTTCTATCTCCAGTTTTGCCTCACTTTGGGTTTTCTTTATTGTATCTACTTCCCTTTTTAGGTCTTGGGTGGTTTTATTCAATTCCACCACCTGTTTGGTCGTGTTTTCCTGCAATTCTTTAAGGGAATATTGTGCTTCCTCTTTAAGGTCTTCTACCTGTTTAGCTGTGTTCTCTTGTATTTCTTTAAGTGAGTTATTAAAGTCCTTCTTGATGTCCTCTACCATCATCATGAGATATGCTTTTAAATCCGGGTCTAGCTTTTCGGGTGTGTTGGGGTGCCCTGGACTGAGCGAGGTGGGAGTGCTGGGTTCTGATGATGGTGAGTGGTCTTGGTTTCTGTTAGTAAGATTCTTACGTTTGCCTTTTGCCATCTGGTAATCTCTGGAGTTAGTTGTTATAGTTGTCTCTGGTTAGAGATTGTTGCTCTCATGTTTCTGTTAGCCTCTATCAGCAGATCTGGGAGACTAGCTCTCTCCTAGTTTCAGAGGTCAGAGCACTCTCTGCAGGCAAGCTCTCCTCTTCCAGGGAAGGTGCACAGATATCTGGCTTTTGGACCTCCCTCCCGGCCGAAGATGAAGACCCAAAACAGGACCTGTCCCAGATGCTGTGTTACTTTGGCCTGTCACAGAAGTTGTTAGCTTCTGTAGTCCACACTCTCACAAGCACAGACTAGTCTCAAAGTATCTGGGAACCAAGATGGCTCCCCCAGGTACTCCTGCAAAGCCCTCCTAGGCCGGGCAGTCACCTATCCTCTGGCAGGGAAGGTTCCCGGATTTCTGGAGCCCGAAAAGGGGCCTGCCTCAGAAGCTTGTGGCTCCCATGTGTCCCAGAAGCTGTTAGCTTCTGTAGTCCACACTCTCACCTGTGCAGACTAGTCTCGGTGGTGTCCGGGAACCAATATGTCTCCCGCAGATGCTCAGGCCAAGAAGTCTCTTGATATGCACTCACTGATAAGTGGATATTAGCCCAGAAACTTAGAGTACCCAAGATACAAGATACAAAGCACATGAAACTCAAGAAGAACCATAGTGTGGATGCTTTGTCCCTCCTTAGAATGGGGAACAAAATACCCATGGGAGTAGTTACAGAGACAAAGTTTGGAGCTAAGACAAAAGGATGGACCATCCAGAGACTGCCCCACCCGGGAATCCATCCCATAATCAGCCACCAAACACAGACACTATTGTATATGCGAGGAAGATTTTGCTGAAAGGACCCTGAAATAGCTCTCTCTTGTGAGGTTATGCAAGTGCCCAGCAAATACAGAAGTGGATGCTCAAAATCATCTATTGGATGGAACGCAGGTCTGAAGGGGTCTGCAACCCTATAGGTAGAACAACAATATGAAGTAACCAGTACCCCCAGAGCTCATGTCTCTAGCTGCATATGTAGAAGAAGATATCCTAGTTGGCCATCATTGGGAAGAGAGGTCCCTTGGTCTTGCAAACTTTATATGCCCCAGTACAGAGGAACGTCAGGGCCAAGAAGTGGGAGTGGGTGGGTAGGGGAGCAGGGTGGGGGGAGGGCATGGAGGTCTTTAGGGATAGCATTTGAAATGTAAAGGAAGAAAATATCTAATAAGAAATTGAAAAAAAAAAGAAATATGCATGTGAACATATTACAGGAAGCCCCAACAGTACAATGTTACTGTACAGATTTTCAAAAGACACTTAGTGTTAGTTATTCCTCTCAATATTTCCTCATCTACTTTCCTTCCTACACACACCCAAATCTAACCCTTCATCTTCCATTATCACCCTTTCACCCTTTAAAAGACTGTATTCGACAAGCCATGACTCTTAAAAATTCCTGACTTTGAATCTTGAGTCAGGAGTAATTCAATACGTATAATATTTTACTTGAGTTATTATACATGCATTGTTTTCCCTGCAATTTACCTGTAATGTGTAACTAGAATACTGTCTCACTTATCAAGTGAAGAAATTGACACAAATCAATTGGTAAGTGTGGACAACAGAACAGAGACCCACAGAGAGTACTGTTCTATCTATTCATCACTGTAGGATTGGGAAAAGCCCTCTCGATGTCTGCTCATGGTAACTCCCTGAAAACCACTGAGGAAGTGGCTCTTCAGATCCTCTTGCTTTGCCAGTTTGGGGTTGGAACTGTGGCCACTGTCTTTCTGTTTGTCCATAATTTCTCTCCAGTCTTGACTGGTTCTAAACAGAGGCCAAGACAGGTGATTTTAAGCCACATGGTTGTGGCCAATGCCTTGACTCTATTCCTCACTATATTTCCAAACAACATGATGGCTTTTGCTCCCAAAACTCCTCCAAATGAACTCAAATGTAAATTAGAATCCTTCCGTCACCTGGTGGTAAGAAGCACAAACTTGTGTTCCACCTGTGTCCTGAGTGTCCATCAGTTTGTCACTCTGGTTCCTCTTAATAGAGGAAAAGGTAAACTTGTACTCAGAGCAAGTGTCACAAACATGGCAAGTTATTCTTCTTACAGTTGTTGGTTTTTCAGTGTCTTAAGTAACATTCACATTCCAATTAAGGTCACTGGTCCACAGATAACAGACAATAACACTGACTGGAAAAGAAAGCTGTTCTATTCCACTTCTGGATTCAGTGTGGGCATTGTCTTCTTGCAGTTTGCTTATGATGCCACATTCATGAGCATCATGGTCTGGACCAGTGTCTCCATGGTACTTCTCCTCCATAGACATCGCCAGCGAATGCAGCACATCCTCACTCCTAATCAGAACCCCAGAGGCCAAGCTTAGTCCAAAGCAACCCATACTATCCTAATGCTGGTGGTCACATTTGTTAGCTTTTATCTTCTAAATTGTATTTGTATCATATTACATGCCCTTTTTATGCATTCTCATTTCTTCGTAAGGCTTGTCAGTGAGATTTTAACTGCGGTCTTCCCCAGTATCTCTCCTTTACTGTTGATCTTCAGAGATCCCAAGGATCCTTGTTCTGTGCTCTTCGACTGTTGAAAATCAGAGTGGCTAAAAAATGCATAATACAAAAGACAGCTTCACTAATACAATTAAGGACTTTATTCCATAAATATGTATTCAACATTTTGTATGAACAAGGTGTGATGCTCTCTGCTGTAATTTTTTTTTTTATTTATTTATTATATGTAAGTACACTGTAGCTGTCCTCAGACACTCCAGAAGAGGGAGTCAGACCTCGTTAGGGATGGTTGTGAGCCACCATGTGGTTGCTGGGATTTGAACTCCTGACCTTTGGAAGAGCAGTCGGGTGCTCTTACCCAACTGAGCCATCTCACCAGCCCTCTCTGCTGTAATTTTAAAAGAATAAGGCTATACACCTCTGTTGATGTGAAATGATTTCTGGTTGGAATCTGACTGACATGGTAAGTGAGTTATTCACTACCCTCTGTACTTTTGTATATAACTGCCTCCTGCTGCAGGCTGGTCTAAAACTGATGCAACCTATCTTCCCTAAACAGTTTAATGTGTTAAATGGTCCTGATCAAACGCATATTCTCGCTCCTTCTTAGTTAATACTTTAAACTTCGGATAAGAACAGAATCCATCTCTGTATTTCCCTATTTGAATAAATGAGAGTGCTTTTCTATGATTAAATATTTTCAAGGATGAAATTTATATAAATAGTAAGTATATTGCATGTCATTCCATTTTAGTTAGGAGATATATGCTTAGCTACCTTGGGTCCTACTCAGGGGAGAGTCAAGCACTGAAAATCAAAACTTTGTGCTCTCTAGAGCAACATAATCTGCTGATCACATCAAGAGTAAATAGGTAAAAAGGCAAAAACAGCTCACGTTCCAAAACTTTCAGAGATTTAAAGTCTTAGGACCAGGGAGGAATCCACGATCCACACTAGAGATCTTCTCCTGAAAGACTTTGGTAAAGACTTCACTCTGGGTCATGGTGAAATTGTTTTCCAATCATCACAAACACCTACCAATCAGACAGGAGATAAGACATATCAGAACAATGGGGAGGCAAAGTTGTCACTCCATCAATCAGTGGCTTTCTCAGTCACAAAATTATTTTCTCAGAATATCAAAATCAAGCATCTAATATTTTCAGCTACCTGAGAATGACCCAGGCAAGAAAGACCACAAGATAAATATCTGGAGTGCTTATAGGTGTCAGTGTGATGAAACTTATAATCTGACTTGTGGTACTTAGTCCTATGAACAAAGAATATTTTATCATTCATTTTTTGTTCATGTGTATTGGGTATGTATGTATTTATGGGGATTCCCTCCTCTTAAGGAGAATAGGTGTCATACCCCTAGAGCTGGAGTTACAAACTGATGTAAGTCTACAAATATAATTTCTCAGAATCGAGCTCTGATCCAATGTAAATGTGGCCAGGGTTCTAACCTGCTGATCCATCCCTCGAGGCCCACAATGAGAAATTTATCCAACACACTTAACCCTTCACTTACAATTTGGGGGAGTAGGATATCGTAATGAAATGTTGAAAGAGCTTGAAATAATAGAATAGGAACCAACAGTTTGTATGTTCTATATTGAGGATAGATTCACACTGAGTTATGAAATTAATACTGAGACTCTTCATGTACATTTTCACAGACCTCTACCAACAATAAAAATGACAATCCCACAACACCAAGTCTTGATCATACCACTGGCCATAATAAGAATCAGCAAGACAGCTCAGCAGCTAAAGCACTCAGAGCTTAGAAATGATTATCCCAGGTCCTACATAGTGGAGAGAACAAACTCATACAATTGTACTCTGCCTTCCTCAAATCTGTGCTTGAACATGTCCACACTCCGAAGAGAAGAAAAGTATATTTTCTAAGTTCAGTTTAATCAGTTCAGTGTATCCTATAACACTGATCTCTGCCTGTTAATCTGTGTATCCCCTTATTTCTAAGCATTATTTTGGGATACTTTGTTGGGTTCTATTATCTACCACCCGTCAAAAACTTTTCAATTCAATTACTTCCAACAAACTAACACCCAGTAGTAAAGGAAAATGTTAGAGAGGAAAATGAGTCTAGACCTCTTAATGCTACATCCTTCTTAGATTAAGTGGGATGTGAGGGCTGCAAGCAGAGCAGAACTCCATAAGAGCATGAAGTTCTTGGGGCCATGCCACACCAACACTCGCCCACGTGGCTGTGTTAAGCAGTGGGGTGACCACATTCCCTGAGTTCTAAAGCCATTGGTCATTCCTACTGCATGACCCTTGGCAATATTTGGACATCAGGAAAAAGGAAATGAAAACTACATTGGGATTCTAACACCTATTACAATGGCCAAGATCAACAACACAGGTGACTGCTCATGCTGGCAAGGATGTGCAATAAGGGAAAGGCTCACCCATTGCTGGTGAAAGTAAAAACTTGTACAGTCACTATGGGAATAAGAATAGAGGTTCCACAGAAAGTAGGCAATAGATCTATCTCACCACTCTTGGATATATACCTGAAGGGCACTTCATCCTACTACAAGGACATGTGATCAACCATGATTTTTTTTTTGCTGCTCTATTCATTCGCAATATGAATAAATCTGTTATCAACCAAGAAGTGTCAACAAAAGAAAGGATAAAAAGTATGGCACACTTATTTATAATAGCCAGAAGCTGGAAGGAACCCAGATGCCCCTCAACAGAGGAATGGATACAGAAAATGTGGTACATCTACACAATGGAGTACTACTCAGCTATTAAAAAGAATGAATTTATGAAATTCCTAGCCAAATGGATGGACCTGGAGGGCATCATCCTGAGTGAGGTAACACATTCACAAAGGAACTCACACAATATGTACTCACTGATAAGTGGATATTAGCCCAAAACCTAAGATACCCAAGATATAAGATACAATTTCCTAAACACATGAAACTCAAGAAAAATGAAGACTGAAGTGAAAAAAAAAAAAAGAAAAAAAAAAGTATGGCACATTAGCACAATGGAGCATTACTCAGCTGTTTAAGAACAGGCATCATGATGTTTGTAGGAGAATTGCGGTATGTATTCACTTATACAAACATTCCTCTTACCTGGATTTGCTTGGTCAGCTGATGGAGCTCTGTGAGAAGCTCTGCAATTCGATAATCAGCAGACACAAGGGCCATGGGATGGTCCTGTGAAGGGCATCTGGTCAGAGAGGGGTAATGAAGGGAAAGCTATCATTGCCTGCTATGGGTTGGACGGTATTTCTGCTATGTAAAGTCCTGGTCCATGAATGACCTATTTGGAAATAAAAGATGAAAGCCACAAGTAGAATAAAACCTTTAAGAGTGACTGTGTCCTTATAAGAAGCAGCAAACACATACAGAGGGAAGACAGCCATATAATCACAGAGGCAGAGATTGGAGTGATGTGGCTTTGAACTTGAGAGTTTTTACTTGGCTTTCAGAGTAGCCAGAATGATAGCCAAGGACCACCACACTCTACTTTAAATAAGACTTTATGTGAAGATGGTTTCCAAATCAAAGGAACATTATTTTCTTATTACAGTACAAAGATAAATTACACACACACACACACAAACTTGCTCATAACAAAGTAAATGTATTATAGTGGTATTGTGATGAAAATAAAATGTTTTTATTTAACAAAAAGTAATCCGGGCAGTGGTGGTCCAAGCCTTTAATCCCAGCACTTGGGAGGCAGGGGCAGACAGATTTCTGAGCTTGAGGCCAGCCTGGTCTACAGAGTGAGTTCCAGGACAGTCGAGGCTATACAGAGAAACACATCATCACAACCACCAACATCAATATCACGATCACCACCAGCAGCAGCATCTCACCATTCCCACTTTACCATCCTGATCACCATTACCATAGCCACCATTACCATCACCACCATTATCACATTTTTCACCATCATCACCATCACGGGCATCACTATTATCAATCACCATCACTTATACATAGTTATTAGCCATTAAATAAATAATAATCAACCTACAAAGGAGATTGATACATAAAAATGTTCTAGTGAGGGACACGAGGATTTCATGAAAGGGGGGAAGAGATTGACTCTTCTGAGTGGACTCGGGGGATGAGTTGGAAAAGGGCCAGAAGTGCAAGGAGACATAGGGTTGAGAGATGGAATGAAGAGAAAGAGCTGGAATTTGAGGGCATATGAGAGATGTTATGAAAACCTATGGCAGTGGAAATTTCTAACATATATGAAAGTGATCCTACTGAAATTTTCTAATAACTGAGGATACAGAGTCCCAACTGACCACCTCTTTTCAACTAAGGGGTCTTCAAGAATTCAAAATCGACATGATTGATTTTTATGTAAAAGTTTAGATTTGTGATTCCTTTAAGCTTTTTTCAGATTATTTTAGAGATAAATAATAAAATACTTGTCCCTTTCTTTGTAATTTCTGCCTTCCAGGAAGAGAAACTTGATGAGAAAACTGCCTTGCATGTGTACACTTTGTGAATTTATAATAAGTTCCTTACTTATAAATGTACCTAGGTTATATGCCAGCAAGATTTTGATGAAGGGACTCTGGTATATCTGTCTCGTATGAGGCTATGCCAGGGCCTGGCAAATGCAGATGTGGATGCTCACAGTAATCTGTAAGATGGAACACAGGGCCCCCAATGGAGAAGCTAGAGAAAGCACCCAAGGAGCTGAAGGGGTCTGCAACCCTATTGGTGGAACAACAGTATGAACTAACCAGTACCCCCAGAGCTTGTATCTCTAGCTGCATATGTAGCAGAAGATGGCATAGTCAGCCATCACTGGGAAGGGAGGCCCCTGGTATTGCAAACTTTATATGTCCCAGTACACAGGAATGCCAGGGCCAAGAAGCAGGAGTGGGTGGGTAGGGGAGCAGGGCATGGGGGGAGGGTATAGGGAACTTTCGGGGTAGCATTTGAAATTTGAAATGTACATAAAGAAAAATCTAATAAAAAATAAATAAAATCTAAAAAAAAATGTACCTGGGTGTTTGGGGATAATTTGTTTTCTTTACCTTTACTATATAATGTTATTTCTCATAACAGTATTGGGTAACACACTGTTTTTCATAATCATTTACTAGAAGAAAACTAAAACATGCTCACATTGTAGTTTTATACTGCTTGAAAATTTTTGCTGGGATATATAAGCTATGGAAGAAGGAATAAAGAGTGGAGAGCTGAAAATTGTTCCTTTCATACAAGAACTATGTGTATGTGTGTATATGTGTAAAGTTTGTTTAAGTGGAAGTTTGGAACAAAGTTCCTTGAGCGAAAGTATCTGTATATATACATATATATATATAAAGCTTGTCTGGGTGTGTGTTGGAGCTTGCTCCATCCACCAACTGTTTTTATATATGTAAGTGTGTGTGAAAGGCTCGGTTAGTTAGTGCTTGCTCTAACTATTCCATGTATTAATGTGTATGTCTCTCTGTAGGTCTGTATGCATGTAAGTATGTATGAACATATGTATGTATGTATGTATGTATGTATGTATGTATGTATTTGTATGAGTTATTGGACTACTTTATTTCAGCCATGCAGTGTGTGTGTGTGTGTGTGTGTGTGTGTGTGTGTGTGTGTGTGTGTGTGTACTGAGGCATCATCTTGCTGGATTTTTCCTTTGATGTATATAAGGTGTCCTTCTCCATCTCTTTTCATAACTTCTGGTTGAAAGTCTGTTTTATTAGATATTATAATGGCTAGGCCAGCTTGTCTCCTGGGTCTGTTTGCTTGGAAAACCTATTTCCAGTCTTTTACTCTGAGGCAGTGTTTATTTTTGTTGCTGAGCTGTATTTCTTGTATATAGTAAAATCATGGATTCTCTTTGCCTAACTACTCTGTTTTTATTGGTGACTTGAGTCCATTGCTGATAGGAGATACTAATGCCCAATGATTGTTACTCCTTGGTGTTTTGTTGTTGGAGGTGTTATTGTGTGTATATAATTCTATTCTTTTGGTTTTGCTGTTCAATGATTAAGTTCTTATGTTTTCCTGGGTACAGTTAAACTCCTTGAATTGAAGTTTTCTTTCTTATATCTTTGAAGGGCTCTATTAGTAAATAGATATTTCTTAAATTTATTTTTGTCATGGATTATGTTTACTTTTCTATCTATGGTAATTGAACATTTTCATGGATAGATACTGTGGTCTCTTAAGGTCTGCAAAACTCTTGTCCATGCCCTTCTGGCTTTTAGAGCCTCTGATGTGAAGTCAGGTGTAATTCTAACCGGACTACCCTATATGCTACTTGTCTTTTTCTCCCCTTCATCTTTTAAATTTCTTTCTTTGTTATGTACATTTAATGTTTTATTATATGGTGGCAGGATTTTCTTTGTCATCAAATCTATTTTGGTTCTTGTAGTTTTATAGTTATATCTTTCTTTAGGTTAGGGATGTTTTGTTCTATGATTTTGTTGAGTATATTTTCTGTGCCTTTGAGCTGGCATTATTCTCCCTTTATTTCTACCATTCTTAGTTTTTGTCTTCTCCTAGTGTCCCAAATTTTCTGAGTGTGTTGTATTAGAATCAATTTATTTGACACTTTCTTTGACCGATACAGCAATTTTTCTATTGTATCTCTGATGGCTGAGCTTCTCTCTTCTTTCTCTTGTAGTCTGTTGATGATGCTTGTGGCTTGTAATTCTCTTCTCTAGGTTTTCTTTCTCCAGGGTTGGCTCCTTTTTTTGTTTTCTGTATTACATTTATTTCCATTTTCAGGTCCTGAACAGTTTTATTCATTTCCTTCACCTGTTTGGTTGCATTTTCCTGTATTCTTTCATATTTATTTGTTTCCTTTTTAAATGCCTGTTTGATCCTGTCTTCCTGTATTTTAAAAAGATATTTACTTATTTCCTCATCAAAGGCCTCTATCTTCTTCATACGATGAGATGTAAGGTCATTTTCTTGCTCTTCAGGTGTGTCAGGGTACCTAATGCTTGCTAGAGTAAGATAGCTGATTACCTGTGGTGCCATATTTCACTGGCTTTTCCTTATCATATTTTAGCTCATCCTTTAGCCATCTTGTTGTCTCTGGTATTAGCTGTCCTAGCCATACAAGGTCACAGTAGGCCTCTGGGACTGATTGTACCACTTGGTAACAGGTCTACCAGGAGGCATGCAGAGCTGTGGACAAGGGTGTGGAGTGCAGGTTCTCAATTGCATGTAGAAGTGTGGACAGGAAGATAGGGCATAAAAAGAATGGAGAGAATTGGGCAGACCTCACAGCTTCTGGGAGTAATAGAGTTCAGCACATGGGAAATAGGAGAGTGAGTTGTTCTTGGTTGTTCTGGATGTCAGTAGGCCTCCTGGTGACAAGGACCAGCCTTAGCTTAGAGGGCGGTTCTGAGGAAGTGGTGTTTGGGAGCAACAAAAAGAATGGCTTGAAGTCAGTTCTGGGGTACAAGCTGATAGCCTTGTGTTCTGCTAAGACAGCTTTCTGAAGATGACCAGAGAGATAACCTCTAACATACAATAGTCCATTCTTTTATTTTCATGTCAATGCAATCATGCACCCCACATACTCTTTTGATTACATCACAAATTTTGAACTTAGCCCCTTAACCGCTAAGAAAAGACAGCAAGCACATTTTTCTTAACATGGCAAACAAACTCAGAAATCTGCTTGCTTTGTAAGAACATACAATAAGCTATGAGATCACTACTCCCTCATGCTGGGTCTAAATTTCCTCTGTTCCAGGATGTCCTTGAACTCAGAAACCTGCTTGCTTTTGTGTCTTCCTGCCTTTGCATCTTTCTGACAAGCTTGCTCATAGTGCAACTGCTTCTGTACTTTTTTTGGTACATGAAACCCCTCTTGTAACTCATATTACATCTTTATTTTTTGAATAGTTGAGAAATCCTGTTTATATATTTTTAAATTCATGTATTCAGTGTTCTTTTCTATATCATTAAGGGCTGCTGTGAAAGCCACAGCATTTATAGTTTTTGCTAAGGCATAAACATACCCTCCCATCCTAAGAGGTATTAACCTTCCCAGAAAGGACATTCCACAATAAACTTGTCAAGTATCATATTTCCTGATAACTGTCAACACTTGTGGAGTCCTATGTCCTACTGGCTCCATCCCAGAGTTGCGATCATGTCCCACCATCACCCTCATGACCATGCAGGATTCAGCATCCTGGAAGGCAGGCAGAACTATGGGCCAGTGAGAGGAGTATAGATCAGAGATTGCAGACTGGTGTGTGGAACTTTAGATGGAACATAGAAAGGCCATGCGTTTATTTGTTTGTTTGTTTGTTTGTTTATCTATCTATTTATTTATTTATTTATGCATGTTTTCTTGAAATTTTACCTGCTAATTTCTGCCCTTTGCAAAGTTATCTCATTATAATTCATGCCTCCTTTGAATTTTCTTAACATTTCAGTATTTGTTCTTTATTTTGATTGATGTGATAATTTTCATTTTGTCAAAAACCCAGTTATGTTACATGAATATGTTTTTGTTTTAATCCCTGATATGGGATATGGGGCTGTTTCCAATTGTCCACAACGAATAATTATGAGTGTCTCATGCTTTAGGAGGGGTATGATTTTTTCCAGCTGCAGACAGTTTTAGTTTGGAATTCTTGGGGGTCTTGAGAAGGTATTTGTGTGAGATCCCCAAGATGGCCTGTGGTGGCTCCTGCTTTGCCTGCTGCTGTCAGTCCCCTTTGCTGCTGTACCTGTTCCTGAATTTGCTATTAATGAATTATTGTTTGGCTGTCTTGTTTGACTTCTGGTTAGATATATCATGATGATAGATTTTGGACTTACCAAAACCAACATCAGAGGTCTACACTCCTTTTCCTCTCTAACTATTCTTTACTACTGAGTGTTGGTTGGAAATATTGTGCTGAAAAAAACTGTTGGAAGGGTAGTAGATAATACAGTCCAATAACGTACACCAAAATAATGCTTAGAGATAAGGGTATATACAGATTAACAGGCAGAGATCAGTGTTATAGGATACACTGAACTGAATAAAGTGAACTTAGAAAATACACTTTTTTTCTTTTCATTGTGTGGACATGTTCAAGCACAGATTTGAGGAAGGGAGAGGACAATTGTAGGAGTTTGTTCTCTCCACTAGGTAGGACCTGGGATAATCATTTCTAAGTTGTGAGTGCTTTAGCTGCTGAGCTGTCTTGCTGATTCTTATTATGGCCAGTGTTATGATCAAGGCTTGGTGCTGTGGGATTGTCAGTACATGAAGAGTCTCGGTATTAATTTCATAACTCAGTGCAAATCTATCCTCAATATAGAACATACAAACTGTTGGTTCATATTCTATTATTTCAAGCTCTTTCAATATACCTGATATTGATAATTTCCTACTCCCCCAAATTGTAAGTGAATAGTTAAGTGTGTTGGATAAATTTTTCAGTGTGGGCCTCAAGAGATGGCTCAGCAGGTTGGAAGCCTGGCCATATTTACATTGGATCAGAGCTCGATTCTGAGAAACTATCTTTGTAGGCTTACATCAGTTTGTAACTCCAGCTCTAGGGGTATGACACCTATTCTCCTTAAGAGGAGGGAATCCCCACAAATACATACATACCCAATACATATGAACAAAAAAAATGAATGCTAAAATATTCTTTGTTCACAGAAGTAAGTACCACAAGTCAGATTATAAGTTTCATCACACTGACAGCTATAACCACCCCTGGTATTTATCTTGTGGTCTTTCTAGCCTTGGTCATTCTCAGGTAGCTGAAAATATTAGATGCTTGATTTTAATCTTCTGAGAAAATAATTTTGCGATTGAGAAAGCCACTGACAGATGGAGTGACAACTTTGCTTCCTCGTTGTTCTGATATCTCTTTTCTCCTGTCTGATTCGTAGGTGTTTGTGATGATTGGAAAAACAATTTCACCATGGCTCAGAGTCAAGTCTTTACCAAGGTCTTTCAGGAGAAGATCTCCAGTGTGGATCCTGGATTCCTCCCTGGTCCTGAGACTTTAAATCTCTTAAGGCTTCTGAGCAGGAGCTGTCTATGCCTCTTTTCCTATTTACTCTTGATGTGATCAGCAGATTGTACTGCTCTAGAGAGCACAAAGTTATGTTGTTCAGTGCTTGACTCTCACCTCCTTAGGGCCCAAGGTACAAAGCATATATCTCCTAACTAAAGTGGAATAACATGCAATATATTTACTATATACAAAATGTTCATCCTTGAAAATATTTAATTAGAGCAATGCATCCTTGTTTGTTCAGATAGAGAAATATAGAGAGGGATTCTGTTCTTGTCCGAAGTTTGAAGTATCAACTAAGATGGAGCGAGAGTATCAGTTTGATCAGGACCATTTAACACATTTAACTGTTTAGTGAAAATTGGTTGCATCAGTTTCAGTCCAGCCTGCAGCAGAATGCAGTTATATACAGGAAAACAGAGAATGGTGAATAACTCACTTACCATGTCAGTAAGATTCCAACCAGAAATCATTTCACATCAACAAATGAGTATAGCCTTATTCTTTTAAAATCACAGCAGTGAGCACCACACCTTATTCATACAAAATGTTGAAAACATATTTATGGAATAAAGTACTTAGTGGTATTAGTGAAGGTGTCTTCTGTATTTGGCAGTTTTTATGGGCTCTTATTTTCAACATTTGAAGAGCACAGAACAAGGATCTTTAGGATCTCTGAAGATCAACAGTAAGGGGCAGATACTGGGGAAGACTGCAGCCAGAACCTCACTGACAAGCCTTATGAAGAGACGAGAATGTATAGAAAAGGCATGAAAGATGATACAAATACAATTTAGAAGATAAAAGCTAACAAATGTGACCACCAGCATCAGGATAGTATGGGTTGCTCTGGTCTCAGCTTGGCCTCTGGCATCCTGATTGGGAGTGAGGATGTGCTGCATTCGCTGGCGATGTCTATGGAGGAGAAGTACCATGGAGACACTGGTCCAGACCATGATGCTCATGAATGTGGCATCATGGGAAAACTGCAAGAAGACCATGCCTACAATGAATCCAGAAGTGGAACAGAACAAGTTGCTTTTAGAGTCAGTGTTATTGTCTGTTATCTGTGGACCAGTGACCTTAATTGGAATGTGGATGTTACTTAAGACACTGTAAAACCAACAACTGTAGCAGGAATAATTCCACAAATTTGGGACACTTGCTCTGAGTATAAGTTTACCTTTACCTCTATTAACAGGAACAAGAGTGACAAACTGATGGATACTCAGGACACAGGTGGAACACAAATTTTTGCTTCTTGCCACCATGTGACTGAAGAAATCTAATTTACATTTGAGTTCATTTGGAGGAGTTTTGGGAGCAAAAGCACTCATGTTGTTTGGAAATATAGTGAGGAATAGAGTCAAGGCATTGGCCACAGCCATGTGGCTTAAAATCACCTGTCTGGGCCTCTGTTTAGAACCAGTCAAGACTGGAGAGAAATTATGGACAAACAGAAAGACATTGGCCACAGTTCCAACCCCAAACTGGCAAAGCAAGAGGATCTGGAGAGCCACTTCCTCAGTGGTTTTCACGGATTTACCATGAGCAGACATGGAGAGGGCTTTACAGGACCCTGGAGTGATGATTAGGTCGGACACTACTCTCCTCGGGTCTCTGTTTTATTGTCCACACTTACCAATTGATTTGACACAATTTCTTCACTTGATAAGTGAGACACTATTCTATCACACTACAGGCAAATTGCCTGAAAAACAATGAATGTATAATAACTCAAATAAAATTTTATACTGATTTTATTACTCCTGCCTCAATGTAAATTTTGTATTGCAACTACATCTTTATTGGTTCAGTAGGTCAAGAGCACAATAACACACATTTTGCCACACCAAGGTCTTTGCATATGAATACAGACAGTAAAGAGTCTACTATGAGTCTGTGATTCCATCATCAGAATTCAATACAATTAGGAGGGAGGAAACGCTTCAATTGGGATGTAACTAAATCAATAACAAATAAAAGAATATATAAATGCAACATAAAAATAATTAATTGAATTTTGTGTATTATAGTAACATATTAAAAATAGTATGTATGGGAACAATATGATATTGCACTCAATAATAAAGTTGTGTAACTGAATTCAGTTGTAGAAAATTAAGTTGTTGGCTTTTGTGAAAATTTTATACTATTCATCCTCAAAATTAAAAAAAAAAAACACCAAATACTTCTGATAAAGCCACCTGTGTTGTAATGACACAGATGAACACAGGCTTACATATATGTCCTCCATATGAAAAAAAAAAAAACACTTGCTAACAAGTTCCATTTAATCTTAATTTTACTGATCATAATTTTTGTTCTAAATGTGAGGTGCCAGAATCTTACCTGCATCATCTGCAGATTCCCTCCAAAATTATTAACACAATCCCTTTGCAGTAATATAATATAATATAATATAATACAATATAATATAATCCCAATACCCTTTGCAAGCTGATGCTTAGTCTGCACTTTACTTGTTTATATGTTTTCTATAGGAGCAGGAGGGCCTCCATCCACCAGGTATAATTCATTATCTTACATGCATATGTTACACTAAATGCTGTTTTCTCCTGAGTACTAATCTAGGACACAGACATTTCTTTGACATGAAAGCAAAATATTAACCTATTCAAGTTAACCTGCAGACTTCAGAAAGAAATAATGTTTCATGTTGGCTTCAGAAGACAATTTTCACTGAAGAAAAGAGGAAAGAATTTTAAGTAGAAGTCTATGGTTGGAAGAATCCCACCTTCTGAGACTCAGTCAGGATGAAGATGCTCATCTGAAGGCCAGCTGCAGAGCACAGCTCCTATAGAAGCATATTTCCTAGTGCCCGAATTGAGGAACTTCTCTGTGTCACTCTTTGCCTGAGAAAGAATGCAATGAAATTCGGAATGGTTTCTTATTCTCCACGCAATGCTGTAAAGATAACCCAACAAAGTCCTAGTTTCCAGGCTCATAAAATAATAGGGCACCGGGACATGACATCCTTCAGAGAGTTTATTATTGTATCATCTGTGGCATCCGCACATTTGTCTGCATGGTGTCTTTGGGATACCTCCAATGAAGGAATATCATTTATCCCCAGAGCAAATCTCCATTCCTTTCTGATGTTTACTGATGATGTCTAGGAGTTTGTTAGATGTTAATGAGTACCTGGGCAGAAGTTAGGGAAGGGTTTCCATGTTTCCTTCCGGGAGAATCTAAGTTCTGAATTGAGTTTGTCATCAGATGTGAATTGGGGCGCTCCAGGGTAGAACAAGGGACTCATTATGTGAGTTTCTACAGAGTACTTTCCTCCCTACTATTTCACTTCTGCAAAATTATTCTGACACTAAGTCCTTCTAGAAAACTGGCAATGTGTCATTCAGATTCTGTAATTTCCCAGGAAGTTGCTTCATTACAACTTTTCCCATGTTGGACCCAGGACATTTATAAATGACGAATTTATTAACAGAAACTGGTCTTTCCCACCTGAATCCTGGGGTTATTCCCATATCCACTTGTTTTCAGGAAGATCATGACTTGTTTTCTGATATACTCATGAATTCTTATCACAGATCTAATATACATTGATAGTATCTAGAGAATTTCATTTGTAATTAACTAATCCTGGACATACAAGCAAAGATATGGATTGAGCAATCATTAATAAATACATAGCTCCAACACATGTCTGCTCTAGGTATAATAAAAAACTAGGGATTTAGTTTTGATTTTCAGTGATGAAAAGTAAAAATTCTGATTATAAATCTAAGAATTGTATGTTCTAAACATTTATTGATATTCAAACTTGCAACAATATTGTCTCAGGCACAAAGGACATATACTTAAACGTGTGAGAAATAAGATATCATTGCACTTTATTTTTCAAATGAAATTACCAGTACTCAAAAGGGATATATGTGGAAATAGGACAAAAAGAAAGAATAACTGGTCATTAATTGCTTAGAGACCTTAGGGTTGTCTAGGACAAGCACATATTCATAATTTCTACTGTGAAATTTATATTGGCTAATTGACAATTACATATCATTTATTAGCCTAATAAATAATTATATTGAAATAACCTTCAAATTCAGGAATTTGTAAGAGTCATGGCATGATGAAAAATGAGGAGGTAGAATACAGTCTTATAAAGGATGAAAGGCTATAATGGAACATGAAGAGTTCGATTTGGGTGTGTGTAAGAGAGAAAGTAGACCAAGAAATATGGAGAAGAATAACTCTGACTAAGTGTCTTTTGAAAACCTATACAGACACTTGCTGCTATTGGGGCTTCCTGTAATACATTCACTTGCATATTTCAAAGGAGTTTTAATAAATCAGCACTATACTAGTTGGACAGTCCCTCACGTAGACATCTCATGATAAATAATGTAAGCTTCTTTGATTTTTATTTTTTGTAATTTCTTTTTATTTGGGTATGAGTAATTATTTTGGATATTTTCTTTATCTATATTGTACATGTTATACCCTTTCATGGTCCCCCCACCCCGGAAACCCTCTATCCCATCCTCCCTCTCCCTGCTTTTATGAGGATGTTCCTCCACCTACCCACCAACTCCGACCCCTCAGACCTCAGTTTCCCTACACTGGAGCATCTATCGAGCTTTCATAGGACTGAGAACTACTCCTCTCACTGATGCATGACAAGGACATCCTCTTCAACTTATGTACCTGGAGCTTTGTATACTTCTTTGTTGATGGGTTAGTCCCTGGGAGCCCTTGGGGGACCAGTTGGTTGATGTTATTCTCACTGTGGGGTTGCAATCCCCTTCAACTCCTTTGGTCCTTTCTCTAACTTCCCTATTGAGGACCCTGTGCTTAGTCCAATGGATGGTTGTAAGCATCCATCTCTGTATTTGTAAGGCTCTGGCAGGGTCTCTCAGGAGACAGCCATATCAGGCTCCTTTCAGCATGCACTTCTTGGCATCCACAATAGGGTCTGGGTTTGGTAACTAACTGTATATGGGATGAATCCTCAGATGGGTCAGACTCTGGATGGCCTTTCCTTCAGCCTCTGCTCTACTCTATTTTCATATTTGCTCCTGTGAGTATTTTATTCTCCTTCTAAGAAAGACTGAAGCACCCACACTTTGGTCTTCCTTCTTCTTGAGATTCCTGTGGTATGTGAATTGTATCTTGGTTATTTGGAGCGTTTAGGCTAGTATCCACTTATCAGTGAGTACATAACACTTGTGTTCTTTTGAAATGGAGTAATCTCACTGAGGATATTTTCTAGTTCTATCCATTTGCCTAAGAATTTCATTAATTCATCCTTTTTACTACCTGAGTAGTACTCCATTGTGTAAATGTACCACATTTACTGTATCCATATCTCTGTTGAGGGACTTCTGGGTTCTTTCCAGCTCCAGGCTTTTATAAAAGGCTGCTATAAAAATAGTGGAGCATGTGTCCTTATTACAAGTTTGAGCATCCTCTGGGTATATGCCCAGGAGTGGTATTGCTGGGTCCTCAGGTAGTACTATGTCCAATTTTCTGAGGAACTGCTAAACTGATTTCCAGAGTGGTTGTATCAGCTTGCAATACCACCAGCAATGAGGAAGTTTTCCCCTTTCTCCGCATCCTCGCCAGCATCTTCTATCACCTGAGTTTTTTATTTTAAACTTTCTGAATGGTGTGAAGTGGAATCTCAGGGCTGTTTTGATTTGCATTTCCCTGATGACTAAGGATGTTGAACATTTCTTTAGATGCTTCTCATCCATTTGATATTCCCCAGTTGACAATTCTTTGTTTAGCCTTGTATCCAATTTTTAATAGGGTTACTTGATTTTCTGTAGTCTAACTTCTTCAGTTCTTTGTATATATTGGATATTAGCCCTCTATTAGATGTAGGATTGTTAAAGATCTTTTCCCATTCTGTTGGTGGCCTTTTTGTCCTACTGACAGTGTCCTTTGCCTTACAGAAGTGTGTAAACTTCTCTTTCAGGTTTAGGTGATTTCTTTTTCTAGTTGCTTGCCAATTAACTCCCAAAGCACTATCTAAGCCACAACCAAAACTCACAGGCTATTACCCCTGGTGCTGGTAATTCTCCAAAACTTGGTGGCTGAAGACAGCACATACTAAACACACAGAACATGAAGAAATCAAACTGGCACTTACTTTGAAGATTTGTATGCTGCCCATCTGTCCATAGATGGTATAGAAACAGGTTGAAAAGTCAAGTGGAAATCATTCTTTAAAGGTGCCACATACAGTACTGCAGGAGAAAAGGACTCAGCAATACCATCCTTCTGTGAACCCTGACATGTTCAGCAATTATGGGCTTGATGAGATCTATCCATTGATTAAAGCTGGAAGAAGCTGAGGAGGAGGGCAACCCTATAGGAAGACCAGCAGTCTCAACTAACCTGGACCACAGAGATGACTCAGACACTGAGCCACCAACCCGGCAGTATATACCAGCTTATGTGAAGCACCCAACATGTATATACAGCAGAGTACTGTGTAATCTGGACTAAGTGAAAGAAGATGCCCCTAACCCTGGAGAGACTTGAGGCCCCAGAGAGTGGGGAGGGTAGAGGTGGAGACATCCTTTTAGAGAAGGGGGACAAAGCATGAGATGAAGAATAGTCACAGGGCAAACCAGGAGGGAGATAAAGACAGAATTATAAAAAAAAAGTTTGAAGAAGAAAAACATAGAAAAAAAAATGTTATAGGAGAGACCAACTACTTTCTTCTTAGGCTACAGACCCTATCCAAAGCTAGAACTCATAAATGTCACTGTTTATATTTTCTGTGGGCAGATGGATACTAGGAGGGAATCCAGTACTGTTTCCCTTAATGGAACTAGAACTGAAATATTTTTTTAATTTTATTTTTTAAAATTAGTTATTTTCTTCATTTACATTTCCAAGCTATCCCAAAAGTGCCCCATAACCTCCCATGCCACTACCCTACCCACCCACTCCCACTTCTTGGCCCTGGATTTCCCCTATACTGAGGCATATAAAGTTTGCAAGACCAATGGGCCTCTCTTTCCAATGATGGCTGACTGACCATCTTCTGCTACATATGCAGCTAGAGACAGAAGCACCCGGGGTACTGGATAGTTCGTATTGTTGTTCCGCCTATAGGGTTGCAGATCCCTTTAGCTCCTTGGGTACTTTCTCTAGCTCCTCCATTGGAGGCCCTGTGATCCATCCAGTAGCTGACTGTGAGTATCCACTTCTGTGTTTGCTAGGCCCCGGCATAGTCTCACAAGAGACAGCTATATCAGGGTCCTTTCAGCAAAATCTTGCTAGTGTATGAAATGGTGTCAGCGTTTGGAGGCTGATTATGGGATGGAACCCTGGATATGGCAGTCTCTAGATGATACATCCTTTCGTCACAGCTCCAAATTTCGTCTCTGTAACTCCTTCAATGGGTGTTTTGTTACCAATTCAAAAAGGGGCAAAGTGTCTACACTTTGGTCTTCATTCTTCTTGAGTTTCATGAGTTTCCCAAATTGTATTTTATATCTTGGGTATTCTACGTAACTGGGCTAATATCCATTTATCAGTGAGTACATATCATGTGAGTTCTTTTGTGATTGGGTTACCTCACTCAGGATGATGTCCTCCAGGTCCATCCATTTGCATAGGAATTTCATAAATTCATTCTTTTTAATAGCTGAGTACTACTCCATTGTGTAAATGTACCACATTTTCTGTTTCCATTCCTCTGTTGAGGGGCATCTGGGTTCTTTCCAGCTTCTGGCTATTATAAATAAGGCTTCTATGAACATAGTAGAGCATGTGTCCTTCTTAATGGTTGGAACATCTTCTGGATATATGCCCAGGAGTGGTATTGAGAGATGCTCTGGTAGTACTATGTCCAATTTTCTGAGGAACTGCCAGACTGATTTCCAGAGTGGTTGTGCAAGCTTGCAATCCCACCAACAATGGAGGAGTGTTCCTCTTTCTCCACATCCTCGCCAGCATCTGCTCTCACCTGAATTTTTGCTCTGAGGCATTCTGACTGGTGTAAACTAGAATATCAGGGTTGTTTTGATTTGAATTTCCCTGATGATTAAGGATGCTGAACATTTTTTCAGGTGATTCTCAGACATTCGTTATTCCTCGGTTGTGAATTCTTTGTTAAGCTCTGCACCCCATTTTTGAATATGGTTATTTGATTTTTTTGGAGTCCATCTTTTTCAGTTCTTCATATATATTGGATATTAGTTCCCTATCTGACTTAGGATAGGTAAAAATCCTTTTCCAATCTGTTGGTGGACTTTTTGTCTTATTGACGGTGTCTTGTGCCTTACAGAAGCTTTGCAATTTTATCAGGTCCCATTTGTTGATTCTCAGTCTTACAGCACAAGCCATTGCTGTTCTATTCAGGAATTTTTCCCCTGTGCCCATGTCTTCAAGGCTTTTCCCCACGTTCTCCTCTATAAGTTTCACTGTCTCTGGTTTTATGTGGAGTTCCTTAATCCACTTAGATTTGACCTTAATACAAGGATATAGGAATGGATCAACTAGCATTCTTCTACATGATAACCACCAGTTGTGCCAGCACCATTTGTTGTCTTTTTTCCACTGGATGGTTTAGACTCCCTTGTAAAAGATCAAGTGATCATAGGTGTGTGGGTTCATTTCTGGGTCTTCAATTCTATTCCATTGGCCTACGTCTCTGTAGCTATACCAGTACAATGCAGTTTTTACCATATTTGCTCTGTAGTACAGTTTTAGGTCAGGCATGGTGATTCCACCAGAGGTTCCTTTATCCTTGAGTAGAGTTTTTGCTTTCCTAGGTTTTTTGTTATTCCAGATGAATATGCAGATTGCCCTTTCTAATTCGTTGAAGAATTGAGTTGGAATTTTGATGGGGATTGCATTGAATCTGTAGATTGCTTTTGGCAAGATAGCTATTTTTTACTATATTGATCCTGCCAATCCATGAGCATTGGAGATCTTTCCATCTTCTGAGATCTTCTTTAATTTCTTTCTTCAGAGACTTGAAGTTCATATCATACAGATCTTTCACTTCCTTAGTTAGAGTCATGCCAAGGTATTTTATATTCTTTGTGACTATTGAGAAGGGTGTTGTTTCCCTAAAATCTTTCTCAGCCTGTTTATCCTTTGTGTAGTGAAAGGCCATTGACTTGTTTGAGTTAATTTTATATCCAGCTACTTCATTGAAGCTGTCTAACAGGTTTAGGAGTTCTCAGGTGGAATTTTTAGGGTCACTTATATATACTATCATATCATCCTCAAAAAGTGATATTTTGAATTCATTTCCAATTTGTATTCCTTTATCTCCTTTTGTTGTCGAATTGCTCTGGCTAGGACTTCAACTACAACGTTGAATAGGTATGGAGAAAGTGGGTAGAATTTTATTGAGTATTTTTGCATCGATATTCATAAGGGAAATTGGTCTGAAGTTCTCTATCTCTATTGGGTCTTTATGTGGTTTAGGTATCAGAGTAAATGTGGCTTCATAGAATGAATTGGGTTGAGTACCTTCTGTTTCTGTTTTGTAGAATATCTTGAGAAGCTCTGGAATTAAGTCTTCTTTGAAGGTCTGATAAAACTCTGCACTAAACCCATCTGGTCCTGGGTTTTTTTTTTGGTTGGGAGACTATTCATGACTGTTTCTATTTCCTTAAGGGATTGGGACTGTTTAGGTCATTAATCTGATCCAGATTTAACTTTGGTACCTGGTATCTGTCTAGAAATTTGTCCATTTCTTCCAGGATTTCCAGTTTTGTTGAGTATGGCATTTTTAGTGGGATCTGATGGTGTTCTGGATTTTCTTGCACCCGGGGATTCATCCCATAATTGGCCACCAAATGCAGTCACTATTGCATATGGGAGGAAGATTTCCCTGGAACACCCTGATATAGCTATCTCGAGTGAGGCTATGCGAGTGCCTGGCAAATACAGTAGAGGTTACTCACAGTCACCTATAGGATGGAACACAGGGCTCCCAATGGAGGAGCTAAAGAAAGTACCCAAGGTGCTGAAGGGTTCTGTAACCCTATAAGTGGAACAACAATATGAACTAACCAGTAACCTCAGAGCTTGTGTCTCTAGCTGCATATGAAGCAGAAGACTGCCTAATCGGCCATCATTGGAAAGAGAGGCCCCTTGATCTTGCAAACTTTATATGCCCCTGTACAGGGGAACACCAGGGCCAAGAAACGGGAGTAGGTGGGTAGGGTAGTAAGGAGGGAGCACAGGGTATGTGGGATTTTCAGGATAGCATTTGAAATGTAAATGAAGAAAATACCTAATAAAAAATTGGGAAAAATGTTGGGTCCTGTTTGTTTAGCCAGTTTATTAGTCTATGTCTTTTTATTGGGGATTTGAGTCCATTGATGTTAACAGAAATTAAAGAAAAATAATTGTTGCTTCCTGTTATTTTGTTGCTAAAGTTGGGATTCTCTTCTCTCTTCTTTAGGTTTGTTGAAGGGTTACTTTCTTGCTTTTTCTAGGGTGTAGTTTCTGTCCTTTTGTTGGTGTTTTCTGGTTATTATCCTTTGAAAGACTGGATTCATGGAAAGATATTGTGTGACTTTGGTTTTGTCATGGAATACTTTAGGTCCTCCATCTATGGTAATTGAGAGTTTTGCTGGGTATAGAAGCTTGGGCTGGCAATTGTGTTCTCTTAGGGTCTGTCTAGGATCTTCTGGCTCTCATAGTCTCAGGTGAGAAGTCTTGTGTAATTCTAATAGGCCTGCATTTATATGTTACTTAACCTTTTTCCCTTACTGCTTTTAATATTCTATCTTCACTTAGTGCATTTGTTGTTCTGATTATTATGTGTCGGTAGGAATTTCTTTTGTGGTCCAGTCTATTTGGAGTTCTGTAGGCTTCTTGTATGTACATGGGCATCTCTTTCTTTAGGTTTAGATATTTTCTTCTATAATTTTGTTGAAGATATTTGCTGGCCCTTTAAGTTGAAAATATTCGTTCTCATCTACCCCTATTATCTGTAGGATTGTGTCCTGTATTTCCTGGATGTTTTGAGTTAGGATCTTTTTGCATTTTGCATTTTCTTTGATTGTTGTGCCCATGTTTTGTATGGAGTTTTCTCCACCTGAGATTCTCTCTTCCATCTCTTGTATTCTGTTGCTGATGCTCTCACCTATGGTTCCTGATTTCTTTCCTAGGGTTTATATCTCCAGAGTTGTCTCACTTTGGGTTTTCTTTATTGTTTCGACTTTCCTTTTTAGGTCTTGGATGGTTTTGTTCAATTCCATCACCTGTTTGGTTGTGTTTTCCTGTAATTCTTTAGGGATTTTTGGGTTTCCTCTTTATGGACTTCTATCTGTTTAGCAGAGTTTCCTGTGATTCATAAGTTCTTCTACTGTTTAGCAGTGTTCTCCTTATTTCTTTAAGTGAGTTATTAATGCCCTTCTTAAGGTCCTCTACCAGCATCATGAGATATGATTTTGAATCCTACTCTTGTTTTTTTTTTTTTCTGGTGTGTTGGGGTATCCAGGACTGGCAGAGTTGGGAGTGCTTGGTTCTGATGATGGTGAGAGTTCTTGCTTTCTATTGATAAGATTCTTACATTTGCCTTTCGTTATCTGGGAATCTCTGGTATTAGTTGTTATAGTTGTCTCTGGCTGGAGCCTGTTTCTCCTGTGATTCTGTTAGCCTCTGTCAGCTGTCCCGGGATTCCAGCTCTCTTCTGGGTCTCAGTTGTCAGAGTACTCTCTTCAGGCAAGCTCTCCTCTTGCAGGGAATGCACATAGAAGTCTGGTATTCAGACCTGCCTCCTGGCTGAAGATGAAGGCCCAAAACAGGGCCTGTCCCAGAAGATGGGTTGCCTCTGCAGTCTGTGCACTCACCTGCACAGACTGGTCTCTAAGGGACCCAAGACACAAGATGTTTCCCTCACCTGCTCTGGAGGTCAGAGCCCTCCCAGGTGATGACCTCTCCTCTGGCGGGTAAGGTGCCCTGATGTCTAGAGCCCGAGAGGGGGGTCTGTCCCAGAAGCTGTGTTGCTTCTGCCTATTCCATAACCTGTTTTGCTTCTGCAGTCTGCTCGCTCACTCTCAGCAGTCTGTGAGCTGATCTGTGCAGATTGGTGTCAGAGGGACCTGGGAAACAAGATGACTCCCTAACCTGCTCTGGGGATCAGAGCCCTCCCAGGCGGCCACCTCTCCTCTGGCTGGGAAGGTGCCTGGATGTCTGCAGTCCAAAACAGAGCCTGTCCCAGAAGCTATGTTGCTTCTGCCTGTCCCAGAAGCTGTTTCGCTTCTGCAGTCCACTTCCTCACCCTCAGCAGTCTGCGAGTTTGTCTCAGAGGGACCCGGGACACCTTAATTTCATTTTTTTACTTATTCACTTTACATCCTGCTCACTGCCCCCTCCTGGATACCCCTCCTACATTCCTTCCACATTCCTCCTCCTCTTCTCCCCTGAGCATGTGAGGGCCACCTGCGTATTACCCCCTGTTCCCCCAACTTTGGCATTTCAAGTCTCTGTAAGGTTAGAACTTCCTCTCCCATTGAGGCCACACAAGGCAGCCCAGCTAGAAGGCAGCCCAGCTAGAACATATTCCACGTACAGACAACAGCTTTTGGGGACACACCCTGTTGGAGTTCTCCAGGACCCACATGAAAACCAAGCTGCACATTTGCTACATAAGTGCAAGGAATATAAGTTCCAGCCCTTTATATTCTTTGCTTGTTGGGTCAGACACTGAGAGACCTAAGGCTTAAGATTAGTTGACTGTTTTCCTGTGTACTTCCTATCCCCTTCAGGGCAGGCCATCCTTCTTTCTATTCTTCCATAAGAATCCCCAAGTTCCAACCAATGTGTGGCTATGGGAGTCTGTTATTTGTCTGAGTCAGCTGCTAGGTGTAACCTCTCAGAGAAGAACATGCTCCTGTCTGCAAGCATAACAGAGCATCATTCATAGTGTTAAGGGTTGGCACATGTCCATAGGATGTGTCTCAATTTGAGCTGGTTATTCCTTTGCCTCAGTCTCTGCTCCAACTCCTGTGGCTTCATTTCTTGTAGACAGGATCAATTTTGGGTTGAAAGTTTTGTGGGTGAGTTAGTGTCTCTATCTACTTGGTGTCTGGAGTTCCTGTCTGGCTACAGGAACTAGCCACTTCAGGTTCCATATCCCCAATGTTTTGAGTCATAGCTAAGGTCACCCCGCCCCCCATTGATTCCTGGCTGTCTCCCTTATTCTGAGTCTCTGCCTCATCGTGGAGATGCCCCACCCCCTCATATTAACCTTAAAATACAGGTACCATGCTAAATTCCAGACCCAAAGTAGCAAAACAAGAAGGAAGGCCCAAACTAGGAAGCCTGAATCTCACTTAGAAGGAGGAATAGAATAGTCCTGAGAGGCAGATGGAGGGAGTGGGGATGGGGAAGGGATGAGGGTTTAGGATTAGGCATGGGGAAGGACAGAAGAGATGGTCATGAAAATGAATGAAAAAAATGTTTTTTAGGTAAACATAGTGATACCAGCACTGGGGAAACAGGCGGTGAGGACAGCTGAGCTAAGGTGTATGATATGCTGTAAATGTCTCACAGAAAGTGAGTAAAGATAAAGAAGGAACAGAGTTACTATGAACAATTATGAGATTAGTGACTATGACATTGATTACACCAGTGTTCATAAATGTAAGAAAACTCAACACTAAGTTATAATGCATGAATAAGAAATACACATGATTAAGCACATAAACAGTGAGTGGGTGAAACGGCCACAAGAAGGAGGTGTGGAAAGTGTAGGTGTGTGTGTGTGTGTGTGTGTGTGTGTGTGTGTGTGTGTGTGTGTGTGCATGTGTGTGTATGTATGTTGGAGGGGCCCTTCACCCTGCAGGGAATTATGCTGTCTCTTCATTCTCAATACATTCCTCTCTTTTATCCCTGGGGACTGATGACAGAGAAGTAGTCATAGCTGTAAAGAGACACAAATGACTGTCAACAAAACTTGGGATGGTGACATGTCTCAATGAGAGAAGGGGCTTACCACCATGCCTGACAACAAAAAAATCCCCATAGGAGAAGTGAGAGGATAATTTTCCACGAATAGTCCTCTGATCTTAACATGTGTGCAGCAGCAAGCACCTGGTAAAAACACATGCAGATTTGTAAATATTTTTCCATTAGTAAACAGAATTGTTTGTTTTTGTGCCAGACTGGACAAATCTGCATTTTCCAAGGAATCACAGACATTATTGCAAGATGTAGAAAAGAAAAATAATAATCTGAATATTTTGTATTATCCCTGGTTTGAAGAGGAATGCAACAAGAGGGGTGTTCATCTGGTATGGCACAGCAAGAATTGATCTGTGACAAAGGCTTATCCTCTGTTATGTTTCTCCTATATACCCTGCCCCAGGTTGCACACCATGGTAGTGGTAGCTATTTCCAGGGCTGTTCTTCCACCTTGTCCCACTCCCACCCATCTATACTTCTCCCCACACCACTTTGCAATGTTAATATTACAAGCACATTCAATAAACACTAAGCGTGTTTGAAAACATGAATGTTTCTTCAATGAATGTGTTGTAGTGGCTTTGATATTTGTAACATGTCTTCACTAGGTGTCTTTCTCAGCAGCTAACATCTACGTGAACTTCTGTGGGTAGTTCATGGCAAGATTCTAAAAGACATTAATATCACTGTGCAGAAAGTGGGAAGCGGGAAGATAATGTCTAGAATCCACAAGGTTAAGATTTGGATCAATAATTTTGGGAAAAGAATTTCAAAAATTATTTTCTAAGTTCTAGGGATCAGACCTAGGACTCACTCTTGGGGTTGGGCAATGATAACTTAAATGGTTAAAAGTATTTCTTGCTCTTCAGAACCAGAGTTCAAACTTCAGCAATACACTGTGTGCCTCTCAACTGCCTGTAACTCCAGCTCTAGGGTATATGATATGCTTTTCTGGCCTCCACAGGTTCCTATTTGCATGTACATACAGAGATATACATATATATACAAATAATAAACCTTAGAAACATCATAGTTTACATGTTAACTGTTATTCACTCTGGTGTTTTTGGCTATAAGTTACAATGAATAGGTCAGTCTTGCTTAAATACTATATTTTAAAAATAAATAATCTAAGTCAGTACTTCCCAGCTTGTGGTTCATGATATCAGATATTTACATTATGATTCATAACAGTAGAAAAATATAGTTATAAAATAGTAATGAAATAATTTTATGGTTGGCAGTCACCACAACTTGAGCAATTGTATTAAAGTGTTGCAGCATTAGGAAGGTTGAGAAATAATATTATTATGAATAATATTTAAATTGTTTCTTTTTAAAACATACACATTTTATGGTTATATGTGCACCTGGGTACGTGTATTACACCATGTGTTTACAGAAGCTCTTGGGGATCAAGAGGGTGTCAGATCCTCTGAAACTGTAGCTACAGGTGAGTATGAGCTGCATGTGGGTGTTAGAAAGTTGGACCTGACCCACGTCCTCTATAAGATCAGTACTAATAATGTCTGAATCACCTCTCCAGTCTTTAATTTATTTTTTACAAAACTAAAAAAAAATATATTATCAGTTCAGTTGAGCTTTCTTAATAGAAATAATTGACTTATTCCCACACTACTATTCAGCTTCAATATAACTCTGATACATTTAACTCAATGTTGATTTCTTCAACAGAATAGAATGCCTCCCCTTTAATTGTCTTGTTTTCCATTAATTAATTTATTTATTAACTTAACATTCCAGTCTTGGCCCCACTCCCTCCTGTCTTCTCAAGCCCACCCTGCAAGTCCCTCCCTGTGAATCCCTTTTTTTTGTTGTTGTTGTTGTGCACAAGAGTGAAGATACCTGTCAATGCCACAAGAGGGCACTAGGTCCCTTGCAGCTGGAGGCCCCTGTGAGGGCTTGGTGTGGGTGTTGGGAAATAGAAATGGCTATTTAGAAAGACCAACGTGTAGATACTTGATTTATCCATAGGATAGGGAACAAAATACCCATGGAAGGAGTTACAGAGACAAAGTTTGGAGCTAAGATGAAAGAACCATACAGAGACTACCCCACCCAGGGATCCATCTCATAATCAGCCACCAAAGGCAGACCCCATTGCAAATGCCAGGAAGATTTTGCTGAAAGGACCCTGATATAGCTGTCTTTTTTTGAGGCTATGCCAGTGCCTGGCAAATACAGAAGTGGATGCTCACAGTCATCTATTGGATGGAGCACAGGGTCCCCAAAGAGGAGCTAGAGAAAGTACCCAAGGAGCTGAAGGGGTCTGCCACCCTTTAGGTGAAACAATATGAACTAACCAGTACCCCCAGAGCTCATGTCTCTAGCTGCATATGTATCAGAAGATGGCCTAGTCGGCCATCATTGGGAAGAGAGGCCCCTTGGTCTTGCAAATTTTATATGGCACTGTACAGGGGAACTCCAGGGCCAAGAAGTGGGAGTGGGTTGGTAGGGGAGTAGGGCAGGGGGAGGGTATAGGAGACTTTAGGGATAGCATTTGAAATGTAAATGAAGAAAATATCTAATAGAAATTGAAAAAAATAAGAAATGGCTATCTTCTGCAATAGCCTCACATGGTGTGAACAGCTGAGCTGTAGCTATACCCCACCTGTTTCAAGCTCTAATTAGACAAGTGTTGACTCTTTCTATGGGTTCCTTTTAACTATAGATGGTAAGCTCTCAGGGAGGCATACACTTCTCTTCTGCTGTTCCCCTCCAACAGTAATAGATCCATCATCATCATAGATGTTTGAAAGAGACATTAAAATGATGGTGCATGGACTGGAGGGTTGCCCAGTGCTTGATACCTGGATTTGATTCTCAGCACCTACGTGGAGGCTCATCTCCTACTCAAGCACCAACATGTGGTACACAGACACACTTGAAGGCAAAGCACTCATATATCAAATAATAAAAATAAATACAAATTACTTTTAATGATAATTTATTATTAATACTTTGTAATTAACAATCTCATACTAGGTACAGACATGTCTGCCTGTTTGTTCACAGAGCAAAATAATTATTTTGCTCTGATTTTGTAATGTGCCACAGAAGACAACTCAAAACCATAGCATTCTAATGCTCATTCCATTGCTGTAGTAAAACACTGATGAAAATCAACATGAGGAGGGAAGGGTTTTATTTACCTTACAGGTCCATCAAGGGAAACTGAGGCAGGATCTGGACTAGAGATCACAGAAGAATGATGCTTACTGGCTTAATCTCTATGGCTTGCTTAGAATGTTTTTGTTTTGATTTGTTTTTTTTTTTAATCCAGAGCCACCTCCCCAAGTGTGGCACCACTCTGCATGGGCAGGTTCCCCTCACAACTCATATCATGAATTAAAAGAATGTCACCATAGACTGCTGTACAGGCCAATATGATGGATGTATTTTCTGCATTGAGTTTTCCTGTTCCCAGGTTACTTAAACTTGTCTCTAGATGACAAAAAAGTACAGATAGGTTTTATTTTTAAGCACAAGTAACTAACACTCATAGTTCCTGAAAGATTTACAGTCTTCCAACTTATAGCTAGGCTGTGGTAGTACACACATTTAATGCCAGCACTTGGGGAGCTCAGGCACTCACTCTGTTGAGTTCGAGGCCAGCTTCCTCTACAGAGCAAGTTCTAGGACAGCCAGGACTACACAAAATTTATCTGGTACTGGAAGAGGGTCAATCAACAGTCTTCCAACCAGGGGAGGTGACCCAGATCCAGACTCAACATTTTCCCCCTGTAGACTGTCAATGGCTTCACTTTGAGCCAAAGTGAATAGATTCTTCCAGTCACCAGAAATTCCTGTCATGCTAAGATGGAAATGCAGTCAAAAATTAGCAAATATTGCACTTGCACAGGCAAGCCTGTCATTCTGTCACCTCATCAATCCAGTTGGTATTTTCTCCCAAGACCAAACTAGTCCTCCTACAATTGTCTGCTTCATACCAACTGTCAAAACAACCTTGAGCACAGAAGGACTGGAACAAGTGATGATATAGAGCTGGTGACTGTGAGTGTCAGAAATGCTAGATGGGAAATCCTGGTCTTGGAACTTTCATGGAAAAACCGAAGAAGTTTCTTCTCATACCTGATATGGTTACAGGGGAAAAATTCCTGAATAGAAGAGCAATGGCTTGTGCTGTAAGATCAAGAATCAATAAATGGGACCTCATAAAATTGCAGAGCTTCTGCAAAGCAAAAGACACCGTTGATAAGACAAAAAGGCCACCAACAGATTGGGAAAGGATCTTTACCTATCCCAAATCAGATAGGGGACTAATATCCAATATATATAAAGAACTCAGGAAGGTGGACTCCAGAAAATCAAATAACCCCATTAAAAAATGGGACTCAGAGCTGAACAAAGAATTCTCACCTGAGGAATACCAAATGGCAGAGAAGCACCTGAAAAAATGTTCAACATCCTTAATCATCAGGGAAATGCAAATCAAAACAACACTGAGATTCCACTTCAATCCAGTCAGAATGGCTAAGATCAAAAACTCAGGTGACAGCAGATGCTGGCGAGGATGTGGAGAAAGAGGAACACTCCTCCATTGTTGGTGGGATTGCAAGCTTGTACAACCACTCTGGAAATCAGTCTGGCGGTTCCTCAGAAAATTGGACATAGTACTACCGGAGGATCCCGCAATACCTCTCCTGGGCATATATCCAGAAGATGTCCCAACCGGTAAGAAGAACACATGCTCCACTATGTTCATAGCAGCCTTGTTTATAATAGCCAGAAGCTGGAAAGAACCCAGATGCCCCTCAACAGAGGAATGGATACATTTACACAATGGAATACTACTCAGCTATTAAAAAATGAATTTATTAAATTCCTAGGCAAATGGATGGACCTGGAGGGTATCATCCTGAGTGAAGTAACCCAATCACAAAGGAACTCTCACAATATGTACTCACTGATAAGTGGATATTAGCCCAGAAACTTAGGATACCCAAGATATAGGATACAACTTGCCAAACGCATGAAATTCAAAAAGAACGAAGACCAAAGTGTGGACACTTTACCCTTTCTTAGAAATGGGAACAAAACACCCATAGAAGGAGTTACAGAGACAAAATTTGGAGTTGTGACAAAGGATGGACCATCTAGTGATTGCCATATGTAGGGATCCATCCCATAATCAGCTTCCAAATGCTGACACCATTGCATACACTAGCAAGATTTCCCTGAAAGGACCCAGATATAGCTCTCTCTTGTGAGACTATGCCGGGGCCTAGGAAACACAGAAGTGGATGATCACAATCAGCTATTGGATGGGTCACACGGCCCCTAATGGAGGAGCTAGAGAAATTACCCAAGGAGCTAAAGGGAACTGCAACCCTATAGGTGGAACAACAATATGAACTAACCAGTACCTGGGAGCGCTTTTCTTTAGCTGCATATGTATCAAAAGATGGCCTAGTCGGCCATCACTGCAAAGAGAGGCCCATTGGACTTGCAAACTTTATATGCCCCAGTACAGGGGAACGCCAGGGCCAAAAAGGGGGAGTGGGTGGGTAGGGGATTGGGGGGGTGGGTATGGGGGACCTTTCGGGATAGCATTGAAAATGTAAACGAGGAAAATACGTAATAAAAAAAAAGAAAAAGAAAAATGGCATCCATGTCATAGAACAGCACATTACAAAACGCACTGAGGGTTTGCCAGTGTCCTTGAAGTATTTTTTCAACTAAGGTAAGTAGTACAGTAATGGAACTATTACACAATATATTATCAGAAAAATACCCATTAGTGCTGGGAGCCTCCTGGCCCAGGGAGAATACTAGTGGAGTCACAGAGTAGGACTCTGGTAATGGTTTTAAAGTCTGAGGGTCTCAGGGCTTTCTAGCTCGCTGATTGTACTGAAATGCTGGTAACTTTTAAAAGGTCCTAAAAACTTTCTTGCTCTTTCTGAGGGTAAAAGACTGCTAGCTTAGGAGAGTGACACCAGTAGCCTGACAGTGGGGGGTTAGTAATGTGGTCTTTCTTCTATCTCAACGGGAACTGCACAGCTCTAACTTAGCCTGCTGGTCAGAAGTCACAGGAAGAAAAAGGGACACTTAGAGAAGTGGTTATAGAGTTTATTACTAAGTTGTAAAAAGTTTCCTATGAAAGCTATCTAAGGGGAAAAGCAGAAAGATCCTAAGTGGGGAAAAGGAAAATATTCTAGCAAGGAAAAATTCCTCTAGGGAGGGGGAAAGAGAAAAATTCTCTTCTCTTCTCTTCGTCCTCAGTGCTTACACATCTTTCAGAATACATGATCACCTGTTACAAAGTTCATCACAAGTTCACACAAAAAAATCAAACCATAAATTGAAATAGAAGTTTATTTATAGCAATGAATGTTTACAGGCATATCCATTGGGAGTAATTATCTGGCTAACCATCTATCACCTGTCTCAGCTCCACAGGTTCACTGAAGGTTTAAAACCATAACTAAGTGATTAGTGAAGTTTTATATAGATAAACCCAGTTAATATTTTATCTTCTGTTCTAGCACCTATAATAAATTGTTAGTTCCCTTTTTTGACCTTTGTTTAATTATTTTACAACCTCTTGGAATGTGCTTTGAGATGGAGAAAGTCTGGTTACTATCTAAGAGCAATTAACTGGTGACACATGGGAAACTGGCAGAGTTCTCTTTGCAGTTTTGACTATCAGAAAAAGACCTAATGGCAGTCCCATTGTAAAAGAGCTTAATGATCACTGATATAATTTTAGGAATTGTTAAAGGATCATCATTAAGAAATCATCTATTTGTCTATATAGCATCACTACTTGACAGTACATTTTCATGGATCTACAGAGATCTGCTTTAGAGGGGTGTGCTATTACTTAGTGATTGTTATATATGTTTAATAATAACAGGAAAAGCATATTAATAGCAGGAATCTTTCTTAAAATGAATCCCTTACAGCCTTGCCTAATAAGGGCAAACCTGTCACAGATTATATAATAATCTGAAGCAGGAGGCCATCTCAGGAAGATAGTTATTAGCTTGCTAATAACTATATAACATGCTATTATATAATTATCTGCTAGTTATTAGCTTGTCCCATTATGGCTCCTGACACATAAGGAAAACAGATGTATTCTGTATCACTTTCCTCCATGTTGGGTTTTGTAATCCATTTCTGCTGAAATACATATAGTCCACCACCAAACACCTCCCAGTTCTAATTTTTGGGTCATATATGAACTACTAATGCCCAGCACCCTTCTCCCTCCACATCAGCAACATGCTCTTCCATTCTACAGTTATTTTATGTTTTCTTAAGGTATCATAAGTACATTGTGTACTTATCTCTGGTGTTAACTTTTGTCACTCGGAATAATGCCACTGGAATCCATCCCAGTTGCAACATATGTAAATAGGTTCTATCACTCATGCACAAAATTGTATCTGTCAATTGCTATTGTAATCCCACAAAACCCCTATGAACTGAAAAGTCTTGTTATGGTGACCATGTCTCTAGTTTCTTACAGACGTAGATAATATCACTGAGATCTGAATCATCTAAGTATATAATCAGGACTTATCCATTTTACAAGCAGAGCCAGCAGGGCATAAGTATCTCCCATTCCTTCTCTGCTTAACCATGGTTCTATAAGGCATCTCAGTAATGGATTTATGGGCTATGACTCTTCTGAAAGAAATTGTTGAAGTGTGATGCTAACTTCCAAGCACATTGGTTTCCATGTCTCATGCTTTATGACAATATTGAAAAACTTCCCATTTCTACAGTACAACTTCGACACTGTATCTCCTCTCACCTTTTCTCAGCAATGGTATATCAGAGACAGAGTCGTCTCCTGGACTTCTCATTGTTATACTGTTGGACATTCTATTCTCTTTCAGGACTGGAAAGGAACAGTTTTGGAAAGCACAATCAAGTTGTTCTGGACTCAAATGCTTGTGAAGAAATCGACACACCTTTTGCATGCTGCCTCTGAGGTCCTGGGTGGTTGGAAAAGAAATCATCAGCAGAGAATTGATACAAGCATTGGCAATTCACAGGTGATTGAATTCTGACTGAGCTGAATACTCCCTTAGTGTGTGACCTAATATTTGTTTACAACATCTTGTAACATATATATAAATGCTTACATATGCAGCATGTGCATATATATGTACACATATGTGCCTCCATATGTATGTATGTATATATATATATATATATATATATATATATTCATGTGTACATTTACATTACAAGTGTTTATGTGTGTTTGTGTGTATATGTGTATACGCATCATGTTCATGCAATGCTCACTGAGGCCTAAAAAGGGCAATGGATCGCTTCATTTGTGTTAGAGTTGGCTTGGAGATACCATGTGGGTGCTGAGAATTGAACCCATGTCCTTTTAAAGATAGCAAGTAACTTCAACCACTGATCCATTACTCCAGCACCACCGTAACCAAGTTTCAGACTCTGTGTTACTTTATAAAGGGATCAATGAGTCAAGGAAAAGAAAAACCCCATTCCTTTGTAAAGTCTACATACCAGCAGCCAACTCTCTTTTAAAAGGTGTGTTGTATATATGTTTGTGTCTATTTGTGTAGTGTATGTGCACGGTGAGTGTATGTGTGAGTGTGTATGTGTATTGTATGTGGTGTATGTGTATGTGGCATATATGAGGTATGTGGGTGTATGTGGTGTGTGTATGTGATATGTATGGTGTGTGTATGGTATCTATGTATGTGTGAGTGTATATGTGTTTAGTGGTTGCGTGTGGGGTGTTATGTGGTAGGTGGGCATGTGTTTGTGGAATGTGTGTGTTGTGTGTATTGAATATGTATGTTTTAGTGTGCATGTATGTGTGTGAAATGTGTGATATGAGTGTGTGTATATGTCTGGTATGTATGTGTGTGGTGTATGTGTGTGATATGTATGGTATGTTTGTATATATGTGGTGTGTGTGTGTGTGTGTGTGTGTGTGTGTGTGTGTGTACTTAGCTGTCCATGGAGAGCAGAAGAGGCTATGAGATTCCCTTGGAAGTATTGATACAGGCAGTTAGATAATTGACAAGGGTATTGGGAACCAAACTCAGATCACTGCAAAAGTAGCAAGTGCTATGAACTGCTAAGCCAACTTCAAGACTCTGAATTTTCCTTTTTAACAAATAGATGAGTTTTAATTGTAAGTGTACAAAATATAGGATGATGTTATGTCACTTTATCCATGGGTGTCTTTGTCCTGGGTTCATGTTCACCTGATCAACTATCATCCTTTGCTGTCTTCCTTGCTCCTTCCTACTAGTCTTCCCTTTCACCTGCACAGTCCATTTCATCCCTATTTGCAGCACACACAGCTAAATATAGATGTCCTATTAGAAGTCACGTGATATTTTCTGTGCTTCCCCATTGCACTCATGGTTTCCCTTGGGGTCCAACTTTTCTATATGGGTGTAATATATGTAATATACATGATAATATAGTATATAAAGATTCCCATCCCTCCTCTCCTCACACTCCTTCTCCCCCACAAATCCCTCATTTCACACTCCCCCACACAACCCCATCAACTCATCCTGTGTTTCTCTTTAGAAAAAGGCAGACCTCCCATGGATATCAGCTAGCCATGACTTATCAAGTTGCAGTAAGACTAGGCACACATTATCTTTCCATGAATCCAGCCCTTCAAAGGATAATAACAGAAAAAACCAATACAAGGACAGAAACCACGCACTAGAAGAAGCAAGAAAGAAATCCTTCAACAAACCTAAAAGAAGACAGCCACAAGAACAGAATGCCAACTCTAACAAAAAAAAAAAAAATAATAGGAAGCAACAATTACTTTTCCTTAATATCTCTTAATATCAATGGACTCAACTCCCCAATAAAAAGACATGGACTAACAGACTGGCTACACAAACAGGACCCAACATTTTGCTGCTTACAGGAAACCTATCTCAGGGAAAGAGACAGACAGTACCTCAGAATGAAAGGCTGGAAAACAATTTTGCAAGCAAATGGTCTGAAGAAACAAGCTGGAGTAGCCATTCTAATATCTAATGAAATCGACTTCCAACCCAAAGTTACCAAAAAAGACAAGGAGGGACACTTCATACGCATCAAAGGTAAAATCTTCCAAGAAAATCTCTCAATTCTGAATATCTATGCTCCAAATGCAAGGGCAACCACATTCATTAAAGAAACTTTAGTAAAGTTCAAAGCACATATTGCAGCTCACACAAAAATAGTGGGAAACTTCAACGTAACACTTTCATCAATGGACAGATCATGGAAACAGAAACTAAACAGGGACACAATGAAACTAACAGAAGTTATGAAACAAATGGTTTTAACAGATATCTACAGAACATTTTATCCTGAAAAAAAGGATATATCTTCTTCTCAGGACGTCATGGTACTTTCTGAAAAATTAACTATATAATTGGTCAGAAAACAGGTTTCAAAGATACAAAAATATTTAAAATTGTCCAATGCATCCTATCAGATCACCACGGACTAAGGCTGATCTTCAATAACAAAATAAATAATAGAAAGCCAACATTCACGTGGAAACTGAATCTTCTCAATGATAACTTGGTCAAGGAAGGAATAAAGAAAGAAATTAAGGACTCTGCGGAACTTAGGAAATTAGTCTGAACAGGTGAGAGGGTGCGCCAGAGAACCGGACAGCTTCTGGGACAGGCAGAAGCACAGAGCCGCTGAGGCAGCACCCTTTGCAGGCCGCAGATAGCCGGCCACCATCCGGACCAGAGGACAGGTGTCCGCCTGGCTCAGGAGGCGGCCTCAGCCTCAGCAGCAACGGTCACCATCTTGGTTCTGGGACTCCGCGGAACTTAGGAATTTAGTCTGCACAGGTGGGAGTCTGCACCACAGAAGCTGACAGCTTCTGGAAACTGCCAAAGCAACACAGCTTCTGAGAAAGGACCTGTTTTGGGCCTTCTTCTTCGGCCAGGAGGAGGTCCAAACACAAGATATCTGTGCACCTTCCCTGTAAGAGAGCTTGCAAGCAGAGAGTGCTCTGAGCACTGAAACTCAGAGGAGAGAATCTGTCTCCCAGGTCTGCTGATAGACGGTAACAGAATCACCAGAAGAACAATCTCTAAACAGAGTCAACTATAACTACTAACTCCAGAGATTACCAGATTGCAAAAGGTAAACGTAGGAATCTTACTAACAGGAACCAAGACCACTCACCATCATCAGAACCCAGCACTCCCACTTTGCCCAGTCCAGGGCACCCCAACACACCCGAAAACCAAGACCTAGATTTAAAAGCATATCTCATGATGATGGTAGAGGACATCAAGAAGAACTTTAATAAATCACTTAAAGAAATACAGGAGAACACTGCTAAAGAGTTACAAGTCCTTAAAGAAAAACAGGAAAACACAATCAAACAGGTAGAAGTCCTTACAGAAAAAGAGGAAAAAACATACAAACAGGTGATGGAAATGAACAAAACCATACTAGACCTAAAAAGGGAAGTAGACACAATAAATAAAACTCAAAGTGAGGCAACACTGGTGATAGAAACCCTAGGAAAGAAATCTGGAACCATCAGCAACAGAATACAAGAGATGGAAGAGAGAATCTCAGGTGCAGAAGATTCCATAGAGAACATCAGCACAACAATCAAAGAAAATGGAAAATGCAAAAAGATCCTAACTCAAAATATCCAGGAAATCCAGGACACAATAAGAAGACCAAACCTACGGATAATGGGAGTGGATGAGAATGAAGATTTACAACTCAAAGGACCAGCAAACATCTTCAACAAAATTATTGAAGAAAACTTCCCAAATCTAAAGAAAGAGATGCCTATGAACATACAAGAAGCCTACAGAACTCCAAATAGACTGGACCAGAAAAGAAATTCCTCCTGACACATAGTAATCAGAACAACAAATGCACTAAATGAAGATAGAATACTAAAAGCAGTAAGGGAAAAAGGTCAAGTAACATATAAAGGCAAGCCTGTCAGAATTACACCAGATTTTTCACCAGAGACTATGAAAGCCAGAAGAGCCTGGACAGATGTTATACAGACACTAAGAGAACACAAATTCCAGCCCAGGCTACTATACCCAGCCACTCTCAATTACCTTAGATAGAGAATCCAAAGTATTCCACGACAAAACCAAATTCACACATTATCTCTGAACGAATCCAGCCCTTCAAAGGATAATAACAGAAAAAAAAACAATACAAGAACGGGAACAACGCCCTAAAAAAAACAAGAAGGTAATCCCTCAACAAACCTAAAAGAAGACAGCCACAAGAACAGAATGCCAACTTTAACAACAAAAATAACAGGAAGCAACAATTACTTTTCCTTAATATCTCTTAACATCAATGGTCTCAACTCCCCAATAAAAAGACATAGACTAACAAACTGGCTACACAAACAAGACCCAAAATTTTGCTGCTTACAGGAAACACATCTCAAAGAAAAAGATAGACACTACCTCAGAATGAAAGGCTGGAAAACAATTTTCCAAGCAAATGGTATGAAGAAACAAGCTGGAGTAGCCATCCTAATATCTGATAATATTGACTTCCAACCCAAAGTCATCAAAAAAGACAAGGACGGACACTTCATTCTCATCAAAGGTAAAATCCTCCAAGCGGAAATCTCAATTCTGAATATCTATGCTCCAAATACAAGGGCAGCCACATTCATTAAAGAAACTTTAGTAAAGCTCAAAGCACACATTGCACCTCACAAAATAATAGTGGGAGACTTCATTCAACACACCACTTTCACCAATGGACAGATCATGGAAACAGAAACTAAACAGGGACACACTGAAACTAACAGAAGTGATGAAACAAATGGATCTGACAGATATCTACAGAACATTTTATCCTAAAACAAAAGGATATACCTTCTTCTCAGCACCTCATGGTACCTTCTCCAAAATTGACCACATAATAGGTCACAAAACAGGCCTCAACAGATTCAAAAATATTGAAATTGTCCCATGTATCCTATCAGATCACCATACACTAAGGCTGATCTTCAATAACAAAATAAATAACAGAAAGCCAACATTCACTTGGAAACTGAACAACACTCTTCTCAATGATACCTTGGTCAAGGAAGGAATAAAGAAAGAAATTAAAGACTTTTTAGAGTTTAATGAAAATGAAGCCACAACGTACCCAAACCTTTGGGACACAATGAAAGCATTTCTAAGAGGGAAACTCATAGCTCTGAGTGCCTCCAAGAAGAAACAGGAGAGAGCACATACTAGCAGCTTGACAACACATCTAAAAGCTCTAGAAAAAAAGGAAGCAAATTCACCCAAGAGGAGTAGACGGCAGGAAATAATCAAACTCAGGGGTGAAATCAACCAAGTGGAAACAAGAAGAACTATTCAAAGAATTAACCAAACCAGGAGTTGGTTCTTTGTGAAAATCAACAAGATGGATAAACCCTTAGCTAGACTCACTAGAGGGCACAGGGACAAAATCCTAATTAACAAAATCAGAACTGAAAAGGGAGACATAACAACAGATCCTGAAGAAATCCAAAACAACATCAGATCCTTCTACAAAAGGCTATACTCAACAAAACTGGAAAACCTGGACGAAATGGACAAATTTCTGGACAGATACAAGGTACCAAAGTTAAACCAGGATCAAGTTGATCATATCCCCTAAAGAAATAGAAGCAGTTATTAATAGTCTCCCAGCCAAAAAAAGCCCAGGACCAGACGGGTTTAGTGCAGAGTTCTATCAGACCTTCAAAGAAGATATAATTCCAGTTCTGCACAAACTATTCCACAAAATAAAAGTAGAGGAAACTATACCCAACTCATTATATGAAGCCACCATTACTCTGATACCTAAACCACAGAAAGATCCAACAAAGATAGGGAACTTCAGACCAATTTCTCTTATGAATATCAATGCAAAAATCCTCAATAAAATTCTTGCTAACCGAATCCAAGAACACATTAAAGCAATCATCCATCCTGACCAAGTAGGTTTTATTCCAGGGATCAGGGATGGTTTAATATACGAAAATCCATCAATGTAATCCACTATATAAACAAACTCAAAGACAAAAACCACATGATCATCTCGTTGGATGCAGAAAAAGCATTTGACAAGATCCAACACCCATTCATGATAAAAGTTCTGGAAAGATCAGGAATTCAAGGCCCATACCTAAACATGATAAAAGCAATCTACAGCAAACCAGTAGCCAACATCAAAGTAAATGGAGAGAAGCTGGAAGCAATCCCACTAAAATCAGGGACTAGAAAAGGCTGCCCACTTTCTCCCTACCTTTTCAACATAGTACTTGAAGTATTAGCCAGAGCAATTCGACAACAAAAGGAGATCAAGGGGATACAAATTGGAAAGGAGGAAGTCAAAATATCACTTTTTGCAGATGATATGATAGTATATATAAGTGACCCTAAAAATTCCCCCAGAGAACTCCTAAACCTGATAAACAGCTTCGGTGAAGTAGCTGGATATAAAATTAACTCAAGCAAGTCAATGGCCTTTCTCTACACAAAGAATAAACAGGCTGAGAATGAAATTAGGGAAACAACACCCTTCTCAATAGTCGCAAATAATATAAAATATCTCGGCGTGACTCTAACTAAGGAAGTGAAAGATCTGTATGATAAAAACTTCAAGTCTCTGAAGAAAGAAATTAAAGAAGATCTCAGAAGATGGAAAGATCTCCCATGCTCATGGATTGGCAGGATCAATATTGTAAAAATGGCTATCTTGCCAAAAGCAATCTACAGATTCAATGCAATCCCCATCAAAATTCCAACTCAATTCTTCAACGAATTAGAAGGAGCAATTTGCAAATTCATCTGGAATAACAAAAAACCTAGGATAGCAAAAACTCTTCTCAAGGATAAAAGAACCTCTGGTGGAATCACCATGCCTGACCTAAAGCTTTACTACAGAGCAATTGTGGTAAAAACTGCATGGTACTGGTATAGAGACAGACAAGTAGACCAATGGAATAGAATTGAAGACCCAGAAATGAACCCACACACCTATGGTCACTTGATCTTCGACAAGGGAGCTAAAACCATCCAGTGAAAGAAAGACAGCATTTTCAACAAATGGTGCTGGCACAACTGGTTGTTATCATGTAGAAGAATTCGAATTGATCCATACTTATCTCCTTGTACTAAGGTCAAATCTAAATGGATCAAAGAACTTCACATAAAACCAGAGACACTGAAACTTATAGAGGAGAAAGTGGGGAAAAGCCTTGAAGATATGGGCACAGGGGAAAAATTCCTGAACAGAACAGCAATGGCTTGTGCTGTAAGATCGAGAATTGGCAAATGGGACCTAATGAAACTCCAAAGTTTCTGCAAGGCAAAAGACACCGTCAATAAGACAAAAAGACCACCAACAGGTTGGGAAAGGATCTTTACCTATCCTAAATCAGAAAGGAGACTAATATCCAACATATATAAAGAACTCAAGAAGATGGACTTCAGAAAATCAAATAACCCCATTAAAAAATGGGGCTCAGAACTGAACAAAGAATTCTCACCTGAGGAATACCGAATGGCAGAGAAGCACCTGAAAAAATGTTCAACATCCTTAATCATCAGGGAAATGCAAATCAAAACAACCCTGAGATTCTACCTCACACCAGTCAGAATGGCTAAGATCAAAAATTCAGGTGACAGCAGATGCTGGCGTGGATGTGGAGAAAGAGGAACACTCCTCCATTGTTGGTGGGATTGCAAGCTTGTACAACTACTCTGGAAATCAGTCTGGCGGTTCCTCAGAAAATTGGACATAGTACTACCGGAGGATCCAGCAATACCTCTCCTGGGCATATATCTAGAAGATGCCCCAACTGGTTAGAAGGACACATGGTCCACTATGTTCATAGCAGCCTTATTTATAATAGCCAGATGCTGGAAAGAACCCAGATGCCCCTCAACAGAGGAATGGATACAGAAAATGTGGTACATCTACACAATGGAGTACTACTCAGCTATTAAAAAGAATGTATTTATGAAATTCTTAGCCAAATGGATGGACCTGTAGGGCATCATCCTGAGTGAGGTAACACATTCACAAAGGAACTCACACAATATGTACTCACTGATAAGTGGACATTAGCCCAAAACCTAGGATACCCAAGATATAAGATACAATTTGCTAAACACATGAAAATCAAGAAAAATGAAGACTGAAGTGTAGACACTATGCCCCTCCTTAGAAGTGGGAACAAAACACCCTTGGAAGGAGTTACAGAGACAAAGTTTGAAGCTGAGATGAAAGGATGGACCATGTAGAGACTGCCATATCCAGGGATCCACCCCATAATCAGCATCCAAACGCTGACACCATTGCATACACTAGCAAGATTTTATCGAAAGGACCCAGATGTAGCTGTCTCTTGTGAGTCTATGCCGGGGCCTAGCAAACACAGAAGTGGATGCTCACAGTCAGCTAATGGATGGATCACAGGGCTCCCAATGGAGGAGCTAGAGAAAGTACCCAAGGAGCTAAAGGGATCTGCAACCCTATAGGTGGAACAACATTATGAACTAACCAGTACCCCGGAGCTCTTGACTCTAGCTGCATATGTATCAAAAGATGGCCTAATCGGCCATCACTGGAAAGAGAGGCCCATTGGACACGTAAACTTTGTATGCCCCAGTACAGGGGAACGCCAGGGCCAAAAAGGGGGAGTGGGTGTGTAGGGGAATGGGGGTGGGTGGGTATGGGGGACTTTTGGTATAGCATTGGAAATGTAAATGAGCCAAATACCTAATAAAAAATGGAAAAAAAAAGAATGTTTACAAAGGAAAAAATAAATAAATAAAATAAATAACTTTTTAAAAAAGAACTGTAGTCCTCCATATTCATTCCCACCTTCCTTTTCTGTCACTAGCCACAAACAAGGAACCATTATCCTTGCCTCTAAGTCCTAACCATCTTTGAACTTTTATTGTGAGGTTCGCATACATATGTTTATAAATGACATCCTTTTGAATCAAATTCATGCCACCAACAATCTCTGAGCTCCATCTAGATATGATCAATAACTACAGGATTTTCACCTAGCTTACTGTCAGTCAGAATTTCAACTTTTCAGGTATGAACACCTGCTATGAACACTTGTTCAGGAGGCAAATCAAGTCATGTAACATAGATAGAACATATGCTTAGCATAGACAGAACATGTGCTTAGCATAGATAGAACATATGCTTAGCATAGATAGAACATGTGCTTAGCATAGACAGAACATGTGCTTAGCATAGATAGAACATGTGCTTAGCATAGACAGAACATGTGCTTAGCATAGATAGAACATGTGCTTAGCATAGACAGAACATGTGCTTAGCATAGACAGAACATATGCTTAGCATAAATAGAACATGTGCTTAGCATAGATAGAACATATGCTTAGCATAGACAGAACATATGCTTAGCATAGATAGAACATGTGCTTAGCATAGATAGAACATGTACTTAGCATAGATAGAACATGTGCTTAGCAGAAGAGTGCTGGCGTCAGAAGCTGTGAAATCTGAACAGAATCAATGCTTTCCAAAAATGGATACACCCATGTAGAAATTAATTCTCACATTCCACAATCAGTTCAATTTTTTAAAAAATTAGACTTACTCATTTTTAAACTTCACATGTGAGTGTTTTGCCTGCATGTGTCCATGTACCAGATACCTGCAGATGTCATAAGGTATAAGAGCCTGTGGAATTAGAGTTGCGGATGGTAGTGAACCACCACATGGGTGCCAAGGGTTGAACTCTGGTCTCTGGAAGAGCAACAATAGCTCCCAACAACCCACTGTTTTACATTATTATAAATTACATTAATGTATTTATTTGCATGTGTGTGTATGTCCAAGCACACATGCTACAGCATGCAAAAGGGGCATGTGAGAGAATGTCAAACAAAAGAGAACAACTTGTAGAAGTTGGTTCTTTCCTTTCCTCTCTCCATGTGGGTCCTGGGATAGAACTCAGGTTGAAGGGTTGGTAACAAGTGCCTTAATCCACTGATCCATCTCATTGACCAGCAGTGATCAGTTCTTAAAGTGAGGAAGTCTACACATTAATAATAGAAAAATAGGACACAAGTGCACAAATGAAAAATTGTTGTCCTGTGATAGTTTTAATGCCAACTTGACACAATCTAAAATCACCTAGAAAGGGAGTCTCAATGAGAGCTTCTCTAGATAGGGATGCTCTGTGGCCATGTTTGTGCATGATTTCTTGATGAAGCCAACTGAGGCAGTAAGACCCCATCCATTGTGGGTGGACCATTCCTCAGCATTCCTCAGGAAGCAGGATCCTGACCTGTATAGGAGTGTATAGGAGTGGAGGGAGTCAGTTGATCACTAGCATTAGGCCTCTCTTGATTGTGCATGAGATGTGATTATGCTTCCAGAGTTTTGCTACCCTGCCTTCCCACAGCAATGTCCTAAAAGCTGAAATTCTGAATCCAGTACACTTTTTTTTCCCTCTGTCATTGCTTAGGTCAGGGCATTCTGTCACAGCAAATGGATCAAAACAAAGATGCCTCCTTTAAGGGGAGTCAGTGAGCTAGGAGAACACACAGACTTACATCAGCTTTTCTATGTTGCACTCTGCCTGGTTCAAGACATCACACAACAGTTTCACATCATTGTGGGACAGGAATGTGAGGCTGAGGTTCAAGAGCTGCAAACGTTGGTTCTGAATCAACTCAAATAACAGGCGGTTATCACAGAGTAAAGTCACATTATTTACCCTGTAGAACAAAGAGTGGGATCCATCAGTTTCCACTAAGCTCTCATCTTTGGCAAGAGCCTATATCCCATAATGACAGCATAACTCTAAATTTTGTAACCCAGAGACACAGCTCACTAGGTGATTTTTTTCTTCTATGTGGAGTTCTGAGAAAAGTTTGGAGACAAGGTTGGCTGTCACATAAGGAAACCCTGCATATGCTTTCATCATTGTACAATTCATTGGACAGCCCTCAATGAAGAATGGTCAGCCACACAGGGTAGTGGTACCAAGCCAGTGAGATTCTACTTTGAACTGTATAAGCCTTCATTTATACAGTTAGCTGAGAGATGGTGGGAAAGCAAGTCCATAACTTCCATGACATAACTACATCAAAATTGACCTCTTACTTACTCAAGTACTTTAAGGATGCAGCTGGGGTACTTCAGATGACTATACAAGACCAAAAAGGCTCTTTCATTGAAATTAGTGTCTTTAACTTGGAGTACGTGGATATCCTTACTGCTTGTGAGCACAGAGCACACATGATGCCAACAGATGAGTAGCTTTTCCCTGTAACAGAGGACAAAGAAATACATTCCACTATTAGAAAGTGAATCCAAGGCACTAGGGAGATTGCTCAGTGGTTAAGAGCATTTGCTGTTCTCACAGAGGATCCGAGTTCAGTTTCTATCACCAACATGGTGGCTCACAACCATCCTAACTCCAATGCCAAGGTTATAGGACACACTCTCTGGCCACCATGGGTGCTGTATGCACATGTTATACATGCACATAGCTAGGCAAAACATTTGTACACATAAAATAAAAAAAACAAACGATAAAACCTGCCAGCACTTTTGGTTCTACTCATTTACAAAAAGTTAAGTCAAGACATTCACAGCACATAAATGTGGCAAACTGACTCCCCAAACAGATTAAGGGTAGCCAGCTAAGGTCATTTCATGTTTGCAGTTCTTAGACAGACATGTAGCAATGTCAGTGGGATTCTGATGTTATAGCTTGAGGGTAGAGATGCAGTTAATGTCTACTGGGAAAAGGCCAGAGAATTCTGAGAATCCTATACATTGGGGACCAGACTTGTTTGGGGCTGTCACCTATCCTCCCCACTCACACAACAGGGTAAGATAATGCATCTAACTTTAAGGAACAATATAGAGAGGAGGAGACTGCATACAAACACAGTAGTGACATAGAGTTGACCAACACAACCCTAAACATGTCTGCATGCAATCTATCCAGGAAGCTCTTGAGATTAGGGCACATCCCTGGTTCATCTCACACATAAGATCACATTCTAAACTGCCTGGCATACTAGCAGAAGGAAATGAGAGAACTGATGCCCTGATTATGACTGTAGACATGGAATCCTACAACAAGCCAGAATGTTACACCAGCAATTTCACCTTTCTCCTCAGAATTTACATAAGCCCTTGCTCGAATTGCCTATGTCCCAATGTAAACACCTTGCAAGGTCCTGTGCCACTTGCATACCTTACACCACTGGGTCCCCTTGGCAGATCAGGACTTAACCCTAGAGGTCTGCTCCCCATTACAACCTGGCAAATAGGTGTCACTCATTACCCAGCCTTTGGTAATCATAGGTATGTACATATTGTGGTAGATACTTGCTCAGCCTTTGTAGAAGCTGTGGCCATGGCAGGTGAAAAGGCCTCTCATGTTATTAAGGCAATGAAATCAACAATGCTGGTAATGGGAGCACCTTGGGCACTCAAGACTGACAATGACCTGTTTACTCATCTCAGCAGTTCACTTGCTAGGGCTACCTCCTCAGAATTCAAAAGAGATCCGCACCTAGCCTTGGTGGAGTTCCTGTTCCATGTGAACTTTCTCTCCTTAGATGAGAAAGGGCTGAGTCCTGCTTGCTTACAAACATTGGGCATTTTTGCCGCCGAGGGATGCTCCCCTCCCATTAGTTAGGTGGAGGGACCCAATAACCTGTCAATGGCAACTGTCTGCTCCACTTCTGACAAGGGGGCAAGGTTATGCTTGTGTTTTCCCCCAGGACGCAACTGTGCCAATATGGGTACCCTCAAGTAATGTTGGCCTGGCTATCGAGCGGGGGCAATGAAAGAGCCAGAAGAAGACCAGGATATGGAGACATAATGTACATACTGTGTTTATTAGTTTTCTTCAGCCTGGGAGGGCCGATGAGCTTTGAATTTTTTGCCCTTGCCCCCATTCTTTTGCCTGTGGCAGTTAACTCCCCAGCCTACCCTGTTCTTTTCTCTTCCGACGTGAGTTTGGGTTTGTCCTTCATGGACTTAGTCACTACTACACAGCAATTAGAAGGCACTTGGCCCACGGAGGAAATTCTCTACTTTACCACCTAATGTCTCCTCAGTCAGCTCTTGTATCCAACTACACAATATGACCACGAGGAACTTTCATGGTAATCTAACCTATGGCACCATGTTAGGCATGGAACTTCACATTCCCCTTACTGATTATAAATCCCCAAAGGATCCCCCAAGCATATCACATCCACCCCTGCCTCGCTGTCCAAGGGTCCCTGAAATGCCCACTTTTGTAGGACTTCCTATCCCTTGGGAGCACTGCCAGCCTGCACTAGGTATAAAATTCACCAGGGACTACCCGATATTGTCATCTAACCTCACACTTGGTATGTGGACATTTACCTCACATGATGCTTCCAATATTACTCCTTATGTTAACTGGGATCCCATTAGATTCTGATATGACCCCACTATGAGCAACTGGAATTTGTGTGGTCCCTCTAATTGCCTTGATTTATGTCCCTCACTCTCCTAAAGGGTGGCCATCTCTTTAATGGGACAATATTAAGAGGGTGTTTGACACCTTGTGGATAGCCACTAATGCTACGATGAGAAGAATTGTCATACTAATAATTATTTTATTTAAGTGTCTCTCACAGAATATTTCCATGCAGTGTTCCATAATTAAGGCATCCCTGCAGGTGCTGATGACTCTAAAAAATCCTGATTGCACCCGCCACCCCCCAAGGAAGTGATCAAAGCACGGATGGCAGAGATCTGTGAGACTGCCATGTAGGTTTTTCCTTATCTCCCCTTTGTGTGACATGCCTCTGAAGTGATATTTCTTTTAGGGCTGGTAGTCAGTGATGGGTAAGATCCTGGAAGACAGGACAACTTAAGACAGGCACAGTCCAGTATCCTGGGTATCCTCTGAGCAGGGTCAACAATGTCGAGGCAATGGCACCCAGGCTCCCACTAGGCTGTCAAGTCTAAAAACAAAAGGGTGGATATGGTGGATATATAGCAGGAACTGCAGGAAACTATCAACACTGGAGGCCATGCAGCTGCATGCAGGAGGACCAAATTGAGGACTGTCTGAGAGAGCAAGGATTGCTGGTGCAAGCAGTGCCAGCCAGATGGGAACTGCTGTTTAGAACAGATGTTTGGGACCAATGGGGGCTTGAGTGGAGGGTATTAAAGGAGCTTGCAGCAGTGCTCAGATGAGCTTGCTGCAGCATTTCTCACCTGCTTCCAGAGTCTGTGTCAGTGACTCTGTGCCAACTCACCCAAAACCCCCAGAACAGGTAAGGTCAGGCAGAGAGCTGTCCAGGGGATAGGCAACAAATGCAGAGCAGTTGGCAGTGTTGAACTTGAGAAATCCTGCCTAACAGTTAACCGTGGTAGTTTTAGAATGAAACATGAGGCAGGGTTCCAGAGTCCCCGAGTCAAACCTGAGCAAGGCTCTCCCGGCTCACGCTTCGGATGCCACTGCTTACTCAGCATGTATCTCGGATAATATATGTGACCTCTCTGCCTACTTTCCTCGTGTCTAGCAGGATAATCAAATTTGCCTTCTCACATTTCTTACTGTGCTTGCGTGCCATATCATGTGTGTGCAGGTCAACGGACAACTTGCAGGAATCAGTTTTCCTTCTCTGTGGTCTAAGGAATAGAACTTAGGTCATCAGAGGTGAGGCACCTTTTATCCACTGAGCCATCTTAGCAGCTCACCTTACATGTTTCTGAGTATGAAATGAGTCAATTTAGTACATGTTTTTGTGTGTATGTGTTTGTGAATACATGCACTTATGCATGTGTGTGCATGTATGTGCCTGCATATGGAAGCCATGACTTTACCTCTTTAGTGTTGGGATTGTAGGTGCATGCTGCTAGGCACGGCTTTTTCAAAATAAATGTGGATTCAGGGGATGAAACTGAAGTTCTCATACTTGTGCAGCAACTGAGCCATCCCCGATATTCCCAACACTTAATGTTTACAAGGCAGTTTGCAACTAGGAGGCCGAGAGAGAGTCTGAGTGGGATGCTCATATCTCAGAAGGGCAGAAACACACACAGGGCATAGACCATTCCACTCCATGCTCACAGTATGGTGGGCTAATATCATTCCTGCTTTGATAACAAGACCACTATAACTAAGAAAAGGAAAGTCTTAAGGATAAATTCCAGGGCTCCTAAAACAGTCAACTTAGTGTATTCTATTGCTGTAGAAAGATCACAAGTTCAAGGCCAGTTTTGATTACAGAATGAATGGAAGATTAAACCATGCCTTAAAAAATGAACTGGGACTACAATTCCTGCTAAAGTGCTAGCCTAGTATATATGATGACATGGAATCTATTCTCAGGATGGAAAAAAATGTGTCAAGAGAACATAAACTATATACATGTATTTTTTGTTGTTTGTTTGCTTGTGGGTTTTGTTTTTGGAGACAGAATCTCACTCTTTAGACCAGATGCACCTGAAACCCACTTTGTATGTAACCCAGACTAGTTTAAGATGCTCAGAGAACTTCTTGCCTCAGTTCCCTGAGTGCTGCGGTAACAAACATGAGACCACCCCCTTCCCTGGCTCAGTTTAATTAGTATTTTGTACTCTCTACGTACACTATGTTATGTATTGTAGGCCTGTCCTGCACTTGCTATATATAAGCAATGATGACCCTGAGTTTCTGACCTGGCTCCACTATCTGAGAACTTGGATTACAGACATGCACCATTATACTCAGTCTTATATGATGCTGGGGAGCAAATTCTGGACATGTTTGGTATAGTAGGCAATACTCTGCGAACTGAACTACTTCCTGGGCCCCTGTACATATGAACTGGTGTGATATTGCTACTCTCTATATATGCACAACTAATAATTAAGAAACATACTCAGGCATGGAGGCACATGCCTTTAATTCCAGGACTCTGTAGACAGGCAGGTGGATATCAGAGTTCCAGACTTGCCACAGCTACATAGTGAGATCCTGTCTCAAAACAATTATGAAAAATAAATATTAATAAGATCAAATAGTATAACTTTCAAAGAGTCAATCCAGGGATCAAAATGGAACCTGTTGGACTGAAGACAGTTCAAGTGTTAAGAGTGTTCATCTTTCTTCAGAGAATAAGAATTTGGGTCCCAGAACCCACTTCTGGCAGTTAGCTATAGTACCAGGGGATCGATGCCACTGAGGCCATCTCCACATGTGTGCATACTAACATGTAGCCACATATACATAAAATAAAAATGAATCTTAAAATAAATGGAAGCTATTGACCAAAAAGGTGAATTTGTTATTTTCCCCCTTTAAACGCTCTACTTTGTTTTTAAATTTATTTTTTAAAATGTTTAATTGAAATAGAATTACATCCATTTCCCTCCCCTGTCCTTGTGGTGCACTCTCAACACTCAAGGTGACAACCTTTCTATCATTTTATATGCACATGTTTATGTACATGCATACACACACACACACACACAACCTGTTGAGGTTTTGTTGTTGTTGTTGTGTGTGTGTGCAGTTTGTAGGCCCACCACTCACTATTAGTTAGTATGGGTGAGTTTTGAATCTGTCTGTATAAATCACTGATACTCAGGGTCAGATTCTGAAAAGGGGACAGAAAGGAAAGAGTGAATGGACTCACGTATAGCTGTGTTCTTGACCTTCACTCAGGACATTCTGGGTTGACAAGGATAGTTTTTTCAGTGTAGAACAGTGTTGTAAGCAGTGGGCAGCAACAATAACATCAGAATAATCCTTAGCCACGAATTTAATCTGTTCCATACAGTTCATGACTTGTGCTAAGAAGGCTTCATGGTCCATCTCAAACAGACAGTAAAACAGCTTCATGCCATCTACCTGTTCTTGAAGCTCTTTATTGCCACTTATAGTTTCCAGGCACTGATACAACTGACGTTTTATTTCTTGGGACAACTGGTGGCCAAAAAATGGCTCTAGCTTTTTTTGTTCTGATTCATGTAAAAGGCCAAAGATGAAAGAGCCAAAGAAAATCCACTGTACTTTGACTTTCTTTAGAAATGTAAATATGAGTGCCTCTATACTTTTGACATCCTGGCTAGGGTGGTCTACATGGCTCTTTAGCAGATGAAAGATGGCAGCACAGACCTCCTGGATAGATGAGTGGAGGAAAATGTAAGATTTTTCAGATTCTTTGCTCTTTTCAAGGATCCTTACGTCCAGCAGTGTGGAGATATCAGAGTCCATGATCCCATTTCTCCTGAGAGCCTCCTCACCAAACACAAATGTGTCAGTCCACATGCCCTCAGCAGCCAGAGAACATAAGCCCTGCAGCTGGTCTTGGCTTTTCTTACTTGGACATTGGGCACTTTGGGGAATGAACAAATTGAAGATGTAAGTGGTATACAGGGAAGTGATACGTCGGCAGATTGAGACTGGGTCTCTCCCTTCTCTATCTCTTTTTTTAGACAAGTAGCCACCATCCAGCAGAGCACAGGGACTTGACATACAGAGAACAGCTGCTCATTTTCTCTCACCAAACTGAAGATTTCCTGGGTTCTGTTCCTATCTTGGAACAAGCTGTAGAAATACACCTTAATATTGCTCTCATTGAATCCTGCCATCATTTTTACATTTGTGCACTCAATCCTGTCCTCTATTTTCTCAAAAGTCTCTGGGGTAGCAGAGACGAGGAAAGAGGATTCAGGGAGCATCTTCCTCCTGAGCAAACTGCTCATCAGTATATTCACTGGCTGCTTCTCCATGCAGTCATCACACAGCTCTGACTCCCATTCAGACATATCACATTCCATCACTTCCAAGTTGTCGATGACAAATAAGAGTTTCTCCGGTTGGGACAGGATCTCCTCTATGGGAGCTGAGGCGTTGGGCCACTCTTTGGAGATCAATTCTGCCAGGCTTGCTCTCTTCAACTTCTTCACATCTTGACAGCAGAAGTAGAAGATGTAGGAGAATTTGTTCTGAAACACCATGCCTTCTGACCAGGCAAGCATTAATTTTGTCAACATCAGTGACTTGCCAATTCCCGCCACTCCTTGCAGAAACACCATGTGTGGCTTCTTTCCAGTCGCCTTTGATATGAGAAGGTTCTCAAAATGATCACAGTCATCCTGGGTAAATTTCTGCTTAAGGGAATCTTGATCTTTGATGTTAAACTTTCTGGCATAATCATGGGTCAGCTTCTTCTTCAAATGAACTTGATATAACTTTGAGTGTCCTGAGTCAGTGAGCACAAGGGAAAAAAATCCACAACATATCAACGTTAAGTTAAACATTCACCCACAGAGAGCTTGACCTAGACATTTTAATTCTCAGAATGTATTCTTTAAAAGTATTGATTTATTTATTTATTGTTTTGTTTGTTGTTGTTGTTGTTGTTGTTTTGAGACAGGGTTTCTCTGTATAGCCCTGGCTGTCCTGGAACTCACTTTGTAGACCAGGCTGACCTCAAACTTAGAAATCCACCTGCCTCTGTCTCCCAAGTGCTGGAATTAAAGGCGTGTGCCACCACCGCTCAGCAAAAGTATTTATTTTTAACTATGTGTATGTTAGTGGATTCCTTTGGAGGTCAGAAGTGTTAAATCCACTCCCTCCTCCCCTAGCTGGATTCACAACAGTCCATGAGCAGCTCCCCATAGGTGCTGGGGATTGAACTCATATGTTGGATAGTAAAACCATGCCAGGAAGTTTGGTAAGAGAGCGGGTTGAGACCCAGAGACTCAGTGGGCACACACCAGAGACTTAGGTGACTCCCTGCCCCCTGGCAGACTCCTGACTTGGAACATGGACCACACTTCTTATATAAAAGAAATGTGTCCTATGGTCATGTAGGCCCAAAACAGAGTTCTCCATGCTAATGAGGTACCTAGGCCCAGAGGGTTGAGCCAATAGACTTCCCTTTCCAGACATTCCTCCTTGCAGAAGATATTTAATTCTCAGGTCTACACTGAGAAGTGGGTATGACACATTATGCATTCATTTTCCACCATGAACAACCAATAAACTGATTAGAACCATGGATTGTCTCTTTCATCAAGATCTGCAGTGGGGAGCCATGAAGAAGGCATTTGACTATAGAGCCACAACTTAATTCTTCCATAGGAGACCTCTGTGCTCCCAGCCACAACCGCCATCAAGCCTGCCTCTGCCAAGCTGAGGACAATCACCCCACAGGGATAAACCAGAGTTCCCCCTTACATCCTCCACCCCTGTCCCAGGCTAGTGCTGTCCTCAGCCCTCTGACCTGACTCCATTCTCTGCTCTTTCAAGATTCCCAGTGGCTCCTAGATGTCCAAGAGTATGAGAACCCTGTGGCCTTGCTGCAGGCTTGGGGTCCCACAAACCAGTTCTGACTTTCCTATTCCATGAATGTGTGTCTCTGTGCATCCCAATAGCCTGGCACTGCTCCCAACAGACACACACTCAGGTCCTCTGCAAGAGTGGGATATGTTCCTAGTCACTGAGTCATTTCTTCAGCCCCTTATGATGTGTGTTTTTAGAAGTTTGTAAGCTGTAGACCCAGAACAATGCTAGTTAATATGAGAAGACTTTCACTGGCCTTGGAGTACAGTTGCATTGCTCTGTGTGTCAGGAACATCCTTATCTGAGAATGGGCTGACCCTAACTCTGCAACAGGAAGAGAATTCATAATAGCCAGAAACTGGAAACAACCTAGCTGTCCTGCAACTAAAGAATGGATACAGAAAATGTGGTACATCTACACAATGAAATACTATTCAGCTATTAAAAACCAAGACATCATGAATTATTCAGGCAAATAGGTGGAACTTGAGAATATCATGCTGCGTAAGATAGTCCAGTTCCCAAAGGGCATCATAAAAGTGGAAAAATACAGCCATAAAATACAGATACCATGGTACACTCCACAGAACCAAAGAAGCTAAACAAGAAGGAAGGCCTAAGCACAGAAGCTTGAATTTCACTTAGAAGGGAGAATAAAAGAGTCATGAGAGGCAGATGCAGGGAGAGAACTGGAGGGAAGGGAGATGGGGAGGGAAATGGGGGGTTCAAGGGAAGGACAGGAGATATGGCCATATGGCCATGAAAATGAATGGAAATCTGCAACTGATGGGGGTGAGGAGGTGGGGAGCATCTCCAGGACTAGACACAGCCTGGGACAAGGGAGATGCACAAGAATCAATGGGGGTGATCTTAGCTGTGACCATTACATTGAGGACATGGAACCTGGATATAGGTAGGCTACTTCCTATATCCAGACAGGAACTTCAGTAAAGCAATAGAGACACCAACCCACCCACAAATTTTTTAACCCAAAATTTATCATGTCTACAGATGTGATGGTTTGTATATGCTTGGCCTACATAGTGGCCTTGTTGGAGTAGGTGTGTTACTGTGGGTATGGGCCTTAATACCCTTGTCCTAGTTGTCTGGAAGTGAGTTTTCTGCTAGCTGCCTTTGGGATAACAGATGGAACTCTCAGCTCCTCCAGCCCCACGTCCGCCTGGTCACTGCCATGCTTCCTGCCTTGAAGATACTGGACTGAATCTCTGAACCTGTCCCTCACTCAAAGAGATGAGAAGAAAAAAGGGCGAGAGGGAAGGATTGTGGGAGAGTGACTGGGAGGGGGAAGTGAGCAGTATATAAAGTGAATAAGTAAAAATAATAAAGAAATATATGGACAGGGAATGAAGGGCCTAAGGACAGTGAGAAACAAAAGCCAAACTAAAGTATAGACTCTTTGAAAAGAAAAGGAGGCCCTCTGGTCATCACCAACTCCGGGTCACCTTGAACACAAACTCGGCAGATGGTCCCATGGTCCCCAGAGGACTCTCCACACGATCTTAGGATCACAGGTGAGTGGAACACAACATCTGTTCCAAACCAACTGTGACAAGCCTGTGACAGCAGGAGTAAGGACACGGGAGCCTTGCCAGACCAGGAGCTTGGGTTCCTTCTGATCTGTGCTGGTACACCTTGGTTTTGAACATACCAGACAGCCCCACATTCCCCAGAAAAGACACCACTTCCAGGTGCTGTAACACACCCAGGCTCTCAGGATTCCAGGATCTCAGGATAACAGGAGCTTGGTCACACCAGGATCTCAGGGTCTCAGAGGAAACTTGACTGCCAAGAACTCTGACACCACAGAACCTCAGATTCACAGAAGCCTGGAAACACAGGATCACAGAGAAAGCTGGACTCTGAAGAGTCCTGAATCACCTGGGATTATAGGAAGGACAGGCTCCAATCAGATATATTGAGGGCAGCAAGCACTTGAGATAATCAGATGGCAGGAGACAAGCAACAGAAACAACAGGAAACAAGGTTAGTTGGCATAATCAGAACCAAACTCTCCCACCACAGCAATTCCTGGATAAAACATCACACCAGAAAAAAAAGATATGGATCTAAAGTCACTTTTCATGATGATGATGGAGGACTTTAAGGAGGAAATAACTCCCTTAAAGAAATAAAGGAAAATACATGTAAACAGCTAGAAGCCCTTAAAGAGGAAACACCAAAAAAGAGTATAGGAAAACACTACCAAACAGGAACTAAAAATGGGAGTAGAAACAATAAAGAAATCACAAGGGGAGACAATTCTGTAGATAGAAATCCTAGGAAAGAAATCAAGAACCATAGATACTAGCATCAGGAACAGTATTCAAGACATGGAAGAGAGAATCTCAGGTGCAGAAGATTCCATAGAAAACATGGACACAACAATCAAAGAGAATGCAAAATGAACAAAGATACTAACTCAAAACATGCAAGAAATCCAGAACACAATGAAAAGACCAAACCTAAGGATAATTGATATAGAAGAGAATGAAGATTTTCAACTTCAAGGGCCAATAAATATCTTCAACAAAATTATAGAAAAAAAACTTCCCTAACCTAAAGAAAGAGATGCCCATGAACATACAAGAAGCCTATAGAACTCCAAATAGACTGGGCCAGAAAAGAAATTCCTCCCGACACATAATAATCAGAACAACAAATGCACTAAATAAGGATAGAATATTAAAAGCAGTAGGGTAAAAAGATCAAGTAACATATAAAGGCAGACCTATCAGAATTACAGGAGATTTCTCACCAGAGACTATAAAAGGCATAAGATCCTGGACAGATGTTATACAGACCCTAAGAGAACACAAATGCCAGCCCAGGGTACTATACATACCAAAACTTTCAATTAGCATAGATGGAGAAACCAAAGTATTCCATGACAAAACCAAAATCACACAATAACTTTCCACAAATCCAGCCCTTCAAAGGAAAATAACAGGAAAACTCCAACACAAGAAGGGAAATGACATCCTAGAAAAAGCAAGGAAGTAATCCCTCAACAAACCTAAAAGAAGATAGCCACAAGAACAGAATCCCAACTCTGACAACAAAAATAACAGGGAGCAACAATTACTTTTCCTTAATATCTCTTAATATCAATGGACTCAATTCCCCAATAAAAAGACATAGACTAACAGACTGGCTACATAAATGAGACCCAACACTTTGTTGCATACAGGAAACCCACCTCAGAGACAAAGACAGACACTGCCTCAGAGTAAAAGGCTGGAAAACAATTTTCCAAGCACTGGTCTGAAGAAACAAGCTGGAGTAGCCATTCTAATACCTAATAAAATTGACTTTGATCCCAAAGTTATCATAAAAGACAAGAAGAGGCACTTCATGCTCATCAAAGGTAAAATCTTCCACACTGAATTCTCAATTCTGAATATCTATACTCCAAATGCAGGGGAATCTATATTCATTAAAGTAACTTTAGTGAAGCTCAAAGCACACAGTTTTTAAGCACAGAATAGTAGTGGGAGACTTTAGCAACCCACTCTCATCAACGGACAGAACCTGGAAACAGAAACTAAACAAAGACACAGTGAAACTAACAGAAGTTATGAAACACGTGGATTTAACAGATATCTAGAGAACATTCTACCCTAAAACAAAAAGATCTAACTTCTTCACAGTACCTCACGGTACCTTCTCTAAAATTGACCATATAATTTATCACAAAACAGACCTCAACAGTTACAAAATATTGAAATTGTCCCATGCATCCTATCAGATCACCACAGACTAAGGCAGATCTTCAATAACAACATAAATAATAGAAAGCCAACATTGACGAGGAAGCTAAACAACACTCTACTCAATGATACCTTGGTCAAGGAAGGAATAAAGAAAGAAATTAAAGACTTTTTAGAGTTTAATGAAAATGAAGCAACAACATACCTAAACTTATGGGACACAATGAAAGCAGCCCTAAGAGAAAAACTCATAGCTCTGAGTGCCTCCAAAAAGAAACTAGAGAGAGCATATGCTAGCAGCTTGACAGTACACCTTAAAGCTGTAGAACAAAAGGAAGCAAAATCACTCAAGAGGAGTAGACGGCAGGAAATAATCAAATCCAGGGCTGATATCAACCAATTGGAAACAAAGAGAACTATTCAAAGAATCAACCAAACCAGGTGCTGGTTCTTTGAGAAAACCAACAAGATAGATAAACACTTAACCAGACTAACTAGAGGGCACAGGGATAGAATCCTAATTAACAAAATCAGAAATGAAAAGGGAGACATAACAACAGAACCTGAGGAAATGAAAGAATCATCATATCCTACTACAAAAGGCTATACTCAACAAGAGTGGATAACCTGGATAAAATGGAGAATTTACTAGACAGATACCAGGTATGAAAGTTAAATCCAGGTCAGATTAATGATCTGAACAGTCCCATATCACCTAAAGAAATATAAGCAGTCATTAATAGTCTCCCAATCAAAAAAGCCCGGGACCAGATGGGTTTAGTGCAGAGTTCTATCAGACCTTCAAAGAAGACCTAATTCCCATTATCCTTAAACTATTTCACAAAATAGAAACAGAAGGTACTCCACCCAATTCATGATATGAAGCCACAATTACTCTGGTACCTAAACCACACAAAGACCCAACAAAGAAAGAGAACTTTAAAACAATTTAACTTATGAATATCGATTCAAAAATACACAATAAATTCCTTGCAAACCAAAACCAAGAACACATCAAAAAGATCATCCATCATGACTAAGTAGGCTTCATGCCAGGGATTCAGGGATGGTTTAATATACGGAAATCCATCAATGTAATCCACTATATAAACAAACTCAAAGAGAAAAACCACATGATCATCTCCTTAGATGCTGAAAAAGCATTTGACAAAATCCAATGCGCATTCATGTTAAAAGTCTTGGAAAGATCAGGAATTCAAGGCCCATTCTGAAACACAATAAAAGCAATATACAGCAAACCAGTAGCCAACATCAAACTAAATGGAGAGAAACTTGAAGCAGTCCTACTAAACTCAGGGACTAGACAAGGCTGCCCACTTTCTCCCTACCTATTCAATTTAGTACTTGAAGTCCTAGCCAGAGCAGTTCGATAACAAAAGGAGATCAAGGGGATACAAATTGGAAAGAAGATGTCAAAAATATCATTATTTGCAGATGATATGATAGTATATATAAGTGACCCTAAAAATTCCACCAGAGAACTCCTAAACCTGATAAACAACTTCAGTGAAGTAGTTGGATATAAAACTAACTCAAACAAATCAGTGGCCTTTCTCTACACAAAAGATAAATAGGCTGAGAAAGAAATTAGGGAAACAACACCCATCACAATAATCACAAATAATATAAAATACCTGGGTGTGACTATAACTAAGAAAGTGAAAGATATGTATGATAAGAGCTTCAAGTCTCTGAAGAAAGAAATCGAAGATCTCAGAAGATGGAAAGATCTCCCATGCTCATGGATTGGCAGGATCAATATAGTAAAAATGGCTATCTTGCCAAAAGCTATTTACAGATTCAATTTAATTCCCATCAATATCCCAGCTCAATTCTTCAATGAATTAGAAAGAACAATTTGCAAATTCATCTGGAATAACAAAAAACCTAGGATAGCAAAAAATATTCTCAACAATAAAAGGACCTCTGGGGGAATCACCATGCCTGACTTCAAGCTGTACTACAGAGCAATTGTGATAAAAACTGCATAGTACTGGTGCAGAGACAGACAGGTAGATCAATGGAATGGAATTGAAGACCCAGAAATGAACCCATACACCTATGGTCACTTGATCTTCGACAAGGGAGCTAAAACCATCCAGTGTAAAAAAGACAGCATTTTTAACAAATGGTGCTGGCGCAACTCGTGGTTATCATGTAGAAGAATGAGAATAGATCCATTCTTATCTCTTTTTACAAAGCTCAAGTCTGAGTGGATCAAGGAACTCCACATAAAACCAGAGACTCTGAAAATTATAGAGGAGAAAGTGGAGAAAAGCCTTGAAGATATGGGTACAGGGGAAAAATTCCTGAATAGAACAGCAATGGCTTGTGCTGTAAGATCAAGAATCGATAAATGGGACCTCATAAAATTGCAAAGCTTCTGCAAAGCAAAAGACACCGTCAATAAGACAAAAAGGCCACCAACAGATTGGGAAAGGATCTTTACCTATCCTAAATCAGATAGGGGACTAATATCCAATATATATAAAGAACACAAGAAGGTGGACTCCAGAAAATCAAATAACCCCATTTAAAAATGGGGCTCAGAGCTAAACAAAGAATTCTCACCTGAGGAATACCGAATGGCTGAGAAGCACCTGAAAAAATGCTCAGCATCCTTAATCATCAGAGAAATGCAAATCAAAACAACCCTGAGATTCCATCTCACACCAATCAGAATGGCTAAGATCAAAAATTCAGGTGACAGCAGATGCTGGCGAGGATGTAGAGACAGAGGAACACTCCTTCATTGTTGGTGGGATTGTAAGCTTTTACAACCACTCTGGAAATCAGTCTGGCAGTTCCTCAGAAAATTGGACATAGTACTACCGGAGGATCCCACAATACCTCTCTTAGGCATATATCCAGAAGATGTCCCAACCGGTAAGAAGGACACATGCTCCACTATGTTCATAGCAGCCTTATTTATAATAGCCAGAAGCTGGAAAGAACCCAGATGCCCCTCAAAAGAGGAATGGATACAAAAAATGTGGTACGTTTACACAATGGAGTACTACTCAGCTATTAAAAAGAATGAATTTATGAAATTCCTAGGCAAATGTATGGACCTGGAGGGCATCATCCTGAGTGAGGTAACACAATCACAAAAGAACTCAAATGATATGTACTCACTGATAAGTGGATATTAGCCCAGAAACTTAGTGTACCCGAGATATAAGAGACAATTTGTAAAACACATGAAACTGAAGAAGAACGAAGACCAAAGTGTGGACACTTTGCCCCTTAGAATTGGAAACAATCACCCATGGAAGGAGTTACAGAGACAAAGTTTGAAGCTGAGACAAAAGGATGGATCATTTAGAGACTGCCATATCCAGGGATCCATCCCATAATTAGCCTCCAAACGATGACACCATTGCATACACTAGCAAGCGTTTCCTGAAAGGACCCTGATATAGCTGTCTCTTGTGAGACTATGCCGGGGCCTAGCAAACACATAAGTGGATGCTCACAGTTAGCTATTGGATGGATCACAGGGCCCCCAGTGGAGGAGCTAGAGAAAGTAACCAAGGAGCTAAAGAGATCTGCAACCCTGTAGGTGCAACATTATGAACTAACCAGTACCCCGGAGCTCCTGACTCTAGCTGCATATGTATCAAAAGATGGCCTAGTCGGCCATCACTGGAAAGAGAGGCCCATTGGACAGGCAAACTTTACATGCCCCAGTACAGGGGAACGCTAGGGCCAAAAAGTGGGAATGGGTGGGTAGGGGAGTGGGGGAGGGTATGGGGGACTTTTGGGATAGCATTGGAAATGTAATTGAGGAAATTACGTAATTATATATATATATATATATATATATATATATATATAATGGAGGAAAATGGGGTACAGAGCTAAACAGAGAATTTTCAACTGAAATACCAAAGGGCTGAGAGGTACCTGAGAAAATGTTCAACATCCTTAATCATCAGGGGAATGCAAATCAAAACAACCCTGAGATTCCACCTCACGCCAGTCAGAATGGCTAAGATCAAAAATTCATGTGACAGCAGATGCTGGCAAGGATATGGAGAAAGAGGAACACTCCTCCATTGTTGGTGAGATTGCAAGCATGTACAACCACTCTGGAAATCAGTTTTGCAGAAAATTGGACATAGTATTACCGGAAGATCCAGCAATACCTCTACTGGGCATATACCCAGAAGATGTTCCAACTTGTAATAAGAACACGTGCTCCAATATGTTCATAGCAGCTTTATTTATAATAGCCAGAAGCTGGAAAGAACCCAGATGTCCCTCAACAGAAAAATGGATACAGAAAATGTGGTACATTTACATAATGGAGTACTACTCAGCAGTTAAAAACAATTTATGAAATTCTTAGGCAAATGGATGGATCTGGAGGATATCATCCTAAGTGAGGTAACCCAATCACAAAAGAACACATGTGATATGCACTTACTGATAAGTGGATATTAGCCCAGAAACTTAGAATACCCAAGATGCAATTTGCAAAAAAACACATGAAACTCAAGAAGAAGGAAGACCAAAGTGTGGATATTTTGTTCCTTCTTAGAATGGTGAACATAATACCCATTGACGGAGTTACAGAGACAATGTTTGGAGCAGAGCCTGAAGGAATGACCATCCAGAGAAAGCCCCACGTGGGGATCCACCACATTAACAACCACCAAACCCAGACACTATTGCATATGCCAGCAAGATTTTGTTGACAGGAGCCTAATATAGCTGTCTCTTGTGAGGCTCTGCCAGTGCCTGGCAAATACAGAAGTGGATGCTCACACTCATCCATTGGATGGAGCACAAGGTCCCCAATGAAGGAGCCAGAGAGCTGAAGGGGACTGAAGACCCATAGAAGGAACAATATGAACTAACCTGTACCCCCCCAGACCTCCTTCACCAATCAAAGAAAACACATGGTGGAACTTGTGGCTCTAGCTATATATGTAGCAGAGGATGGCCTAGTTGGTCATCAATGGGAGGAGAGGCCCTTGGTCCTGTGAAAGCTCTATGCCCCAGTATAGGGGAATGCCAGGACCAGGAATGGAAGTGGGTGAGATGGGGAGCAGGGGGAGGGGGTAGGGGATTTTCAGAGGGGAAACTAGGAAAGGGGATAACATTTGAAATGTAAATAAAGAAAATATCTAATAAAAAAAGAAAAAAGAAAAGGAGATATATACAAGTTATTGTATAAAGATATACATGCATGACATTCAAGAGAGCTGAGTGGTTAAAAGCACCAAGAGGACCTGGGTTCAATTCTAAGCATTCACATGACATCATCCACATTCTGGAAGTCTAGTACCAGAAGCTCTGATGTCCATTTCTAGCTTTCAAGGGCACTGTCCATGCATGGGGCACATACATATATGCAGCTACTCCTATATGTACATAATATAATTTCTAACTGTTCTTATGTATTTTGATTATGAAATGAAGATTTAAATATGTGCAACTAGAATCCCAGAAGAAGGTGGGATATAAAGAATAGCACAGAGACAATCTTTAAACCAATATAGACTGAAGAGTAAAGAATATCATATAGCTGCAGATCTAAGACAACTAGTGAATCTCAAGAAGGCTGGGCTTAGAAAAAATCCTACATCCAGGCTTATCATGGAACCTCAAGGACAAAGAAATGAATGGAGCCTTAAAGCAGCCATAATATCTTATACCAGAATAAGGACATGTCTGACTCTTATATCACAGTGTTCACAAAACATGGATTTTTTATATAAGATTTTGCTTGTTAAAATCAAAACATCCACAGTCACAACATAGTCTGATAAATCTGTTTCACATTGTAGTACATAAATGTTTCAAATACATATGTGATATGTATGTGGGAGGGTGAGGGGGTGGGCACAGGTTGACATTGGTGTCTTCTTCAAATACTCTCTGCTTTTTAAAAGATTTGTTTTCAATTTATGTGAATAGATGTTTTTGTCTGCATGCACGCATGCACACCAGAATTGTGCAGTGCTCTAAGATGATAGAAGAAGGCATTGAATACCCTGAAACTGGAGTTATGGATTGTTGTGAAGCACCAGGTAGATTCTGAAAACAGAGCCAAGGTTCTCTGTAGGCACTCCATCTCATTTTTTTTTCAAGACGGGGTTTCTCTGTATAGTCCTGGCTGTCCTGGAACTCACTCTGTAGACCAGGCTGGCCTCGAACTCAGAAATCCGCCTGCCTCTGCCTCCTGAGTGCTGGGATTAAAGGCATGTGCCACCACTGCCTGGCTCTATCTCATTTTTTTTGAGACTTTTTTTTAAGTTGGCTTAAAACTTGCCAAACTGACTGACCACTTGCTACAATGCCTTGTTTGTATGTGGTTGCTGAGATGCAAAGTCAGACTGTCATGTTTACATAGCAAGCAGACAAAGCCATCTTCCTAGACCCTATATATATGATTTATTGCCGGTGTCTTCTGTTGCTATTCCCTAAATTCTCAGTGTTACCATTTCACTATAGAGTTAAGGCTCCAGTTTAGATTAAGGGGAACATTATTAATGTCCTGGGTAGAAGTTTAACCAAATAGGCTAGGGCATGCTACCCTCATACATTTGATACACAGACTAGACCTAATGTGTCTACATGAAGGTGCCTCCTTTCCCAAGCAGAAGAATATCCCATGACACCCAATGGCCCTAGGGTAGACGGGCATGAAGAACAGTTATCAAAACTATGGCATGATCCTCACCCACTGTAAAGCAGCTTTGACCAACTCACCAGCAATCTCTCTTCCTGCCCTCTCCATGAGATCCTGCCTATTCATCTTCTGGAAGATTTTGAAGGTCATATCCCAGGCTTTCTTCTCCTCATAATGTTTCAACAGTAAGTTGGCAAGGTCTTCACGAGATGCCTTCTTCACTTCGGTCCAAGAAATCTGTTTCAGCCCCAACTGCAAAATCTCCTGTTGGAGTAATTCCTTAAATTTCATGAATTCTTTCTTGTTTAGCTCTTCCAAGTACCACATAAGGCCAAAATCAGAAAAAAATGATGCCATCGTGTCTTAAGGAAGAGAGATGCGTCTTCAGAGAGGTGAATACCAGGAGTAAGAAACAGATGGGATCTGTGGGAAAATCAGGCAAGCAGCTGAGTTATTAAGCACAAAGCAAAAAAAAAAAAAAAAGGGGGGGGGTGGGGTGGGGAATGGGGAAGTGGTGGAGCTGGTAAAGTGTTTGCTGCACAAGTGTAGGAACATAAGCTGTGTCAGCATTTATGTAACAAGCAGGGTGTGCAGCCACAGAATCTTCAAACTACTGTAAGTCTTGCCTGCAAGATGTGCTGGGGCAATGATGATACAGAACTTTTGAGAGTGGCCAACCAATGACTGGTACAACTTGAGGCCCACACCATAAGAGGGAGCCCATGTCTGAGACTATGTCGATGGCCAGGAACCAGAGGCTGCTCAGCACATAGATCAAAGATGGAACCAAACACAATTGGCAAAAAAAAGAAGTTAAAGAAATGATTTTTCTGTTATATTCATACATCAGCGCCTAGCTTGATTATCATCAGAGGCAATGTCCAGAAACAGAGAGGAGCAGATGCAGGGACCCACAGCCAGACACTAGGCGAAGTCAGGAGAACCCCACAGAAGAAGGGGAGGAAGGGCTGTAGAAGCCAGAGGGGTCAAGGACACCATGAGAACACATCACACAGAATCAACTAAGCAGAGCTCACTGAGGCTCATAAAGATTTAAAGAGGCCAGGCGTGGTGGCACACGCCTTTAGTCCCAGCACTCAGGAGGCAGAGGCAGGCAGATTTCTGAGTTCGAGGCCAGCCTGGTCTACAAAGTGAGTGCCAGGACAGCCCGGGCTACACAGAGAAACCCTGTCTCAAAAAACAAAACAAAACAAAAAAACAAAAAACAAACAAACAAACAAACAAACAAACAAAAAGACTTAAAGAGACCATTGCACAGCCTGCATGGGTCTGCACTAGGTTCTCTGCATAGATGTTATGATTGTGCAGCTTGTTGATTTCCTGGGACCCCCCCACCCCAACAGCAGAAGTGAAGGGTGTCCCTAACTCCTCCCCCTGCACTTGAAACCCTTTTCTACCTACTGGGTTGCCTCATCCAGCTTTGATATGAGGGTTTGTGCCCAGGCTTACTATATTTGCTTTGCGGTGTTTAATGGACATCCCTGGGAGGCTTACTCTTATTTTGAAGGGAAATGAAGTAGAGGGGGATCTAGGGGACAGGGAAGTGTATGTGAGGGGGACTGGGAGAAGAGGAATTAGGGGAAAGTGTGGTTGGGGTAGGATATAGGTAAGGGAAAAAAAGAGTGTGATGGCCCAGTCCTGCGATCCCAGCACTGGGAAGGCAGACCCAGGAGGATCCCTGAAGCCTGCAGGCCAGCTTTGTTTAGCCAGATTTGCTGAGCTTCAGGTTTACAGAGAGATCCTGTGTCAACAACCAGGTAGAGAGTAATGGAGGAAGACACTTGATGTCAGTATCTGGCTTCCACACAAACACCCCAGTCCCCATCTCCACACTAACTCATCACATATTGCACTGTTCGTTGTGTGTGATAAATAAGGGCATTTTAACTCTCATCTCATTGAAAGCATCACTAAAACAACAGTGGTTTTCAATGGTCTCAAAGATGAAACCATTCCATACAGTTTCTCATGTTTTTGGTGACCTCCAACTATAATGTTAATTTTGCTAGTTCTGTAATTTTGAGACTTTATGAATACCAGTGTACATATCTATTTTCCTAAGGTCCTGGGTAACTCCTGTGAAATAGTCACTGACCCCTCAAACACTGACCCACAGGTTGAGAACCACTGCTACATCACTTGGAAAACAACGAGATGAGATTTATTACTCTAAAGAACTACTGATGTGGCTGGAGTGGTAGCCCAGCACTTAAGAGCATTTGGTGCTCTTGCAGAAGATTCACATGTGGTTTGCAGCACTACACTAGGGGTCTCCCAGCTGCCTGTAACTTTAGCTCCAGGGGATCTGACAACCTCTTATAGACTCTGCAGGCAGAGCACACATGTGATGCTCCTACATACACTCAGGCACACACACACCCATAAATGTTAAAAGAATACTGGTACCTCTACTTCTGTGATACCAGGTAGAATGCTGATACAGGACAGTACTTATGATGCTATTATCATAACAGTATCATCACTTAGGGCCAGGATGTCTTTCTGAAGACATCCCCACAAAGTATAACAAAATATATAAGGAATTAGGCTGTGTTTATTTCTGGCTAAAACAGAGGTTCTCAGTCTGTACTTGTGACCCCTTAAGGATCGAGTGACCCTTTCACTGGGGTCGCAAATCAGATATCCTGCAAATCAGATATTTACATTGTGATTCATAACAGTAGTAAAATTACAGCTATTAAGTAGCAACGAAAAAAATCTTATGGTTGGTGGTTACCACGTGAGGAACTCTATTAAAGGGACACGGCATTAGGAAGGTAGAGAAACACTGGACTAGAATAACACATGACCTTTATTCTCTAACTCGTTTTTTTCCTGTCTTAGACAATACCCCTCATAAAGGCACCTTAAACTTTGTGTGTTGAGAAAAAACCTTTACATATTTTTTTTTTTAAAAAAGGGGACACACGGTATTTACTGATGGGTAACAGTTGAAGGTATTAAAATACTCTAATCTTCAGAAGTAAGGAGCCACAGGCACAAAGGCTCAAATCAGGGCATCTCTTCTTTCTTTATCGCTCTTTCCTCCTCCCTCATCTTCCCCCCATCCAGGTCCCTGGAAGGATGCCTGGACCTGCTCCTCTTTGCCCTGAGCCTAAAGTCAGCCAGCCTTGCAGGTGGAGCGAAATCTTCACTCATTTATCCAAGAGCTAATTTGATTTCAACTAAACAGAGGTGGTAATTATGTTTTTTCTCCAAAACAGGGACATAAGACCTAAAATCAACAGCAGCAGCAACAGTCCAATCGACCTTGTGGAACCTCAGGATGCAAACTCAACATGGTGGCTTCAGCAGGATGATGCTAAACAAGCACGCTGCCCAATAGTCCCAGGGTGTGCACAGCCAAGTAGTGCACAGTGATGGCAAAGGCCAGGGCAAAGGAAGATGCTTGTTGGAGACCCGAAGACCACTGGGGAAGGAGCTGGGAAAGGCCTTGGAGACACTGGCTCAGAGCAGGGACTGCAGCTCCGCAGCATACCAGCAGAGGGCAGCTCCATGGCATCGCCTGGTCCTTCTCCACTGTGCACCCTGGAAACAGGGACCCAGCAAATGGTGCGGAAAAGGAAAGCCATAGGCGACAGAAGTCCAAGGCTACAGTATGCTTGGTCCGCCTCAGCTCTGCAGTCCATCTGCAGCGCTCGCCCAAGCCTCAACGCCTTTAATTTTTAACATTACAAAATAACATTCTTTTAAATGTATTTTGAAATCCCCCCCCCCGTGCGTGTGTGTGTGTGTGTGTGTGTGTGTGTGTGTGTGTGTGTGTGTGTTATGTGCACAGAGGTCAGAAGATGATTATCAGTAGACTGAAACTGGAGTTTACAGGCAGCAGAGAGTAACTCATGTCAGAGCCAAACGTGGGTCCTCTAGAAGAGCAGCAAACATTTTTAATCACTGAGCTGTCTCTCCAGCACCACAAATTACACCACAAAGTGTGGGTAAGTGTGTGTGTGTGTGTGTGTGTGTGTGTGTGTATGTGTGATATTTCTTAGCAACCTTAGAAGTGTAACTTGAGAGCCATTAAGATCCTATGTCTATGCCCCTCAACAGAGGAATGGATACAGAAAATGTGGTACATTTACACAATGGAATACTACTCAGCTATTAAAAAAAATGAATTTATGAAATTCCTAGGCAAATGGATGGACCTGGAGGGTATCATCCTGAGTGATGTAACCCAATCACAAAGGAACTTGCACTATATGTACTCACTGATAAGTGGATAATAGCCCAGAAACTTAGGATACCCAAGATATAAGATACAACTTGCCAAACGCATGAAATTCAAGAAGAACGAAGACCAAAGTGTGGACACTTTACCCTTTCTTAGAAATGGGAACAAGGTCTCCATCTTGGTTCCGGGACTCAGCAGAACTTAGGAAATTAGTCTGAACAGGTTAGAGGGTGCGCCAGAGAACCGGACAGCTTCTGGGACGGGCAGAAGCACAGAGCCGCTGAGGCAGCAGCCTTGGCGGGCCACAGACAACCGGCCACCATCCGGACCAGAGGACAGGTGTCCGCCTGGCTTGGGAGGCGCCCTCAGCCTCAGCAGCAGCGGTCGCCATCTTGGTTCCGGGACTCAGCAGAACTTAGGAAATTAGTCTGAACAGGTTAGAGGGTGCGCCAGAGAACCGGACAGCTTCTGGGACGGGCAGAAGCACAGAGCCACTGAGGCAGCACCCTTGGCGGGCAGCAGACAGCCAGCCACCTTCCGGACCAGAGGAGCAGAGGTCACCATCTTGGTTCCAGGACTCCCTGAAACTTAGGATTTTAGTCTGCACAGGTGAGAGTCTGCACCACAGAAGCTGACAGCTTCTGGGAACCTCCAAAGCAACACAGCTTCTGAGAGAGGCCCTATTTTGGGCCTTCTTCTTCGACCAGGAGGAGGTCCAAAAACAAGATATCTGCGCACCCTCCCTGTAAGAGAGCTTGCCAGCAGAGAGTGCTCTGAGCACTGAAACTCAGAGGAGAGAATCTGTCTCCCAGGTCTGCTGAGAGACGGTAACAGAATCACCAGAAGAACAATCTCTAAACAGAGTCAACTATAACTACTAACTCCAGAGATTACCAGATGGCGAAAGGTAAACGTAGGAATCCTACTAACAGGAACCAAGACCACTCACCATCATCAGAACCCAGCACTCCCACTTCGCCCAGTCCAGGGCACCCCAACACACCCGAAAACCTAGACCTAGATTTAAAAGCATATCTCATGATGATGGTAGAGGACATCAAGAAGGACTTTAATAAATCACTTAAAGAAATACAGGAGAACACTGCTAAAGAGTTACAAGTCCTTAAAGAAAAACAGGAAAACACAATCAAACAGGTAGAAGTCCTTACAGAAAAAGAGGAAAAAACATACAAACAGGTGATGGAAATGAACAAAACCATACTAGACCTAAAAAGGGAAGTAGAAACAATAAAGAAAACTCAAAGTGAGGCAACACTGGAGATAGAAACCCTAGGAAAGAAATCTGGAACCATAGATTTGAGCATCAGCAACAGAATACAAGAGATGGAAGAGAGAATCTCAGGTGCAGAAGATTCCATAGAGAACATCGGCACAACAATCAAAGAAAATGGAAAATGCAAAAAGATCCTAACTCAAAATATCCAGGAAATCCAGGACACAATGAGAAGACCAAACCTACGGATAATAGGAGTGGATGAGAATGAAGATTTTCAACTCAAAGGACCAGCAAACATCTTCAACAAAATTATTGAAGAAAACTTCCCAAATATAAAGAAAGAGATACCTATGAACATACAAGAAGCCTACAGAACTCCAAATAGACTGGACCAGAAAAGAAATTCCTCCCGACACATAATAATCAGAACAACAAATGCACTAAATAAAGATAGAATACTAAAAGCGGTAAGGGAAAAAGGTCAAGTAACATACAAAGGCAAGCCTATCAGAATTACACCAGATTTTTCACCAGAGACTATGAAAGCCAGAAGAGCCTGGACAGATGTTATACAGACACTAAGAGAACACAAATTCCAGTCCAGGCTACTATACCCAGCCAAACTCTCAATTACCATAGATGGAGAAACCAAAGTATTCCACGACAAAATCAAATTCACACAGTATCTCTCCACGAATCCAGCCCTTCAAAGGTTAATAACAGAAAAAAACCAATACAAGAACGGGAACAATGCCCTAGAAAAAACAAGAAGGTAATCCCTCAACAAACCTAAAAGAAGACAGCCACAAGAACAGAATGCCAACTTTAACAACAAAAATAACAGGAAGCAACAATTACTTTTCCTTAATATCTCTTAACATCAATGGTCTCAACTCCCCAATAAAAAGACATAGACTAACAAACTGGCTACACAAACAAGACCCAACATTTTGCTGTTTACAGGAGACACATCTTAGAGAAAAAGATAGACACTACCTCAGAATAAAAGGCTGGAAAACAATTTTCCAAGCAAATGGTATGAAGAAACAAGCTGGAGTAGCCATCCTAATATCTGATAAGATTGACTTCCAACCCAAAGTCATCAAAAAAGACAAGGAGGGGCACTTTGTTCTCATCAAAGGTAAAATCCTCCAAGAGGAACTCTCAATTCTGAATATCTATGCTCCAAATACAAGGGCAGCCACATTCATTAAAGAAACTTTAGTAAAGCTCAAAGCACACATTGCACCTCACACAATAATAGTGGGAGACTTCAACACACCACTTTCATCAATGGACAGATCATGGAAACAGAAACTAAACAGGGACACACTGAAACTAACAGAAGTGATGAAACAAATGGATCTGACAGATATCTACAGAACATTTTATCCTAAAACAAAAAGATATACCTTCTTCTCAGCACCTCATGGTACCTTCTCCAAAATTGACCACATAATAGGTCACAAAACAGGCCTCAACAGATTCAAAAATATTGAAATTGTCCCATGTATCCTATCAGATCACCATGCACTAAGGCTGATCTTCAATAACAAAAAAAAACCAAAAAGCTAACACTCACGTGGAAACTGAACAACACTCTTCTCAATGATACTTTGGTCAAGGAAGGAATAAAGAAAGAAATTAAAGACTTTTTAGAGTTTAATGAAAATGAAGCCACAATGTACCCAAACCTTTGGGACACAATGAAAGCATTTCTAAGAGGGAAACTCATAGCTCTGAGTGCCTCCATGAAGAAACGGGAGAGAGCACATACTAGCAGCTTGACAACACATCTAAAAGCTCTAGAAAAAAAGGAAGCAAATTCACCCAAGAGGAGTAGACGGCAGGAAATAATCAAACTCAGGGGTGAAATCAACCAAGTGGAAACAAGAAGAACTATTCAAAGAATTAACCAAATGAGGAGTTGGTTCTTTGAGAAAATCAACAAGATAGATAAACCCTTAGCTAGACTCACTAGAGGGCACAGAGACAAAATCCTAATTAACAAAATCAGAACTGAAAAGGGAGACATAACAACAGATCCTGAAGAAATCCAAAACACCATCAGATCCTTCTACAAAAGGCTATACTCAACAAAACTGGAAAACCTGGACGAAATGGACAAATTTCTGGACAGATACCAGGTTCCAAAGTTGAATCAGGATCAAGTTGACCTTCTAAACAGTCCCATATCCCCTAAAGAAATAGATGCAGTTATAAATAGTCTCCCAGCCAAAAAAAGCCCAGGACCAGACGGGTTTAGTGCAGAATTCTATCAGACCTTCAAAGAAGATCTAATTCCAGTTCTGCACAAACTTTTTCACAAGATAGAAGTAGAAAGTACTCTACCCAACTCATTTTATGAAGCCACTATTACTCTGATACCTAAACCACAGAAAGTTCCAACAAAGATAGAGAACTTCAGACCAATTTCTCTTATGGATATCGATGCAAAAATCCTCAATAAAATTCTTGCTAACCGAATCCAAGAACACATTAAAGCAATCATCCATCCTGACCAAGTAGGTTTTATTCTAGGAATGCAGGGATGGTTTAATATACGAAAATCCATCAATGTAATCCACTATATAAACAAACTCAAAGACAAAAACCACATGATCATCTCGTTGGATGCAGAAAAAGCATTTGACAAGATCCAACACCCATTCATGATAAAAGTTCTGGAAAGATCAGGAATTCAAGGCCCATACCTAAACATGATAAAAGCAATCTACAGCAAAGCAGTAGCCAACATCAAAATAAATGGAGAGAAGCTGGAAGCAATCCCACTAAAATCAGGGACTAGAAAAGGCTGCCCACTTTCTCCCTACCTTTTCAACATAGTACTTGAAGTATTAGCCAGAGCAATTCGACAACAAAAGGAGATCAAGGGGATACAAATTGGAAAGGAGGAAGTCAAAATATCACTTTTTGCAGATGATATGATAGTATATATAAGTGACCCTAAAAATTCCCCCAGAGAACTCCTAAACCTGATAAACAGCTTCGGTGAAGTAGCTGGATATAAAATTAACTCAAGCAAGTCAATGGCCTTTCTCTACACAAAGAATAAACAGGCTGAGAATGAAATTAGGGAAACAACACCCTTCTCAATAGTCGCAAATAATATAAAATATCTCGGCGTGACTCTAACTAAGGAAGTGAAAGATCTGTATGATAAAAACTTCAAGTCTCTGAAGAAAGAAATTAAAGAAGATCTCAGAAGATGGAAAGATCTCCCATGCTCATGGATTGGCAGGATCAATATTGTAAAAATGGCTATCTTGCCAAAAGCAATCTACAGATTCAATGCAATCCCCATCAAAATTCCAACTCAATTCTTCAACGAATTAGAAGGAGCAATTTGCAAATTCATCTGGAATAACAAAAAACCTAGGATAGCAAAAACTCTTCTCAAGGATAAAAGAACCTCTGGTGGAATCACCATGCCTGACCTAAAGCTTTACTACAGAGCAATTGTGGTAAAAACTGCATGGTACTGGTATAGAGACAGACAAGTAGACCAATGGAATAGAATTGAAGACCCAGAAATGAACCCACACACCTATGGTCACTTGATCTTCGACAAGGGAGCTAAAACCATCCAGTGAAAGAAAGACAGCATTTTCAACAAATGGTGCTGGCACAACTGGTTGTTATCATGTAGAAGAATTCGAATTGATCCATACTTATCTCCTTGTACTAAGGTCAAATCTAAATGGATCAAAGAACTTCACATAAAACCAGAGACACTGAAACTTATAGAGGAGAAAGTGGGGAAAAGCCTTGAAGATATGGGCACAGGGGAAAAATTCCTGAACAGAACAGCAATGGCTTGTGCTGTAAGATCGAGAATTGACAAATGGGACCTAATGAAACTCCAAAGTTTCTGCAAGGCAAAAGACACCGTCAATAAGACAAAGAGACCACCAACAGATTGGGAAAGAATCTTTACCTATCCTAAATCAGATAGGGGACTAATATCCAACATATATAAAGAACTCAAGAAGGTGGACTTCAGAAAATCAAATAACCCCATTAAAAAATGGGGCTCAGAACTGAACAAAGAATTCTCACCTGAGGAATACCGAATGGCAGAGAAGCACCTGAAAAAATGTTCAACATCCTTAATCATCAGGGAAATGCAAATCAAAACAACCCTGAGATTCCACCTCACACCAGTCAGAATGGCTAAGATCAAAAACTCAGGTGACAGCAGATGCTGGCGAGGATGTGGAGAAAGAGGAACACTCCTCCATTGTTGGTGGGATTGCAGGCTTGTACAACCACTCTGGAAATCTGTCTGGCGGTTCCTCAGAAAATTGGACATAGTACTACCGGAGGATCCAGCAATACCTCTCCTGGGCATATATCCAGAAGATGCCCCAACTGGTAAGAAGGACACATGGTCCACTATGTTCATAGCAGCCTTATTTATAATAGCCAGAAGCTGGAAAGGACCCAGATGCCCCTCAACAGAGGAATGGATACAGAAAATGTGGTACATCTACACAATGGAGTACTACTCAGCTATTAAAAAGAATGAATTTATGAAATTCCTAGCCAAATGTATGGACCTGGAGGGCATCATCCTGAGTGAGGTAACACATTCACAAAGGAACTCACACAATATGTACTCACTGATAAGTGGATATTAGCCCAAAACCTAGGATACCCAAGATATAAGATACAATTTCCTAAACACATGAAACTCAAGAAAAATGAAGACTGAAGTGTGGACACTATGCCCCTCCTTAGAATTGGGAACAAAACACCCTTGGAAGGAGTTACAGAGACAAAGTTTGGAGCTGAGATGAAAGGATGGACCATGTAGAGACTGCCTTATCCAGGGATCCACCCCATAATCAACATCCAAACGCTGACACCATTGCATACACTAGCAAGATTTTATCGAAAGGACCCAGATGTAGCTGTCTCTTGTGAGACTATGCCGGGGCCTAGCAAACACAGAAGTGGATGCCCACAGTCAGCTAATGGATGGATCACAGGGCTCCCAATGGAGGAGCAAGAGAAAGTACCCAAGGAGCTAAAGGGATCAGCAACCCTATAGGTGGATCAACATTATGAACTAACCAGTACCCCGGAGCTCTTGACTCTAGCTGCATATGTATCAAAAGATGGCCTAGTCGGCCATCACTGGAAAGAGAGGCCCATTGGACTTGCAAACTTTATATGCCCCAGAACAGGGGAACGCCAGGGCCAAAAAGGGGGAGTGGGTGGGTAGGGGAGTGGGGGTCGGTGGGTATGGGGGACTTTTGGTATAGCATTGGAAATGTAAATGAGCTAAATACCTAATAAAAAATGGAAAGAAAAAAAAAAAAGAAATGGGAACAAAACACCCATAGAAGGAGTTACAGAGACATAATTTGGAGCTGTGACGAAAGGATGGACCATCTAGTGACTGCCATATGCAGGGATCCATCCCATAATCAGCTTCCAAATGCTGACACCATTGCATACACTAGCAAGATTTTGCTGGAAGGACCCAGTTATAGCTCTCTCTTGTGAGACTATGCCGGGGCCTAGCAAACACAGAAGTGGATGATCACAGTCAGCTATTGGATGGGTCACACGCCCCCTAATGGAGGAGCTAGAGAAATTACCCAAGGAGCTATAGGGAACTGCAACCCTATAGGTGGAAGAACAATATGAACTAACCAGTACCCGGGAGCTCTTGACTCTAGCTGCATATGTATCAAAAGATGGCCTAGTCGGCCATCACTGCAAAGAGAGGCCCATTGGACTTGCAAACTTTATATGCCCCAGTACAGGGGAACGCCAGGGCCAAAAAGGGGGAGTGGGTGGGTAGGGGATTGGGGGGGTGGGTATGGGGGACCTTTGGGATAGCATTGAAAATGTAAATGAGGAAAATACCTAATTAAAAAAAAAAGAAAAAAAGAAAACTTTGAACTCTAAATGGTTAACGATTTGGTGTTGTTTGATGATTTTACAACTGTTCATTTTATAAATTTATGTCGTTTGTCCCTACACTTCTTGAGGATTCCCGCCAAGAAATTTCTCATCTCTGTGCCTTGGTTTGACCAGTTCTCATTTTACAACCTTGTTGTGTAGTAAAAAATCAATTGCCTAAAAAAAAAAAAAAAAAGATCCTATGTCTATCTACTGCCAAGAAACTGTGTCTCCCTTGAAAAGCCCATTTACTATTTTCATTCTCTCTCTCTCATTCTCTCATTCTCTCTCTCTCTCTCTTTCTCTCTCTCTCTCTCTCTCTCTCCCTCTCTCTCTCTTTCTCCCCCTCTCTCTCTTTCCTGAAGTTCTTTTTTTTTTCTTTTTTTTTTCTTTTCTTTTTCTTTTTTACTTTCTTTAAAGAATTCAACTTGCCCTCACATCTGGCTTGCTCTGAAATCAATTTCTTTGTTGAATCCACAAACCCTGGTTTTGTCTGAGTGTGTGTGTGTGGGCAGGGGCGTCTGAAAATAATTCCCCAGGCAGCCGCCACTGTGGTGTGGGTCTGTTTTCCCATCATTAGTGACAACCCAACTAGATCAGACACTGCAGGAAGAGGAAAGTAGAAGAACCCAGACCAGACTTCTGCTCAGGCCAACATACCTGCAGCAGCCCCTCATCTCTCATGGTCACTGTAAGAAATAAATTGCTGTGGTCCATTTTCAGTGTGCTCTGAACTCAGAGATCAAAGAAGCACATATTGAAACCAGGAGGCCCAACCCCCGCCCCAATCTCCTCTAATTGGTGGCCAGCAGTTTGCAGAACTGCAAAGTTACAGGCAGTCTTCCTTGTGTCTGAAGCTGCAAACAGAAAAGGGTCTGACTTAACCATGAATATTCCCTAGATGAGGTGTTGCTTCCTGAAGTAATCTGATGGGGGAATTTGGGAAAGCATGTAAATGCCAGACTACAGGAAGAACTGTGAAAAGTGGTCTCTGGGGCATGATGCAGTTGTTGCTCACACAGACTCACCGTGGCTGGGGTTGCCTGAGCAAGACCAAGACAGTCAACATTCTTGCATGGATGGAAGAGGGGGTGTAAGGTCCCACTCCTGACTGAGGAGCTAATGACACTTGATAGCTACTGAGAAGGAGAACCAGTCTTCCGTGAGGAGGACACACCCCTGGTAGTTGCCAGTGTTCTTGTGAGTGATCCCACATTTGTGCATGTATGGGGAGCACTAACAGGACTATACTTAGCTTGAAATTTCATGAGCAAATCATGTACTTTACATGAGAAACAACAAAGACATCAACCCAAATCAGAAGGAAATAGTAATGAGAGAGAGAGAGAGAGACTGACTCAAAGTCAGTTCAGTAGATTCTTTGAGAATCACTAACAGGTTTAATTTTTAAAAATATGACACACACCGTTGGTCCCAGCACTCAGGAGGCAGACAAGGGAATCTCTGAGTTCAAGGCCAGCCTGTTCTACAGAGTAAGTTACAGAACAGCCAGAGCTACACAGAGAATCCCTGTCTTGAAGAACAATAACAAAAGTCACCGGGTAGTGCAGGCCTTTAATCCTAGCACCCAGGTGGCAGAGGGAGTTGTAGCTCTGTGAATTTGAAGCAGGACAAGGCTACAAAGTGAGACCTTGTCTCAAAACAAAAACAAACCAAACAAAAACAACAACCAAACAACAATGACAAAAGAAAAACAATCAATCAACCAAACAAACAAACGATGGAAAAGAGAATAACAAATGAATAAGAAGCATTAGTTAGCATCTAGAAACCTCACCACATACCCTGCAGGCACTAAGAGCAGGGACAGTCACGACTCTCAACCCAGTCAAACTGATGGTTTAGTTCACATATACTGGTTCTTTAAAATGACATCCCTCACTTTCCATTTCTGCTTTTGGTTCCAGCTTTGAGCAGGTTAGGCAAGCATGCTTACCACCAAGCTTACCTTCAGCCCTAAGGGAAAGGATGAAGGCTAACAAATTCCTCCCCAAGACTTTAGATTCCAACATCTTCACCAGTAACTTGGGTCAAAAGATTGTTGCTCCAGAAATTATTTACACACTTACACACACACACACACACACACACACACACACACACACACACACACACACACACACACGCGCGCGCACCTCACAGGGTTCGGAGGTTGGGAGGATGAGCAAGCACACAAACTTGTCCCAGAACCCCAATTATTTGGGGCACAGGCTGCATGCTGGAAGTGTTGACAAATGTTCACACCCAACCACTTAAAAAACAATACACTAGAAACATTAAGTAGATTTTGTTGTTGTTACTGCTGCTGCTGCTGTTTTTGGTTTATGAGACAGGGTTTCTCTGTGTAACCCTGATGTTCTGTAACTCACTCTATGGAGCAGGCTGGCCTGGAACTCAGAGGTCCCACTGTCTTTTCCTCCTGAGTACTGGGGTTAAAAGCATGTCCCACCACTCCCAGGCTTCTTTAGCTTTTTGTTTGTTTGTTTTGTTTTGAGACAGGGTTTCCTCTGTGCAGCCCTGGCTGTCCTAGAACTTGCTATGTTGACCAGGCTGTCCTTGAACTGATAGAGCCTGCCTCTGCCTCCTGAATTCTGAAATGGTATTCATCCTGTGATACCATGACTGCCTTCTTATTTATTTGTTTGTTTATATATATTATTTATATATTTTTTTTAAAATTAGACCTTTTGGGACCTCTCAAAACAATCTACTGACTTTGACTCTCTTTTTATCATTCATTATTATTTTACCTGGTTTTGGTGCTGGGATCAAGGGCATGTGACATCACACCAGGGTAAATATTAAAGTTTTTATGTTGGCCAACAGTATCCTGCTACTGCTAATTTCCTGGCTTTGATATACTGTGGTTCTGAAATACATCATTTATATTTCCAGAACATAAACCCTGAGTTATTTTTGGTAAAATATTACAGGTAAATTTGCAGGGGTCTCTGTTACAAAATGACATAAACTAAGTGGTTTAAAACTACAGAACTTCCATTAGGGATGTGGGTTGACTGGTAGCATGCCAGCTTAGTGTGTACAGAGCCCTGGGTTCCATCCCAGCAACACAGAAAATCAGATGTGGTGTTGCACACCTGTAATACCAAAACCTGGGAGGTAAAAGCAAGAGGATTAGAAGTTCAAAGTCACCCTTGGCTACACAATGATTTTTCAGCTAGCCCACAGTCCTTGAGACAGTGTCAAAAAACCAACCAATTCCAAAAACACCAAAACCTCTAGCAATTGAATTGCCTCACACTTTCTGAGGTAGGGGATCAGTGGCTTCACACTCTCCATCAGGGAACCCCTGGCCTGCCCCTTCGAAGCCCCAGATTTTTTGAAAATCTTGTCTTTTTCTTGTAGCTATTTAACTCCAATATCTGCCTTGATTATCATATAATTCTTCCCTTGTTTTGGTCTCCACAGGGTTACCCTTAGAATGACTAAATTAAATCCACATCAATCTCTTGACACCTTTTGAGGTATTAGAGGTCAGGACTTTCATATATTTGTTTAACCCCAGGCGACACAACTCCACACTCCAGCCAACAGTAAAGACCCCTTTTATTGATATGCAAGGGCAGTCTTTGCCCATGCATTTACCTAACAGCCAAGAAAAAGAAAAAAGAAAAAAGAAAAAAGGCGAGTCTTCAAAGGATTATACACTGGAAATGGAATATCAAGATCTTTCTGGCCTCAGTGGTGAACTCACATGAAAGGCTAGGGCTTGGACACAAATACTCAAAGTGTGTTCACATCTGCCTGATTCTCTGTGGGTTCTCCTGATTCTCGGCCTCACAAACATGAATATAAATACATAAATATATCTCTACCCTCTACATTCCCAGTTATCCAACCCTCACGATGCCTACACATTATTTATTTTCTCTTTGTATCTGCGAGGCCTCACGAGCACCAGCTCCTCCGAGGTCTCCAGCTAACAATCTCTTGTGGTCCCTCTACTTACTTCGAAGTAGGAAGAAGACAGATAAAGTCAGCAGGATTGTCTGTGGATCCAGCCAGAGCAAGCGTTAGAGGATTCAGTCTAGTAGTAATTTTTGTTTTCCTTTAAAAAAAAAAAAAGTTAAAAAGTTAAATATAAGTACCGCAAAGTGTCTAGGCTACCCTGCTAAAACGAAAGTCATCCAAATAGCCATAACACAGGATGCAAACTAGTTCTGGTGTGTCAAGGCATGAGGAAGGAAAAAGGGAAGCAAAATGAAGTGCACATACAACCTCCTCAAATAATAAAGAAAATAAATGCATACGAGAGGGAAAAAGCCGAAGATTTGCTGACTCACCGCCCAGGGGCTTCCAATTAGTCCTTAATACATGGCAGCTGGAACTGGGCAGAAAGGTCTATGGTGCCATGTGATTGACCAATGCGTCACTTCCTTTCATTGGTCTGGGGGGTGGGGGGGGGGGGGTGTTGGCTAGAAGAAGAAGGATGTGATTGATGTCAGAGGATGGGTGTGGCTTTGAGCCCTCAGTTTCTGGTATTCTACAGATAGCGGATATTGCAGTGAATCTTGGTGTAGGATTCACGATGCACTCCGGATAGGGGAATCCGAGGTTTCTGACTGTAGGAATCCCTCCCCCATCTTCCTGAAGAGATGGATGGGAAGCTCAGATCCCTTCATCCTCTTTAATGTTATTTTATTTGTTCCATCACTATCTAGCATTTAAGAGGAGCATATATGAGGGTAGGCAATTTCTTTATCTCTGTTTCTTCCCACTATAAAGTTCAGGCTGGCCTTGAACTCGGGCTCTTCCTGCCTCAGCCTTCTGAGTGCTAGGACTACAGGTGTGTTCACTTGTGGCAAAATTTCAACCTCTAACTATGATTACCAAGGCTTGCTTTTCCTGGCTTAGGCTACCCACTGTCAAAATTTGGCAATATTTGAAAATATTAAGTGGGGGAGGGGCCATCAGTGAGAAGGCTCAGCTGGTTCTACCTGACATCAAGCCTTGAAGACCCGAGTTCAATCCCTAAGATCCACATGGTGGAAGGAGAAGACTTACTCCTGTAAGTTGTCCGCTCACACACAATTTATAGATGAATAAATAAATGTAATAAATTTTAAAAATTAGTGGTAAATCCCAGAAATAAAGAACCCAATAGTGGGGCTGGTGAGATGGCTCAATGGGTAAGAGCACTGACTGCTCTTCCAAAGATCCTGAGTTCAAATCCCAGCAACCACATGGTGGCTCACAACCATCCATAGTGAAATCTGACGCCCTCTTCTGGCGCGTCTGAAAACAGCTACAGTGTGCCTGAGCGAGTGGAGTTGACCAGAGCAGGTGGGGCTGATTGGAGTGAGCAGAGGTCTTAAAAATTCAATTCCCAACAACCACATGAAGGCTCACAATTATCTGTACAGCTACAGTGCACCCATATATATAAAATAAATAAATAAAAAAAAAGAACTCAATAGTATTGACCTTTACTTGTGTAGTTAATGTTGGTCTAATTTATTATAAGTTATTATTATTAATAATCTGTTATACCTAATGTACAGATTAAACTACTGTAGATATATGGGAAAACTATACAGGGTTCCATCTTATCTGAGTCTTACCCAATCATTGGGCAGTTTCAAAATGTTCATGGAAGATCAATGTAAATATTGATAGATAGATAGATAGATAGATAGATAGATAGATATTTAATATTTATACATATTATGGGAAGATTGTCAAGTTTTTATATCAACTTTATAATTTGTTTTAAAGCATGGCTGGCTGGGTGTGGAACACTACTAGCATGGTCCGTGAGCATCTCACCCAACTGCTCCATCATGAAGCTAGAACTCCACCCTGTGCCCTGTCCAGTCTGGTCCAGTGTTGTCATTGTTGTCCCCCAAAGAAAACATTGCTGCAAAGCCTGAGAGCCTGAGTCTGACTCTGGGGACTCACTGATTCTCCTAAGCTGTACTCTGACTGCCACACCTAGACATGGGGATGCACGCACACACATGCACGCATGCACACGAGTACACAAAACAGAAAAGGTATCATTTTAAATGATCTCTTCTTCAGCATGAGGTTTTTGGTGCTTTGCTTTTGGACCTCTCTTTATTGAATCATTTTCTAGTTTACAAAGACTTAGGAGTACAAAAACCTGGGAGTATAGAGAGATGTTACATCTTTTCTGTTTTTCTCCTTTGAGTCTACTGAGCAGACCATCATTTTTCCTGTGTGGTGCATGATGAGAGGAGTCGCAGTCACCAAGGGTACTCCGAACCCTTGGCTGATGTCAGGGGACAGCTGCAGGTGGGAACGGGTCCTCAGTGATGGTTACAGATGCCAGTTGATTCTAGAACGCTGAATCCTGGGTTAAGGATCAGATCAGTGTTCTCAACCTTAGTGATGTTGCTGTCCTCTCATGCAGTTCTTCATGTTGTGGTGACCCCCAACCATAACATGATTTTCATTCCTACTTCATAGCTGCAACTTTACTACTGTTATTCATGATCATGGAAGTATCTGGTGGGCTGGATATTTGATATCTGACCCCTGTGGATAGGTCATTCAACCTCCCCAAGGGGTCAAGACCCACAAGTTAACACAGGTCTAGGAAGTATGACTACACTTTCTCCACTGTTCTGAATCCACACATTCTACAAATATTTATTTATTTAAAAAAAACCTTTATTTCTTTATTCAGTGTGTAAGAGATAGTAATTTCCAGGATTCAGTGCTCTCCTTCTGTGTGTTGGCCCCAGGAATTGAATTCAGGTCATCAGGCTTGATGGCCAGCACCTTTACCAAAGGAGGGAGCCATCTTGGTGGCCCTCCACAAGGATTTGTGACATCTCAGATTTACATAGAACCTCATCGGTTGATGACATAGCTTATTCACTAATGTAGTTTATGGCATCTCTAGCTATGTGAAATTGAGATTGGTTGTGGACGTTCCTTGTGCCCTCCAGATCACTTGCTGCGAGGTTCTTGCCTGATGCTCCAGGAGTTCTGATATTACAGCCGGTGTAGACCATTTTTCAATCAGGAGATGTTGTGAAAACCTACAATGAGAAAGACTTCTGAGGTGCCCAATCTAGTTCAGAAAGGCACAGGTGTGACAGTGTTCTTTTTTATTCTGTTCTCTGTAAGGAGTAACTGTGGCCATGGAGGCGTGTCTAGCCTGTGGACTAAAGACCACTTGCATTTAGGGATAGCTGTGAATGTGACCCATTACAAAATTGTGAACTTAACACACTACACACACACAAATACATGCACAAACACAAAATTAAAATTAAAAAATGAATGCAGAGGAAAATAGAAAAATTAAATAAAGCAATACAGTCTGGACACTTTCTGATATTATGAGAATTTCATCCAAATGATTATCAAACTAGGAACCCTGAGTAGAAAAGAAAATGAAGATAGACTTTCATATACAGGCTAATAGAGTCCAAAGGGAAAAGGAAAAATCTAGAATATCAGCTTGTAAACATAATGTTTACAAAAGACCAGAATACTTTTACTAAAATGTATTCACTTACATCCCAATATCAGCCCCCCCTCCTCCCAGGCCCCCCCACATACACAGCTTCTTTCCCCATTTTCCCCTCTCCTTCTCATCTGAGAAGTAGGAGCCCCTCTCTGAACCCCGGAATCAGAATTCTTAAAATCAAATGACACTGGCTAAAAGGATCATGGCTGTAGAAGGATGACCCTGGGTCTTCGATAGAAGCTTAACTCCACTCTTTAACTCTCTAATTCTTTGATGTTTAAAGATGATTTCTTGGTTTTATTTTACGTGCATTGGTATTTTGCTTATAGGTATGCCAGTGAGAGGGCATCTGGTCACCCAGAACTGGAGTTCCAGACAGGTGTGAGCTGCCCTGGGGGTGCTGGGAATTGAATCCAGGTTTTCTGGAAGAATATCAGTGCTCTTAACTCCTAACCCATTTCTCCTAATTTTTTGATGTATATACAATTTCTAGCCAGGCCCCTTTACTAATGCCCCAGAGTCCATGTAATCTCTGTCTTCCTTTCTTTACTTTCCATATTTCCATTTCCATATTTTCCCTTCATTTCAATTTAGCTAGATGTATTATGTTGATCTTTTAAAATATTTTGGGTTTATGTTTGTTCACTTTCATTTTTACTTACTTAAAAATTGATTCAAGAAAGTCTCTCATGTGGCTCAGGTTGGTCTTGAGGTTTCTGCAGAGCTGAAGATGACTTTGAACTCCTGATTCCCCTTCCTCTCATTGAGGGCTGGGCTTGCAGGTGTACAGCACCATCCCTGGGATTGCAGAGGATGTACACCACTGTTCCTGGTTTACGCAACACTTGGAACTTGAACTCAGGACCTCTTGCATACTGAGCAAGCACTCTACCAAGCTGCACTCAAACTCCTCAGTTTTTATTTTACTTACTCACCATTAATATTTCTTTCTCTTTGTTTTTTTACTCACTGTCTTAGTTAGACTTCTGTCTTAGTTAGGGTTTTACTGCTGTGAACAGACACCATGACCAAGGCAAGTCTTATAAAAAACAACATTTCATTGTGGCTGGCTTACAGGTTCAGAGGTTCAGTCCATTATCATCAAGGTGGGAGCATGGCAGTATCCAGGCAGGCATGGCACAGGCAGAGCTGAGAGTTCTACGTCTTCATCCAAAGGCTGCCAGTGGAAGACTGACTTCCAGGCAACTAGGGTGAGGATCTTATACCCACACCCACAGTGACACACCCATTCCAACCATGTCACACCTATTCCAACAAGGCCACAACTTCAGATGGTGCCACTCCCTGATCCAAGGATATACAAACCATCACATCCCACTACCTGGTCCCCATAGACTTGTTCAAAAACATGCATCTATGGGGGCCATACTTAAACATAGCATAATGCAAAATCCATTTAGTCCAACTTTCAAAGTCCTCATATTCTATAGCGGTTGCAACACTGTTAAAAGTCCAAAATTCAAGGTCTCTTCTGAGATTCATTCAACTTAATTAACTGTAATCCCCAAAGCAAGGCAGGAAACCAGCTGAGCAAATTCCAAACTCTCCATCTCCATGGCTGATGTCAAAGTGGTCTTCAGATCTTCACTCCTTTGTCATCTTTGTTGACTGCAACAAACTGCTTTCTCTTGGGCTGGTTCCACTCCCTGTTAGCTGCTTTCCTCAACATGTATCCCATGGCTCTGGCATCTTTAACATCTTTGAGTCTCCAAGGCAATTTCAATGTTACAGCTTCTTGTTTCAGTGTCTGGGATTCCACTTGATCTTTTGGAATCCTCCCAAGGGCTTGCATCACTTTTCCAGCTCTGCCCTCGGTAGCACTCTAAGCTCAGGTTGATCCACTCTACTACGGCTGCTGTTCTTGGTGATCATCCCACGGTACTGACATCTCCAATACACTGGGGTGTTCCACTCCAACTAGGCTTCACCAATAGCCTCTCATAGGCTCTCTTCAGGGTGTCAAGCCTCAAATCCTTTGCATGACCCCTTCAGTCCTAGGCCATCAACTACAGCTGAGGCTTCACATTCTCCAATGGCCTTCCCTGGCCTCTCACAGTGCTAAGCCTCAGCTTCTCTCCATGATCCCTTCATTCCTGCACAAGCAGTACCACCTGAGTGACTCTTACACATTACCAAGTCCAGCCACAGCATGAGGTACAACCTTGGGTATCTCTGGAACACAGCTTCTTTGTGCTACCAGAAAACAATTTCCAGAAGATTTCACCTCAACAATGCTGGTCTCTTCTTAATCAGCGCTAATTCCTTAGCTCCAGCTAACCAGCATCAATTTTCCCAGTAGTTCCTTACATTCTTAACTCTAGAGACAGAGCCACATGGCTGAAGCTGCCGAGTTCTGCTGCTTACAGGAACTAGAACATGATCCCCTTGTACTATTACATTATCACTAGCTTTATGTTTTCTAAATCCTTCAATGCCTAAGCTTGGCTATCCTGGTTCTTGCTCTGTAGATTGACCTTGAATGCAGAGATCAGCATGCTTGTCTCATGGGATTAAAGGTGTGTACCACCATGCCTGGATCTAATTAAGCTGGGTAGAATCTTGCCCCAAGGTCCCACTCCCTTAATCTTTTATCTCCTAAAACACAAGATTTTGCATCATTTCACTTCCTGGTACCCCTTTAATACTCAAACCATATATTTTATATTTTTCCTTTCTAAGCTTGCTATGCTTGTTCAAACTTCTCTTCATAAGACTTAACCAGAAAACAAAGTCTCTGCTGGGCTTTTTTGAAACTTCTTTTGTCAATGCAATTAATACTAAGTCTCTTCACCTTAGCCTCAGGCAAACTTTTCAGACAAGGGCAAAAAGTAGCCACATTCTTCACCAAAATACCACAAAACCAGTCTTTATGCCACATTCTGAAATTCTTCTCCTTTGAAATATCTTGGGTCAGGTCAATACAGTTCAAATCACTCCCAGCAACAAAGTCTTCCATATTCCTACTAGGATGACCCATTAAGCCACATTTAAAGCATTCCACTGCTTTCCAAATCCAAAATCCCAAAATCCACATTCTTTCAAATAAAAGCATGGTCAGACCTATCAGAGCAATACCCCACTCCCAGTACCAACTTCTGTCTTAGTTAGGGTTTTACTGCTGTGAACAGACACCATGACCAAGGCAAGTCTTATAAAAAACAACATTTAATTGTGGCTGGCTTACAGGTTCAGAGGTTCAGTCCATTATCATCAAGGTGGGAGCATGGCAGTATCCAGGCAGGCATGGCACAGGCAGAGCTGAGAGTTCTACGTCTTCATCCAAAGGCTGCCAGTGGAAGACTGACTTCCAGGCAACTAGGGTGAGGATCTTATACCCACACCCACAGTGACACACCCATTCCAACCATGTCACACCTATTCCAACAAGGCCACAACTTCAGATGGTGCCACTCCCTGATCCAAGGATATACAAACCATCACACTGACTTATATTTTTTATTATTAAAATAATTCTCATTGTGTACATCCATTGTACATGGCTCTGTTACTAAGGGACATTTGTATGTGTAATGGCTATTCCTGGTTGTCAAGTTGACTATATCTGGAATGAACCAAAATCCAGAATTGGAGGGCTCACCTGTGATCCAGATCTTGAGGCTAGAAGACACAAGTTTCTGACCTAAGTCTTGGCATGGAGATCTTGAGGCAAAATGACTATGAAAAGATTAGGCCAAGGCAAGATAGTACACACCTTTAATCCCAGGAGACTAAATCCAGGAGATCTCTGAGTTCAAGGTCAGCCTGGTACAAGTCCCAGATCCAGACATGGTAGTACACACCTTTAATCTGGGCCACACCTCCTGAGGGAGATCTATATAAGTTCATTGGAAGAAGGGAGATTCACTCTTTGTTACCACTTGCATTTACTTGCCAACACATCTGTTGGAATCTACTTCTACTGAAAACAAGCTGAAACAACTAGCCTCGTGGGACTGAGCAACTACTAGATTCTTGGACTTCCAATTAACAGCTGACCATCATTGGGAAATTGGACTACAGATTGTAAGTCATTACAATAAATTCCCTCAATATAGAGAAACATTTCTTACATTCTGTGACTCTAGATAACCCTGACTAGTACAGTATGCAAGTATAGACTACATTAAACATATTTTCTCCCATACTGCTTTACCTTCTCCTTCATTGCTTCTCTCCTGATTTTTTTTTTTAGTGTCTCTTAAAGATTTTTCAGTTTTTAAAATTTTATGTGACTGGATGTTTTGCCTGCCTATATGCCTATGTACTACATGAATTCAGAGTCTGCAGAGATCTGTAAAGAGTGGTTGATCCCCTCAGATTAGGGATACATATAGTTGTGAGCTGCCATATGAGTGCTAGGAATCGAATCTTGTTTCTCTCCTAGAACAGCAAGTGCTCTTAACTATGGAGACATGTCTCCTGGATTTTTAATTTTGTCTATTTATTTACTTATTTATTCACTTTATATCCCAATTGACGCCCCCTCCAACTGCCCCCCTCTCCTCCCAGTTCCCTATACTCCTCTCTTTCACCTCTGAAAAAATGGAAGCCCCTCCTGGGTACCAACCCACCCAGGCACCTCAAGTTACTGTAGCACTAGGCACATCCTCTCCCACTGAGGCCAGACAAAGCAGACCAGTTAGAGTAACAGGATCCACAGGCAGGCAGCAGAGTCAGACTAAGTCCCCACAGACAAAGCTGCACATCTGCTACATATGTGTAGGGGTCTAGGTCCAGCCCTTGTATGCTCTTTGGTTGATGGCTCGTTTTTTGGAACTCCAAAGGGTATAGGATAGTTGACTCTGATGGTCTTCTGTGGAGTCCCTGCCCCCTCCAGGTTCCCCAATCCTTCCCCCAACTCTTCCAGAAGACTTCCTGGGCTCGGTCTCATGTTTGGCTACGGGTCTCTACGTCTGTTTCAGTCAGCTGCTGGGTGGAGCCCCTCAGAGGACAATTATTCTAGGGTTGTGACTGTGAATCCATGCTGACAGATACAAACAACCTAAGGCTCCAAGATAAGAAGGCAGGCCTACAATGTGTCCCATTGATCGTCTGAGGACAGCTCAGCACACCGCCTCATCCTAAACTGCAGGGGTTGCTTCTGCATTCATTTATGTCAGTCTCACACGGGGTACCTATTTATCCAGGCCCGCAATGACAAATATAGCTGTCAACAGTGTCTTCACATGTTCTATCATTGTGACAAGGCTTTGACTAACAATGAGGTATCAAAGCCTCACAATGTGGCCCTGTGAATCTACTCCCCATGCAGTCACAGTAGTAGCTGTTTCTTCCATCCATACACAGATCCCTTGGAGATGTGGCTGACTGCACGTTCATCAAAGTTGAGTTCACAGTGGTCTCCAAGAAGTCTAGGTGAACAATCACAGAAGTGAGCCCCAAGAGCATCCTGACATATGGGGCATCATGTAGACATGGCTGGGATCCACATCCATCAATTCCCAACTCATAGCTCACTGTAGAATACTCTTGAGGACCAACTCATGTGTCGCTTCACTGAAGACTCCCAGAGTTTTAAATATTGTGTGTGTGTGTGTGTGTGTGTGTGTGTGTGTATGTATGGGGTGTGTTTGAACACTCTCATGTGGGTGCCTGCAGAGGCTAGAAGACAGCATTGCCTTCTCTGGATCTGCTGTTACAGATGATTGTGAGGGACCTGAGATAGATTTTGAGAGCTGAACCCTAGTCCTCTGCAAAAACAGCAAGTACTCTTAACTTCTGAGCCTTCCCTCCAGCCCTTTAAAGTAAAAATTTTACTTAGCATTCAAATAATAGGATTCATGATTACATTTTATACACCTGTCATAAAACTTTGCTTTGTTTGTCTTCCTCCTGCCACCCTCCTCCCTCCTCGTCTTTCTTCCACCACCCTCCTCCCTCCACATATTCCTCCTACCACCCCCTCCCTCTTCATCTTCCTCCCACCACCCTCCTCCCTCCTCATCTTCCTTCCACCATCCTCCTCCCTCCACATATTCCTCCCACCACCTTCCTCCCTCCTTCTGGTCCTCCCACCTCCCTCTTCCCTCCACCTGTTCTCCCCCACCACCCTCCTCTCTGCCACATTTTCCTCCCACCACCCCCTCCCTCCACACCTTCCTCCTGCCACTCTTCTCCATGCAACATGCTGCCTTTCTTATATCACTTCCCTTAATTTAAATAATGCCTTCTATTTCCTTTCCTTTTCTTTTATTGAAGAGATTTTTGGGGTTTTTTTCTTCACATAACATCCTGATCAAGGTCTTCCTTCCCTCTATTCCTTCCATTCTCTCCCTCCCTCCTCCTCCACCTGAATCCACAGACTTCTAAGAGGTAATAGTAAGATATGACAACATGAAATGTAATATGATTAAAATATAAACCTATCATATTGGAGTTGGACAAGATAAACAAAGATAAGGAAGCCGGGCGTGGTGGCCAACGCCTTTAATCCCAGCACTTGGGAGGCAGAGGCAGATGGATTTCTGAGTTCGAGACCAGACTGGTCTAAAAAGTGAGTTCCAGGACAGCCAGGGCTACACAGAGAAACCCTGTCTTGAAAAACCAAAAACCAAAAAAACCCACCCCATTCCTGAGCCAGGCATGGTGGCACACACCAAAATAATAATAATAATAATAATAATGAAAAGTACCCAAAAGAAGGCATAAAAAGAAGAGACACACTCATTCACAGACTCAGGAATCCCATAAAAATCCTAAATTGGAAGTCATAACGTAAATGCAGAGGACCTGGTCAAACCCGTGTGGGCCCTGTGCTTGCTGCTTCAGTATCTGTGAGCTCATATGGTCTTTGCTCCTGGTGATTAAGATGGCCTTGTTTTCTTCTTGTCCTTCAATACCTGCTGGCTATTACACTCTTTATACCTCCACTTCCACAGGCTTCCTGGAGCCCTCAGGGAGGGGTTTAACAAAGACAATAGATTTAGGCTGAGTGTTTCAAGCTCTCTCACTCTTCATTATGTCTGGCTTAGAATCTCTGTATTTTCCCCATCTGCTGCAGGAGCAATTTTCTTTGGCATTGGCTGAGCAAAGTGCTGATCTGTGAGTATAGCAAAATGTCACTAGGATTAATTTTTTTTGCTACTATTTTCTTTTGGACTAGTATTATTTTGTTTTATGCTAGGTTCCTTGGTTATCCAGTCTCAGGTATCTAGCCACCCAACCAGAGTTGGGTGTGAGTTCCTTCTTCTAGAGTGAGCCTTAGGTCAAATCAGATACTGATTGGTTACTCCTACAAACTTTGTGACACTATTTCACTAGTGTATTTTGCAGGCAGGGCATCATTGTAGATTGGAGAGTTTGTGGCTGACTTGGTGTTTGTTTTTCTTTTGGTAGCATGCACAGGATCTTCCTGTACCAAAGGCAATAGAACATAGGGTTAAAGGCTCTATGTAGGCATATCAGCTTGGCTCCTCCATGTTCATTGAGTTGCTTAGTTCGTTGCAGAAATGGTCGTAGCTGTCAGCAATCTATAGTCCTTTGAAATAGCCTGGCTTGTTTAGGGATTCTCACAGGATAGCTCTGAACAAGCCAATTAGATATAACCTAATCCCAGGACTGGAAACTTCATTTAGTGAGAAGAGATGGCAAGTGAGGCTCTATCTCTCCCATTATTTAATAATTTCATTTAGAGAACACTTATATATGTATATATTTTAGGAAGCTTCTGTTGTACAGGTTTCCATACTACCCCTCAAATGGCCCTTATGTTAGCTGTCTCTCCCCTCCACTTCCCTACTTGATCTTCCATTCCAGTCCCCCTTCAATGATAGCTATTCTATTTCTCTTTCCTAACAAGATCTACATGTACCTCCATTGTCTCTTACTCTGTATCCAATTTCTGTGGTTCTATTGATTGTAGCTAGTTTAACATTGATTCAACAGGTAATATCCACATATACTGGAACATGTAAGATTTATCTGAGTGGGTTATCCCATGCAGGAGGGTTTTTTGTTTTTGTTTTTGTTTTGTATTACCTGTGTCACAATGACACTTTTTTTTAATGTTTTTTTCGAGACAGGGTTTCTCTGTATAGCTCTGGCTGTCCTGGAACTCACTTTGTAGACCAGGCTGGCCTCGAACTCAGAAATCTGCCTGTCTCTGCCTCCTGAGTGCTGGGATTAAAGGTGTGTGCCACCATGCCCAGCCCTACAGGGTTTTTAATGGCTAAAATCCACAAACAGGGCTGGTGAGATGGCTCAGTGGGTAAGAGCACCCGACTGCTCTTCCAAAGGTCCAGAGTTCAAATCCCAGCAACCACATGGTGGCTCACAATCATCTGTAACAAGATCTGACGTCCTCTTCTGGAGTGTCTGAAGATAGCTACAGTGTACTTACATATAATAAATAAATAAATCTTTTTAAAAAATCCACAAACATCTACACCAAGTTATTCCACCAATCTGGACTTAGGGATAGGGGATTCCTTAGGAACATATCTTTGTTTGTTTGTTTCCATAGCATGAAGGGCCTAGCTTAACACTTATGGACTCCAACTTTCTCTGTGGTGAGAAACTGGGTAAATGATTTTTTGTGAAGATGTGACAAAGTCTCTTCCTCTGAGCCCCATAGATGGTAGTCACCCTGGAGTGTCCTGGGAAACAGAGCATTGTGTCACAGCATCCCAGTGTCTGTCACAAGCTACCATTTTATTCTTATTACTCTGAATCTAAAAATAAAAGAACTGATGTTCTTGAATATGAGTTAGACAGGTTCTATAAACCAACACTTATTACAGAATGTTTGTGTCCAAGTAAAAAGTGAACCACTAATATATGAATGTTAGTGTGTGCCAATTAGTTTTTGGAAACTTGACACCAGCTAGAGAAATATGGGGAAGAAGAAGGAACCTAATTCGTTTGTAGGTAATTCTATGGGGGAGCACATGATTGATTTATGTCCCTGGATACGAGGTCATGGCTGTATATATGTATATATATGCAGGCTCAGTCAAAGTAAGCAGCTTTACTCCATGGACTCTGCCTCAGTTCTGGCCTCAAGAGTCCTGTCTTGAGTTCCTGCCCTGACTTCCACTCATGTAGGCTATGATTGGGAAGTGAAAGCCAAATAAACCCTTTCTTCCCCAAGTTGCATTTCTTTGTGGTGTTTTGAATCCCAGCAAGATAAAGCACACTAATAGAGTGTGCACACCCAGTGAAGGATAGCAGTCTGCAGCCTGGTGGGATTCAGATGACTTCACTTAGTATTATAAAAGTGGGAAGGGTCTTTATTGGGGTTTGGATATTGTAATGGCTATTTCTGGTGGTCACGTTGACTATATTTGGAATAAACCAAAATCCAGAATTGGAGGGCTCACCTATGATCCAGATCTTGAGGCTGGAAGACACAAGTTTCTGACCTGGATCTTGGCATGGAGATCTTGAGGCAAAGTGACTATGAAAAGATTAGGCTAAGGCAAGATAGTACACACCTTTAATCCCAGGAGACTAAAGGCAAGAGATCTCTGAGTTCAAGGTCAGCCTGAGATAAGTCCCTGTTCCAGGGATTGTAGTACACACCTTTAATCTTGACCACACCTTCTGAGGGAGACCTACATAAGGACGGTGGAAGAAGAAAGATTCACTCTTTTTAACCACTTGCATTTACTTGCCAGCATACCTGTTGGAATCTACTTCAACAGAAGACCAGCTGAAACAACTAGCCTCGTGGGACTGAGCAACTACTAGATTCTTGGACTTCCCATTCACAGCTGACCATTGTTGGGAAGTTAGACTACAGACTGTAAGTTGCCATAATGAATTACTTCAATATAGAAAGACATTCCATATGTTCTGTAACTCTAGAGATTCCCCAAGCAATACAGATATCAACTATCCAAGAAAGGGTTCTGAGTTTGAACATTGGTCCCTAGCATGTGGCCCTGTTGGTCCAGTTGCCAAAAATCTTGAAAATATAGCCTGGCAGATAGAGTTGGTCATAGGGGGTAGGGTTGTGAGTCCTGTGTCCACTCTAACACAGGGGTCGGCTGCTTGAGAAGGTAGGACAAAGGGAGTTTGTGCTAGTCCCATGCCATTGCTGCATGGGTATTGGGCTGTGGGAAACTACAGTCTGAGGTGTGTGGCAGTCACAGCTGGCTTGAAGGTCCCTGGACCTGAGAAGAGGCTAGAGCCATGGAGTTCCCAAATTCTTGGACACTCCAGCACCTCTGCAAATAGAGGAAGATCTGAGAACAGAATCTGGGCCTGTGGGATGGAGCTAGCCCTGGGCTGTGCGTGGGAAAGGGGAGAGCTCTGGCTGGTCCCTTGTGGAGAGTCCTTGGCTTGAGAGAGGCCAACTTGGCTTGGTGGCAGTTGTGGTTGAGAATGCAAATAGACCTTCTACAGGAAATTAGACAGTGGCTCTATAGGTAAGGGCCATCTCTGTGGCTCCCCACAGTGGATCCCAATAAAAAGAGGCAGTCCATGGAGTTAAGGTATTTATTGTCATGGCAGAAATTGAATGAGTAAAACCATACCCCACTTCTCAGGATGGGCCTGAGATTAAATACCATTTGCTGGGAGGAATGTCTGAGAAGGAAAGCTTATTGGCTAAGAACTCAAGGCCTCTAGGTACCTCATTAGAATGGAGATCTGTCTTGAGTCTAAGTGACCACAGGTCACATCTCTTTTCCTATTAACTTGGTCTGAGATGTTCAGGCTACATGTGGAAGGGCTTTGGGCATTGCCCTTACTTTACTGATGAACACAAATCTATAAGGGCCTGCATTTACTGACAAGGGCCAGGTGCCTGCTGCAGGCAAAGTTCCTACCATCCCTTCAAGGTCTCTGTGCTTCTAGCCTTAGCCCAACTGAAGGCCAGGCTAACTTTCATGGTCAAATTCCTCACAATAAGGGATCTAGGGACTGCTAACTAGGTGTAACCTTCTTCATGTGTTTCTACTGCCCCACTAACCAGCCTTTCCTGTCCTGAGGACAGAATGTGAAAGAAACCAGTGAACTGTGCCCTACCATCATTGATCCATTTTACTTCTGATCTCAAAAGTAGCCATTGGGAGGTCATTGACCTGCCCACTTAAGCTCTGGCTAAGGCTGCCTCCTGTCCTTACAGTGACTGAAGTAGCTGTTGGTAGAGAGCATTTGGAGTTCTAGGCTGTTGAGCCACTGCGCTTGGATCTTCGTGTATTGTTGAATCTGAACATAGTGAGTTTTCTTTTAAATCCATAGGTTTCAGTTTAGAGGTTACTGGGTTGTTTGTTTGCTTGTTTGTTTGTTTTTTAAAGGTGTATTTATTTTATATTTGTGAGTGCACTGTAGCTATAAAAATAGTTGTGAGCCTTCATGTCGTTGCTGTAAATTGAATTTTAGGACCTCTGCTCACTCTGGTCAGCCCCACACACTCATCCCTGCTCATACTGGTCCAAGGATTTATTTATTATTATACATAAGTACAGTGTAGCTGTCTTCAGATGCACCAGAAGAGGGCATCAGATCTCATTACAGGGGGTTGTGATTGCTGGGATTTGAACTCAGGGCCTTCAGAAGAGTCCTCTTACCCACTAAGTCATCTTGTCATCCCGAAGTTTCTGTTTTCTGCTTTTATACTAACTCTCTCTTCCAGTCCTTTGTTGGTTCGAAGTATGATTGGAAGAAATTATATCTTCTTTGTTCTTTAGTTTTTTGACTTTGTTTTAAAATGTCCTATTTTACATGGCTATATTCCTTTCACTATTTTGGAACATTAGTTTATGTTAACTACACAACATGTTCATTCTCAGTGATATTTCCATACATGTACATGAAGAACATTGATCACATTCTCCTCCCCATCACACTTTCTTATGCCTGCCCCATCCAAGTCTTTCACTGTTTCCCTGTTTTGTTCACACCCTTACTTTCCAAGTAGAGGCCACATCACATCAAGTCCTCCTGTTCAGAGGACTGACAGACAGGATTGGATGGTCTCTTAAGCAAGGGCACCAATGTGTCTCTGCTTTAGCAGAAAGATTCCTCCTGGCTGGTTATCTTCTGATCTTCCTAGAAGTTCAAACATCATGACTCCATGCAAGGAGCAAAGGCAATGCTCAGATCCTATTCTGTTGATTTTATTTATGGAAGTGGGCAGCTGAAAAGGTTCAAGGCCAGGATAAATGTAAGTCTAAAAGGAGCCACAACTGTACTTCCTTGAAGAACTTTCCTTTGTGGAAGATAAAATTGCTTGTCCCTGAATTTACTTGGGTCCCTCTGTCTGCAGCTGTCATCCCATGATGTATCTTCTGTCTTAAGTAGAGCAAATGTGCTATGAAAGCTAGTGTCTTCTCAGGCATAGGAGATGGGGGCAATAGTAATTTTGAAGCAAAGAATCAAGTCTATGCCCTTGAGTCCCACTGGCCAAAGAACTCAAAAACATTTTGAGGAACAAAAGCTGCCTACTGCTTGGATGGTCTACCTCTCATTTCACAGAACTCCGTTACAAACTCCTATCCCTTTGGAAAAACAAAGGGGAATTGTTACTGTCTCTGGATCCTGGGCTTTGGTGAGAAGTCTCAGGCCTAATGGGGAACATGGGATGAATGCTATCATCTTCCTCTAAACCTCACAGGTGTTAGTCTCAAACCCTGGGTTACCATAGAAAACAGTATTTTGTTCTAACTACCAATGTAGTAAATAGCTACCATCCTTTAGCACCTATGAATGTGTGTTTTAAAAAAAGTTAATAATTGAATCCTTTTAGTGTACACATGAGTTATTACAAAGTTGTCATAAAGGCTAGGGTCTAAGTGAAAAGCTGAACACTGTCCATCTGTAGCCAATGAATGCCAGAATCCATAACTGAGGGAGGACCAAAGCTCTGGAGCCCATCATCAGTCTTAGGACTCCTTGTTAACAAGGGGAGATTCCTTGTTAAAGTTGGGGTGTCAAAAGTTCCACAGAGTGTCAAGTTGTTTGAACATTGTTCCTACCTGTTTGCATAGCTTAGGGAAAATTATGAACCTTCGGCAGTGGACCTAGCAGGAAGAAGGGTCTCTGGGCAACACTGTGGACAAATATTTGAGTGTAACCAGCCCTCTACTGCCCCACTAACCAAGATCAGACGTCCTGTCTTTCAAGAAAGAATGTGGGGAAAGCCAGTGGGTTGTGCCTGGACACCATTGATCAATTTCATGGTTTGACAACACCAGGACCCATTGTAAGGAATGATAGACACCTGTCCACTTACAGCTCTGAATGAGGCTGCTTCCTGTCATTACAGGACAGAAGCTGTAAGTTGATTGGAATGCAACTGGCATTCAATGATGCTGAGCGATTAGACTTGGACTACAGGAGCTTCAGATCCCAAAATAGTGAGTTTCTCTACACTTTGGTGACTATGATAGGCTTTTGTGGTTATGGTTTGTGTGTTTGCTGGCTTGATTTATGTGTTTACTTTTCAATGTTCTTTATTATCTTCTATTTTACTTTTTAAAGTTACATTTGATAAATTAGAATATTTTATGTCTTCAATAATGTGCATGAGTATTTTGCTTCCATGTGTGTCTGAGCACCACCTCCCTGGTCTCTGCTATGGAGGTCAGAAGATGGAGTCAGATTTTTCTGGAACTGGACTTATAGATGGTTGTGAGCCTCTTGTCAAACACCCCGAATTAAAGCAATAACATGTTCATATACCATACCTAGGTTTTAAACCAAACAAAGCTCTCACTACAACTGCCTGTAGTTCTACTCCAGAGAATCTGATGCCCTCTTCTGACCAACAAGGTTCATAAATAACATTATATAGAAAGATTCGTATCAGTATTTTAAGTGGCATGTAGTGATGATGAGTCTGCTGTATAAGTGGCCTTAGAGGCCAGAGGTGTAAGATTGAGAGCTGGACTTAGGGCAGTTGTGGGCCATCTGACCTGGGTCTTGAGAACCAAGTGCAGGTCCTCTACAGGAGTAGCTGACATTTTGGACTCCAGAGCCAGCTCTCCAGCCTGGACACTGTGGGTGTTGGAGTGTCTGTTTGTTGTCTTATGCACTCCTCTAGAACCTGATTTTCTTGGTGCACTGGCTCTCAGAGTGTGCTGAGACCAGGGGAGAGGATGGTTCTTTCCAGTGAGCAGCTCTTACTGTCCGTGATCCCTTGTTTTGTTCTATCAGTTTGCACTTGGTTGCTGTCAACCTGATCTATGTCATAGTTTGTGTCTACTGCTTTAGAAGGTGCTTTGCTCTTCTCTTCCCAAGCATTCCAAATACCTGATTAGGTTGTCTGACATGTTTCTGGCATTTTTCTTGTCTTTTGGAGGTAAGAAGTTTTAAATGTAAAAATTCTCTTCAGCCTGATTTTAAATGGTTTGTTTTTGTTTTGTTCCTTTTTTTTTTTTTTTTTTTTTTTTTACTTTCTCATTGCAAGGTTGGTTCTAGTCAAGTCATAGAGGGTCTGATGATGGAGCAGGATCTGAAGATGATGGAGCAGGATCTGAAGATGATGGAGCAGGATCTGAAGGCCTGCTACTCAATTGAAGAGAACTTCGACATTAACTATAAGATGCTGAACACACTGGGTGAAGGAAACTTTTCAGTGGTGAAACGGGCCTTCCATGTCCCCACAAGTACCTCTGTGGCTGTAAAAATTCTCCAAAACACCAAGGAGTACACCTCACCCATCTGCAGGGAAGCCAGGATTATGAAATCACTTAGCCATCCTAACATTATCAAGCTGTTTCATGTGGTCCAGAGAAGAGAGACTACCTACCTGGTGATGGAGTATGCCTCAGAGGGAGAGCTACTAGATCGCATCATCAACGTGGTGTCTTTAGAGGAGAGCGAGACTCGAAGGCTGTTTGCCCAGATAGTACATGCAGTGCAGTACTGCCATGACCATCACATTGTCCATAGAGACATAAAGGCCAGCAACATTTTGATCGACTGCAGGGGAAATGCCAAGCTGTGTGATTTTGGCTTGGCTGCTGAAGTGATTCCTGGACAAAAGCTGGCAGGTTTCTGTGGCACACTGCCCTACTGTGCCCCGGAACTCTTGCAAGCAGAGAAATATGAGGGCCTCCCTGTAGATATCTGGAGTTTAGGGGTCCTCCTGTTCCTCATGGTATCTGGGAACTTGCCTTTCCAAGGCAGGTCTTTTGTGGACTTGAAGCAGGAGATCATCTCTGCAAACTTCAGCATCCCTTCCCATGTTTCCATTGACATTTCCAATGTCATCATTGAACTGCTGATGATCAATCCCAGCAGGAGGCCCACCATCCACCAAATCATGAGGCACCCCATGATCAGGGGCAGTGAGGCATGTTTACCACCTACTTCCACACAGACTTTCCCAGGCACCCCAAGCCACAGCATTGTCAGGACCATGACAGTCATCACATAGAAGCCTGACAGGAATATGTCTTCCTGCAGTCCCCAAGAGGAGCTCTGTGGATCCCTGCAGCCACCTAAGAGTGTAGGTGTTCCAGGATCCTCCTCTGGGAATATCTTGGAGAAAGAGACCCTCATGGAAAAAAGAACCTCACCCAGGAAGAGGCCATCAAACAAGAAGAGGCTGTCCATCAGAAAGTTGCTGTCATTCGAGAAGAACCCATTATTGGTGGCCAGCCTCGGGATGGAGGTGGAGCCACCCTGCTACATCCACTCTAGTAGTGACTCACTTGACAGGCTTAGAAACCTGGAAGCAGTCCTGAGGCAAAGAGTTTCACAGAAACTTAGTCTCCTGGAACCATAGCATCCCATATAATAAATGCTCCAAACTTGTCCTTGCGAATGGATCTGTGTGCTTTCTTTCAGCATTGTTTTATTATAGGTGCATCCAAGCAATGACTTGCTCAATATCTAAGCAAAATCGAACATTGCTCCCTGGCCTTCAACAATGCCCTAGTCTTGAGCTGGCCCTGGGCTTGGAATTCAGTAAAATGTTGCCCATTCAGTGACATTCAGAATTGCCTCTAATATTGTAAGAGAGATAGTGAAAGAAATCAGGCATTACTATCTACTACATAGAGCTAGAAATCTCAGGGCAAGCTTAACAATGTAAGTTTAGAATTCTTATTATAGTTATGTATGGCATACTACATTACTTATTAGTATAAAGTCCCCCTAATACTATCACTTAGAATAAAAGCCAAGCTGTTCCCATATACAGGAATTTACAATGGTTTAGGAAGTAGATTGGGCTGTGGTTTTAGAGTATTGCATTATTGATGAGAAGGTTAGCTAGAGCGTAACTCCCTAATTAGAACCATGACTTGGGCATGAAAGCCCTTGCCTCGAGAGTGTAAAGACCTCAAACACTTGGCTTCTAAGAATATAGCTGATCTTAGATAGAGAGGACTTTGTCTCAATTGTTTTATTGCCCAGTTCCTGCCAGTTTTTATGTTTGCATTTCTCTGTTCTGTGTAAGAGTCATTAAGCATCCTGTAACCTCATTGTACCTTGCCGATGTGTCACCTAATTCCCCTATTTTCTTCTGTATTAAAAGTCTGGTACTCAATTTGACAAATTACATTCAGATACCACACTCCCTTGTGTTCGTATTTGTTTGTCATCCAGGCCAACTCCTTGCCCACTGATAACTGGAACCCCGAGTTTCACCCTTGGATCTAGGACCCAAGTGAGGTTCATCTGCAGCACTTCCCCTTGTATCTGGTGACACCATTGGAAGGAAATAAGGAAGATAACCATGAACTGTCTCTGAAATCTGTGCTGCTGCCTGCCATTAACAAAGAGAAGGAGTTTTGTTTTTAATTTTTAACTCTCTATCATTTTTATTTGTATAAATATTTTATCCCACCTGCTAATTAGGCAACTCCCAAGGCTGAGTGGCTCTGCCCGACTACTCCAACTTCTTGGGATTCTGTAATGTTCTTGCAAAGTGAGGAATCCTGACCAGAGGCAGGGGCACTATAGTCTTTGGATTCTTTAATGAAAACAGATCAGACTTTCCTCCTTGCTCAGCCTCCAGAGAGGTACCAGCTAGGTCTGGGGATAGCAATGTCAGTCTGAGCCATCTACACTGGGAATAGCTCAGCACGTGTCACTGGGTTCCTCAATAGCCAGGACCTGGTACACCATGTCTTAGGCAGCAATTCATGCCAGTACAGCCTTCAGCCCTTGAAAGGCTGCCGTGCACACAGAGATGAATTGGTAACCACAGTCTTACTGAGGCCAGGACTATCTGGAAAGGCATTCGGGGTACCCAAGTCAAGCAGCACATAGAGGTCAGGTTCAGAGTCAAGTTGTTCACCTTAGCTAGGTCCTTCACATTCAGGAAGCCTTTAGAAACGTCCCTATTAGTTCCTGAAAAACAAAACAAACAGTAAACATGATGGGAAAAATGGCACAGCAGAAGGGTGCTCTTCTCCTTCCCTCCGCTTTCCACAGTTCCTCCCCTTAGACAACCAGGTAAGGCTAAGCCTATAGTAACACTGGTCCATTCTCTCTCCTCTTGGACTTTGGAATTTTCAGGACTGACTCTCTACCTACACAAAGGGCACTGAAGTTAGAGCTCACAGTCCTGGTCTGGACAGGAGTCTCATCTGCATGGTTGATGAGCAGCAGGCTTTACAGCAGCTCAGTCTTAGGGAGCTCATGCTCAGAGCAGAGAAACTGCTGCCCAGTGGCCTTAGAGTTCAGACAGGGGGCTGTAAACACCACTCACAGGCCAGGCTGTTGCTTGGCCCTCTCTGCCTTCAGTAACTGCAACACTGAGTCACTGCTTGCACTTAGGAGCAATGAACCTGGAGACAACAACCAGGCCAGCTGTGGGGCCAGTGCTTTCCCCAAACCCAAGGTGGCACCCCTCAGCACACACACAGGGCAGCCCAGCCTACTTCCTCCAGGACTGGAACTTAACAACAAAAGCATCTACTTAACTGGCATGGGGCAGCACCTCTCACTCTCCTTGGTCTGGGAGAGAGGAAATTCAGGCCAGCATCCACTTGGGTTGGGTGAAAAAGGTGACCAATAGCCAGGGAGGCTTGGCTCAGCAGGACATCCCAGTCCCCCAGAGCTTCCAGGTTCCCCTTGGGCTGCTTGCACAAGAAGATCAGTCCTTTCTGGGACGCATGTTCCTAATCTCTAACCTGTTCCCAAATCAGCTTCCTCCTCCAGGGTTGGTTTGTCTTCATCCATAGGGGACATACCAGGAAGTGACCAGTGACTGCCTTGGATTAAGTCCTTGCCTGTGTAGAGCTTGTGGTCCCTTGCACTCTGATTAACAGAAGCCTTCTCTGGAAGAGCACAGCAGCTCTCCCAGGAGATGCTGGGCAGACAGAACAAATAAATGAAGAGGACACACGGGTCAAAAGAAAGGCTGAAAATCACAACAATCTCATGAACAAGACCCATCTTGAGTAAAAACACACCTTGAAAAGCTGGGAACTGTCAACAGCAGCCTTATCTTGTAACCTGTCTCATGCATCTCAAAAAACACTTCATAATCTCAAACAAGACTTCTCAGAACTCTGGAGCTCTTGGAGGAGAAGGAGTGTAAGACATGGATTGCTTTGTTGCATGAGGTAAGCTAGAGTCCATCCAAATTACAGTCACGCAGGCTAGGGGCTAGCCCCTCTTTGTTTTAGAAAGTTACAAGTGTTAGGCCTAGTCACTTATCTGGGTCATATAGGGAAGCCAGCAATCGGAGGGGGCCACTCTCCAGTCCCATTTTTTTTTTTTACTGGCTGAGGCTTTTATCCTAGGCCAATGAGATAGGGATCAAGATGCAAGCTCTATAGTCCTATAGGAGAAGAGAACTGGACTTTCTCTATCTACATTTAAAAAGAAAACACTCTCAAATGTTGCCAAATCAGCCCCTTAGCCATTCATGCCTTTTCTGTATGCCAAAGTTCCCTTTCTGCTGCCACAGACAATCTGGGTCCCTGGTCTGTGAAGAATGGGATTTCTTAGGCAGATGGACAAAGATTCCGGATGAAAATGACAGACAGATACACGAAAGATGTGTTGAATCTGAATGTATTGTTCTGGTTGAGCTTCAGACTTATATAACAACGAATTATCAGAGGATACAAGATACACTGAAATTCACCAGTTACAGCAGAAAGGAATTTACAGGGACTAATTAAATGTTTACATTAGGGATAACAAGCCCTGCCTAGGATCAGCCTAATGCCAGGCAAGAATTTCACACTTTAAGGTTAAAAGCATCAGGGGGTTGTTAACTCTTGACAGGCCTTAAGAGTAATGCGCTATCACAGAGCTCTAAATTCTTAGGTCTAATAAAACTTATCTTGTCTGGAGAGTTTCCCCTTATCAGGGTAGTATATCAACTTATACTTGACATGGAAGTAGCCTGTAGTAAAAGATTTCTATCTCAGTGAGACTTTTAGTCTCTATCTGTAAACAGCTGAGTAAAATGGCAAGTGCTTAATTGTTTACTGAATGGGTTAAGCTCCTTGCTGCTATCTGGAATCTAAGAACACTGGAAAAAGGCTTTAGCTATGTTAGAATACAATCTTAAAAGGCATTTACTATAAGGTAATACTATATAGAGTGCACGTGAATCTATACACTAGATTAATGTGGTGGAAATTTGAATATAATGGGTTAGGGAAAGAGATGCCATAACTCTGGGAGGAAAATTTCCCTGGACTCTTATCCTCGTGAAACAGCTTCCAGGCTTTTCGCCTGACAAACCGATCCAAACTGGAGAGTTGGCTTTCGCCAGAATATCCAGGAGGAGAGTCCTAGAAATTCATTTCTCATGAGCAGCTTTTTGGCATTTCTGCCTCACAAGCTGACTCCACCAGAGTCCGTGACATTTCACCCTTTTTTTTTTTTTTTAAATTTATCTATAATTCTCAGCCGAAGTTTCAGGATGTCCCGCTTTGTCGTAGCTACAGATTTCAGGAGCACTCTAAAGATGAGTGGAAACACAATGATTACTAATAAAGTAATGCCAAAAATAATAACAATTAGGATGATATATTGAACCCAATTCAGGGGGTTCAATGCACTTAAGTTATTTTTAAATCTCTAGCCAATTCATCAATGTTCCAAGTGTCCAGATGGCTTTTACTAATATCTGAAATTTTTAACTTTAACTGTTCTAAGTCATGAGAAATATCAGTATCTTTCCATATACCCTGTAAATGAGTTTTTGTCTTTTCCTAATCAGTGGTTGTAAGGTAAAGGAGTGACATAAATGTATAGAAAAGAAGCATGACATTTAGTAGCTAACCTGGTCTTGATATTAGCAATATCTTGTCCTATTGCCAGCACGACTTCTTTTAGGGTGTTAACCTTTGCTTCCAATTTTTTATCTATAAAATACAACTCTGACAAGGCTACAGAGATATTCTTATGCATGTCATTAACAAAATGAGCAGTATGCAGTTGTTGTACTAAGGCTGTGGTGGATATTGTAAGGGTAGTTAAAATAGCAATTAAAGCAGTAATTCCCAGGATCAAAGCTGCTACAAATCTCTTAGGTCGAATAAGTTCTTTTAGTCTTTTTAAAGCTTGCAATCCCGAATTCTCAAACCAAGGATCGTTTCCTAACTCTACAGGCAGTAAAACATATCCAGGTCTCTTAAGCAAAATCATAATAGCAGATTCCTTGTCTAAATTAGGTTCTACACAATTAGTTAATTGACAGGAATTACAATGTATATAAAAAGACTTGTTAAGATTGGTGATCTTAACTCTTAAAATTATCTAACAATAAGCATACAGGTAAGGTACACAAGCTTTTACAGCTATAGGGGAGTTGGCCTGAATGGCCAAAAACAGTCTCTGATGAAATCTTGTCCAATACTCTGTAGCAGTCCTTCCACCTCACGAGTCAGCTCTTTTAGTTGTCTCCAAGTTGACACTAGGTCTGCTCTCCTTGTTGTAGTCCATGGCGGAGATAGGAAGAGTTTCTTTATTTTGCTTGTGAGTGACTGATTTCTTTTTCCTCTGTGCACTCAATACAGCTTTCTGGTCACCACTGTCAGGGCACTCAGGAACTCACAGCTCAGCCTGTCACATGAATCATTTTGGGAGCTAGCACGCTCTTGTAGCATTCTGTGGAAAAAACAGAAATATTGCCCCCTTTCCCCCATATTAAGTATCTGAACAGGATCATACCATGTGCCAATAAGTGGATCCCTTTATCTCATGAGTATGTCTGATTGTAGGGTGCCATAGACAGAGAGATTTTTGACATCTAAATTTTTAAAAGATATAGATTTAAGGTTCCACAGTACTGTTTCCTTGGGAATAATAAAAATCTCAGTAACATGGATAACATTAAATTGTTGATAAAACGTCTCAAATGCTTGGCTATAATAGCCAGTTTTAATTGATTTGGAACACCAAGTAAAAAAATCAACATAGGCAACTATACTTTTAGTTGCTATTTTTATTAGAGCAGTTGTAATTAGAAAGATTAAAAAGGTATCAATAGTCACATGTGCATGATTTATTTAAAAAATTAAAAAGTATCTATTTGTAATAATTGATTAAGTATACGTCCTCAAGAATTAATACCAATGTGTGGAACAGGTAGAAACTGAGGACACTGAGATCAAATCTTTACAATATGACATGCACATTTATTTATTTATTTATTTATTTATTTATTTATTTATTATTTTATTTATTTTAAATACCAAATTATTATTTCGAGCCATTACTATTTTGATGATGTAAAGAATGAGATTATATGGCAATTATTTTTGTATAAGATCTATAATTTACCTGGCGTGGCATTACCTTAAGAGGTTTTTACCAGGCAATCTTTAACATTTTAAAACACTATCTACAGCACATAATTTAATTATCTGTGCTAAAGTAGGCAGAAACTCAAAAGAATAAACATGTGATCCAATTTACATATATTTTTCTTTCCATAGAAAGGTTGTTTTTAAATACAGTAAATGGGATGCATGTATGTATGAATTTACAAAAGTATGTATAATAAGCAATTAGCTTATTTTTAAGATGAATATTAATTTTATTTAAAATGATGGTATGCAATAGGTCAAATATCAATATTTTGTAATAACTAATAGCTGTTTGGAAAAAAGAATTTTTAATTCTTAATTAGTACCACAGCAGCCTTATATATAATAGGATGTTAAAACTTTGAGGTGAAGAAAGATGATTTTTACATTAATGTTTTTTCTTGTCAAAGAATAGCTGTGGACACATTTAATAACAATAACTAGAATATGTAGCTAATATTTGATTGCCATCAATTACAATCGATATCAATATATTATAGAAGTTTTCTCTACTTTCTGTTAAAGCCTTTTTAGTTCTCTCCAGTTAATTTGAATCTCACTTGATAGTACCTAATAAAGGCTTAGGTTCTCTTGTGGTGAATTTAAGGTGAGGTCTTAGTCCATTAACATCTCCTGGAAGCTTTTTGAAAATAAAATTTTGAAGTAAATTTGTACCAATTTTTTAATACAACTAAAACCCTAGATATTAAAAAAGACATTGCCTCTGAATCTTATGAAGCAACAACTATTTTCTAGAACTTTAAACTTCTCTCTAGAGACATTAGTTAATAAAATACTTTCCACTTAGGAAACAATATATACTGAAAGATTTAAACTATTTTGCTTCTTCTATTGAAGCCTGGACAATGAAAATTTCTTACATAATATAAGACTATATTAGCCGTACCTAGGGGTAAAAACCTTTAATGGTTACTAGTTCACTAGAAGTAAACTCTTTATAAATGGAAAAAATAGACTTTTAAATCTATAATAATTTTACATGAAGTAGGCAAGTTATTTTGTAATGCCTTTATAAGTTTTATAGCCTGATTGACCTTTTATAAATCTTGAGTTTAGACTTAATCATGAACAACACCTGGGTAGATCTGAAAAAAGAAAAAATGTTGTTTAGCTAAAAGAAATTCTCCCTGAAGGCAGGGAGGGTGAAGTTTCAAGAACTTTTTTAGGCGCAGTCTGTAAAACGCAAGAAACTTTGCACAAGCTTCTCTGAGGCTGCTTTAAGCTTTGTATTAACCCAAATGTATATATTTTTTAATTTGAGCATCTTGCCCTCCTGCAATGAGGACAGATTCTAAAGGAGCAATTTAACTGTTTGTCCATGCCTCTGATTTTGGACACTCTTTCTTAAGATGACTTATACCTTAAACATTTTCTTTTATGACCTTTTATGGTCCTACAAGGCCGCAGCCATAGTCAAACTGATTGTGTGGGGGTCTAATTTCTGCACAAAGATGAATATATCTAGTTAATTTTACTTTGTTTTGTATGGCTGAATGTCCCAAGTGAGCAGCATTAGCACTCTTATAAGTTGATTATTTTAGTAATAATCTTAATTATGGGTGAGTTAAAAGTCTTAAGCTTTTGATTAAACTGCAAACTGCAGTCAATGGGACACTGGCAATTTTAACCAGAATTTTTAAGTTTCTGTTGCAATATTAGAACATATCTATAACTTTTGGAAAGCAAGACCCAATTTTAAACAATTTATTTTCTTTAAAATCAATACTAAAAACATCACTATCACGTTACAAAATTTGGCTGTTAATTCATTAATGTATGACAGTTTAATGTTTCATTAAAGAGACATTATCTTTAAAGATAAGAATTACATAAAATGTTATCTCAATTTAGAAGTATCTTTAGAGGACTAGTTCTCTGGGCTGATTTATGCCAGGTGCTTTTGTTTGAAAATGACTCTATCTTTGAGTTACTACTTTTAAGTTAACTTTGTAACTAGTGTTACATCTTTTTAATTATACCCAAATAACTTATAAACCAATTCTCTATGACCAAGACATGTTAGATCATATTTATACCTTTAAGACCAATCAAAAACCAAATGAAGTAGCTACATGAATCTTATGAATTTAGATCAATCAAAGAATTTTACCTTTTATAGCTATACTTGTAAGATAAAAAAGCAATTTGTTATTTGCTAAACACAATGATCACAAACTTGCAGAGAAAGTTTTAGGAAAAAACAACTATCAGCTTATTTGCCTTAGAACTAAGAGGTTGCAGATTCCTTTTCTTTAAAAACAGTTTCTAGCAGGGCCTCTCTTGCTGTGCTTGATTTATGGCTATAGTGAAGGCTCTTTCTCAGCCTCCTTTGTGCAAACTGAGAGTGAATCAGCAGGTAAAGTTTTAACCATTATTTTTGTTCTATTTATTTATTTTTTTTTCAACATGAAACATAAAACAGTCATTCAGACAACGACACAATCATTCAGACAATGAAACAAAAAAGATATACATGAATTGACATGATTGGTGCACCGAACAGAACATTAGACAACAAAGAATTTCTCCTGTAGGGGCCAGAGAGAATGAAACAGGGCATCCCCCGATTTCTCTCTGTCCCTGGGAGAATTTTAAAATCCATTTTCTTTTATCCCTTCCTTTCTTTTCCTGCTTGTAAGAGGCAGGTTTTTGAACCAAGATTAAAACCTAAAATTTTCTAACAGCTCTGGCAAGCATCCAAACTTCTAATTTATTTAATCTGAGGGCAAATTTTTGAGAAAACACACAATCTCTATACGCTAAATGTCTCAAATAGCCAAAAAGTTTACCATGCTGAATCTTTTTGAAGCCATCATCAGTCCACACTTAGTCATATATTTTATAGTCACCTGCAAAAACGCTATTTTCTGCAACCAACAAAAATACCATTTATGGAATGAATTATATATGTTTTAGGAGATTACTTAACTTTCAATAGAGCCTTTTCTTCGGATTTTTAGCACAATGTAGGATTGGGAAATTGTAAATAAGGTAACAGTAAGAAGTGACCTATATTTTGACTTTTAAGTCTCTTTTTATACTTTGACCATAATTTAACCATAACTTTTAATTTAGCCTAAAATATCAGAATTCACAACTTGAAGTTTTTCTTATAACTGGAGCTGTGTCCTATAATGAGCTCCACAGTTTCTGAACGGGGCTAAGAGACTGCCCCTTTAGTTTTTCGCCTTACCTGCTTCTTAGTGAGCAGAGTCCCATCCTTATGGGACTTTGATCTGCAATCATTCCCCCAAGGTTTCCACCTCAGCCTGGACAGAGACCTGGAGAAAGGCCCTTCTTGTTTCCCCGAGGGATTTTTACAATCCTTACTCAGGTGCCCCGGTTTGTCACAACCGAAACATGCAGTTCTATAGTTCTTTGTCTTTCCAGCTTCTCTAGTGAGCTGAGTCCCATCCTTATGGGACTTTGATTTACATTCACTTCTCCAGTGCTTGTCACAACACTGGGAGGGACCCAAAGGAATGCTCTTCTTGTCTCCTGAGAGATTTTTACAATCTTTTCTCAGGTGCCCCGGTTTTTCACAACTGAAACATGTAATTCCACACGTAGCGCTGAATTTCTTCCCTTTCCTTGCTGTGGTGTAAGCTAATTCCTGCATTACAGCCAGTGAGGCATCTACACATGCTTTTATATAATCTTGTAGGGAGCCTGTCTTACAGATTGGTCTGATCAGGTCTTGACACAAGGTATTAGCGTTTTCCCAAGCCAATTGTTTCATTAGTATATCAGTACCTTCCGAGGGAGGAAGCATCCTGGAAACTGCCTCTTCCAATCTAGCTACAAAACTTTCATAAGATTCATCATGCTTTTGTCTAATTCCTGAAAGGACTGTGGATTTAGCCCCAGGTACAGGTAAACTCCGCCAGCTAGATATAGCTATCTGATTAATTCTCTCCAACACTGCCTTAGGAATATTCAGTTGCGCTGCTGGTCTAGCATAGTCTTTCTGCCCAAGAAGCATAGGTACTGTGGGTCTAGCTCCATTTCTTGATGAAGATCTTTCCTGAACTAACTTTCTGGCCCTTTCTTCATATTCTGTTCTCCAGAGAATGAAATCTCCGAGAGCAAGAGTAGCTTTCGCGGTTTGGTACCAATCATAAGGGGTCAGCCACTGACTAGCTACTGCATCCAGGACCTGTAAAGTATATGGTGCAGTAGGGCCCAGCGTTTTTACTGCTGACTGTAATTCCTTAAGAGTTTTTAACGACAAAGGTTCCCATTGCGGCTCACTCCCTTCTTCACAGATTACCGGGCAAGTGAGTGTAAAGTCTCCTTGCCTTTTTGCCTCTGCCACAGCAGCATCAAAGCCTACGGGTGGCAAAAGTCTACCTGGCTTTGGCACTGGTCTGCGGGTGGCTGGTGTTATAATTAAAGACTCCTCCTCACTGCTATCTGTGTGCTTACTAAAACGATCTTTTCTTCCCTTAATTACACACTTTGCCATTCCCTTAGTTCTTTCCCATTCATCATCATTTTCACTGTCAGTGATCTCTGATTCACTTTTTTCTAGCTTTATCCCTTTTTTTCTTGAACAATACGATTTCTTTTTACCAGTATTGAGTTTCACTTTCTGATCATCAGAGAGCTCTGAAGGAGCTTCCTCTGCAAGGAATTCTAGGTCTGTTTTCTCAGTCAATAAATCCCTCATCTGTTGCCACAATATAAAAGCACTGTCAGGAACGTTCCTGGATAAATTTTCCTCGTGAAACTTCCTCATATCCTTTCCTACTCGCTTCCAATCTTCTAGTGTCAAGCTTCCCTCCTCTGGAAACCAGGGACTGATTTTTTGCACGAAATCATAAAATTCTTGTAAAGATTTATCTGAGATTTTTAGGCCTCTTCCAGACAGCATGTGTTTAAACACTGACAGGAACAATTTTTTCCCTTTTGATTCTGATTGCCCCATGATAAATACTTACCCGTCTTTATAACGAACACGCCGGTCCGCCTGCCTGCAGCGCAGTCCTACGGGGTCCTATCTTTGCCTGAGAAAATAAAGAATAGAAAGAAAAAAAGGAAAGAAAGGAAAGGACTAATCTGCCCATGTGGGGAGCGGGTGTGGCGGCAGTCCCAAAGGCGCCAGGGACTGCAGCTAAGTCATATGACTTGCACCTGACTTCCTCATATAAGACACAAACATCTTGAGTGCTGCGCAGGTGTACCAGGATACAGGTGAATCCAATTTGGTGGAGATTTGCCCCTGCTGCCCTGATTAGCTGAAGCCTCACGACTGGCGAGGGGGCGTGGCCTGCGGTGCGTGGATGAGAGAGAGTATAAAAGGAGTGAGAGGCCCAGGGTTCGGGGGAGATATAAAAACAAGGGAGATATAAACAAGGGAGATATAAAAACAAGGGAGATATAAAAACAAGGGAGAGATATAAACAAGGGAGATATATGGAGAAAGAAGAAACAGGACTGAATAAATGTGTGCAGAAGGATCCTGTAGCAGCGTCGTTCTTCCTGGCCAGTTGAGCGCACGCAACAAGTGGTGCCGAAACCCGGGAAAAGAAACATCTTCAGGCAAGAGCGAAGACCCCCTGCTACAGGGAGGATTCAGAACTGCATAACGGGGAAGAAGGGGTTAATGAAGTGTTCCTGTAAAACAGACTGTTGAGAAGGATCTGGCGTGGATTCAGAACTCTTCAGCTGGGGAACGGTACTGATGAAGAGAAAGAAGAAAGATGAGGACTGAATAAACTGCTGTTAGAAGGACTGGTGGTCGTGTCGTTCTTGCTGGTCTAGAGCGGATGTGACAATTGGTGGCCCGTACGGGGAACCGACTCCCCCACTGAGTTCAGAACTTTCAGCAGTCAGTGGTTGCCGGCAGGGTAAGTTCACGGTGAGTGAAACTTGCGACCCCAGGAGTTTGGGAAGGACCTCCGATAAAATAGAGGCGAATATAAAGTTGCCAGGAAGCAGGCACAAGGTAACAAAAGGTTCCTGGCTTTGGGACAAGATAAGGTTCATGGTTTGGGGACAAGTTAAGGAACTATGATAACCTCAGTGTAGTGATCAATAGATCCTCGCTGTGTAGTTATGCTTTTTTCTTCTATTGACCCTTTGTGGGTAGGTCTGATAGTTTTGGTCTTGCTTGTTCTGATATATGGACTCTGTTACTGTTTGAAACTGTGTGTAGAGGCAGTCAAGACAGGTCAGAAAATCCTTACAGAGCAACAAGAAAGTATGTCAGAAGAGGAAAAGGGCTTAAAAAGAAAAAGGAAAAAGAAAGGAGACACAGTGTTATCAGGTGAACAGAAAGGACAAAATAAAAGAGTTGAGGCAGAGGAGGAAGGCGAATTAGCTTTTGCTCCCCCTCCCTATGCCTCCTCGGCAGCCATCTATGGGCAGACCTTCTGTCTGGAGGTCTGGAAAAAGGATAGATTCTCCTTGCTGGGATGTCCTATTTTCACTGATCAAGCTGAATTTGCATGGGATAGAGATATGCTGCTTGATCAAGGTCGATTTGCACAACAACAGACAGGATATCCAGTGCAGGTGTTTAAGCAGGTGAATCATATTGCCATAAGGGCACGGAAATCATTGCCCAACAGAGGGGAAGCTAGTGAAAACTTGACTTTCATATTGACTTCCCAGATGGACACACAGATGATTGAGGTTATGGTCTCATCACCACGAGGTATTGTGCCCATCCCCCCTGGGGATCGAGCAGATCAGGTATTGACGTGGGCGAGAGGGTCTGTTTGTGTATTCCCACAGGACCAGACGGAACCTCTTTGGGTGCCGGAGAGATTGGTGAGACGCTGCAAGAATGAGGCTCCTGATCCAGTTGCCCCTGTGGATGTGGTGGATATTCCCACAAGCACAAACAATGGAGCCGAGATGGGAGATCCTTTCGGTATTCCAGAAGCCGATACCAGCTCGACATGACATTCAAATTTTTCCACGCTTTTTGATCCCTGAATTCCCCTTAAAGAGATAGCCCCGCTGGCCATCTATCCCTTGCTTCAGGGAAGATGAGCAGGGATGAGAGCCCTGGGATGTATGCTTGTTATAGTGTGTGTGTGTTTGGCACATGTGTTAGGTGCAGAGTGTGCAGGCCCGCACTTTCGCCATGGTAGCATAGGCTTTTGCTGCAGTGGAGGCGGGGCAATCTCCTCAGATTCAGTTTGCCGCTCTAAAAGAAATTATGCTGCGTTATGCCGTGGGGTGCGAGGCTAAGCACTGCACAGAGGATAGCTTGCTGTTGGCATCCTGTGGAAGGCACGTCTGATTGCATGAAGGTTCAGTGTCCTAGTTCCCTTCCCCCAGGAAAAACGACACGGGAGCTGGCCAAGACCTCTCTGGGTGATGAGCCTAAGGGATGGTTTTGTGTAGGGCCCCTATGCTTGCACACTGGGGATCAGACCTCTACCTTCACCCATGAGGCTTGCTTGCAGCAATTAAGATCTGGCCATAGGTTAATTAATATCCTGGCCTTTTGATGCACCTGCCGCAAGCAAAACACAATCTCCCCAGGAGTGGCTTGGCATGATTGAGAGGTAGTCAGTGATAAGACTCCCTGGGCATGTCACCAACCTAAGACAGGGATCAAACCAATGCTGTTTGTCTCCCAAAGACAGGTAAGGGGCATGGTTGCGAGGGGCTATCTACAGACATTCTCTCTGCCAAAAAAGAAAAAAGGGGGAATTGTGGGGAGCGGGTGTGGCGGCAGTCCCAAAGGCGCCAGGGACTGCAGCTAAGTCATATGACTTGCACCTGACTTCCTCATATAAGACACAAACATCTTGAGTGCTGCGCAGGTGTACCAGGATACAGGTGAATCCAATTTGGTGGAGATTTGCCCCTGCTGCCCTGATTAGCTGAAGCCTCACGACTGGCGAGGGGGCGTGGCCTGCGGTGCGTGGATGAGAGAGAGTATAAAAGGAGTGAGAGGCCCAGGGTTCGGGGGAGATATAAAAACAAGGGAGATATAAACAAGGGAGATATAAAAACAAGGGAGATATAAAAACAAGGGAGAGATATAAACAAGGGAGATATAAACAAGAAGAAACAGGACTGAATAAATGTGTGCAGAAGGATCCTGTAGCAGCGTCGTTCTTCCTGGCCAGTTGAGCGCACGCAACATGCCCAGTTGTCCCTGTTCGAAGGCGCCAACTGCCACAGACAATCTGGGTCCCTGGTCTGTGAAGAACGGGATTTCTTAGGCAGATGGACAAAGATTCCGGATGAAAATGACAGACAGATACACGAAAGATGTGTTGAATCTGAATGTATTGTTCTGGTTGAGCTTCAGACTTATATAACAACGAATTATCAGAGGATACAAGATACACTGAAATTCACCAGTTACAGCAGAAAGGAATTTACAGGGACTAATTAAATGTTTACATTAGGGATAACAAGCCCTGCCTAGGATCAGCCTAATGCCAGGCAAGAATTTCACACTTTAAGGTTAAAAGCATCAGGGGGTTGTTAACTCTTGACAGGCCTTAAGAGTAATGCGCTATCACAGAGCTCTAAATTCTTAGGTCTAATAAAACTTATCTTGTCTGGAGTTTCCCCTTATCAGGGTAGTATATCAACTTATACTTGACATGGAAGTAGCCTGTAGTAAAAGATTTCTATCTCAGTGAGACTTTTAGTCTCTATCTTTAAACAGCTGAGTAAAATGGCAAGTGCTTAATTGTTTACTGAATGGGTTAAGCTCCTTGCTGCTATCTGGAATCTAAGAACACTGGAAAAAGGCTTTAGCTATGTTAGAATACAATCTTAAAAGGCATTTACTATAAGGTAATACTATATAGAGTGCACGTGAATCTATACACTAGATTAATGTGGTGGAAATTTGAATATAATGGGTTAGGGAAAGAGATGCCATAACTCTGGGAGGAAAATTTCCCTGGACTCTTATCCTCGTGAAACAGCTTCCAGGCTTTTCGCCTGACAAACCGATCCAAACTGGAGAGTTGGCTTTCGCCAGAATATCCAGGAGGAGAGTCCTAGAAATTCATTTCTCATGAGCAGCTTTTTGGCATTTCTGCCTCACAAGCTGACTCCACCAGAGTCCGTGACATTCTGCAGAATTGTATATTTAAAACTACTTAGTTATCACTAGTCTCTTGAATTTGTTACCTTATTTCCAAAAGGACCTTCAACAGATAAAGCAAGCTCAAGGTCAGCTGCTCTATATGAGACCCTGTCTCAAGACAAAACGTAATGCAGGAAAGAAAAGAAGGTGGAGGTGGAGAGATAGCCCAGTCAGTGACAGGCTTGCCTTGATGAGTTTGAACCCCAGAACATGTGGGAAGCAGTTTCTGCTGTGCCTGCTTGGCCTAACTGGTAAACAAGCAATATGCGCATGTGCAAGAGTGTGTTCGAGCCAAGTCACTGCCCATCCCTGGGAGTGCTGAGAGAGCAGCCAATCAGGTGTGGACATGCCGCACTGAGGTGTATATAAGCAGTGCCTTTTTGGGGCTCAGGGTCTTCCTCTTCATGCTGAAGCTAGCATAATAAAGCATTGCTGCAGAAGGATCCGGTTGTCCGCGTGTGTTCTTGCTGGCGAGATGATAGCGCGCAGGACAAGAACACACATTGAAAATGCTAGGTGTGCAACGAAAGAGTACACATGGAGGAATCCATGCTTCCAGCTACATATGTAGCAGAGGATGGCCTTATCTGGCATCAATTGTTGGAGACGACCTTGGTCCTACAGAAGCTTGATGCCTCAATGTACGGGGATGCTAGATTGGTGAGGCAGGAGTGCCTAAGTGGTTGGTGGAGCATTCTCATACAGGCAAAAAGTGGGGCACGGAAAGGGTGGTTTGCAGAGGGGAATCTAAGAAAGGAAATATTGTTTAAAATGGAAATAAATAAATTAATAAAAGGAAAAGAAGAGATAATGCTAGGTGGCTAGGCAGTGTGGTGCTTGCTTTTAATCCTAGAACTCCAGAGGCTGAAGCAGGTTGATTTCTGAGTTCCAGGCCATCCTGGTTTACAAAGCTAGTTCTATGACATCCAGGGCTCCACAGGGAAACCCTGTCTTGGCCAGACAGCAGTGATGCCTTTAATTCCAGCACTCAGGATGTAGAGGCAGGTGACCCTCTGAGTTTGTGGCCAGTCAGGTCTACAGAGTGAGTTCCAGAACACCCAGAGCTACACAGAGGGAAATCTACTTACAAAACAAACAAAACAAAACAAAACAAAAATTAAAACACTTTTTAAAAGGAGGCCATGCATGAAATGAATAACAATAAACATTGTCCTCTGGCCTCCACCCCCTAAAACCTCCGAACACACCCAGTCACACAGGAATAAACACATACATTAACATATGAGGAAGAAAACCAGGAAAAGGAAAGTTTCTTAAACAAAAGTAGGCATAGAGAGTCTTGTTAGAGTCTTTTAAAGAAATTATTGCACATATGTGAGTACACTGTGGTTCCTTTCAGGAGGAGAAGAAGAGAAAATGTGATCCCATTACACATGGCTGTGAATCACCATGTGGATGCTGGTAATTGAACTGAGGACCACTGGAAGAGCAGCCAGTGCTTTTAACCACTGAACTATCTTTCCAGCCTCTATATCTCCCTTTTTAAGGCTCTTTGAATGTCTTATTTATTTACTTACTTACTTACTTACTTACTTACTTACTTACATATGTGTATGGGTGTTTAAGTGCATGTATGTCTCTGCACTACTTGTATGCAATTCATAGTGGAGACCAGAAGACGGCCTTTGCTTCTCCAGGGACTAGAGATATAGACAATTGTGAGCTACTATGTAGGTAGTAGGTCTTGAATCCCAGTGCCCTGGAAGAAGCAGCCAGCTGTTCTTCACTGCTCCCATGTCTTTCTGGCGCCCTGAATTCAAAGTTTGAATAATGTAACAAAATGGTAGGTCTTAGTATTGCTGATTGAAATTCCAGTAGTTAGGAAGTGGAGGCAGGAGAATTAGCTTCACTATGAGATCGTGGAGCCAGCCTCAGCTACATATTAAATTCCAGGACAGCCTGAGCTATATCACTCTCTCCTCAAATTAAATCCCTCACAATCCTATACAGGGCTGTTAATCTAGGCCTACAGGATGTAGGAGATATTTAGTTTTTTTATTCTTTTTCTTTTTTTCTTTTTTGTTTGTTTTGTTTTGAGTCAGGGTTTCTCTGTGTCGGCTGGCTAGCCTGGGAACTCACTCTGTAGACCATGCCAGTCTCAACCTTGGAGAGTTTCCTACTTCAGGCCCTGGAGTGCTGGGATTAAATGCATGCACAACTACCACCATATGGCTGAAAGCAGTGTTTCTTAACATTTATTCTTCTGAGCTGCAGAGATGGCTCAGCCTTTAAGAGACCTGACTGTGCTGCAGATTGTGTTCCCAGCTCCCAGCAGTAGCTGTAACTGCAGTCCCACGAAATTTTCTGACCTCTAGAGTCACAAAGATGCATGCAGGTGACCAATCATTCACATAAAATGAATAAAAATTTGAAATTAAATTAAATTTTATTTTAAAAATATAAACTTATTTTTATGTGTGTGAGTCTTCTATCTGTGTGTGTGTATGATGTATATTTGACACATGTGACTGGTTTCTACGGAGGTGAGTAAACAGCTCTTATTCCCTAGAACTGAAGTTGCAGACAGTCATGAGTTGTCATGTGGATGCTGATAAATGAACTTGGGTCCTATACAAGATCGGCCAATAATTTTTTTCTTTTTTTTCCAATTTTATTAGGTATTTTCTTCATTTGCATTTCAATTGCTATCCCAAAAGTCCCCTATACCGTCCCTGCCCCCCCTGCCAAGCTCCTCTACCCACCCACTCCCACTTCTTGGCCTTGGCATTCCCCTGTACTGGGGCATATAAAGTTTTCAAGACCAATGGGCCTCTCTTTCCACTGATGGCCTACTAGGCCATCTTCTGCTACATATGCAGCTAGAGACACAAGTTCTGGGGGTACTGGTTAGCTCATATTGTTGTTCCACCTATAGGGTTGTAGACCCCTTCAGCTCCTAAGGTACTTTCTCTAGCTTCTCCATTGGGGGCCCTGTGTTCCATCCAATAAATGACTGTGAGCATCCACTTCTGTATTTGCCAGGCAGTGGCATAGCCTCACAAGAGACAGCTATATCAGGGTCCTTTCAGCAAAACCTTGCTGGCATATGAAATAATGTCTGCGTTTGGTGACTGACTATGGAATAAATCCCCCGGTGGGGTAGTCTCTATATGGTCCATCATTTTGGCATAGCTAAAAACTTTGTCTCTGTAACTATTTCCATGGGTATTTTATTCCCTACAAGGAGGAATGAAGTATCCAAACATTGGTCTTCCTTCTTCTTGATTTTTTGTGTTTTGCTACTTGTATCTTGGGAATTTTAAGTTTCTGGGATAATATCCACTTATCAGTGAGTGCATATGAAGTGATTTCTTTTGTGATTGGGTTACCTCCCTCATGATGATATGTTCCAGGTATATCTACTGGCCCAAGATTTTCATAAATTCCTTGTTTTTAATTGCTGAGTAGTACTCCATTGTGCAAATGTACAACATTTTCTGTATCCATTCCTCTGTTGAGGGACATCTGGGTTCTTTCCAGCTTCTGGCTATTATAAATAAGGCTGCCCTGAACATAGTGGAGCATGTGTCCTTATTACCAGTTGGGACATCTTCTGGGTATATGCCCAGGAGAGGTATTGCTGGATATTACTGTAATACTATGTCCGATTTTCTGAGGAACTGCCAGACTGATTTCCAAAGTGGTTGTACAAGCTTGCAATCCAACCAACAATGGAAGGAGTGTTCCTCTTTCTCCACATCCTCGCCAGCATCTGCCGTCACCTGAATTTTTTACCCTACCCATTCTGACTGGTGGGGGTTATCTGAATTTCTGGAGTCCAGCTTCTTGTGTTCTTTGTATAGGGGATATTAGTCCCCTATCAGATTTAGGATTGGTAAAGATCCTTTCCCAATCTGTTGGTGGCCATTTTGTCTTATTGACAGTATATTTTACCTTTCAGAAGCTTTACAATTTTATGAGGTCCCATCTGTCGATTGTTGATCTTACAGCACAAGTAACTGCTGTTCGGCTCAGGAATTTTTCCCCTGTACCCATATCTTCAAGGCTTTACTCCACTTTCTCCTCTATAAGTTTCAGTGTCTCTGCTTTGTGTGGAGGTCTTTGATCCACTTAGACTTGAGCTTTGTAAAAGGAGATAAGAATGGATCAATTTGCATTCTTCTATATGATAACCACCAGTTGTGCCAGCACCATTTGTTGAAAATGCTGTCTTTTTTCCACTGGATGGTTTTGGCTCCCTTGTCAAAGATCAAGTGACCAGAGGAGTGTGGATTCATTTCTGGGTCTTCAATTCTATTCCATTGATCTACCTGTCTGTCTCTGTACCAGTACCATGCAGTTTTTAACACAATTGCTCTGTAGTACAGCTTGAGGTCAGGCATGGTGATTCCCTCAGAGATTCTTTTATTGTTGAGAATATTTTTTGCTATCCTAGGTTTTTTGTTATTCCAGATGAATTTCCAAATTGCCCTTTCTAACTCAGTGAAGAATTGAGTTGGAATTTTGATGGGGATTGCGTTCGATCGGTAGATTGCTTTTGGCAGGATGGCCATTTTTACTATATTAATCCTGCCAATCCATGACCATGGGAGATCTTTCCATCTTATGAGATCTTCTTCAATGTCTTTCTTCAGAGACTTGAAGTTTTTGTCATACAGATCTTTCACTTCCTTAGTTACGGTCACAAGGTATTTTATATTTTTTGTGATTATTGAGAAGCATGTTGTTTCCCTAATTTCTTTCTCATCCTATTTATCCTTTGGGTAAAGAAAGGCCACTGATTTGTTTGAGTTAATTTTATATCCAGCTACTTCACTGAAGCTTTTTATCAGATTTAGAAGTACTCTGGGGAATTTCTATGATCATTTCTATAAACTATCATATCATCTGCAAATAATGAGATTTTGAATGCTTCCTTTCCAATTTGTATTCCCTTGATCTCTTTTTTTGTCGAATTACTCTGGCTAGGACTTCAAGTACTATATTGAACAGGTAGGTAGAAAGTGGACAGCCTTGTCTAGTCCCTGATTTTACTGGGATTGCTCCTAGCTTCTCTCCATTTACTTTGATATTGGCTAGTGGTTTGCTTTATATTGCTTTTATTGTGTTTAGGTATGGGCCGTGAATTCCTGGTCTTTCCAAGACTTTTATCATGAATGGGGGTTGGATTTTGTCAAATGCTTTCTCAGCACCTAATGAGATGATCATGGGATTTTGTCTTTAGGTTTGTTTATATAGTGGATTACATTGATGGATTTCCGTATATTAAACCGTCCCTGCATCGCTGGGATGAAGCCTCCTTGGTCATGATGGATGATCATTTTGATGTGTTCTTGGATTCGGTTTGCAAGGATTTTATTAAGTATTTTTGCATCAATATTCATAAGGAAAATTGTGATGAAGCTCTCTTTCTTTGTTGGATTTTTGTGTGGCTTAGCTATCAGAGTAATTGTGGTTTCATAGAATGAATTGTGTAGAGTACCTTCTGTTTCTATTTTGTGGAATATTTTGAGGAAACTGGAATTAGGTCTTCTTTGAATCTCCGACGAACTCTGCACTAAACCCACCTGGTTCTGGGCTTTTTTTCCTTGGGAGACTATTAATGACTGCTTCTATTTCTTTAGGGGATATAGCACACTTTAGGTCAATAATCTGATCCTGATTTAACTTTGGTACCTGGTGTCTGTCTAGAAATTTGTTCATTTCATCCAGGTTTTGCAGTTTTGTTGAGTATAGCCTTTTGTAGAAGGATCTGATGGTGTTTGGATTTCCTCAGGATCTGTTGTTATGTCCCCCTTTTCATTTCTGATTTTGGTAATTAGGATGCTGTCCCTGTGCCCTCTAGTGAGTCTGGCTAAGGGTTTATCTATCTTGTTGATTTTCTCAAAGAACCAGCTCCTGGTTTGGTTGATTCTTTGTATAGTTCTTTTTGTTTCCACTTGGTTGATTTCAGCCCTAAGTTTGATTATTTCCTGCCGTCTACTCCTCTTTGCTTTCTTTCGTTCTAGAGCTTTTATGTGTGCTGTCAGACTGCTAGTGTATGCTCTCTTTAGTTTCTTTTGGGGGGCACTCAGGGCTATGAGTTTTCCTCTTAGGACTACCTTCATCGTGTCTCATAAGTTTGGGTATGTTGTGGCTTCATTTTCATTAAAAAGTCTTTAATATATCTCTTTATTTCTTCTTTGACCAACTTATCATTGAGTAGAGCGTTATTCAGCTTCCAGGTCAACATTGTATTTCTAATATTTATGTTGTTATTGAAGATCAGTCTTAGTCCTTGGTGATCTGATAGGAAGCATGGAATAATTTCAGTATTTTTGTGTCTGTTGAGGCCTGTTTTGTGAACAATTATGTGGTCAATTTTGAGAAGTTACCCTGAGGTGCTGAGAAGAAGGTATATCCTTTTGTTTTAGGATAAAATGTTCTGTAGATATCTGTTAAATCCATTTGTTTCATAATTTCTGTTAGTTTCACTGTGTCTCTGTTTAGTTTTTGTTTCCAGGATCTGTCCAGTGATGAGAGTGGGACATTGAAGTCTCCTGCTATTATTGTGTGAAGTACATTGTGTGCTTTGAGCTTTACTAATGTTTCTTTAATGAATGTGGCTGCCCTTGTATTTGGAGCATAGATATTCAGAATTGAGAGTTCCTCTTGGAAGATTTTACCTTTGATGAGTATGAAGTGTCCCTCCTTGTCTTTTTGATAACTTTGGGTTGGAAGTCGACTTTATTCGATATTAGAATGGCTACTCCAGCTTGTTTCTTCAGACCATTTGCTTGGAAAATTGTTTTCCAGTCTTTCACTCTGAGGTAGTGTCTGTCTTTTCCCCTGAGATGGGTTTCCTGTAAACAGCAGAATGTTGGGTCCTGTTTGTGTAGCCAGTCTGTTAGTCTATGTATTTTTATTGGGGAATTTATTCCATTGATATTAAGAGATATTAAGGAAAAGTAATTGTTGCTTTCTGTTATTTTTGTTGTTAGAGTTGAGATTCTTTCTGTTCTTGTGCTGTCTTCTTTTAGGTTTGTTGAAGGATTACTTTCTTGCTTTTTATAGGGTGTAGTTTCTGTCCTTGTATTGGTGTTTTCCCATTATTACCCTTTGAAGAGCTAGATTCGTGAAAAGATATTGTGTGAATTTGGTTTTGTCATGGTATACTTTTGTTTTGCCATCTATGGTAATTGAGAGTTTTGCTGGGTCTAGGAGCCTGGGCTGGCATTAGTGTGCTCTTAGGGTCTGTATAACATCTGCCCTGTATCTTCTGGCTTTCATAGTCTCTGGTGAGAATTCTTTAGTAATTCTAATACGACCTGCCTTTATATGTTTCTTGACCTTGTTCCCTTAATGCTTTTAATATTCTGTCATTATTTAGTGCATTTGTTATTCTGATTATTATGTGTCAGGAGAAATTTCTTTTCTGGTCCAGTCTATTTGGAGTTCTGTAGTCTTCTCATATGTTCATTGGCATTTCCTTCTTTAGGTATGGGAAGTTTTCTTCAATAAATTTTGTTGAAGATATTTGCTGGCCCTTTAAGTTGAAAATCTTCATCTCATCTATATCTATTATCCTTAGCTTTGGTCTTCTAATTGTGTCCTGGATTTTCTGGATATTTTGTGTTAAGATATCTTTGGATTTTGCATTTTCTTTGATTGTTGTGTCCAACCAAATGACCCCAAGAAAAAAGCTGGAGTAGCCATTCTAATATCAAATAAAATCAACTTTAAACCAACAGTTATCATAAAAGGTATAAAAGGACACTTCATACTGATCAAAGGAAAAATCTACCAAAAAGAACTCTCAATTCTGAACATCTATGCTCCAAATGCAAGGAGACACATATTCATAAATGAAACATTATTAAAGCTAAAAGCACACATTGCACCTCACACAATACTAGTGGGAGACTTCATCACCCCACTCTCATCAATGGACAGATCATGGAAGTATAAACTAAACAGAGACACAGTAAAGAGAACACAAATTAAGAACTAAATGCCCAGGAGAGGTATTGCGGGATCCTCCTGTGGTACTATGTCCAATTTTCTGAGGAACCGCCAGACTGATTTCCAGAGTGGTTGTACAAGCTTGCAATCCCACCAGCAATGGTGGGGTGTTCCTCTTTCTCCACATCCTCGCCAGCATCTGCTGTCACCTGAATTTTTGATCTTAGCCATTCTGATTGGTGTGAGATGGAATCTCAGGGCTGTTTTGATTTGCATTTCCCTGATGATTAAGGATGCTGAACATTTATTCAGGTGCTACTCAGCCATTTAGTATTCCTCAGGTGAGAATTCTTTGTTTAGCTCTGAGCCCCATTTTTAAATCGGGTTATTTGATTTTCTGGAGTCCACCTTCTTCAGTTCTTTATTAGATATTAGTCCCCTATCTGATTTAGGTTAGGTAAAGATCCTTTCCCAGTCTGTTGGTGGCCTTTTTGTCTTCTTGACAGTGTCCTTTGCCTTACAGAAGCTTTGTAATTTTATGAGGTCCCATTGTGAATTCTCGATCTTACAGTACATGCCATTGCTGTTCTATTCAGGAATTTTTCCCCTGTGCCCATATCTTCGAGGCTTTTCCCCACTTTCTCCTCTATAAGTTTCACTGTCTCTGGTTTTATGTGGAGTTCCTTGACCCACTTAGATTTGACCTTAGTACAAGGATATAGGAATGGACCAATTTATATTCTTCTATATGTTAACCGCCAATTGTGCCAGCACCATTTTTGAAAATGCTGTCTTTTTTCCACTGGATGGTTTTAGCACCCTTGTGAAAGATCAAGTTGACCATAGGTGTGTGGATTCATTTCTGGGTCTTCAATTCTATTCCACTGGTCTCCTTGTGTGTCGCTATACCAGTACCATGCAGTTTTTATCACAATTGCTATACCAGTACCATGCAGTTTTTATCACAATTGCTCTGTAGTACAGCTTTAGGTCAGGCATGGTGATTCCACCAGAGGTTCTTTTATCCTTGAGATGAGTTTTTGCTATCCTAGGTTTTTTGTTATTCCAGATGAATTTGCAGATTACTCTTTCTAATTCGTTGAAGAATTGAGTTGGAATTTTGATGGGGTCAAAGGATGGGGTCAAAGGCAGGCCCTAGCACACCCAGAACCTTGGGATCACCGAGACCAGTCTATGTAGGAGAGCATGTGGGCAGCAGAAGTAATAGAGCTTCTTGGACAGGGTCCCTTCTGCCTTCATCCTCAGCCAGGAGACAGAGCTGAGACCCAGAACCCTGGACACCTTCCCTGACAGAGGAGAGTCTGCCTTTTAGGGAGGGCTCTGACCCCAGGACTCAGGAGGTGGATCTGAGCTCCAGACTTTTGTGAACCTTCCCTGCAAGAGGAGAGCTTACCTACAGAGAGTGATCTGACCACTGGGATGCAGGAGAGAGTTTCCCAGGAGTGCTGACAGAGGCTAAAGAATCACAGGAGTATCAAGCTCCAGCCAGAAACAGCTAGAACATCTAACACCAGAGATTACCACATGGCGAAAGGCAAACAAAAGAATCTTACTAACAGAAACCAAGAACACTGGGTATCATCAGAACTCAGTACGCCCACCACGGCAAGTCCTAGATACCCCAACACACCCAAAAAGCAAGATTAGGATCTAAAATCATAACTCATGATGCTGGTAGAGGATTTTAAGAAGGGCATTAATAACTCACTTAAAGAAATCCAAGAGAACACTGCTAAACAAGTAGAAGACTTTAAAAAGGAAACACAAAAATCCCTTAAAGAATTACAGGAAAACACAACCAAACAGGCGATGGAATTGAACAAAACCATCCAAGATCTAAAAATGGAAGTAGAAACAATGAAGAAAGCCCAAAGGAAGACAACTCTGGAGATAGAAACCCTAGGAAAGAAATCAGAAACCATAGCTGCAAGCATCAGCAACAGAATACAGAGATACATTGAAACTAACAGAAGTTATGAACCAAATGGATTTAACATATATCTACAGAACATTTTATCCTAAAACAAAAGGATATACCTTCTTCTCAGCACCTCATGGTACCTTGTCCAAAACTGACTATATAATTGGTCACAAAACAGACCTCAACAAATACAAAAACATTGGAATTATCCCATCCAGGGGCTAAGGCTAATCTTCAATAACAACATAAATAATAGAAAGCCAGCTGTGATGGTTTGTATATTCTTGCACATATTTGGAGGTGTGGCCTTGTTGGAATAGGTGTGACCTGGTAGGAGTAGGTTTATCACTGAGGGTGTGGGCTTAATACTCAAGGCCTAGGTACCTAAAAGTCAGTCTTTCACTAGCAACATTTGAAGGAAGACATAGAACTTTCAGCTCTGCCTGGGTCATGCCTGCCTGGATACTGCCATGCTCCCACCTTGATGATAATGGACTGAACCTCTGAATCTGTAAGCCACCCCAATTAAATGTCATTGATAAGACTTGTCTTGGTCATGGTGTCTATTCACAGCAGTAAAACCCTAACTAAGACACCAAAATTCACGTGAAAGCTGAAGAACAATCTACTCAATGATACCTTGGTCAAGGATGAAATAAAGAAAGAAATTAAAGACTTTTTCGAGTTTAATGAAAATGAAGACACAACATACCCAAACTTATGGGACACAATGAAGGCAGTACTAAGAGAAAAAATCATACCTCTGAGTGTCTACAAAAAGAAACTAGAGAGAGCATACATTTGCAGTTTGACAGAACACCTAGAAGCTCTAGAACGAAAGGAAGCAAATTTACCCAAGAGGACTAAACTGCAGGAATTAATCAAACTTAGGGCTGAAATCAAGGAAGTGGAAACAAAAAGAACTATTCAAAGAATCAACCAAACCAGTAGCTGGTTCTTTGAGAAAAATCAACAAGTTAGATAAACCCTTAGCCAGACTCACTATAGGGCACAGGGACAGCATCCTAATTAACAAAATCTGGAATGAAAAGGGAGACATAATAACAGAACCTAAGGAAATCCAGAACTCCATCAGATCCTTTTTCAAAAGGCTATACTCAACAAAACTGGAAAACCAGGATAACACAGACAAATTTCTACACAGATACCAAGTACCAAAGTTAAATCAGGATCATATTAATGATCTAAACAGTCCAATATCCCCTAAAGAAATAGAAGTAGTCATTTATAGTCTCACAACCAAAAAAAGCCCAAGACCAGATGGGTTTAGTGGAGAGTTCTATCAGCCCTTCAAAGAAGACCTAATTCTAGTTCTCCTCAAAGTATTCCACAAAGTAGAAACAGAAGGTGCTCTACCCAATTCATTATATGAAGCCACAATTACTCTGATACCTAAACCACATAAAGACCTAACAAAGAAAGAGAACTTCAGACCAATATCCCCTATGTTTATCAATGCAAAAATACTCAATAAAATTTGGGCTAACAGAATTCAAGAACACATCAAAACAATCATTCATCATGATCAAGTAGACTTCATCCCAGGGATGCAGAGATGGTTTAATATACAGAAATCCATCAACACAATCCACTATATAAACAAAGACAAAAACCACACGATCATCTCGTTAGATGCCGAGAAAGCATTTGACAAAATCCAACCCCCATTTAGGATGAAAGTCTTGAAAAGATCAGGAATTCAAAGTCCATACTTAAACGTAATAAAAACAATATACAGCAAACCAGTAGCCAACATCAAAGTAAATGGAGAGAAGCTGGAAGCAATCCCACTAAAATCAGGGACTAGAGAAGGTTGCCCACTTTCTCCCTACATATTCAATATAGTACTCGAAGTCCTAGCCAGAAAAATTAGACAACAAAAGGAGGTTAAGGGGAGACAAATTGGAAAGGAAGAAGTCAAAATATCACTATTTGCAGATGATATGATAGTATATATAAGTGATCCTAAAAATTCCTTGGCCTTTCTCTACACAAAGGATAAACAGGCTGAGACAGAAATTAGGGAAACAACACCCTTCACAATAGTCACAAATAATATAAAATACCTTGGTGTGACTTTAACTAAAGACCTGAAAGATCTGTATGATAGGAACTTAAAGTCTCTGAAAAAAAAAAAAACAAATCAAAGAAGATCTCAGAAGATGGAAAGATCTCCCATTCTTATAGATTGACAGGATTAATATAGTAAAAATTACTATCTTGCTGAAAAAAATCTACAGATTCAATGCAATCTCCATCAAAATTCCAAGAATTTCTAATTCTTCAATGAATTAGAAAGGGCAATTTGGAAATTCATCTGGAATAACAAAAAACCTAGGATAGCCAAAACTATTCTCAATGATAAAAGAATCTCTGGTGGAATCACCATGCCTGACCTCAAGCTGTACTACAGAGCAATTATGATAAAAACTGCATGATACTGGTACAAAGACAGACAGGTAGATCAAGGTAATAGAATTGAAGACCCAGAAATGAACCCACACACCTATGGTCAATTGATCTTTGACAAGGGAGCTAAAACCATCCAGTGGAAAAAAGACAGCATTTCAACAAATGGTGCTGGCTCAACTGGCAGTTACCATGTACAAGAATGCGAATTGATCCATTCTTATCTCCATGTGCAAAATTCTAGTCTAAAGGATCAAGGAACTCCACATAAAACCAGAGACATGGAATCTTATAGAGGAGAAAGTGGGGAAGAGCCTGGGCACGGGGGAAATTTCTGAACAGAAAAGCAATGGGCTTGTGCTGTAAGATCAAGAATCAACAAATGGAACCTCTTAAAAATGCCAAGCTTCTGTAAGGTAAAAGACACTCTCAGTGAGACAAAACAACAGTCAACAGATTGGAAAAAGATCTTTACCAAGCATATATATATCAAGATGTTGGACTCCAGAAAATCAAATAAGCATATTTCAAAATGGGGTACAGAGGTAAACAAAGAATTCTTAAGTGAGGAATATCGGGCTGAGAAGCACCTAAAAAAAATGTTCAACATCCTTTTTCATCAGGGAAATACAAATCATGCTCATGGATTGGCAGGATCAATATAGAAAAAATGGCTACTTGCCAAAAGCAATCTACAGATTCAATGCAATCCCCATCAAAATTCCAACTCAATTCTTCAACGAATTAGGAAGGGAAATCTGCAAATTCATCTGGAATAACAAAAAACCTAGGATAGCAAAAACTCTTCTCAAGGATAAAAGAACCTCTGGTGGAAATACAAATCAAAACAATACTAAGATTACATTTCAAACCAGTCAGAATGGCTAAGATAAAAATCTCAGGTGACAGCAAATGCAGGCAAGGATGTGGAGAAAGTACAACACTCCTCCATTGCTGGTGGGAGTACAAGCTAGTACAACAAATCTGGAAATCAATCTGGCAGTTCCTCAGGAAATTGGACATAGTTCTACCAGAAGATCCAGCAATTCCTCTCCTGGGCATATACTCAGAAAATGCTCCAAATTTTAATAAGGACACATGTTCCACTATGTTCATAGCAGCCTTATATATAATAGCCAGAAGCTGGAAAAAACTTAGTGTCCCTCAACAAAGGAATGTATACAGAAAATGTGGTACATTTACAAAATGGAGTACTATGCAGCTATTAAAAACAAGGAATTCATGAAATTTTTAGAGGAATGGATAGATCTGGAGGATATCATCATGATTGTGGTAACCCAATCACAAAAAGACACATGTGATATGCACCCACTGATAAGTGAATATTAGCCCAGAAGCTCAGAATACTCAAGATACAATTTGCAAAACACATGAAACTCAAGAAGAAGGAAGACAAAATGTGGACACATCAATCCTTCTTAGAAGGGTGAACAAAATACCTATGGAAGGAGTTACAGAGACAAAGTGTGGCGCAGAGACTGAAGGAGTGACCATCCAGAAACTGCCTCACCTGAGGATCCATCCCATAAACCACCACCAAACGCAGATACTATTGCAGATGCCAACAAGTGCTTGCTGACAGGAGACTGGTATAACTGTCTACTGAGAGGCTCTGCTAGTACCTGACTGATATAGAAGTGGATGCTCACAGTCGTCCATTAGAGAGAGCACAAAGCCCCCATTGAAGAAGCTAGAGAAAGTACCCTTTAAGCTGCAGGGGTTTGCAGCCCCACAGGAGGAACAACAATATGAAATAACAAGTAACCCCAGAGCTCCCTGGGACTAAACCACTAATGAAAGAAAATGCATTATAGGAATCGTGGCTCTAGCTGCATAAGTAGCAGTGTATGGCCTAGTTGGTCATCAATGGGAGGCGAGGCCCTTTGACTATGAACGTTCTAAACCCCAGTATAGGAAAATGCCTAGGCCAGGAAACAGAAGAGGGTGGATTGGTGAGCACAAGGAGGGGGTAGAGGATAGGGGATTTTCAGGGGAGAAACTAGGAAAAGGAATAACATTTGAAATGTAAATAAAGAAAATATCTAATACAAAGAAAGAAAGGAAGAAAGAAAGAAAGAAAGAAAGAAAGAAAGAAAGAAAGAAAGAAAGAAAAGTGATGAATTCATGAACTTCTTAGCCAAATTATAGAACTATAAATTATCATCCAGAGTGAGGTAACCCAATGGCAAAATAACACACTTGGTACGCACTCACTGATAAGTGGATATTAGCCCAAAAGCTATAAATAACCAAGATAGAATTCACAAACCACAGGAAACTCAAGAAGATGCGAGAAAAAGTGTGGGTGCTTCAGTCCTTCTTAGAAGGAGAACAAAATACTCACAGGGGCAAATATGTAGATAGAGAGTAGAGCAGAGACTGAAGGAAAGGCCATCCAGAGACTGTCCCACCTGGGGATTCATCCCATATAACTTACCAAACCCAGACTCCTTTGTGGATGCCAAGAAGTGCATCGAGAAAGAGGCTGGTATGGCTGTCTTCTAAGTGACTTGCCAGAGCCTTACAAATACAGAGACAGATGCTCAAAACCAATCACTGGACTGAGAGTGGGGTCTACAACAGAGGAGTTAGAGAAAGAACCAAGGAGTTGAAGGGGATTTTCAACCCCACAGGAAGAACAATATCAATCAACTAGTCCCCCAAGAACACCCAGGGACTAAGCCATCATCTAAGGAGTACACAAAGCTCCAGCAGCAGAAGTTGCAGAGGATGTCCTTGTCATGCATCAGTGAGAGGAGTGGTTCTTGGTATTATGAACTCAAGAGATGCCCCAGTGTAGGGGAAGGAACTGAGGACAGAGAGGTGGTAGTGGGTGGGTGTGTGGAGGAACACGCTCATATAAGTAGGGGGATAGGGGATGGTATAGAGGGTTTCCGGGGGGATAATATTTGAAATGAAAATGAAGAAAATATCCAATAAGAACTTATTAATACCTGAAAAAAAGAAATTACAAAAAAGAAAAGAAAAGAACTTTACATTATCCAACGTCAGACATCTATGTGGAAAACTGTCCAACTAATATAGTGCTGGTTTTTAAAACTCTTTTGAACTATGCGTGTGAACATATTACAGGAAGCCCCACAGTACAATGTTTCTGTACATATTTGCAAAAAAAAACTTAGTGTTACCTATTCCTCTCCATATTTCCTCATCTACTTTTCCTCCTACACACACCCAAATCTAACTCTTCATCTTCCATTATCACCTTTTCATTCTTTAGAAGACTGTATTTTACCTCCTCATTTTTTTCAACATGCCATGACTCTAACAAATTCCTGACTAGGAAGGTTATTCCAATATAATTATGTATTAGGCTAATAAGCCATATGTAAATGTCAATTAGCCGATATAAATTTTACAGATGAAATCATGGATATGTGCTTGCTCTAGACAAACATAAGGTATCTGAGCAATTAATGATAATTTATTCTTTCTTTTTGTCCTATTTCCACATATATTCCATTCTAAATGATGGTATTTGCATTTGTAAAAATATTGTACAGTGATATCTTAATTCTCACACATGAAAGTATAAGTTCATTGTGCCTGAGACAATATTGTTGCAGGCTTAAATATCGATAAAGGTTTGGAAAATACAATTCTTAGATTTATAACCTGAATTTTTACTTTTCATCATTGAAAATCAAAACTAAGTCCCTAGTTTTTTATTATACCTAGAGCAGAAATGAGTTGGAGCTATCTATTTCTTAATGATTGCTCAATCCATATCTTTGCTTGTATGTCCAGGATTACTTAATTACAAATGAAATTCTCTAGATACTACCAGTATATTAGACCTGTGATAAGGATTCATGAGTATATCAGAAAACAAGTCATGATCTACCTGAAAACAAGTGGATATGGGAATAACCCCAGGATTCAGGTGAGAGAGACCAGCTTTACTTAATAAATTCGACTTTTATAAATGTTCTGGGTCAAACATGGGAAAAGTTGTAATGAAGCAACTTCCTAGAAAATTACACAATCTGACTGATACATTGCCAGTTTTCTGAGAGAACTTGGTGTCAGAATAATTTTGCAGAAGTGAGATAGTATGGAGGAAAGTACTCTGTAGAAACTCACATAATGAGTCCCTTGTTCTACCCTGGAGTGCCCCAATTCACATCTGATGACAAACTCAATTCAGAACTTAGATTCTCCCAAAGGAAACATGAACACCCTTCCCTAACTTCAGCCCAGGTACTCATTAACATCTAACAAACTCCTAGACATCATCAGTAAGCATCAGAAAGGAATGGAGATTTGCTCTGGGGATAAATGATTTTTCTTTCATTGGAGGTATCCCAAAGACACCATGCAGACAAATGTGCGGATGCCACAGATGACACAATAATAAACTCTCTGAAGGATGTCATGTCCCAGTGCCCTATTATTTTATAAGACTGGAAACTTGGACTTTGTTGGGTTACCTTCACAGCATTGCATGGAGAATAAGAAACCATTCTAAATTTCATTGCATTCTTCCTCAGGCAAAGAGTGACACAGAGAAGTTCCTCAATCCAGGCACTAGGAAATATACTTCTATAGGAGCTGTGCTCTGCAGCTGGTTTTCAGATGAGCATCTTCATCCTGACTGAGGCTCAGAAGGTGGGATTCTACCAACCACAGACTTCTACTTAAATTCTCTTCTTTTTTTAAGTGAAAATTGTCTTCTGAAGTCAACATGAAACATTATTTCTTTCTGAAGTCTGCAGGTAACCTCATATAGCTTAATATTTTGCTTTTGTCTCAAAGAAATGTCTCTGTCCTAGATTAGTACTCGGGAGAAAACAGCATTCAGTATAACATGTATGTGAGATGTTGAATTTTATCTGGTGGATGGGGCCCTCATATTCCTACAGAAAACATATAAACAAGTAAAATGCAGACTAAGCATCAGCTTGCAAAGGGTGTAACAGTGATTGTGTTAGTAATTTTGGAGGGAAGCTGCAGGTGACACACCTAAGGCTCTGGCACCTGACATTTTAGAACAAAAATTAAGATCAGGAAACATATGAATAGATGAAATGTCTTAGCAAGTTGGATTTTTTTTACATGGAGGACACATATGTCTTTATATGTTCATCAGTGTGATCAGAAGACAGCTGGCTTTATTAGAAATATGTGGTGTGTGTGTGTGTGTGTTCGTGTGGATGAGTAGTATAAAATTTTTTCAAAAGCCAACTTAATTTTCTACACCTGAATTCAATTACACAATTTTATTATTTGCAATCTTACATGTTATTCTGGTACACATAATTTTTAATATGTTGCTATAACATAAGGAAATTCAATTAATTGTTTTTATGCTGCATTTATATATTGTTTTATTTTTAATGATTTAGTTACATCCCAATTGAAGCCTCCCCTTCCTCCTAATTGTATTGAATCTGATGATAGAATCACATGTTCAAACTACACTCTTTCCTGTCTGTATTCATATGCAAGAACCATTATGTGTTAAAATGTGTGTTATTGTGTTCTTGAGCTACTGGACCAATAAATTTGTAGTTGCAATTCAAAATTTATCTCAAGGCCAGAGTAATAAAATCAGGATAAAATTTTATTTGAGTTATTATATATACATTGTTTTCCAGGCAATTTACCTGTAGTCAGATAGAATAGTGTCTCACTTATCAAGTGAAGAAATTGTGTCAAATCAATTGGTAAGTGTGGACAATAAAACAAAGACCCGAGGAGAGTAGTGTCCGACCTAATCATCACTCCAGGGTCCTGTAAAGCCCTCTCCATGTCTGCTCATGGTAAATCCCTGAAAACCACTGAGGAAGTGGCTCTTCAGCTCCTCTTGCTTTGCCAGTTTGGGTTTGGGACCTTGGCCAATGTCTTTCTGTTTGTCCATAATTTCTCTCCAGTCTTGACTGGTTCTAAACAGAGACCCAGACATGTGATTTTAAGCCACATGGCTGTGGCCAATGTCTTGACTCTATTCCTCACTATATTTCCAAACAACATTATGGCTTTTGCTCCAAAAACTCCTCCAAATGAACTCAAATGTAAATTAGAATCCTTCAGTCGCCTGGTGGCAAAAGCACAAACTTGTGTTCCACCTGTGTCCTGAGTGTCCATCAGTTTGTCACTCTTTTTCCTGTTAGTAGAGGTAAAGGTAAACTTATACTCAGAGCAAGTGTCCAAAATTTGGCGAGTTATTCTTGTTATAGTTGTTGGTTTTTCAGTGTCTTAAGTAACATCCACATTCCAATTAGGGTCACTGGTCCACAGATAACAGACAATAACACTGACTCTAAAAGCAACTTGTTCTGTTCCACTTCTGGATTCATTGTAGGCATTGTCTTGCAGTTTGCCCATGATGCCACATTCATGAGCATCATGGTCTGGACCAGTGTCTCCATGGTACTTCTCCTCCATAGACATCACCAGCAAATGCAGCACATCCTCACTCCTAATCAGAACCCCAGAGGCCAAGCTGAGACCAGAGCAACCCATACTATCCTGATGCTGGTGGTCACATTTGTTAGCTTTTATCTTCTAAATTGTATTTGTATCATCTTTCATGCCTTTTTTATACATTCTCGTCTCTTCATAAGGCTTGTCAGTGAGGTTCTGGCTGCAGTCTTCCCCAGTATATGCCCCTTACTGTTGATCTTCAGAGATCCTAAAAATCCTTGTTCTGTGCTCTTCAAATGTTGAAAACCAGAGTCACTTAAAAAATGCCAAATACAGAAGACAGTTTTATTAATACCATTAAGTACTTTATTCCATAAGTATGTTTTCAAAATATTGTTTTCAACAAGGTGTGGTGCTCACCTTAAAAGACTATGGTTATAATCATTTGTTGATGTGAAATGATTTCTGGTTGGAATCTGACTGACATGGTAAGTGAGTTATTCACCATCCTCTGTTATCCTGTATATAACTGCATTCTGCTGCAGACTGGACTGAAACTGATGCAACCAATTTTCCCTAATGTTTAATGTGTTTTATGGTCTTCACCAAATTTTACTCTCTGCTCCTTCTTACCTAATATTTCAAACTTCATACAAGAACAGAATCCCTCTCTATATTTCCCTATCTGAACAAATGAGAATGTATTGTTATTATAAATATTTTCAAGGATGAAATTTTTATAAATAGTAAATATATTACATGTCATTCCACTTTAGTTAGAAGATATATGCTTTGCTACCTTGGGCCCTACTGAGGTGAGAGTCAAGCACTGAACAACATAACTTTGTGCTCTCTAGAGCAGTACAATCTGCTGAGCATATCGAGAATAAATAGGAAAAGAGGCAGAAACAGCTCATGCTCAGAAGCCTTAAGAGGACCAGGGAGGAATCCAGGATCCACACTGGACATCTTCTCCTGAAAGACCTTGGTAAAGACTTCACTCTGGGCTATGGTGATATTGTTTTTCCAATCATCACAAACACCTAGCAATCTGACAGGAGACAAGATATATAGAGCAATGAGGTGGCATCGTTGTCACTCTGTCTGTCAGTGGCTTGCCAGTCACAAAATTATTTTCTCAGAAGATTAAATTCAAGAACTTAACCATTTCAGCTGCATGAGAATGGCCAGGGCAGTGAAAACCACAAGATAAATCCAGGAGTGGTTATAGCTCTCAGTGTGATGAAACTTAATATCTGACCTGTGATACTTACTCCTGTGAATAAAGAAAACTTTAGCATTCATTTTTTTGGTTTATGTGTGTTGGGTGTGTATGTATTTGTAGGGATTTCCTCCTCTTATGAAGAATAGGTGTCATACCCCTAGAGCTGGAGTTACAAACAGATGTATGCCTATGAATATAGTTTCTCAGAATCAAGCTCTGATCCAATGTAAATGTGGCCAGGGTTCTACCCTACTGAGGCATCTCTCCAGCCCCAATTGAGAAATTTATCCAACACATTTGACACTTCACTTGCAGTTTTGGAGGAGTGGGAAATCATTAATAACAGCTATATTGAAAGAGCTTGAAATAATAGAATAGGAACCATCAGTTTGTATGTGCCATATTGAGGAATGGATTCACACTGAGTTACAAAATTAATACTGAGACATCCCATGTACATTTTCACAGACTTGCACCAACCCTAAACTGACAAACTATGGAACCATGTCTTGATCATAGCACTGGCCATAATAAAGTGTATTTTCTAAATTTATTTTAATCAGTTCAGTGTATCCTATGACACTGATCTCTGCTTGCTAATCTGTGTATCTCCTTATCCCTAAGCATTGTTATGGGGTGGTTTATTGGGTTCTATGATCTTCCAACACTTTTTTCACCCCAATCCCTTCCAACCTACTAACACCCATTAGGGAAGAAAAAAGTTAGAGAGGAAAAGGAGTGAAGACCTCTTAATGCTAATTCCTTCTTAGATTAAGAGGGATATGAGGGCAGTAAGCAGAACAGAACTTCATAATAGCATGAAATACTTGGGGCCTTGCCACACAAATACTTACCCATGTGGTTGTGATAATCAGTGGGCTGACCATATTACCTAACTTTTAAAGCCATTGGTCATTCCTATTGCATGACCCTTAGCAATATTTGGACATCAAGAAAAAGGAAATGAAACCCACCTTGGGATTCTATCTAACATCTATTAGAATGTCCAAGATCAACAACACAGGTGACTGCTCATGCTGGCAAGGATGTGCTATAAGGGAATTGCTCAACCATTGCTGGTGAAAGTAAGAACTTGTACAGTCTCTATGGGATTAAGAATGTGGATGCTCACAGTCAGCTATTGGATGGATCACAGGGCCTCCAATGAAGGAGCTAGAGAAAGTACCCAAGGAGATAAAGGGATCTGCAACCCTATAGGTGGAACAACATTATGAACTAACCAGTACCCCGGAACTTTTGACTCTGGCTGCATATGTATCAAAAGATGGCCTAGTCGGCCATCAGTGGAAAGAGAGGCCAATTGGATTTGCAAACCTTATAAGCCCCAGTACAGGGGAACACCAGGGCCAAAAAGTGGGAGAGGGTGGTTAGGGGAGTGGGAGGGGGGAGGGTACGGGGGAATCTTGGGATAGCATTGGAAATGTAAATGAGGAAAATATCTAATAAAATATTTTTTAAAAAAAGAGTAAAGATTCCACAGAAAATTGGCAATAGATCTATCTCACCACTCTTGGATATATAACTGAAGGACACTTCATCCTACTACAAGGACATGTACTCAACCATGATTCTTACTGCTCTATTCATTCATAATAGCCAGAACCTGGAAAGAACCAAGAAGTCACAACAAAAGAAAGGATAAAAAAATATGGCACATTAGCACAATAGAGCATTACTCCACTGTTTAAAGACAGGCATCATGATGTTTATAAGAGAACGGCTAAAGCTAGAAAAAAAAATCTATCCTGAGTGAGGAAACCAACACCCAGAAAGGTAATTATGGTATGTATTCACTTATACATACATAGCCATTAAATAAATGATAATCAAGCTAAAAAGGAGATTGATCCATAGAAATGTTCAAGTGAGGGACACATGGATTTCATGGAAAGGGGAAAGAGATTAGCTATTCTGAGAAGTCTAGGGGGGTGGGTTGGAACAGGTATAGGGTTGAGAGAGGGAATGAGTGGACAGAGAGCTGGAATTTGGGGACATATGAGAAATGTTATGAAATCCCATGGCAGTGGAAATTTAGTAACATATATGAAAGTGATCCTACTGAAATTATCTAATAACTGAGGGTATGAAACACCCAACTGACCACCTATTTTCAACTAAGGGGTCTTTTCAAGTACAGGGACTATATTGCATTCAACTGAGTTGTTGGCTAAAGATGTCCCGTGGAAATGCCTACAAAACCCAGGCTAGGGCTAGAGAGATGGCTCAATGATTAAGACCACTGGTGGCTTGCTATTCCAGAGATCCTAAGTTCAATTCTGAGCAACCACATGGTGACTCGCAACCATCTTCAATGGAATCTGATCCTCTCTTCTGGTATGTTGAAGACAGATACATTGTACACATATCAATGAAATAAATAAATCTTTTTTAAAAAACACACACAGGCTGATGTTAAGACAAAGGTTTGCTCTCTACAAACTGAAAGTGGGATACCCATACCTAAGACAACACCCATACACTCCTTCAACATGGAAAAGTAGACCTGGTACCAACATAGAGCCTTTATTCCTATAATAGTGTTTGGTATGGAAAAGTACTCTGCAGGCTACCAATACCAAAAGCGACACATGAACATCAACTCAGCCACAAAACGTTTGGCCTTTAATCTGTCCTGCACACAAGATATGTTAATGCAATGATGGCATGGAACTTGTGGGAGTATCCAACCAATATCAAATTTGTCGTATACAGAACACATACACAGCACTGTTAGGTGACCAATAACCAGAAATTAGATAGTCAACAAACATACCTATGGTAAGACCAAATACTACCTCTCTAAAATAAAATAAAATAAAATAAAATAAAATAAAATAAAATAAAATAAAATAAAATAAAATCATCAATAATATGACTTCTAATTATATTTTGCCATATTCATAGATCAGTGTGTTTTTCGCTTATCATCAGAGAAGAATCCTCCTACAGCAGACAGAAACAGATTCAGAGAATCACAGACTGGCAACATGTGGAAAGGGATTTCTCAAAACACACAGCTTTAAATGGAATTTCTCCATCAAATCTTACCTCTCAGAGCTCAGGGAATTCTGAAGAAGAGGAGTCGAGAAAGAGAGTAAGAGCCATGGGGATGAAGACACCAGGAGAACTGGACTCACTAAATCAACTAAGCAAAGTACACATGAATACACAGAGATTGAAACATCAAGAATGGGCCTGCAAGAGTTTACATCAGATTACCTGCATATATATTAAAGCTTTCAGCTTAGTATTTTTATGGAACACCTGAGTGTGTGAACGAATGAGTCACTGATTGCTATGCCTTCCCTCGGGGTACATTTTGTTCTGTTTTATTGTCTAGACCAGGCATAATGTGATGGATTTTGTCTTATATTATATTCTCTTTTGTCCCATTTTTTTGTCTCCTAGAAAGTAATTATTTTCTTTTATATATGTATATATATTTTTATTACGTATCTTGCTCATTTACATTTCAAATGCTATTCCAAAAGTTCCCCATACCCTCTCTCCCCCCACTCCTCTACAAAACCCACTCCCACTTCTTGGCCATGGTGTTCCCCTGTACTGAGGCATATAAAGTTTGCAAGACCAAGGGGCCTCTCTTCCCAGTGATGGCCGACTAGGTCATCTTCTGCTACATATGCAGCAAGAGACACGAGCTCTGGGGGTACTTGTTACTTCATATTGTTGTTCTACCTATAGGGTTGCAGACCCCTTCAGCTCCTTGGGTACTTTCTCAAATGGAGGAAGTCTACTCTTTCAGCCTCTAGTTTTCCCTTGCTTTAAAATCGATAGAAAGGGATGAGATCCCCAATCATGGTTTGGCGAAAGTAATACATTTTAAGAATGTCTTTAGAATGGGATATTCTAATAAGACTAACTATATGCTTATTTTCTTGCAAAAGAACTTTCCATAAACCTCCAAACTAATTGGTTGTCAGGTTTTTTAAAATTTTTTTATTAGGTATTTTCCTCACTTACATTTCCAATGCTATCCCAAAAGTCCCCCATACCCTCCCCCCCTCCCCTACCCAGCCAATTCCACTTCTTGGCCCTGGTGTTCCCCTGTACTGAGGCATATAAAGTTTGCACGACCAATGGGCCACTCTTTCCACTGATGGCCAGGTAGGTCATCTTCTGATACATATGAAGCTAGAGACACAAGCTCAGGGGGGTACTGGTTAGTTCATATTGTTGTTCCACCTATAGGGCTGCAGATTCCTTTAGCTCCTTGGGTACTTTCTCTAGCTCCTCCTTGGAGGCCCTGTGATCCATCCAATAGCTGACTGTGAGCATTCATTTCTCTGTTTGCTAGGCCCTGGAATAGTCTCACAAGAGACAGGTATATCAGGGTCCTTTCAGCAAAATCTTCCTAGTGAATGCAATGGTGTCAGTGTTTGGAAGCTGATTGTGGGATGGATTCCCGGATATGGTAATCTCTAGATAGTCCATCCTTTTGTCTCAGCTCCAAACTTTGTCTCTGTACCTCCTTCCATGGGTGTTTTGTTGCCAATTCTGAGAAGGGGCAAAGTGTCCACACTTTGATTTTCGTTCTTCTTGAGTTTCATGTTCTTTGAATCTTGTATCTTGAGTATTCTAGCTTCTGGACTAATATCCACTTATCAGTGAGTACATATCATGTGAGTTCTTTTGTGATTGAGTTACCTCACTCAGGATGATGCCCTCCAGGTCCATTCATTTGCCTAGGAATTTCATAAAAGCATTCTGTTTAATAGCTGAGTAGTACTCCATTCTGTAAATATACCGCATTTTCGGTATCCATTCTCTGCTGAGGGGCATCTGGGTTCTTTCCATCTTCTGGCTATTATAAATAAGGCTGCTATGAACATAGCGGAGCATATTTATTTCTTACTAGTTGGACTATCTTCTGGATAAATGCCCAGGAAAGGTATTGCTGGATCCTCTGATAGTACCATGTTCAATTTTCTGAGAAACCACCAGACTGATTTCCAGAGTGATTGTACAAGCTTGCAATCCCACCAACAGTGGAGGAGTGTTTCTCTTTCTCCACATCCTCACCAGCATTTGCTGTCACCTGAATTTTTGATCTTAGCCATTCTGACTGGTGTGAGATGGAATCTCAGGGTTGTTTTGATTTGCATTTCCCTGATGATTAAGGATGCTGAACATTTTTTCAGGTGTTTCTCAGTCATTCGGTATTCCTCAGGTGAGAATTCTTTGTTTAGCTCTGAGCCCCATTTTTTAATGGGGTTATTTGATTTTCTGGAGTCCACCTTCTTGAGTTCTTTATATATATTGGATATTAGTCCTCTATCTGATTTAGGATAGGTAATGGTCCTTTTCCAATTTGTTGGTGGACTTTTTGTCTTATTGACAGTGTCTTTTGCCTTACAGAAGCTTTGCAGTTTCATGAGGTCCCATTTGTCAATTCTCGATCTTACAGCACAAGCCATTGCTGTTCTATTCAGGAATTTTTCCCCTGTGCCAATATCTTCGAGGCTTTTCCCCACTTTCTCCTCTATAAGTTTCAGTGTCTCTGGTTTTATGTGGAGCTCCTTGATCCACTTAGATTTGACCTTAGTACAAGGAGATAGGAATGGATCGATTCCCATTCTTCTACATGATAACCACCAGTTGTGCCAGCACCATTTGTTGAAAATGCTGTCTTTTTTCCACTAGATGGTTTTAGCTCCCTTGTCGAAGATCAAGTGACCATAGGTGTGTGGGTTGATTTCTGGGTTGTTAATTCTATTCCATTGGTCGACTTGTCTGTCTCTACACCAGTACCATGCCGTTTTTATCACAATTGCTCTGTAGTAAAGCTTTAGATCAGACATGGTGATTCCACCAGAGGTTCTTTTATATTTGAGAAGAGTTTTTGCTTTCCTAGGTATTTTGTTATTCCAGATGAATTTGCAGATTGCTCTTTCTAATTCGTTGAAGAATTGAGTTGGAATTTTGATGAGGATTGCATTGAATCTGTAGATTGCTTTTGGCAAGATAATCATTTTTACTATATTGATCCTGCCAATCCATGAGCATGGGAGATCTTTCCACCTTCTGAGATCTTCTTTAATTTCTTTCTTCAGAGACTTGAGGTTCTTATCATACAGATCATTCACTTCCTTAGTTAGAGTCATGCCAAGGTATTTTATATTATTTGTGACTATTGAGAATGGTGTTGTTTCAATAATTTCTTTCTCAGCCTGTTTATTCTTTGTGTAGAGAAAGGCCATTGACTTGTTTGAGTTAATTTTATATCCAGCTACTTCACTGAAGCTGTTTATAAGTTTTAGGAGTTCTCTGGTGGAATATTTAGGGTCATTTATATATACTATCATATCATCTGCAAAAAGTGATATTTTGACTTCATCTTTTCCAATTTTTATCCCCTTGATCTCCTTTTGTACTCGAATTGCTCTGGCTAATACTTCAAGTACTATGTTGAAGAGGTAGGGAGAAAGTGGGCAGCCTTGTCTAGTCCCTGATTTTAGTGGGATTGCTTCCAGGTTCTCACCGTTTACTTTGATGTTGGCTACTGGTTTGCTGTCGATTGCTTTTATCATGTTTAAGTATGGGCCTTGAATTCCTGATCTTTCCAAGACTTTTATCATGAATGGGTGTGGGATTTTGTGAACTGCTTTCTCAGCATCTAAGGAGATGATCATGTGGTTTTTGTCTTTGAGTTTGTTTATATAATGGATTACATTGATGGATTTTCATATCCCTGCATCACTGGAATAAAACCTACTTGGTCAGGATGGATGATTGTTTTGATGTGTTCTTGGATTCGGTTAGCGAGACTTTAGTGAGTATTTTTGCATCAATATTCATAAGCGAAATTGGTCTGAAGTTCTCTATCTTTGTTGGATCTTTCTGTGGTTTAGGTATCAGAGTAATTGTGACTTCATAAAATGAGTTGGGTAGAGTGCCTTCTACTTCTATTTTGTGGAATTGTTTGTGCAGAACTGGAATTAGATCTTCTTTGAAGGTCTGATAGAACTCTGCACTAAACCCGTCTGGTCCTGGGCTTTTTTTGGTTGGGAGACCATTAATGACTGCTTCTATTTCTTTAGGGGATATGGGACTGTTTAGATCGTTAACTTGATCCTGGTTTAACTTTGGTACCTGGTATCTGTCTAGAAATTTGTTCATTTTGTCCAGGTTTTCCAGTTTTGTTGACTATAGACATTTGTAGAAGGATCTGATGGTGTATTGGATTTCTTCAGGATCTGTTGTTATGTCTCCCTTTTCATTTCTGATTTTGTTAATTAGGATGCTGTCCCTGTGCCCTCTAGTGAGTCTGGCTAAGGGTTTATCTATCTTGTTGATTTTCTCAAAGAACCAGCTCCTCATTTGGTTGATTCTTTGAATAGTTTTTCTTGTTTCCACTTGGTTTTTTTCGCCCCTGAGTATATTTCCTGCCGTCTACTCCTCTTGGGTGAATTTTCTTCCTTTTTTTTAGAGCTTTTAGGTGTGCTGTCAAGCTGCTAGTGTGTGCTCTCTCTAGTTTCTTTTTGGAGGCACTCAGAGCTATGAGTTTCCCTCTTAGAAATGCTTTCATGGTGTCCCATAAGTTTGGGTATGTTGTGTCTTCATTTTCATTAAACTCTAAAAAGTCTTTAATTTCTTTCTTTTTTAAAATATTTTTTATTATGTATTTTCCTCAATTACATTTCCAATGCTATCCAAAAAGTCCCCCATACACTCCCCCCCACTTCCCTACCCACCCATTCCCATTTTTTGGCCCTGGCATTCCCTTGTACTGGGGCATATAAAGTTTGTGTGTCCAATGGGCCTCTCTTTCCAGTGATGGACGACTAGGCCATCTTTTGATACATATGTAGATAGAATCAAGAGCTCCGGGGTACTGGTTAGTTCATAATGTTGTTCCACCTATAAGGTTGCAGATCCCTTTAGCTCCTTGGGTACTTTCTCTAGCTCCTCCATTGGGAGCCCTGTGATCCATCCAATAGCTGACTGTGAGCATCCACTTCTGTGTTTGCTAGGCCCCATAATAGTCTCACATGAGACAGCTATATCTGGGTCCTTTTACCAAAATCTTGCTAGTGTATGCAATGCTATCAGCGTTTGGAAACAGATTATGGAGTGGATCCCTGGATATGGCAGTCTCTAGATGGTCCATCCTTTTGACACAGCTCCAAACTTTGTCTCTGTAATTCCTTCCATGGGTGTTTTGTTCCCAATTCTAAGAAGGGGCACAGTGTCCACACTTTGGTCTTCATTCTTCTTGAGTTTCCTGTATTTAGCAAATTGTATCTTATATATTGGGTATCCTAAGTTTTGGGCGAATATCCACTTATCAGTGAGTACATATCATGTGAGTTCCTTTGTGATTGGGTTACCTCACTCAGGATGATGCCATCCAGGTCCATACATTTGCATAGGAATTTCATAAATACATTCTTTTTAATAGCTGAGTAGTACTCCATTGTGTAAATGAAACACATTTTTTTGTATCCATTCCTCTGTTGAGGGGCATATTGGTTCTTTCCAGCTTCTGGCTATTATAAATAAGGCTGCTATGAACATACTGGGGCATGTGTCCTTTTTACTGGTTGGGACAACTTCTGGATATATGCCCAGGAGAGGTATTGCTGGATCCTCTGGTAGTACTATGTCCAATTTTCTGAGGAACCGCCAGACTGATTTCCAGAGTGGTTGTACAAGCTTGCAATCCCACCAACAATGGAGGAGTTTCCTCTTTCTCCACATCCTCACCAGCATCTGCTGTCACCTGAATTTTTGATCTTAGCCATTCTGACTGGTGTGAGGTGGAATCTCAGGGTTGTTTTGATTTGCATTTCCCTGATGATTAAGGATGATGAACATTTTTTCAGGTGCTTCTCTGTCATTCGGTATTCCTCAGGTGAGAATTCTTTGATCAGTTCTGAGCCCCATTTTTAATGGGGTTATTTGATTTTCTGGAGTCCACCTTCTTGAGTTTTATATATATATATATAATATTAGTCCCCTATCTGATTTAGGATAAGTAAAGATCCTTTCCCAATCTGTTGGTGGTCTTTTTGTCTTATTGACGGTATCTTTTGCCTTGCAGAAGCTTTGCAGTTTCATGAGGTCACATTTGTCAATTCTCGATCTTACAGCACAAGCCATTGCTGTTCTATTCAGGAATTTTTCCCCTGTGCCCATATTTTCAAGGCTTTTTCCCACTTTCTCCTCTATAAGTTTTAGTGTCTCTGGTTTTATGTGGAGCTCCTTGATCCACTTAGATTTGACCTTAGTACAAGGAGATAGGAATGGATCGATTCCCATTCTTCTACATGATAACAACCAGTTGTGCCAACACCATTTGTTGAAAATTCTGTCTTCCTTCCAGTAGATGGTTGTAGCTCCCTTGTCGAAGATCAAGTGACCATAGATATGTGGGTTCATTTCTGGGTCTTCAATTCTATTCCATTGATCTACTTGTCTGTCGCTATACCAGTACCATGCAGTTTTTATCACAATTGCTCTGTAGTAAAGCTTTAGGTCAGGCATCCGACTAGGCCATCTTTTGATACATATGCAGCTAGAGTCAAGAGCTCCGGGGTACTGGTTAGTTCATAATGTTGCATCTACAGGGTTGCAGATCTCTTTAGCTCCTTGGATACTTTCTCTATCTCCTCCATTGGGGGCCCTGTGATCCATCCAATAGTTAACTGTGGGCATCCACTTCTGTGTTTGCTGGTTTATATCTGCAAGCCTAACTGAGCAATATCAATACTGTTTAGGAATTGGTTCTTGCCCATGGGATGGGTCTCAATTTGGGTCAGTCATTGTTTGGCCATTCCCTCAGTCTATGCTCTTTTTTTTTCCATTTTTTATTAGGTATTTAACTCATTTACATTTCCAATGCTATACCAAAAGTCCCCCATATCCACCCACCCCCACTCCCCTGCCCACCCACTCCCCCTTTTTGGCCCTGGTGTTCCCCTGTACTGGGGCATATAAAGTTTGCAAGTCCAATGGGCCTCTCTTTCCAGTGATGGCCGACTAGGCCATCTTTTGATATATATGCAGCTATAGTCAAGAGCTCCGGGGTACTGGTTAGTTCATAATGTTGTTCCACCTATAGGGTTGCAGATCCCTTTAGCTCCTTGGCTACTTTCTCTAGCTCCTCCATTGGGAGCCCTATGATCCATCCATTAGCTGACTGTGAGGATCCACTTCTGTGTTTGCTAGGCCCCGGCATAGTCTCACAAGAGACAGCTACATCTGGGTCCTTTCAATAAAATCTTGCTAGTGTATGCAATGGTGTCAGCGTTTGGATGCTGATTATGGGGTGGATCCCTGGATATGGCAGTCTCTACATGGTCCATCCTTTCATCTCAGCTCCAAACTTTGTCTCTGTAACTCCTTCCATGGGTGTTTTGTTCCCAAATCTAAGGAGGGGCATAGTGTCCACACTTCAGTCTTCATTCTTCTTGAGTTTCATGTGTACAACCACTCTGGAAATCAGTCTGGCGGTTCCTCAGAAAATTGGACATAGTACTACCGGAGGATCCAGCAATACCTCTCCTGGGCATATATCCAGAAGATGCCCCAACAGGTAAGAAGGACACATGCTCCACTATGTTCATAGCAGCCTTATTTATAATAGCCAGAAGCTGGAAAGAACCTAGATGCCCCTCAACAGAGGAATGGATACAGAAAATGTGGTATATCTACACAATGGAGTACTACTCAGCTATTAAAAAGAATGAATTTATGAAATTCCTAGCCAAATGGATGGACCTGGAGGGCATCATCCTGAGTGAGGTAACACGTTCACAAAGAAACTCACACAATATGTATTCACTGATAAGTGGATATTAGCCCCAAACCTAGGATACCCAAGATATAAGATATAATTTGCTAAACACATGAAACTCAGTCTATGCTCTTTATTTGTCCCTATACATATAGTAGTCAGGGTACATTTTGTGGCAAAAGTTTTTTGAGTAGTTTGTTGTCCTTATCCTTCCAGTGAGAGCTTTGCTTGGCTACAGGAAGCTGGCTCTTCAGGATTCACATTTCCGACTATTGGAGTCTCAGCTAGAGTCACCCATAGATGCTCTGAAGCCTCTCTGTGAGGAGCCGCCCTCACATTTGCCATTATAAGATGGCGCTGACAGCTGTGTTCTAAGTGGTAAACATAATCTGCACACGTGCAGGGGCAGTTTTCCCGCCATGTGTTCTGCCTTTCTCGTGATGACAACTGGGCCAATGGGCTGCAGCCAATCAGGGAGTAATACGTCCTAGGCGGAGGATAATTCTCCTTAAAAGGGACAGGGTTTCGCCATTCTTTTTCTCTTTCTCTTGCTTTCTTGTTCTTTTTCTTGCTTTCTTGCTCTCTAGCTCCTAAAGATGTAAGCAATAAAGCTCTTGCTCTCTCTTTTGCTCTCTTGCTCTGGCTCTTGCTTCTTGCTCCTAAAGATGTAAGCAATAGAGCTCTTGCTCTCTTGCTCCTGAAGATGTAAGCAATAAAGCTTTTGCCGCAGAAGATTCCGGTTTGCTGCGTTCTTCCTGGCCGGTCGCGAGAACGCGTGTAAGAGTTGGTGCTGAGACCCGGGACGAGAAGACCTGGAACGAGAAAACCCGGGACGAGAAAACCTGGGACGGTTACCATCCCTGGCACAAGGAAGATCCCTCATTCCGGAACCAGAACTGCGGGTCATGGTAATGAAGTGTTCCCGTAAAACAGAATGTTGAGAAGGATTCAACTGCGTGAATTCAGAACTCCTCAGCTGGGGAACGGTGGTAATGAAGTGTTCCCGCAACACAGACTGTTGAGAAGGATTCAACTGCGTGAATTCAGAACTCTTCAGCTGGGGAACAGGGTACTCGTAAGTATAGCTTTACAAGGTAAGTCTGGCCTTGAACTTTCTAATGAAATTCAAGACATTCTATCAGAAGTAAAGTGGGAAATAGCTTTACAAGGTATGTTTGGCCTTGAACTTTCTCTAGTGTTAGGAGCCTTTTTGTTCCTTTTCACATGTTATCAAGCGGTTAAGGCAGGGCGGATTCTGGATGAAATTCAGGGCAATCTATCAGAAGTAAAGCGGGGAGAGAGAGTAGGAGCAAAGAGGAAATATGGTACACAAAATAAGTACACAGGCCTTTCCACGGGTCTTGAACCCGAGGAAAAGTTAAGGTCAGGTAAGAATACCTGGGGAGAGATTGGAAGGAAGGAGAAGAAAAAAGAAAAGAAAAAAGATCAATTAGCGGAGGTCTCTAGGAGAAGGAGCCTATACTCATCACTAGGTGAGCTCAAGGAGCCAGTTCTTAATAGTTCTGAATCAGATGAAAAGGCTATTAGGGCCTGGAAGGCGCTCTCCCTAGCAGGTGAAGCCACTGGACAACTAACAAAGATCGTCCAGGGACCTCAGGAGTCATTCTCAGATTTTGTGGCCAGAATGACAGAGGCAGCAGAGCGTATTTTTGGAGATTCAGAGCAAGCCACACCTCTGGTAGAACAGCTCATTTATGAGCAAGCCACACAGGAATGCTGAGCGGCCATAGCCCCAAGAAAGAACAAAGGTTTACAAGACTGGCTTAGGGTTTGTCGGGAGCTTGGGGGACCTCTCATTATGCGTTACTTCCATTCAGTATGAGAAATTTACTAGGGCAGCTAATTTGTTAAAAAGTCTTTCTCAGTATATGTTACAGAATTGGACGGCTGAATTTGAACAGACCCTTCGGGAATTGAGAATTGCCATCATTCAGGTCAACTCCACATGCTTGGACCTGTCCCTGACCAAAGGATTACCCGATTGGATCTCCTCAGCATTTTCCTTCTTTAAAGAATGGGTGGGATTGATATTATTTGGAGATACACTTTGCTGTGGATTAGTGTTGCTTCTTTGGTTGGTCTGTAAGCTTAAGGCCCAAACTAGGAGAGACAAGGTGGTTATTGCCCAGGCACTTGCAGCTCTAGAACATGGTGCTTCCCCTGATATATGGTTATCTATGCTTAAGCAATAGGTCGCTGGCCATTCAGCTCTTGCACCCCACGAGGCTAGTCTCATTGCACGGGATAGAGTGAGTGTGCTTCAGCAGCCCGAGAGAGTTGCACGGCTAAGCACTGCAGTAGAAGGGCTCTGCGGCACATATGAGCCTATTCTAGGGAGACATGTCATCTTTCAAGAAGGTTGAGTGTCCAAGTGTCCTTCTCCCCAAGAAAAACGACACGGGAGCAGGTCAGGTTGCTCTGGGTAAAAGCCTGTGAGCCTAAGAGCTAATCCTGTACATGGCTCCTTTACCTGCACACTGGGGATTTGACCTCTATCTCCACTCTCATTAATATGGGTGGCCTATTGCTCTTATTAAAAGAAAAGGGGGATCTGTGAGGAGCCGCCCTCACATTTGCCATTATAAGATGGCGCTGACAGCTGTGTTCTAAGTGGTAAACATAATCTGCACACGTGCAGGGGCAGTTTTCCCGCCATGTGTTCTGCCTTTCTCGTGATGACAACTGGGCCGATGGGCTGCAGCCAATCAGGGAGTAATACGTCCTAGGCGGAGGATAATTCTCCTTAAAAGGGACAGGGTTTCACCATTCTTTTTCTCTTTCTCTTGCTTTCTTGTTCTTTTTCTTGCTTTCTTGCTCTCTAGCTCCTAAAGATGTAAGCAATAAAGCTCTTGCTCTCTCTTTTGCTCTCTTGCTCTGGCTCTTGCTTCTTGCTCCTAAAGATGTAAGCAATAGAGCTCTTGCTCTCTTGCTCCTGAAGATGTAAGCAATAAAGCTTTTGCCGCAGAAGATTCCGGTTTGCTGCGTTCTTCCTGGCCGGTTGCGAGAACGCGTGTAAGAGTTGGTGCTGAGACCCGGGACGAGAAGACCTGGGACGAGAAAACCCGGGACGAGAAAACCTGGGAGAACGCATGTAAGACCTCTCCTCATCCCGAGTCTCTGGTACATTCTAGGGACTGACCTCCTCAATCACTGATATCACTTATCTCTCCCCTGCTCTACCTGCAGTACTTCTCAGCTACTCAAAATTCCTCTGTTGAGAATTCTCTGTTAAGCTCTGTATCCCATTTTTTTTAAATTGAGTTATTTGGGTAGTTGGTATCTATCCTCTTGAATTCTTTATAATTTTGGATATTGGCCACCATCAGATGTGTGATTGGTACAGATATTTCCTTAATTTGTAAGTTTCCATTTTATCCTACTGACAGTGTCCTTTACCTGACAGCAGGTTTGCAATTTCATGAGGTCCTTATTCGCTGTTGATCTTAGAGCCTGAGCCAATGGTGTTCTGTTCAGGAAATTTTCTCCTATACCAATTTGAACAAGGGTATTTCCCAGTATCTCCTCTATGTGATTTGGTGAATATAAACTTAGAATTTTTTAAAACATTCTTTTATTAAGGGCTCTTAAATGATTTAATGTACATTCTACCCCATCACTTTCCAGAGGTTCAGGAAAGAAAGGTTAACAGAGCAAAAGAGAATGAAGGCCACTTTACAACTAACTCTTTGACCACATGATCATCTAGTTAGATGCTGAGAAAGCATTTGACAAAGTCCAACACCCATTCATGATAAAAGTTTTGGAAAAATCAGGAACTCAAGGCCCATACATAAACATAATAAAAGCCTTATACAGCAAACTACTAGGCAACATCAAACTAAATGGAGAGAAACTTGAAGCATTCCCACTAAAAATGAAGAACTAGACAAGGCTGCCCATTTTCTCCCTACATATTCAATATAGTACCTGAAAGCCTTTAAGAGCAATTAGACAATAAAAGGAGATCGAGGGAATGCAAATTGGAAAGGAAGAAGTCAAAATATCAATATTTGCAGATGATATATAGGATATATAAATAACCCTAAAAATTCCACCAGAGAACACCTAAACCTGATGAACAGCTTCAGTGCAGTAGCTGGATATAAAATTAACTCAAACAAGTCAATGGCCTTTCTCTACACAAAGAATACACAGGCTGAGAAAGAAATTAGGGAAACAACACCCTTCTCAATAGTCACAAACAATATACGATATCCTTGGGGTGACTCTAACTAAGGAAGTGAAAGATCTGCATGATAAGAACTTCAAGTCTCTGAAGAAAGAAATCGAAGACCTCAGAAGATGGAAAGATCTCTCTTGTTCATGGAATGGCAGGATTAATATAGAAAAAATGGCTATCTTGCTGAAAGCAATCTATAGATTCAATGCAATCCCCATCAAAATTCCAACTCAATTCTTCAACGAATTAGAAAGGGCAATTTGCACTTCATCTGGAATAACAAAAATCCTAGGATAGCAAAAACAATTCGCAAAATAAGAGAACCTCTGGGGGAATCAGAATTCCTAACCTAAATCTGTACTACAGAGCAATTGTGATTTTTAAAAAAACTGCATGGTACTGGTAGACTGACAGACAGGTAGACCAATGGAATAGAACTGAAGACTCAGAAATGAACCCACACACATATGGTCACTTGATCTTTGACAAATGAGCTAAAAGAATCCAGTGGAAAAAAGACATTTTCAACAAATGGTGCTGGCTTAACTGGTTGTTATCATGTAGAAGGAGGCGAATTGAAAAAATTCTTATCACCATGTACAAAGCTCAAGACTAAGTGGATCAAGGAACTCCACATAAAACCAGAGACACTGAAACTTATAGAGGGGAGAGTGGGGAAAACCCTTCAAGATATGGGCAAAGGGGAAAAATTACTGAACAGAATAGCAATGGCATATGCTGTAAGATTAAGAATTGACAAATGGAACCTCATGAAATTGCAAAGTGTCTGTAAGGTAAAAGACACTGTCAACAGGAGTAAAAGGCCACCAACAGAATGGGAAAGGATTTTTACCCATCCTAAATCTGATAGGAGACTAATATCCAATATACAAAAAAAACTAAAAGGCTGGACTCCTAGGAAAGAAATCAGGAAACATACATGTGAGCACTAGCAAAAGAATACAAGAGATGGAAGAGAGAATCTCAAGTGCAGAAGATTACATAGAAAACATGAACACAACAATCAAAAAAATGCAAAATCCAAAAAGATCCTACCTCAACACATCCAGGAAATCCAGAACACAATAAGAAGGCCAAACCTTACAATTATAGATGTAGATGAGAATGAAGATTTTCAACTTAAAGGGCCAGTAAATATCTTCAACAAAATTATAGAAGAAAACTTCCCTAACCTAAAGAAAGAGATACCTATGAACATACAAGAAGGCTACAGAATACCAAATAGATTAGACCACAAAAGAAATTCCTCCCAACACAATATAATCAGAACAAAAAAATGCACCAAATAAAGACAGAATATTAAAAGCAGTAAGAGAAAAATGTCAAGTAACATATAAAGGGAGACCTATTACAATTACACCAGACATCTCACCAGAGACTATGAAAGCCAGAAGATCCTGGACAGATGTTATACAAACCCTAAGAGAATACAAATGTCAGCCCAGGCTACTATACCCAGCAAAACTCTCAATTACCGTAGATGGAGAAACGAAGGTATTCCATGACAAAAACAAATTCACACAATATTTTTCCATGAATCCAGCCCTTCAAATGATAATAAAGGGAAAACGCCGATACAAAGACAGAAATTACACCCAAGAAAAACCAAGAAAGTAATCTTTCAACTAACATTAATGAAGACTGCCGCAAGTAAAGAACCCCCCAAATCTAATAACAAAAATAACAGAAAGCAATAATTACTTTTCCTTAATATCTCTTAATATCAATGGACTCAATTCCCCAATAAAAAGACATAGACTAACAGACTGCCTAAACAAACAGGACCCCACATTTTGATATATACAAGAAACCCATTTTAGGGGAAAAGGCAGACACTACCTCTGAGTAAAAGGCTGAAAAACAATTTTCCAAAGAAACGGTCTGAAGAAACAAGCTGGAGTAGCCATTCTAATATCAAATAAAATCGACTACCAAAACAGACTAATCAAAAAGGACATGTAGGGGCACTTCATACTAATCAAAGGTAAAATCTACCAAGATGAACTCTAAATTCTGAATATCTATGCTCTAAATGCAAGGGCAGCCACATTCATTAAGGAAACTTTAGTAAAGCTCAAAGAACACATTGCACCTCACACAATAATAGTGGGAGACTTCAACACCCCACTCTCATCGTTGGACAGATCCTGGAAAAGTAACTACACAGAGACACATTGAAATTAACAGAAGTTATGAAATCAAAGTATTTAACAGATATCTACAAAACATTTTACCCTACAACAAAAGAATATATATTCTTCTAAGCACCTCATGGTACTTTCTCCAAAATGGACCATATTGGTCACAAAACAGGCCTAAACAGATCCAAAAATATTGAAATTATCCCATGCATCCTATCAGATCACCATGGACTAATGCTGATCTTCAATAACAAGATAAATAATAGAAAGCCAATGTTGACATGGAAGCTGAATAACATTCTACTCAATGATAAGTTGGTCAAGGAAGAAATAAAGAAATTAAAGACTTTTTAGAGTTTAATGAAAATGAAGCCACAACATAACCAAACTTATGGAACACAATGAGAGCAGTTCGAAGAAGAAAATTCAAAGCTCTGAGTACCTCCAAAAAGAATCTGGAGAGAGAACACACTTGCAGCTTCACAGCAGACCTAAAAGCTCTAGAACAAAAGTAAGCAAATATGCCCAAGAGGAGTAGACAGCAGAAAATAATCAAACTCAGCTTGTACAACCACTCTGGAAATCAGTCTGGCAGTTCCTCAGAAAATTGGACATAGTACTACCGGAAGATCCTGCAATTCCTCTCCTAGGCATATACCCTGAAGATGCTCCAACTTGTAATAAGGACACATGCTCCACTATGTTCATAGAAGCCTTATTTATAATAGCAAGAAGCTGAAAGAAGCCAGATGTCCCTAAACAAAGGAATGGATACAGAAAATGTGGCATATTTGCACAATGGAGCTACTAAAAACAAGGAATTCATAAAATTTTTAGAGAAATAGGTAGATCTAAAGTATAACATCCTAAGTGACTTAACACAATCACAAAAGAACACACATGATATACACCCACTGTTAAGTCGATATTAGGCCAGAAGATCCAAATACCCAAGATACAATTTGCAAAATATATGAAACTCAAGAAGAAGGAAGACCAAAGTGTGGACACATTGATACTGTTTAGAATGGGGAAGAAAATACGCATGGGAGGAGTTACAGAGACAAAGTTTGGAGCAGAGACTAAAGGAATGACCATCCAGAAACTGCCTCACCTGGGGATCCATCCCTTAAACAACCACCAAACCAGATACCATTGCAGATGCCAACAAGAGCTTGCTGACAGGAGACTGGTATAGCTGTCTCCTGAGAGGCTCTGCCAGTGCCTGATTAATGTAGAAGTGAATGCTCAGTCATCCATTAGATGGAGCACAGGGTCCCCAATGAAGAAGCTAGAGAAAGTACCCAATCAACTGCAGGTGTTTGCAGCCCCCTAGGAGAAACAACAATATGAACTAACCAGTAATCCCAGAGCTCCCTGGGACTAAACCATCAATCAAAGAAAATTCATTACGGGACTCGTGGCTCTAGCTGTATATGTAGGAGAGGATGGCCCAGTCGGTCATCAATCCGAGGAGAGGCCCTTTGTATTGTGAAGGATCTAAGCTCCAGTATAGAGGAATGCTTGGGCCAGGAATCAGAAGGGGGTGGATTGGTGAGCAGGAGGAGGGGGTAGATGTTAGGGGATTTTGTGGGGAGAAACTAGGAAAGGGGATAACATTTGAAATGTAAATAAAGTAAGAAAATATCTAATAAAAATAAAAGTGATGAATTCATGAACTTCTTAGGCAAATGTGTCGTACTAGAAAATATTATCCTGAGTGAGGTAACCCAATGGCAAAAGAACACACGTGGTATGTACTCACTGATAAGTGGATATTAACCCAAAGCTAAGAATAACCAAGATACAATTCACAGACCATAGGAAGCTCAAGAAAAATGGAGACCAAAGTATGGGTGCTTCGGTCCTTCTTAGAAGGAGAACAAAATACCCACAGGGGCAAATATGTAGATAGAGAGTAGAGCAGAGACTGAAGGAAAGGCCATCCAGAGACTGTCCCACCTGGGGATTCATCCCATATAACTTACCAAACCCAGACACCTTTGTGGATGCCAAGAAGTGCATCGAGAAAGAGGCTGGTATGGCTGTCTCCTAAGTGACTTGCTAGAGCCTTACAAATACAGAGACAGATGCTCAAAACCAATCACTGGACTGAGAGTGGGGTCCACAACAGAGGAGTTAGAGAAAGGACCAAAGGAGTTGAAGGGGATTTCAACCCCACAGGAAGAACAATATCAATCAACTAGTCCCCCAAGAACACCCAGGGACTAAGCCATCATCTAAGGAGTACACAAAGCTCCAGCAGCAGAAGTTGCAGAGGATGTCCTTGTCATGCATCAGTGGGAGGAGTGGTTCTTGGTCCTATGAAGGCTCAATAGATGGCCAAGTGTAGGGGAACTGAGGACAAATAGGTGGGAGTTGGTGGGTGGGTGGGTGGAGGAACACCCTCATATAAGCAGGGGGAGAGGGGATGGGATAAAGGGCTTGTGGGGGAGGGAGATAACGTTTGAAATGAAAATGAAGAAAATATCCAATAAAACTTATTAATACCTGAAAAAGTTACAAAAAATAGAATTAAAGAACTTTACATTATTCATCATGAGATGTCTACAAGGGGTACTGTCCAACTAATAGGGTACTGGTTTATTTTAACTCCTTTGAAATATGCATGTGAACCCTGAGATTACACCTCACACCAGTCAGAATGGCTAAGATCAAAAATTGAGGTAACAGCAGATGCTGGCGATGATGTAGAGAAAGTGGATGTGGAGAAAGAGGAACACTCCTCGATTGTTGGTGGGATCTAGCTTGTAAAATCACTCTGGAAATCAGTCTGGCAGTTACTCAGAAATATTAGACATAATACTACCAGAAGATGCAGCAATACCTCTCCTGGGCATATATCCAGAAGATGTTCCAACTGGTAAGAAGGACACATGCTCCACTATGTTCATAGCAGCCTTATTTATAATGGCCAGAAGCTGATAAGAATCCAGATGTCCCTCAACAGAGGAACGGATACAGAAAATGTGTTTCATTTACACAATGGATTACTACTCCGATATTAAAAACAATGAATTTATGAAATTCTTAAGCCAATGGTTGGATCGGGAGGGTATCATCCTGAGTGAGATAACTCTATTACAAAAGAAGTCTCTTTTTTTCCAATTTCTTTTTTTAATTAGGTATTTATGTCATTTCAATATCCAATGCTATCCCAAAATTTCACCCCAAGCTCCCCCACCCACTCCCATTTCTTGGCCCTGGCATTCCTCTGTACTGAGGCAGAAAAAGTTTGCACGACCAATAGGCCTCTCTTTCTACTGATGGCTGATAGGCCATCTTCTGATACATATGCAGCTAGAAACACGAGCTCTGGGGGTTACTGGGTAGTTCATATTGTTGTTACACCTATAGGTTTGCAGATCCCTTTAGCTCCTTGGTTACTTTCTCTAGCTCCTCCATTGGGGGACCTGTGATCTATCCAGTAGCTGACTGTGAGCATCCACTTCTATGTTTGCTAGACCACGGAATATTCTCACAAGAGACAGCTCTATCTTGGTCCTTTCAGCAAAATCTTGCTAGTGTACACAATGGTGTCAGCATATGGAGGCTGATTATGGAATGGATCCCCGGATATGGCAGTCCCTAGATGGTCCATCCTTTCGTCTCAGCTCCAAACTTTGTCTCTGGAACTCCTTCCATGGGTGTTTTGTTCCCAATAATAAAAAGGGGCAAAGTGTCCACACTTTGACCTTCTTTCTTCTTGAGTTTCATGTGTTTAGCAAATTGTATCTTATATCTTGGGTATTCTAAGTTTCTGGGCTAATATTCACTTATCAGTGAGTACATATCATGTGAGTTCTTTTGTGATTGGATTACCTCACTCAGGATGATGCCCTTCAGGTCCACCATTTGCATAGGAATTTCATAAATTTGTTCTTTTTAATAGCTGACAAGTACTCCATTGTGTAAATGTACCACATTTTCTGTATCCATTCCTCTGTTGAGGGGCATCTGGGATCTTTCCAGCTTCTGGTTATTATAAATAGCGCTCCTATGAACATAGTGGAGCATGTATCCTTCTTTCCAGTTGGAACATCTCAGGATATATGCCCAGGAGAGGTATTGGGGGATCCTCCAGTAGTACTATGTCCAATTTTCTGAGGAACCACCAGACTGATTTCCAGAGTGGTTGTACAATCTTGCAATCCCACCAATAATGGAGGAGTGTTCCTCTTTCTCCACATCCTCACCAGCATCTGATGTCACCTGAATTTTTTATCTTAGCCATTCTGACTGGTGTGAGGTGGAATCTCAGGGTTGTTTTGATTTGCATTTCCATGATGATTAAGGATGTTGAACATTTTTTCAGGGGCTTCTCAGCCATTCTGTATTCCTCAGGTGAGAATTATTTGTTTAGCTCTGAGCTGCATTTTTAATGAGGTTATTTGATTATCTGGAGTCCACCTCTTGAGTTCTTTATATATATTGAATATTAGTCCTCTATCTGATTTAGGATAGGTAAACATCCTTTCCCAATTTGTTGGTGGACTTTTTGTCTTATTGACGGTGTCTTTTGCCTTGCAGAAGCTTTGCAGTTTCATGAGGTCACATTTGTTGATTCTTGATTTTACAGCACAAGCCATTACTGTTCTATTCAGGAATTTTCCCCCTGTACCCACATCTTCGAGGGTTTTCCCTACTTTCTCCTCTATAAGTTTCAGTATCTCTGGTTTTATGTGGAGTTCCTTAATCCACTTAGATTTGATCTTAGTACAAGGAGATAGGAATGGATCAATTCACATGCTTCTACATGATAACCGCCAGTTGTGCCAGCACCATTTGTTGAAAATGCTGTCTTAATTCCAATGGATGATTGTTGCTCCCTTGTGAAAGATCAAGTGACCATAGGTGTGTGGGTTCATTTCTGGGTCTTCAATTCTATTCCATTGGTCTACTTCTATGTCGCTATACCAGTACCATGCAGTATTTATCACAATAGTTCTCTAGTACTATTTTATGTCAGGCATGGCGATTCCACCAGAGGTTCTTTTATCCTTGAGAAGAGATATTGCTATCCTAGGTTTTTTGTTATTCCAGATGAGTATCCAGATTGCCCTTTCTAATTCGTTGAAGAATTGAGTTGGAATTTTGATGGGGATTGCATTGAATCTGTAGATTACTTTTGGCAAGATAGCCATTTTTACTATATTGATCCTGCCAATCGATGAGCATGGGAGATCTTTCCATCTTCTGAGATCTTCTTTGATTTCTTTCTTCAGAGACTTGAAGTTCTTATCATACAGACCTTTCACTTCCTTAGTTAGAGTCATGCCAAGGTATTTTATAATATTTGTGATTATTGAGAAGGGTGTTGTTTCAATAATTTCTTTCTCAGCCTGTTTATCCTTTGTGTACAGAAAGGCCATTGACTTGTTTGAGTTAATTTTATATCCAGCTACTTCACCGAAGCTGTTTATCAGGTTTAGGAGTTCTCTGGTGGAATTTTTAGAGTCACTTATGTATACTATCATATCATCTGCAAACAGTGATATTTTGACTTCATCTTTTCCAATTTGTATTCCCTTGATCTCCTTTTGTTGTCGAATTGTTCTGGCTAGGACTTCAAGTACTATGTTGAACAGGTAGGAAGAAAGTGGGCAGCCTTGTCTAGTCCCTGATTTTAGTGGGATTGCTTCCAGCTTCTCACCATTTACTTTGATGTTGGCTACTGGTTTGCTGTAGATTGCTTTTATCATGGTTAGGTATGGACCTTGAATTCCTGATCTTTCCAAGACTTTTATCATGAATAGGTGTTGGATCTTGTGGAATGATTTTTCCGTGTCTAAGGAGATAATCCTGTGGTTTTTGTCTTTGATTTTGTTTATATAATGGATTACGTTGATGGATTTCTGTATATTAAACCATCCCTGCATCTCTGGAATAAAACCTACTTGGTCAGGATGAATGATTGTTTTAATGTGTTCTTTAATTCTGTTAGTGAGAAATTTATTGAGTATTTTTGCATCAATATTCATAAGGGAAATTGGTCTGAAGTTCTCTCTTTGTTGGATCTATCTGTGGTTTAGGTATCAGAGTAATTGTGGCTTCATAGAATGAGTTGGGTAGAGTACCTTCTAGTTCTATTTCGTGGAATAGTTTGTGCAGAACTGGAATTAGATCTTCTTTGAAGGTCTGATACAACTCTGCACTAAACACATCTAGTCCTGGGCTTTTTTTTTTTAATGACTGCTTGTATTTCTTTAGGGGATATGGGACTGTTTAGATTGTTAACTTGATCCTGATTTAACTTTGGTACCTGGTATCTTTCTAGAAATTTGTCCATTTTGTCCAGATTTTCCAGTTTTGTTGAGTATAGCCTTTTGTAGAAAGATCTGATGGTGTTTTGGATTTCTTCAGGATCTGTTGTTATGTCTCCCTTTTCATTTCTGATTTTGTTAATTAGGATGCTGTCCCCGTGCCCTCTAGTGACTCTAGCTAAGGATTTATCTATCTTGTTGATTTTCTCAAAGAATCACCTCCTCGTTACCTTTATTCCTTGAATAGTTCTTCTTGTTTCCACTTGGTTGATTTCACCCCTGAGTTTGATTATTTCCTACCGTCTACTCCTCTTGGGTGAATTTGCTTCCCTTTTTTCTAGAGCTTTTATGTGTGTTGTCAAGCTGCTAGTGTGTGCTCTCTCTAGTTTCTTTTTGGAGGCACTCAGAGCTATGAGTTTCCCTCTTCGAAATGCTTTCATTGTGTCCCATAAGTTTGGATATGTTGTGGCTTTATTTTCATTAAATTCTAAAAGGCCTTTAATTTCTTTCTTTATTCCTTCCTTGACCAAGGTATCATTGAGAAGAGTGTTGTTCAGTTTCCAAATGAATGTTGGCTTTCCATTATTTATGTTGTTATTGAAGATCAGCCTTAGTCCATGGTGGTCTGATAGGATGCATGGGACAATTTCAATATTTTTTATCTGTTGAGGCCTGTTTTGTGACCAATTTTATTGTTATATTTGGAGAAGGTCCTGTGAGGTTCTGAGAAGAAGGTATATCCTTTTGTTTTAGGATAAAATGTTCTGTAGATATCTGTTAAGTCCATTTTTTTGTAACTTCTGTTAGTTTCACTGTGTCCCTGTTTAGTTTCTGTTTCCATGATCTGTCCATTGATGAAAGTGGTGTGTTGAAGTCTCCCACTATTATTGTGTGAGGTGCTATGTGTGCTTTGAGCTTTACTAAAGTGTCTTTAATGAATGTGGCTGCCCTTGCATTTGGAGCATGGATATTCAGAATTGAGAGTTCCTCTTGAATGATTTTACCTTTGGTGAGTATGAAGTGTCCCTCCTTGTCTTTTTTGATAACTTTGGGTTGAAAGTCGATTTTATTCGATATTAGAATGGCTACTCCAGCTTGTTTCTTCAGACCATTTGCTTGGAAAATTGTTTTCCAGCCTTTCACTCTGAGGTAGTATCTGTCTTTTTCCTTGAGATGGGATTCCTGTTAGCAGCAGAATGTTGGGTCCTGTTTGTGTAGCCAGTCTGTTAGTCTATGTCTTTTTATTGGGGAATTGAGTTCATTGATATTAAGAGATATTAAGGAAAAGTAATTGTTGCTTTCTTTTATTTTTGTTGTTAGAGTTGGCATTCTGTTATTGTGGCTGTCTCCTGTTTAGTTTGTTGAGGGATTACTTTCTTGCTTTTTCTAGGATGTGATTTCCATCCTTGTATTGGTTTTTTCTGTTATTATCCTTTGAAGGGCTGGATTCGTGGAAAGATAATGTGCGAATTGGGTTCTGTTGTGTAATACTTTGGATTCTCCATCTGAGTTAATTGAGAGTTTGACTGGGTATAGTGGCCTGGGTTGGCATGTCTGTTCTCTTACAGTCTGTATAACATCTGTCTAGGCTCTTCTGGCTTTCATAGTCTCTGGTGAAAAGTCTGGTGTAATTCTGATAGGCCTGCCTTTATATGTTACTTGACCTATCTCACTTACTGTTTTTAATATTCTCTCTGTATTTAGTGCATTTGTTGTTCTGGTTATCATGTGTCAGAGGAATATCTTTTATGGTCTGGTCTATTTGGAGTTCTGTAGGCTTCTTGTATGTTCATGGACATCTCTTTCTTTAGGTTTGGGAAGTTTTCTTCTATAATTTTGTTGAAGATATTTGCTGGCCCTTTAAGTTGAAAATCGTCATTCTCATCTATTGCTATTATCCGTAGGTTTGGTCTTCTAATTGTGTCCTGGATTTCCTGGATATTTTGTGTTAGGATCTTTTTGCATTTTGCATTTTCTTTAATTGTTGTGCCGATGTTCTCTATGGAATCTTCTGCACCTGAGATTCTCTCTTCCATCTCTTGTATTCTGTTGCTGATACTTGCATCTATGGTTCCAGATTTCTGTCCTAGGGTTTCTATCTCCAGTTTTGCCTCACTTTGGGTTTTCTTTATTGTATCTACTTCCCTTTTTAGGTCTTGGGTGGTTTTATTCAATTCCACCACCTGTTTGGTCGTGTTTTCCTGCAATTCTTTAAGGGAATATTGTGCTTCCTCTTTAAGGTCTTCTACCTGTTTAGCTGTGTTCTCTTGTATTTCTTTAAGTGAGTTATTAAAGTCCTTCTTGATGTCCTCTACCATCATCATGAGATATGCTTTTAAATCCGGGTCTAGCTCTTCAGGTGTGTTGGGGTGCCCTGGACTGAGCGAGGTGGGAGTGCTGGGTTCTAATGATGGTGAGTGGTCTTGGTTTCTGTTAGTAAGATACTTACGTTTGCCTTTTGCCATCTGGTAATCTCTGGAGTTAGTTGTTATAGTTGTCTCTGATTAGAGATTGTTGCTCTCATGTTTCTGTTAGCCTCTATCAGCAGATCTGGGAGACTAGCTCTCTCCTAGTTTCAGAGGTCAGAGCACTCTCTGCAGGCAAGCTCTCCTCTTCCAGGGAAGGTGCACAGATATCTGGCTTTTGGACCTCCCTCCCGGCCGAAGATGAAGACCCAAAACAGGACCTGTCCCAGATGCTGTGTTACTTTGGCCTGTCACAGAAGTTGTTAGCTTCTGTAGTCCACACTCTCACAAGCACAGACTAGTCTCGAAGGATCTGGGAACCAAGATGGCTCCCCCAGGTACTCCTGTAAAGCCCTCCTAGGCCGGGCAGTCACCTATCCTCTGGCAGGGAAGGTGCCCGGATTTCTGGAGCCCGAAAAGGGGCCTGCCTCAGAAGCTTGTGGCTCCCATGTGTCCCAGAAGCTGTTAGCTTCTGTAGTCCACACTCTCACCTGTGCGGACTAGTCTCGGTGGTGTCCAGGAACCAATATGTCTCCCGCAGATGCTCAGGCCAAGAAGTCTCTTGATATGGACTCACTGATAAGTGGATAGTAGCCCAGAAACTTAGAGTACCCAAGATACAAGATACAAAGCACATGAAACTCAAGAAGAACCATAGTGTGGATGCTTTGTCCCTCCTTAGAATGGGGAACAAAATACCCATGGGAGTAGTTACAGAGACAAAGTTTGGAGCTAAGACAAAAGGATGGACCATCCAGAGACTGCCCCACCCGGGAATCCATCCCATAATCAGCCACCAAACACAGACACTATTGTATATGCGAGGAAGATTTTGCTGAAAGGACCCTGAAATAGCTCTCTCTTGTGAGGTTATGCAAGTGCCCAGCAAATACAGAAGTGGATGCTCAAAATCATCTATTGGATGGAACGCAGGTCTGAAGGGGTCTGCAACCCTATAGGTAGAACAACAATATGAAGTAACCAGTACCCCCAGAGCTCGTGTCTCTAGCTGCATATGTAGAAGAAGATGGCCTAGTTGGCCATCATTGGGAAGAGAGGTCCCTTGGTCTTACAAACTTTATATGCCCCAGTACAAAGGAACGTCAGGGCCAAGAAGTGGGAGTGGGTGGGTAGGGGAGCAGGGTGGGGGGAGGGCATGGAGGTCTTTAGGGATAGCATTTGAAATGTAAAGGAAGAAAATATCTAATAAGAAATTGAAAAAAAAAGAAATATGCATGTGAACATATTACAGGAAGCCCCAACAGTACAATGTTACTGTACAGATTTTCAAAAGACACTTAGTGTTAGTTATTCCTCTCAATATTTCCTCATCTACTTTCCCTCCTACACACACCCAAATCTAACCCTTCATCTTCCATTATCACCCTTTCACCCTTTATAAGACTGTATTCGACAAGCCATGACTCTTAAAAATTCCTGACTTTGAAAGTTATTCCAATATAAGTATGTATTAGGCTAATAAGCCATATGTAAATTGTGGAACACGAGTCTGTGGGAAACCAGACCTTCAACAGCTCCCACCCTGAGAATCAATTGACCCTTTGTTGGGAGCTGAGCCACCTCCTCCTCACACAAGGCTGATAGTGAGAATCAACTGACCCTTCTCTTGGACAGACACCTGGGGCTGTTTGGGCAGAACCAGCATCCAAAGATAAGCCACAAGATGTTTCAAGCCTGCACTTAGCATCTGCCCCAGATGTCACCCCTCTCTCTGTGATTTGATCCCCCTCAGACACTCCCTATTTGCTCTCACTGTGTGCTGATAATCAGGCTTCCAGCCTCCATTAGAGTAGACCTTGACAACCCTTTGCTTGATCTCGCTCCCTTTTCTTGCCCATTTCTATTTCAGGCTTGATCCCCCTTGATCCCCGAATAACTAGGTCCCACAGGTCGGGATAATAAATGTCAATTAGCCAACACAAATTTTACAGATGAAATCATGGATATGTACTCGTCCTAGACAAACATAAGGTATCTGAGCAATTAAAGATAAGTTATTCTTACTTTTTGTCCTATTTCCACATATATCCCATTCTAAATACTGGTACTTTCATTTGTAAAAATATTGTACAGTGATATCTTAATTCTCACACATGAAAGTATAAGTTCATTGTGCCTGAGACAATATTGTTACAGGCTTAAATATCAATAAAGGTTTGGAACATACAATTCTTAGATTTATAACCTGAATTTTTACTTTTCATCATTGAAAATCAAGACTAAGTCCCTAGTTTTTTATTATACCTAGAGCAGAAATGAGTTGGAGCTATTTATTTCTTCATGATTGCTCAATCCATATCTTTGCTTGTATGTCCAGGATTACTTAATTACAAATGAAATTCTCTAGATACTACCAAATTACATTAGACCTGTGATAAGGATTCATGAATATATCAGAAAACAAGGCATGATCTAGCTGAAAATAAGTGAATATGGGAATAACCCCAGGATTCAGGTGGGAAAGACCAGTTTCATTTAATAAATTAGTCATTTATAAATGTCCTGGGTCCAACATGGGAAAAGTTGTAATGAAGCAACTTCCTGGGAAATTACAGAATCTGAATGACACATTGCCAGTTTTCTGAGAGGACTTGGTGTCAGAATAATTTTGCAGAAGTGAAATAGTAGGGAGGAAAGTACTCTGTAGAAACTCATATAATGAGTCCCTTGTTCTACCCTGGAGCGCCCCAATTCACATCTGATGACAAACTCAATTCAGAACTTAGATTCTCCCGAAGGAAACATGAAAACCCTTCCCTAACTTCTGCCCAGGTACTCATTAACATATAACAAACTTCTAGACATCATCAGTAAGCATCAGAAAAGAATGGAGATTTGCTCTGGGGATAAATGATAAATAATAGACTCTCTGAAGGATGGCATGTCCCAGTGCCCTATTATTTTATGAGACTGGAAACCTGGACTTGTTAGGTTACCTTCACAGCATTGCATGGAGAATAAGAAACCATTCCGAATTTCATTGCATTCTTTCTCAGGCAAAGAGTGACACAGAGAAGTTCCTCAATTAAAGCACTACGAAATATACTTCTACAGAAACTATGCTCTGCAGCTGGCCTTCAGATGATCATCTTCATCCTGACTGAGGCTCAGAAGGTGGGATTCATCTACCATAGACTTCTGCTTAAAATTCTTTTCTCTTTTCTTCAGTGAAAAGTGTCTTCTGAAGCCAACATGAAACATTATTTCTTTCTGAAGTCTGCAGTTTGATTTAAGTAGGTTAATATTTTGCTTTCATCTCAAAGAAATGTCTGTGTCCCAGATTAGTAATTAACTGTAACATGTATGTGAGATGTTGAATTTTATCTGGTAGATGGAGACCCTTGTGTTCCTAAAGAAAATATATAAACAAGTAAAATGCAGGCTAAGCATTAGCTTGCAAAGGGTATAAGACTGACTGTGTTAATAATTTTCGAGGGAAGCTGGAGATGACACAGCTAAGACTCTAGCACCTGACATTTTAGAACAAAAATTAAGGTCAGAAAAACTATGAATAAATGAAACTTGTTAGCAAGTTGGGGTTTTTTCACATGGAGGACACATATGTAAGCCTGTGTTCATCTGTGTGATCAGAAGACAGTTGACTCTATCAGAAATATGTGGTGGCTTTTGTGTGTGTGTGTGTGTCTGTGTTTGTGTGGATGAATAGTATAAAATTTTCTCAAAAGCCAACATCTTAATTTTCTACAGCAGAATTCTGTTACACAACTTTATTATTATGTACAATCTTACATGTTATTCCCATACACACTATTTTTAATATGTTACTATAACATAAGGATATTCAATTAATTATTTTTATGTTGCATTTATATATTCTTTCATTTTTTATTGATTAAGGTACATTCCATTTGCAGCTTCCCCTCCTTGCTAATTGAATTCTGATGATGGATTCACAAATTCATACTAGACTCTTTACTGTCTGTATTCATATACAAAGCCCATGGTTTGTTAAAATGTGTGTTATTGTGCTCTTGACCTACTGAACCAATAAAGATGTAGTTGCAATACAAAATGTATCTTGAGTCAGGAGTAATTCAATACGTATAATATTTTACTTGAGTTATTATACATGCATTGTTTTCCCTGCAATTTACCTGTAATGTGTAACTAGAATACTGTCTCACTTATCAAGTGAAGAAATTGTCACAAATCAATTGGTAAGTGTGGACAATAGAACAGAGACCCACAGAGAGTACTGTTCTATCTATTCATCACTGTAGGATTGGGAAAAGCCCTCTCCATGTCTGCTCATGGTAACTCCCTGAAAACCACTGAAGAAGTGGCTCTTCAGATCCTCTTGCTTTGCCAGTTTGGGGTTGGGACTGTGGCCAATGTCTTTCTGTTTGTCCATAATTTCTCCCCAGTCTTGACTGGTTCTAAACAGAGGCCAAGACAGGTGATTTTAAGCCACATGGCTGTGGCCAATGCCTTGACTCTATTCCTCACTATATTTCCAAACAACATGATGGCTTTTGCTCCCAAAACTCCTCCAACTGAACTCAAATGTAAATTAGAATCCTTCAGTCACCTGGTGGTAAGAAGCACAAACTTGTGTTCCACCTGTGTCCTGAGTGTCCATCAGTTTGTCACTCTGGTTCCTCTTAATAGAGGGAAAGGTAAACTTGTACTCAGAGCAAGTGTCACAAACATGGCAAGTTATTCTTCTTGCAGTTGTTGGTTTTTCAGTGTCTTAAGTAACATTCACATTCCAATTAAGTTCAGTGGTCCACAGATAACAGACAATAACACTGACTCGAAAAGAAAGCTGTTCTGTTCCACTTCTGGATTCAGTGTGGGCATTGTCTTCTTGCAGTTTGCCTATGATGCCACATTCATGAGCATCATGGTCTGGACCAGTGTCTCCATGGTACTTCTCCTCCGTAGACATCGCCAGCGAATGCAGCACATCCTCACTCCCAATCAGAACCCCAGAGGCCAAGCTGAGTCCAAAGCAACCCATACTATCCTGATGCTGGTGTTTACATTTGTTAGCTTTTATCTTCTAAATTGTATTTGTATCATAGTACATGCCCTTTTTATGCATTCTCATTTCTTCGTAAGGCTTGTCAGTGAGATTTTAACTGCAATCTTCCCCAGTATCTCTCCTTTACTGTTGATCTTCAGAGATCCCAAGGATCCTTGTTCTGTGCTCTTCAACTGTTGAAAATCAGAGTGGCTAAAAAATGCATAATACAAAAGACAGCTTCACTAATACGATTAAGGACTTTATTCCATAAATATGTATTCAACATTTTGTATGAACAAGGTGTGATGCTCTCTGCTGTAATTTTAAAAGAATAAGGCTATACACCTCTGTTGATGTGAAATGATTTCTGGTTGGAATCTGACTGACATGGTAAGTGAGTTATTCACTACCCTCTGTACTTTTGTATATAACTGCCTCCTGCTGCAGGATGGTCTAAAACTGATGCAACCTATCTTCCCTAAACAGTTTAATGTGTTAAATGGTCCTGATCAAACGCATATTCTCGCTCCTTCTTAGTTAATACTTTAAACTTCGGATAAGAACAGAATCCATCTCTATATTTCCCTATTTGAATAAATGAGAGTGCTTTGCTATGATTAAATATTTTCAAGGATGAAATTTATATAAATAGTAAGTATATTGCATGTCATTCCATTTTAGTTAGGAGATATATGCTTAGCTACCTTGGGTCCTACTCAGGTGAGAGTCAAGCACTGAAAATCAAAACTTTGTGCTCTCTAGAGCAATATAATCTGCTGATCACATCAAGAGTAAATAGGAAAAAAGGCAAAAACAGCTCACGTTCCGAAACTTTCAGACATTTAAAGTCTTAGGACCAGGGAGGAATCCAGGATCCACACTAGAGATCTTCTCCTGAAAGACTTTGGTAAAGACTTCACTCTGCGTCATGGTGAAATTGTTTTCCAATCATCACAAACACCTACCAATCAGACAGGAGATAAGATATATCAGAACAATGGTTGAGGCAAAGTTGTCACTCCATCAATCAGTGGCTTTCTCAGTCACAAAATTATTTTCTCAGAATATCAAAATCAAGCATCTAATATTTTCAGCTACCTGAGAATGACCCAGGCAAGAAAGACCACAAGATAAATATCTGGAGTGCTTATAGGTGTCAGTGTGATGAAACTTATAATCTGACTTGTGGTACTTAGTCCTATGAACAAAGAATATTTTACCATTCATTTTTTGTTCATGTGTATTGGGTATGTATGTATTTATGGGGATTCCCTCCTCTTAAGGAGAATAGGTGTCATACCCCTAGAGCTGGAGTTACAAACTGATGTAAGTCTACAAATATAATTTCTCAGAATCGAGCTCTGATCCAATGTAAATGTGGCCAGGGTTCTAACCTGCTGATCCATCCCTCGAGGCCCACAATGAGAAATTTATCCAACACACTTAACTCTTCACTTCCAATTTGGGGGAGTAGGAAATCGTAATGAAATGTTGAAAGAGCTTGAAATAATAGAATAGGAACCAACAGTTTGTATGTTCTATATTGAGGATAGATTCACACTGAGTTATGAAATTAATACTGAGACTCTTCATGTACATTTTCACAGACCTCTACCAACCATAAAAATGACAATCCCACAACACCAAGTCTTGACCATACCACTGGCCATAATAAGAATCAGCAAGACAGCTCAGCAGCTAAAGCACTCACAGCTTAGAAATGATTATCCCAGGTCCTACCTAGTGGAGAGAACAAACTCATACAATTGTACTCTGCCTTCCTCAAATCTGTGCTTGAACATGTCCACACTCCGAAGAGAAGAAAAGTATATTTTCTAAGTTCAGTTTAATCAGTTCAGTGTATCCTATAACACTGATCTCTGCCTGTTAATCTGTGTATCCCCTTACTTCTAAGCATTATTTTGGGATACTTTGTTGGGTTCTATTATCTACCACCCGTCAAAAACTTTTCAATTCAATTACTTCCAACAAACTAACACCCAGTAGTAGAGGAAAACGTTAGAGAGGAAAATGAGTCTAGACCTCTTAATGCTATGTCCTTCTTATATTAAGTGGGATGTGAGGACTGCAAGCAGAGCAGAACTCCATAACATCATGAAGTTCTTGGGGCCATGACACAACAAGATTAACCCATGTGGCTGTGGTAATCAGTGGGGTGACCACATTCCCTGAGTTCTAAAGCCATTGGTCATTCCTACTGCATGACCCTTGGCAATATTTGGACATCAGGAAAAAGGAAATGAAAACTACATTGGGATTCTAACACCTATTACAATGGCCAAGATCAACAACACAGGTGACTGCTCATGCTGGCAAGGATGTGCAATAAGGGAAAGGCTCACCCATTGCTGGTGAAAGTAAGAACTTGTACAGTCACTATGGGAATAAGAATAGAGGTTCCACAGAAAGTAGGCAATAGATCTATCTCACCACTCTTGGATATATACCTGAAGGGCACTTCATCCTACTACAAGGACATGTGATCAACCATGATTTTTTTTTTTTTGCTGCTCTATTCATTCACAATATGAATAAATCTGTTATCAACCAAGAAGTGTCAACAAAAGAAAGGATAAAAAGTATGGCACATTAGCACAATGGAGCATTACTCAGCTGTTTAAGAACAGGCATCATGATGTTTGTAGGAGAATTGCGGTATGTATTCACTTATACAAACATTCCTCTTACCTGGATTTGCTTGGTCAGCTGATGGAGCTCTGTGAGAAGCTCTGCAATTCGATAATCAGCAGACACAAGGGCCATGGGATGGGCCTGTGAAGGGCATCTGGTCAGAGAGGGGGAATGAAGGGAAAGCTATCATTGCCTGCTATGGGTTGGACAGTATTTCTGCTATGTAAAGTCCTGGTCCATGAATGACCTATTTGGAAAGCCACAAGTAGAATAAAACCTTTAAGAGTGACTGTGTCCTTATAAGAAGCAGCAAACACATACAGAGGGAAGACAGCCATATAACCACAGAGGCAGAGATTGGAGTGATGTGGCTTTGAACTTGAGAGTTTTTACTTGGCTTTCAGAGTAGCCAGAATGATAGCCAAGGACCACCACACTCTACTTTAAATAAGACTTTATGTGAAGATGGTTTCCAAATCAAAGGAATATTATTTTCTTATTACAGTACAAAGATAAATTACACACACACACAAACTTGCTCATAACAAAGTAAATGTATTATAGTGGCATTGTGATGAAAATAAAATGTTTTTATTTAACAAAAAGTAATCCGGGCAGTGGTGGTCCAAGCCTTTGATCCCAGCACTTGGGAGGCAGGGGCAGACAGATTTCTGAGCTTGTGACCAGCCTGGTCTACAGAGTGAGTTCCAGGACAGTCGAGGCTATACAGAGAAACACTGAGTTTATCACTCTCATCACAACCACCAACATCAATATCACGATCACCACCAGCAGCAGCATCTCACCATTCCCACTTTACCATCCTGATCACCATTACCATAGCCACCATTACCATCACCACCATTATCACATTTTTCACCATTATCACCATCACAGGCATCACTATTATCAATCACCATCACTTATACATAGTTATTAGCCATTAAATAAATAATAATCAACCTACAAAGGAGATTGATACATAAAAATGTTCTAGTGAGGGACACGAGGATTTCATGAAAGGAGGGAAGAGATTGACTCTTCTGAGTGGACTAGGGGGATGAGTTGGAAAAGGGCCAGAAGTGCAAGGAGACATAGGGTTGAGAGATGGAATGAAGAGAAAGAGCTGGAATTGGAGGGCATTTGAGAGATGTTATGAAAACCTATGGCAGTGGAAATTTCTAACATATAGGAAAGTGATCCTACTGAAATTTTCTAATAACTGAGGATACAGAGTCCCAACTGACCACCTCTTTTCAACTAAGTGGTCTTCAAGAATTCAAAATCGACATGATTGATTTTTATGTAAAAGTTTAGATTTGTGATTCCTTTAAGCTTTTTTCAGATTATTTTAGAGATAAATAATAAAATTCTTGTCCCTTTCTTTGTAATTTCTGCCTTCCAAGAAGAGAAACTTGATGAGAAAATTGCCTTGCTTTTGTACACTTTGTGAATTTATAATAAGTTCCTTACTTATAAATGTACCTAGGTTATATGCCAGCAAGATTTTGATGAAGGGACTCTGGTATATCTGTCTCGTATGAGGCTATGCCAGTGCCTGGCAAATACAGATGTGGATGCTCACAGTCATCTGTAAGATGGAACACAGGGCCCCCAATGGAGAAGCTAGAGAAAGCACCCAAGGAGCTGAAGGGGTCTGCAACCCTATTGGTGGAACAACAATATGAACTAACCAGTACCCCCAGAGCTTGTATCTCTAGCTGCATATGTAGCAGAAGATGGCCTAGTCAGCCATCACTGGGAAGGGAGGCCCCTGGTATTGCAAACTTTTTATGTCCCAGTACACAGGAATGCCAGGGTCAAGAAGCAGGAGTGGGTTGGTAGGGGAGCAGGGCATGGGGGGAGGGTATAGGGAACTTTCGGGATAGCATTTGAAATTTGAAATGTACATAAAGAAAAATCTAATAAAAATAAATAAAATCAAAAAAAAATGTACCTGGGTGTTTTGGGGATAATTTGTTTTCTTTACCTTTACGATATAATGTTATTTCTCATAACAGTATTGTGTAACACACTGTTTTTCATAATCATTTACTAGAAGAAAACTAAAACATACTCACATTGTAGTTTTATACTGCTTGAAAATTTTTGCTGGGATATATAAGCTATGGAAGAAGGAATAAAAAGTGGAGAGCTGAAAATTGTTCCTTTTATACAAGAACTATGTGTATGTGTGTATATGTGTAAAGTTTGTTTGAGTGGAAGTTTGGAACAAAGTTCATTGAGCGGAAGTATCTGTATATATACATATATATAAAGCTTGTCTGGGTGTGTGTTGGAGCTTGCTCCATCCACCAACTGTTTTTATATATGTAAGTGTGTGTGAAAGGCTCGGTTAGTTAGTGCTTGCTCTAACTATTCCATGTATTAATGTGTATGTCTCTCTGTAGGTCTGTATGCATGTAAGTTTGTATGAACATATGTATGTATGTATGTATGTATGTATGTATGTATGTATGTATTTGTATGAGTTATTGGACTACTTTATTTCAGCCATGCAGTGTGTGTGTGTGTGTGTGTGTGTGTGTGTGTGTGTGTGTGTGTGTGTGTGTGTACTGAGGCATCATCTTGCTGCATTTTTCCTTTGATGTATATAAGGTGTCCTTCTCCATCTCTTTTCATAACTTCTGGTTGAAAGTCTGTTTTATTAGATATTATAATGGCTAGGCCAGCTTGTCTCCTGGGTCCGTTTGCTTGGAAAACCTATTTCCAGTCCTTTACTCTGAGGCAGTGTTTATTTTTGTTGCTGAGCTGTATTTCTTGTATATAGTAAAATCATGGATTCTCCTTGCCTATCTACTCTATTTGTATTGGTGACTTGAGTCCATTGCTGATAGGAGATACTAATGCCCAATGATTGTTACTCATTGGTGTTTTGTTGTTGGAGGTGTTATTGTCTGTATATAATTCTATTCTTTTGGTTTTGCTGTTCAATGATTAAGTTCTTATGTTTTCCTGGGTAGTTAAACTCCTTGAATTGAAGTTTTCTTTCTTATATCTTTGAAGGGCTCTATTAGTAAATAGATATTTCTTAAATTTATTTTTGTCATGGATTATGTTTACTTTTCTATCTATGGTAATTGAACATTTTCATGGATTGATACTGTGGTCTCTTAAGGTCTGCAAAACTCTTGTCCATGCCCTTCTGGCTTTTAGAGCCTCTGATGTGAAGTCAGGTGTAATTCTAACAGGACTACCCTATATGCTACTTGTCTTTTTCTCCCCTTCATCTTTTAAATTTCTTTCTTTGTTATGTACATTTAATGTTTTATTATATGGTGGCAGGATTTTATTTGTCATCAAATCTATTTTGGTTCTTGTAGTTTTATAGTTATATCTTTCTTTAGGTTAGGGATGTTTTGTTCTATGATTTTGTTGAGTATATTTTCTGTGCCTTTGAGCTGGCATTATTCTCCCTTTATTTCTACCATTCTTAGTTTTTGTCTTTTCCTAGTGTCCCAAATTTTCTGAGTGTATTGTATTAGAATCAATTTATTTGACATTTTCTTTGACCAATACAGCAATTTTTCTATTGTATCTCTGATGGCTGAGCTTCTCTCTTCTTTCTCTTGTAGTCTGTTGATGATGCTTGTGGCTTGTAATTCTCTTCTCTAGGTTTTCTTTCTCCAGGGTTGGCTCCTTTTTTTGTTTTCTGTATTACATTTATTTCCATTTTCAGGTCCTGAACAGTTTTATTCATTTCCTTCACCTGTTTGGTTGCATTTTCCTGTATTCTTTCATATTTATTTGTTTCCTTTTTAAATGCCTGTTTGATCCTGTCTTCCTGTATTTTAAAAAGATATTTACTTATTTCCTCATCAAAGGCCTCTATCTTCTTCATACGATGAGATATAAGGTCATTTTCTTGCTCTTCAGGTGTGTCAGGGTACCTAATGCTTGCTAGAGTAAGATAGCTGATTACCTGTGGTGCCATATTTCACTGGCTTTTCCTTATCATATTTTAGCTCATCCTTTAGCCATCTTGTTGTCTCTGGTATTAATTGTCCTGGCCATACAAGGTCACAGTAGGCCTCTGGGACTGATTGTACCACTTGGTAACAGGTCTACCAGGAGGCATGCAGAGCTGTGGACAAGGGTGTGGAGTGCAGGTTCTCAATTGCATGTAGAAGTGTGGACAGGAAGATAGGGAATAAAAAGAATGGAGAGAATTGGGCAGACCTCACAGCTTCTGGGAGTAATAGAGTTCAGCACGTGGGAAATAGGAGAGTGAGTTGTTCTTGGTTGTTCTGGATGTCAGTAGGCCTCCTGGTGACAAGGACCAGCCTTGGCTTAGAGGGGGGTTCTGAGGAAGTGGTGTTTGGGAGCAACAAAAAGAATGGCTTGAAGTCAGTTCTGGGGTACAAGCTGATAGCCTTGTGTTCTGCTAAGACAGCTTTCTGAAGATGACCAGAGAGATAACCTCTAACAGACAATAGTCCATTCTTTTATTTTCATGTCAATGCAATCATGCACCCCACATACTCTTTTGATTACATCACAAATTTTGAACTTAGCCCCTTATCCGCTAAGAAAAGACAGCAAGCACATTTTTCTTAACATGGCAAACAAACTCAGAAATCTGCTTGCTTTGTAAGAACATACAATAAGCTATGAGATCATTACTCCCTCATGCTGGGTCTAAATTTCCTCTGTTCCAGGATGTCCTTGAACTCAGAAACCTGCTTGCATTTGTGTCTGCCTGCCTTTGCATCTTTCTGACAAGCTTGCTCATAGTGCAACTGCTTCTGTACTTTTTTTGGTACATGAAACCCCTCTTGTAACTCATATTACATCTTTATTTTTTGAATAGTTGAGAAATCCTGTTTATATATTTTTAAATTTATGTATTCAGTGTTCTTTCCTATATCATTAAGGGCTGCTGTGAAAGCCACAGCATTTATAGTTTTTGCTAAGGCATAAACATACCCTCCCATCCTAAGAGGTATTAACCTTCCCAGAAAGGACATTCCACAATAAACTTGTCAAGTATCATATTTCCTGATAACTGTCAACACTTGTGGAGTCCTATGTCCTACTGGCTCCATCCCAGAGTTGCGATCATGTCCCACCATCACCCTCATGACCATGCAGGACTCAGCATCCTGGAAGGCAGGCAGAACTATGGGCCAGGGAGAGGAGTATGGATCAGAGATTGCAGACTGGTGTGTGGAACTTTAGATGGAACAAAGAAAGGCCATGCGTTTATTTGTTTGTTTGTTTGTTTATCTATCTATTTATTTATTTATTTATGCATGTTTTCTTGAAATTTTACCTGCTAATTTCTGCCCTTTGCAAAGTTATCTCATTATAATTCATGCCTCCTTTGAATTTTCTTAACATTTCAGTATTTGTTCTTTATTTTGATTGATGTGATAATTTTCATTTTGTCAAAAACCCAGTTATGTTACATGAATATGTTTTTGTTTTAATCTCTGATATGGGATATGGGGCTGTTTCCAATTGTCCACAACGAATAATTATGAGTGTCTCATGCTTTAGGAGGGGTATGATTTTTTCCAGCTGCAGACAGTTTTAGTTTGGAATTCTTGGGGGTCTTGAGAAGGTATTTGTGTGAGATCCCCAAGATGGCCTGTGGTGGCTCCTGCTTTGCCTGCTGCTGTCAGTCCCCTTTGCTGCTGTACCTGCTCCTGATTTTGCTATTGATGAATTATTGTTTGGCTGTCTTGTTTGACTTCTGGTTAGATATATCATGATGATAGATTTTGGACTTACCAAAACCAACATCAGAGGTCTACACTCCTTTTCCTCTCTAACTATTCTTTACTACTGAGTGTTGGTTGGAAATATTGTGCTGAAAAAACTGTTGGAAGGGTAGTAGATAATACAGTCCAATAACGTACACCAAAATAATGCTTAGAGATAAGGGTATATACAGATTAACAGGCAGAGATCAGTGTTATAGGATACACTGAACTGATTAAAGTGAACTTAGAAAATACACTTTTTTTCTTTTCAGTGTGTGGACATGTTCAAGCACAGATTTGAGGAAGGCAGAGTACAATTGTAGGAGTTTGTTCTCTCCACTAGGTAGGACCTGGGATAATCATTTCTAAGTTGTGAGTGCTTTAGCTGCTGAGCTGTCTTGCTGATTCTTATTATGGCCAGTGTTATTATCAAGGCTTGGTGCTGTGGGATTGTCATTTTTATTGTTGGTAGAGGTCTGAGAACATGTACATGAAGAGTCTCGGTATTAATTTCATAACTCAGTGCAAATCTATCCTCAATATAGAACATACAAACTGTTGGTTCATATTCTATTATTTCAAGCTCTTTCAATATACCTGATATTGATGATTTCCTACTCCCCCAAATTGGAAGTGAAGAGTTAAGTGTGTTGGATAAATTTTTCAGTGTGGGCCTCAAGAGATGGCTCAGCAGGTTGGAAGCCTGGCCATATTTACATTGGATCAGAGCTCGATTCTGAGAAACTATCTTTGTAGGCTTACATCAGTTTGTAACTCCAGCTCTAGGGGTATGACACCTATTCTCCTTAAGAGGAGGGAATCCCCACAAATACTTACATACCCAATACACATGAACAAAAAAATGAATGCTAAAATATTCTTGTTCACAGAAGTAAGTACCACAAGTCAGATTATGAGTTTCATCACACTGACAGCTATAACCACCCCTGGTATTTATCTTGTGGTCTTTCTAGCCTTGGTCATTCTCAGGTAGCTGAAAATATTAGATGCTTGATTTTAATCTTCTGAGAAAATAATTTTGCGATTGAGAAAGCCACTGACAGATGGAGTGACAACTTTGCTTCCTCGTTGTTCTGATATCTCTTTTCTCCTTTCTGATTCGTAGGTGTTTGTGATGATTGGAAAAACAATTTCACCATGGCTCAGAGTGAAGTCTTTACCAAGGTCTTTCAGGAGAAGATCTCCAGTGTGGATCCTGGATTCCTCCCTGGTCCTGTGACTTTAAATCTCTTAAGGCTTCTGAGCAGGAGCTGTCTATGCCTCTTTTCCTATTTACTCTTGATGTGATCAGCAGATTGTACTGCTCTAGAGAGCACAAAGTTATGTTGTTCAGTGCTTGACTCTCACCTCCTTAGGGCCCAAGGTACAAAGCATATATCTCCTAACTAAAGTGGAATAACATGCAATATATTTACTATATACAAAATGTTCATCCTTGAAAATATTTAATTAGAGCAATGCATCCTTGTTTGTTCAGATAGAGAAATATAGAGAGGGATTCTGTTCTTGTCCGAAGTTTGAAGTATCAACTAAGACGGAGCGAGAGTATCAGTTTGATCAGGACCATTTAACACATTAAACTGTTTAGTGAAAATTGGTTGCATCAGTTTCAGTCCAGCCTGCAGCAGAATGCAGTTATATACAGGAAAACAGAGAATGGTGAATAAGTCACTTACCATGTCAGTAAGATTCCAACCAGAAATCATTTCACATCAACAAATGAGTATAGCCTTATTCTTTTAAAATTACAGCAGTGAGCACCACACCTTGTTCATACAAAATGTTGAAAACATATTTATGGAATAAAGTACTTAATGGTATTAGTGAAGGTGTCTTCTGTATTTGGCAGTATTTAGGGGCTCTTATTTTCAACATTTGAAGAGCACAGAACAAGGATCTTTAGGATCTCTGAAGATCAACAGTAAGGGGCAGATATTGGGGAAGACTGCAGCCAGAACCTCACTGACAAGCCTTATGAAGAGACGAGAATGTATAGAAAAAGCATGAAAGATGATACAAATACAATTTAGAAGATAAAAGCTAACAAATGTGACCACCAGCATCAGGATAGTATGGGTTGCTCTGGTCTCAGCTTGGCCTCTGGCGTCCTGATTGGGAGTGAGGATGTGCTGCATTCGCTGGTGATGTCTATGGAGGAGAAGTACCATGGAGACACTGGTCCAGACCATGATGGTCATGAATGTGGCATCATGGGAAAACTTCAAGAAGACCATGCCTACAATGAATCCAGAAGTGGAACAGAACAAGTTGCTTTTAGAGTCAGTGTTATTGTCTGTTATCTGTGGACCAGTGACCTTAATTGGAATGTGGATGTTACTTAAGACACTGTAAAACCAACAACTGTAGCAGGAATAATTCCACAAATTTGGGACACTTGCTCTGAGTATAAGTTTACCTTTACCTCTATTAACAGGAACAAGAGTGACAAACTGATGGATACTCAGGACACAGGTGGAACACAAATTTTTGCTTCTTGCCACCATGTGACTGAAGAATTCTAATTTACATTTGAGTTCAGTTGGAGGAGTTTTGGGAGCAAAAGCACTCATGTTGTTTGGAAATATAGTGAGGAATAGAGTCAAGGCATTGGCCACAGCCATGTGGCTTAAAATCACCTGTCTGGGCCTCTTTTTAGAACCAGTCATGACTGGAGAGAAATTATGGACAAACAGAAAGACATTGGCCACAGTTCCAACCCCAAACTGGCAAAGCAAGAGGATCTGAAGAGCCACTTCCTCAGTGGTTTTCACAGATTTACCATGAGCAGACATGGAGAGGGCTTTACAGGACCCTGGAGTGATGATTAGGTAGGACACTACTCTCCTCGGGTCTCTGTTATATTGTCCACACTTACCAATTGATTTGACACAATTTCTTCACTTGATAAGTGAGACACTATTCTATCACACTACAGGCAAATTGCCTGAAAAACAATGAATGTATAATAACTCAAATAAAATTTTATACTGATTTTATTACTCCTGCCTCAATGTAAATTTTGTATTGCAACTACATCTTTATTGGTTCAGTAGGTCAAGAGCACAATAACACACATTTTACCACACCAAGGTCTTTGCATATGAATACAGACAGTAAAGAGTCTACTATGAGTCTGTGATTCTATCATCAGAATTCAATACAATTAGGAGGGAGGAAAGTCTTCAATTTGGATGTAACTAAATCAATAACAAATAAAAGAATATATAAATGCAACATAAAAATAATTAATTTAATTTCGTATATTATAGTAACATATTAAAAATAGTATGTATGGGAACAATATGATATTGCACTCAATAATAAAGTTGTGTAACTGAATTCAGTTGTAGAAAATTAAGTTGTTGGCTTTTGAGAAAATTTTATACTACTCATCCTCAAAATTAAAAAAAAAAAACACCAAATACTTCTGATAAAGCCACCTGTGTTGTAATGACACAGATGAACATAGGCTTACATATGTGTCCTCCATATGAAAAAAAACCACGTGCTAACAAGTTCCATTTATTCATAATTTTACTGATCATAATTTTTGTTCTAAATGTGAGGTGCCAGAGTCTTACCTGCATCATCTGCAGATTCCCTCCAAAATTATTAACACAATCCCTTTGCAGTAATATAATATAATATAATATAATATAATATAATATAATATAATCCCAATACAATTTGCAAGCTGATGCTTAGTCTGCACTTTACTTGTTTATATGTTTTCTATAAGAGCAGGAGGGCCTCCATCCACCAGGTATAATTCATTATCTCACATGCATATGTTACACTAAATGCTGTTTTCTCCTGAGTACTAATCTAGGACACAGACATTTCTTTGAGATGAAAGCAAAATATTAACCTATTCAAGTTAACATGCAGACTTCAGAAAGAAATAATGTTTCATGTTGGCTTCAGAAGACAATTTTCACCGAAGAAAGGAGAAGAGAATTTTAAGCAGAAGCCCATGGATGGAAGAATCTCACCTTCTGAGCCTCAGTCAGGATGAAGATGCTCATCTGAAGGCCAGCTGCAGAGCACAGCTCCTATAGAAGCATATTTCCTAGTGCCTGAATTGAGGAACTTCTCTGTGTCACTCTTTGCCTGAGAAAGAATGCAATGAAATTCGGAATGGTTTCTTATTCTCCACGCAATGCTGTAAAGATAACCCAACAAAGTCCTAGTTTTCAGGCTCATAAAATAATAGGGCACCAGGGCATGACATCCTTCAGAGAGTTTATTATTGTATCATCTGTGGCATCCGCACATTTGTCTGCATGGTGTCTTTGGGATACCTCCAATGAAGGAAAATCATTTATCCCCAGAGCAAATCTTCATTCCTTTCTGATGCTTGCTGATGATGTCTAGTAGTTTGTTAGATGTTAATGAGTACCTGGGCAGAAGTTAGGGAAGGGTTTTCATGTTTCCTTTGGGAGAATCTAAGTTCTGAATTGATCTCTTGGTCAGATGTGAATTGGGGTGCTCCAGGGTAGAACAAGGGACTCATTATGTGAGTTTCTACAGAGTACTTTCCTCCCTACTATTTCACTTCTGCAAAATTATTCTGACACCAAGTCCTCCCAGAAAACTGGCAATGTGTCATTCAGATTCTGTAATTTCCCAGGAAGTTGGTTCATTACAACTTTTCCCATGTTGGACCCAGGACATTTATAAATGATGAATTTATTAACTGAAACTGGTCTTCCCCACCTGAATCCTGGGGTTATTCCCATATCCACTTGTTTTCAGGTAGATCATGACTTGTTTTCTGATATACTCATGAATTCTTATCACAGATCTAATATACATTGATAGTATCTAGAGAATTTCATTTGTAATTAAGTAATCCTGGACATACTAGCAAAGATATGGATTGAGCAATCATTGAGAAATACATAGCTCCAACACATGTCTGCTCTAGGTATAATAAAAAACTAGGGATTTAGTTTTGATTTTCAGTGATGAAAAGTAAAAATTCTGATTATAAATCTAAGAATTGTATGTTCTAAACATTTATTGATATTCAAACTTGCAACAATACTGTCTCAGGCACAAAGGACTTATACTTAAACGTGTGGGCCGGGGACAGCCGGCCACCTTCTGGACCGGAGGACAGGTGCCCACCCGGCTGGGGAGGCGGCCTAAGCCACAGCAGCAGCGGTCGCCATCTTGGTCCCGGGACTCCAAGGAACTTAGGAATTTAGTCTGCTTAGGTGAGAGTCTGTACCACCTGGGAACTGCCAAAGCAACACACTGTCTGAGAAAGGTCCTGTTTTGGGCCTTCTTCTTCGGCCAGGAGGAGGTCCAAATACAAGATATCTGCGCACCTTCCCTGTAAGAGAGCTTGCCAGCAGAGAGTGCTCTGAGCACTGAAACTCAGAGGAGAGAATCTGTCTCCCAGGTCTGCTGATAGACGGTAACAGAATCACCAGAAGAACAATCTCTAAACAGAGTCAATTATAACTACTAACTCCAGAGATTACCAGATGGCGAAAGGTAAACGGAGGAATCTTACTAACAGGAACCAAGACCACTCACCATCACCAGAACCCAGCACACCCACTTCGCCCAGTCCAGGGAACCCCAACACACCTGAGAACCTAGACCTAGATTTAAAAGCATATCTCATGATGATGGTAGAGGACATCAAGAAGGACTTTAATAAATCACTTAAAGAAATACAGGAGAACACTGCTAAAGAGTTACAAGTCCTTAAAGAAAAACAGGAAAACACAATCAAACAGGTAGAAGTCCTTACAGAAAAAGAGAAAAAAACATACAAACAGGTGATGGAAATGAACAAAACCATACTAGACCTAAAAAGGGAAGTAGACACAATAAAGAAAACTCAAAGCGAGGCAACACTAGAGATAGAAACCCTAGGAAAGAAATCTGGAACCATAGATTTGAGCATCAGCAACAGAATACAAGAGATGGAAGAGAGAATCTCAGGTGCAGAAGATTCCATAGAGAACATCGGCACAACAATCAAAGAAAATGGAAAATGCAAAAAGATCCTAACTCAAAATATCCAGGAAATCCAGGACACAATAAGAAGACCAAACGTACGGATAATAGGAGTGGATGAGAATGAAGATTTTCAACTCAAAGGTCCAGCAAACATCTTCAACAAAATTATTGAAGAAAACTTCCCAAATCTAAAGAATGAGATGCATATGAACATACAAGAAGCCTACAGAACTCCAAATAGACTGGACCAGAAAAGAAATTCCTCCCGACACATAATAATCAGAACATCAAATGCACTAAATAAAGATAGAATACTAAAAGCAGTAAGGGAAAAAGGTCAAGTAACATATAAAGGCAAGCCTATCAGAATTACACCAGATTTTTCACCAGAGACTATGAAAGCCAGAAGAGCCTGGACAGATGTTATACAGACACTAAGAGAACACAAACTGCAGCCCAGGCTACTATACCCAGCCAAACTCTCAATTATCATAGAGGGAGAAACCAAAGTATTCCACGACAAAACCAAATTCACGCATTATCTCTCCACGAATCCAGCCCTTCAAAGGATAATAACAGAAAAAAACCAATACAAGAACGGGAACAACGCCCTAGAAAAAACAAGAAGGTAATCCCTCAACAAACCTAAAAGAAGACAGCCACAAGAACAGAATGCCACCTTTAACAACTAAAATAACAGGAAGCAACAATTACTTTTCCTTAATATCTCTTAACATCAATGGTCTCAACTCGCCAATAAAAAGACATAGACTAACAAACTGGCTACACAAACAAGACCCAACATTTTGCTGCTTACAGGAAACTCATCTCAGAGAAAAAGATAGACACTACCTCAGAATGAAAGGCTGGAAAACAATTTTCCAAGCAAATGGTATGAAGAAACAAGCAGGAGTAGCCATCCTAATATCTGATAAGATTGACTTCCAACCCAAAGTCATCAAAAAAGACAAGGAGGGACACTTCATTCTCATCAAAGGTAAAATCCTCCAAGAGGAACTCTCAATTCTGAATATCTATGCTCCAAATACAAGAGCAGCCACATTCACTAAAGAAACTTTAGTAAAGCTCAAAGCACACATTGCGCCTCACACAATAATAGTGGGAGACTTCAACACACCACTTTCACCAATGGACAGATCATGGAAACAGAAACTAAACAGGGACACACTGAAACTAACAGAAGTGATGAAACAAATGGATCTGACAGATATCTACAGAACATTTTATCCTAAAACAAAAGGATATACCTTCTTCTCAGCACCTCATGGTACCTTCTCCAAAATTGACCACATAATAGGTCACAAATCAGGCCTCAACAGATTCAAAAATATTGAAATTGTCCCATGTATCCTATCAGATCACCATGCACTAAGGCTGATCTTCAATAACAAAATAAATAACAGAAAGCCAACATTCACATGGAAACTGAACAACACTCTTCTCAATGATACCTTGGTCAAGGAAGGAATAAAGAAAGAAATTAAAGACTTTTTAGAGTTTAATGAAAATGAAGCCACAACGTACCCAAACCTTTGGGACACAATGAAAGCATTTCTAAGAGGGAAACTCATAGCTATGAGTGCCTTCAAGAAAAAACGGGAGAGAGCACATACTAGCAGCTTGACAACACATCTAAAAGCTCTAGAAAAAAAGGAAGCAAATTCACCCAAGAGGAGTAGACGGCAGGAAATAATCAAACTCAGGGGTGAAATCAACCAAGTGGAAACAAGAAGAACTATTCAAAGAATTAACCAAACGAGGAGTTGGTTCTTTGAGAAAATCAACAAGATAGATAAACCCTTAGCTAGACTCACTAAAGGGCACAGGGACAAAATCCTAATTAACAAAATCAGAAATGAAAAGGGAGACATAACAACAGATCCTGAAGAAATCCAAAACACAATCAGATCCTTCTACAAAAGGCTATACTCAACAAAACTGGAAAACCTGGACGAAATGGACAAATTTCTGGACAGATACCAGGTACCAAAGTTGAATCAGGATCAAGTTGACCTTCTAAACAGTCCCATATCCCCTAAAGAAATAGAAGCAGTTATTAATAGTCTCCCAGCCAAAAAAAGCCCAGGACCAGACGGGTTTAGTGCAGAGTTCTATCAGACCTTCAAAGAAGATCTAACTCCAGTTCTGCACAAACTTTTTCACAAGATAGAAGTAGAAGGTATTCTACCCAACTCATTTTATGAAGCCACTATTACTCTGATACCTAAACCACAGAAAGATCCAACAAAGATAGAGAACTTCAGACCAATTTCTCTTATGAACATCGATGCAAAAATTCTTAATAAAATTCTCGCTAACCGAATCCAAGAACACATTAAAGCAATCATCCATCCTGACCAAGTAGGTTTTATTCCAGGGATGCAGGGATGGTTTAATATACGAAAATCCATCAATGTAATCCATTATATAAACAAACTCAAAGACAAAAACCACATGATCATCTCGTTAGATGCAGAAAAAGCATTTGACAAGATCCAACACCCATTCATGATAAAAGTTCTGGAAAGATCAGGAATTCAAGGCCAATACCTAAACATGATAAAAGCAATCTACAGCAAACCAGTAGCCAACATCAAAGTAAATGGAGAGAAGCTGGAAGCAATCCCACTAAAATCAGGGACTAGACAAGGCTGCCCACTTTCTCCCTACCTTTTCAACATAGTACTTGAAGTATTAGCCAGAGCAATTCGACAACAAAAGGAGATCAAGGGGATACAAATTGGAAAAGAGGAAGTCAAAATATCACTTTTTGCAGATGATATGATAGTATATATAAGTGACCCTAAAAATTCCAACAGAGAACTCCTAAACCTGATAAACAGCTTCGGTGAAGTAGCTGGATATAAAATTAACTCAAACAAGTCAATGGCCTTTCTCTACACAAAGAATAAACAGGCTGAGAAAGAAATTAGGGAAACAACACCCTTCTCAATAGCCACAAATAATATAAAATATCTCGGCGTGACTCTAACGAAGGAAGTGAAAGATCTGTATGATAAAAACTTCAAGTCCCTGAAGAAAGAAATTAAAGAAGATCTCAGAAGATGGAAAGATCTCCCATGCTCATGGATTGGCAGGACCAACATTGTAAAAATGGCTATCTTGCCAAAAGCAATCTACAGATTCAATGCAATCCCCATTAAAATTCCAACTCAATTCTTCAACGAATTAGAAGGAGCAATTTGCAAATTCATCTGGAATAACAAAAAACCGAGGATAGCAAAAACTCTTCTCAAGGATAAAAGAACCTCTGGTGGAATCACCATGCCTGACCTAAAGCTTTACTACAGAGCAATTGTGATAAAAACTGCATGGTACTGGTATAGAGACAGACAAGTGGACCAATGGAATAGAATTGAAGACCCAGAAATGAACCCACACACCTATGGTCACTTGATCTTCGACAAGGGAGCCAAAACCATCCAGTGGAAGAAAGACAGCATTTTCAACAATTGGTGCTGGCACAACTGGTTGTTATCATGTAGAAGAATGCGAATCGATCCATACTTATCTCCTTGTACTAAGGTCAAATCTAAGTGGATCAAGGAACTTCACATAAAACCAGAGACACTGAAACTTATAGAGGAGAAAGTGGGGAAAAGCCTTGAAGATATGGGCACAGGGGAAAAATTCCTGAACAGAACAGCAATGGCTTGTGCTGTAAGATCGAGAATTGACAAATGGGACCTAATGAAACTCCAAAGTTTCTGCAAGGCAAAAGACACTGTCTATAAGACAAAAAGACCACCAACAGACTGGGAAAGGATCTTTACCTATCCTAAATCAGATAGGGGACTAATATCCAACATATATAAAGAACTCAAGAAGGTGGACCTCAGAAAATCAAATAACCCCCTTAAAAAATGGGGCTCAGAACTGAACAAAGAATTCTCACCTGAGGAATACCGAATGGCAGAGAAGCACCTGAAAAAATGTTCAACATCCTTAATCATCAGGGAAATGCAAATCAAAACAACCCTGAGATTCCACCTCACACCAGTGAGAATGGCTAAGATCAAAAATTCAGGTGACAGCAGATGCTGGCGAGGATGTGGAGAAAGAGGAACACTCCTCCATTGTTGGTGGGATTGCAGGCTTGTACAACCACTCTGGAAATCAGTCTGGCGGTTCCTCAGAAAATTGGACATAGTACTACCGGAGGATCCAGCAATACCTCTCCTGGGCATATATCCAGAAGAAGCCCCAACTGGTAAGAAGGACACATGCTCCACTATGTTCATAGCAGCCTTATTTATAATAGCCAGAAACTGGAAAGAACCCAGATGCCCCTCAACAGAGGAATGGATACAGAAAATGTGGTACATCTACACAATGGAGTACTACTCAGCTATTAAAAAGAATGAATTTATGAAATTCCTAGCCAAATGGATGGACCTGGAGAGCATCATCCTGAGTGAGGTAACACAATCACAAAGGAACTCACACAATATGTACTCACTGATAAGTGGATACTAGCCCAAAACCTAGGATACCCACGATATAAGATACAATTTCCTAAACACATGAAACTCAAGAAAAATGAAGACTGAAGTGTGGACACTATGCCCCTCCTTAGAAGTGGGAACAAAACACCCATGGAAGGAGTTACAGAAACAAAGTATGGAGCTGAGATGAAAGGATGGACCATGTAGAGACTGCCATATCCAGGGATCCACCCCATAATCAGCTTCCAAATGCTGACACCATTGCATACACTAGCAAGATTTTACTGAAAGGACCCAGATGTAGCTGTCTCTTGTGAGACTATGCCGGGGCCTAGCAAACACAGAAGTGGATGCTCACAGTCAGCTAATGGATGGATCACAGGGCTCCCAATGGAGGAGCTAGAGAAAGTACCCAAGGAGCTAAAGGGATCTTCAACCCTATAGGTGGAACAACATTATGAACTAACCAGTACCCCTGAGCTCTTGACTCTAGCTGCATATGTATCAAAAGATGGCCTAGTCGGCCATCACTGGAAAGAGAGGCCCATTGGACACGCAGACTTTGTGTGCCCCGGTACAGGGGAACGCCAGGGCCAAAGGGGGGGAGTGGGTGGGTAGGGGAGTGGGGGTGGGTGGGTAAGGGGGACTTTTGGTATAGCATTGGAAATGTAAATGAGCTAAATACCTAATAAAAAAAAATGAAAAAAAAAAAAAACGTGTGAGAAATAAGATATCATTGCACTTTATTTTTCAAATGAAATTACCAGTACTTAAAAGAGATATATGTGGAAATAGGACAAAAAGAAAGAATAACTGGTCATTAATTGCTTAGATACCTTAGGGTTGTCTAGGACAAGGACATATCGATAATTTCTACTGTGAAATTTATATTGGCTAATTGACAATTACATATCATTTATTAGCCTAATAAATGATTATATTGAAATAACCTTCAAATTCAGGAATTTGTAAGAGTCATGGCATGATGAAAAATGAGGAGGTAGAATACAGTCTTATAAAGGATGAAAGGCTATAATGGAACATGAAGAGTTCGATTTGGGTGTGTGTAAGAGAGAAAGTAGACCAAGAAATATGGAGAAGAATAACTCCGACTAAGTGTCTTTTGAAAACCTATACAGACACTTGCTGCTATTGGGGCTTCCTGTAATACATTCACTTGCATATTTCAAAGGAGTTTTAATAAATCAGCACTATACTAGTTGGACAGTCCCTCACGTAGACATCTCATGATAAATAATGTAAGCTTCTTTGATTTTTATTTTTTGTAATTTCTTTTTATTTGGGTATGAGTAATTATTTTGGATATTTTTTATCTATATTGTACATGTTATACCCTTTCATGGTCCCCCCCCCCGGAAACCCTCTATCCCATCCTCCCTCCCCCTGCTTTTATGAGGATGTTCCTCCACCTACCCACCAACTCCGACCCCTCAGACCTCAGTTTCCCTACACTGGAGCATCTATCGAGCTTTCATAGGACTGAGAACTACTCCTCTCACTGATGCATGACAAGGACATCCTCTGCAACTTATGTACCTGGAGCTTTGTGTACTCCTTTGTTGATGGGTTAGTCCCTGGGAGCCCTTGGGGGACCAGTTGGTTGATGTTATTCTCACTGTGGGGTTGCAATCCCCTTCAACTCCTTTGGTCCTTTCTCTAACTTCCCTATTGAGGACCCTGTGTTTAGTCCAATGGATGGTTGTAAGCATCCATCTCTGTATTTGTAAGGCTCTGGCAGGGTCTCTCAGGAGACAGCCATATCAGGCTCCTTTCAGCATGCACTTCTTGGCATCCACAATAGGGTCTGGGTTTGGTAACTAACTGTATATGGGATGAATCCTCAGATGGGTCAGACTCTGGATGGCCTTTCCTTCAGCCTCTGCTCTACTCTATTTTCATATTTGCTCCTGTGAGTATTTTATCCTCCTTCTAAGAAAGACTGAAGCACCCACACTTTGGTCTTCCTTCTTCTTGAGATTCCTGTGGTATGTGAATTGTATCTTGGTTATTTGGAGCTTTTAGGCTAGTATCCACTTATCAGTGAGTACATAACACTTGTGTTCTTTTGAAATGGAGTAATCTCACTGAGGATATTTTCTAGTTCTATCCATTTGCCTAAGAATTTCATTAATTCATCCTTTTTACTACCTGAGTAGTACTCCATTGTGTAAATGTACCACATTTACTGTATCCATGTCTCTGTTGAGGGACATCTGGGTTCTTTCCAGCTCCAGGCTTTTATAAAAGGCTGCTATAAAAATAGTGGAGCATGTGTCCTTATTACAAGTTTGAGCATCCTCTGGGTATATGCCCAGGAGTGGTATTGCTGGGTCCTCAGGTAGTACTATGTCCAATTTTCTAAGGAACTGCCAAACTGATTTCCAGAGTGGTTGTATCAGCTTGCAATACCACCAGCAATGAGGGAGTGTTCCCCTTTCTCCGCATCCTCGCCAGCATCTGCTATCACCTGAGTTTTTTATTTTAAACTTTCTGAATGGTGTGAAGTGGAATCTCAGGGCTGTTTTGATTTGCATTTCCCTGATGACTAAGGATGTTGAACATTTCTTTAGATGCTTCTCATCCATTTGATATTCCTCAGTTGAAAATTCTTTGTTTAGCCTTGTATCCAATTTTTAATTGGGTTACTTGATTTTCTGTAGTCTAACTTCTTCAGTTCTTTGTATATATTGGATATTAGCCCTCTATTAGATGTAGGATTGTTAAAGATCTTTTCCCATTCTGTTGGTGGCCTTTTTGTCCTACTGACAGTGTCCTTTGCCTTACAGAAGTGTATAAACTTCTCTTTCAGGTTTAGGTGATTTCTTTTTCTAGTTGCTTGCCAATTAACTCCCAAAGCACTATCTAAGCCACAACCAAAACTCACAGGCTATTACCCCTGGTGCTGGTAATTCTCCAAAACTTGGTGGCTGAAGACAGCACATCCTAAACACACAGAACATGAAGAAATCAAACTGGCACTTACTTTGAAGATTTGTATGCCGCCCATCTGTCCATAGATGGTATAGAAACAGGTTGAAAAGTTAAGTGGAAATCATTCTTTAAAGGTGCCACATACAGTACTGCAGGAGAAAAGGACTCAGCAATACCATCCTTCTGTGAACCCTGACATGTTCAGCAATTATGGGCTTGATGAGATCTATCCATTGATTAAAGCTGGAAGAAGCTGAGGAGGAGGGCAACCCTATAGGAAGACCAGCAGTCTCAACTAACCTGGACCACAGAGATGACTCAGACACTGAGCCACCAACCCGGCAGTATATACCAGCTTATGTGAGGCACCCAACATGTATATACAGCAGAGTACTGTGTAATCTGGACTAAGTGAAAGAAGATGCCCCTAACCCTGGAGAGACTTGAGGCCCCAGAGAGTGGGGAGGGTAGAGGTGGAGACATCCTTTTAGAGAAAGGGGACAAGGCATGAGATGAAGAATAGTCAGAGGGCAAACCAGGAGGGAGATAAAGACAGAATTATAAAAAAAAAAAGTTTGAAGAAGAAAAACATAGAAAAAAAATGTTATAGGAGAGACCAACTACTTTCTTCTTAGGCTACAGACCCTGTCCACAAGCTAGAACTCATAAATGTCACTGTTTATATTTTCTGTGGGCAGATGGATACTAGGAGGGAATCCAGTACTGTTTCCCTTAATGGAACTAGAACTGAAATATTTTTTTAATTTTATTTTTTTTAATTAGGTATTTTCTTCATTTACATTTCCAAGCTATCCCAAAAGTGCCCCATACCCTCCCATGCCACTACCCTACCCACCCACTCCCACTTCTTGACCCTGGCTTTCCCCTATACTGAGGCATATAAAGTTTGCAAGACCAATGAGCCTCTCTTTCCAATGATGGCTGACTGACCATCTTCTAATACATATGCAGCTAGAGACAGAAGCACCGGGGGTACTGGATAGTTCATATTGTTGTTCCGCCTATAGGTTTGCAGATCCCTTTAGCTCCTTGGGTACTTTCTCTAGCTCCTCCATTGGAGGCCCTGTGATCCATCCAGTAGCTAACTGTGAGTATCCACTTCTGTGTTTGCTAGGCCCCGGCATAGTCTCATAAGAGACAGCTATATCAGGGTCCTTTCAGCAAAATCTTGCTAGTGTATGCAATGGTGTCAGCTTTTGGATGCTGATTATGGGATGGCACCCTGGATATGGCAGTCTCTAGATGATCCATCCTTTCGTCACAGCTCCAAACTTCGTCTCTGTAACTCCTTCAATGGGTGTTTTGTTCCCAATTCAAAAAGGGGCAAAGTGTCTACACTTTGGTCTTCATTCTTCTTGAGTTTCATGAGTTTCCCAAATTGTATCTTATATCTTGGGTATTCTAAGTAACTGGGCTAATATCCATTTATCAGTGAGTACATATCATGTGAGTTCTTTTGTGATTGGGTTACCTCACTCAGGATGATGTCCTCCAGGTCCATCCATTTGCATAGGAATTTCATAAATTCATTCTTTTTAATAGCTGAGTACTACTCCATTGTGTAAATGTACCACATTTTCTGTATCCATTCCTCTGTTGAGGGGCATCTGGGTTCTTTCCAGCTTCTGGCTATTATAAATAAGGCTTCTATGAACATAGTAGAGCATGTGTCCTTCTTAATGGTTGGAACATCTTCTGGATATATGCCCAGGAGTGGTATTGAGAGATGCTCCGGTAGTACTATGTCCAATTTTCTGAGGAACCGCCAGACTGATTTCCAGAGTGGTTGTGCAAGCTTGCAATCCCACCAACAATGGAGGAGTGTTCCTCTTTCTCCACATCCTCGCCAGCATCTGCTCTCACCTGAATTTTTGCTCTGAGGCATTCTGACTGGTGTAAACTAGAATATCAGGGTTGTTTTGATTTGAATTTCCCTGATGATTAAGGATGCTGAACATTTTTTCAGGTGATTCTCAGACATTCATTATTCCTCGGTTGTGAATTCTTTGTTAAGCTCTAGACCCCATTTTTGAATAGGGTTATTTGATTTTTTGGAGTCCATCTTTTTCAGTTCTTCATATATATTGGATATTAGTTCCCTATCTGACTTAGGATAGGTAAAAATCTTTTTCCAATCAATTGGTGGACTTTTTGTCTTATTGACGGTGTCTTGTGCCTTACAATTGTGCTTTGCAATTTTATCAGGTCCCATTTGTTGATTCTCAGTCTTACAGCACAAGCCATTGCTGTTCTATTCAAGAATTTTTCCCCTGTGCCCATGTCTTCAAGGCTTTTCCCCACGTTCTCCTCTATAAGTTTCACTGTCTCTGGTTTTATGTGGAGTTCCTTGATCCACTTAGATTTGACCTTAGTATAAGGATATAGGAATGGATCAATTAGCATTCTTCTACATGATAACCACCAGTTGTGCCAGCACCATTTGTTGTCTTTTTTCCACTGGATGGTTTAGACTCCCTTTTAAAATATCAAGTGACCATAGGTGTGTGGGTTCATTTCTGGGTCTTCAATTCTATTCCATTGGCCTACGTCTCTGTCGCTATACCAGTACAATGCAGTTTTTACCATAATTGCTCTGTAGTACAGCTTTAGGTCAGGCATGGTGATTCCACCAGAGGTTCCTTTATCCTTGAGTAGAGTTTTTGCTTTCCTAGGTTTTTTGTTATTCCAGATGAATATGCAGATTGCCCTTTCTAATTCATTGAAGAATTGAGTTGGAATTTTGATGGGGATTGCATTGAATCTGTAGATTGCTTTTGGCAAGATAGCTATTTTTTACTATATTGATCCTGCCAATCCATGAACATGGGAGATCTTTCCATCTTCTGAGATCTTCTTTAATTTCTTTCTTCAGAGACTTGAAGTTCATATCATACAGATCTTTCACTTCCTTAGTTAGAGTCATGCCAAGGTATTTTATATTCTTTGTGACGATTGAGAAGGGTGTTGTTTCCCTAAAATCTTTCTCAGCCTGTTTATCCTTTGTTTAGTGAAAGGCCATTGACTTGTTTGAGTTAATTTTATATCCAGCTACTTCATTGAAGCTGTCTAACAGGTTTAGGAGTTCTCAGGTGGAATTTTTAGGGTCACTTATATATACTATCATATCATCCTCAAAAAGTGATATTTTGAATTCTTCATTTCCAATTTGTATTCCTTTATCTCCTTTTGTTGTCGAATTGCTCTGGCTAGGACTTCAACTACAATGTTGAATAGGTATGGAGAAAGTGGGTAGAATTTTATTGAGTATTTTTGCATCGATATTCATAAGGGAAATTGGTCTGAAGTTCTCTATCTCCATTGGGTCTTTATGTGGTTTAGGTATCAGAGTAAATGTGGCTTCATAGAATGAATTGGGTTGAGTACCTTCTGTTTCTGTTTTGTAGAATATCTTGAGAAGCTCTGGAATTAAGTCTCCTTTGAAGGTCTGATAAAACTCTGCACTAAACCCATCTGGTCCTGGGTTTTTTTTTTTTTTGGTTGGGAGACTATTCATGACTGTTTCTATTTCCTTAGGGGATTGGGACTGTTTAGGTCATTAATCTGATCCAGATTTAACTTTGGTACCTGGTATCTGTCCAGAAATTTGTCCATTTCTTCCAGGATTTCCACGTTTGTTGAGTATGGCATTTTTAGTAGGATCTGATGGTGTTCTGGATTTTCTTGCACCCGGGGATCCATCCCATAATTGGCCACCAAATGCAGTCACTATTGCATATGGGAGGAAGATTTCCCTGGAAGGACCCTGATATAGCTATCTCGAGTGAGGCTATGCGAGTGCCTGGCGGATACAGTAGAGGTTGCTCACAGTCACCTATAGGATGGAACACAGGGCCTCCAATGGAGGAGCTAGAGAAAGTACCCAAGGTGCTGAAGGGTTCTGTAACCCTATAAGTGGAACAACAATATAAACTAACCAGTACCCCCAGAGCTTGTGTCTCTAGCTGCATATGAAGCAGAAGACTGCCTAATTGGCCATCATTGGAAAGAGAGGACCCTTGATCTTGCAAACTTTATATGCCCCTGTACAGGGGAACACCAGGGCCAAGAAATGGGAGTAGGTGGGTAGGGTAGTAAGGAGGGAGCACAGGGTATGTGGGATTTTCAGGATTGCATTTGAAATGTAAATGAAGAAAATACCTAATAAAAAATTGGGAAAAATGTTGGGTCCTGTTTGTTTAGCCAGTTTATCAGTCTATGTCTTTTTATTGGGGATTTGAGTCCATTGATGTTAACAGAAATTAAAGAAAAATAATTGTGGCTTCCTGTTATTTTGTTGCTAAAGTTGGGATTCTGTTCTCTCTTCTTTAGGTTTGTTGAAGGGTTACTTTCTTGCTTTTTCTATGGTGTAGTTTCTGTCCTTTTGTTGGTGTTTTCTGGTTATTATCCTTTGAAAGACTGGATTCATGGAAAGATATTGTGTGACTTTGGTTTTGTCATGGAATACTTTAGGTCCTCCATCTATGGTAATTGAGAGTTTTGCTGGGTATAGAAGCTTGGGCTGGCAATTGTGTTCTCTTAGGGTCTGTCTAGGATCTTCTGGCTCTCATAGTCTCTGGTGAGAAATATTGTGTAATTCTAATAGGCCTGCATTTATGTTACTTAACCTTTTTCCCTTACTGCTTTTAATATTCTATCTTCATTTAGTGCATTTGTTGTTCTGATTATTATGTGTCGGTAGGAATTTCTTTTGTGGTCCAGTCTATTTGGAGTTCTGTAGGCTTCTTGTATGTACATGGGCATCTCTTTCTTTAGGTTTAGATAGTTTTCTTCTATAATTTTGTTGAAGATATTTGCTGGCCCTTTAAGTTGAAAATATTCGTTCTTATCTACCCCTATTATCTGTCGGATTGTGTCCTGTATTTCCTGGATGTTTTGAGTTAGGATCTTTTTGCATTTTGCATTTTCTTTGATTGTTGTGCCCATGTTTTGTATGGAGTTTTCTCCACTTGAGATTCTCTCTTCCATCTCTTGTATTCTGTTGCTGATGCTCTCACCTATGGTTCCTGATTTCTTTCCTAGGGTTTATATCTCCAGAGTTGTTTCACTTTGGGTTTTCTTTATTGTTTCTACTTTCCTTTTTAGGTCTTGGATGGTTTTGTTCAATTCCATCACCTGTTTGGTTGTGTTTTCCTGTAATTCTTTAGGGATTTTTGGGTTTCCTCTTTATGGACTTCTATCTGTTTAGCAGTGTTTCCTGTGATTCTTAAGTTCTTCTACTGTTTAGCAGTGTTCTCCTTATTTCTTTAAGTGAGTTATTAATGTCCTATTTAAGGTCCTCTACCAGCATCATGAGATATGATTTTGAATCCTATTCTTGTTTTTTTTTTTTCTGGTGTGTTGGGGTATCCAGGACTGGCAGAGTTGGGAGTGCTGGGTTCTGATGATGGTGAGAGTTCTTGCTTTCTATTGATAAGATTCTTACATTTGCCTTTCATCATCTGTGAATCTCTGGTATTAGTTGTTATAGTTGTCTCTGGCTGGAGCCTGTTTCTCCTGTGATTCTGTTAGCCTCTGTCAGCTGTCCCGGGATTCCAGCTCTCTTCTGAGTCTCAGTTGTCAGAGTACTCTCTTCAGGCAAGCTCTCCTCTTGCAGGGAATGCACATAGAAGTCTGGTATTCAGACCTACCTCCTGGTTGAAGATGAAGGCCCAAAACAGGGCCTGTCCCAGAAGATGGGTTGCCTCTGCAGTCTGTACACTCACCTGCACAGACTGGTCTCTGAGGGACCCAAGACACAAGATGTTTCCCTCACCTGCTCTGGAGGTCAGAGCCCTCCCAGGTGATGACCTCTCCTCTGGCGGGTAAGGTGCCCTGATGTCTAGAGCCCGAGAGGGGGGTCTGTCCCAGAAGCTGTGTTGCTTCTGCCTGTTCCATAACCTGTTTTGCTTCTGCAGTCTGCTCGCTCACTCTCAGCAGTCTGTGAGCTGATCTGTGCAGATTGGTGTCAGAGGGACCTGGGAAACAAGATGGCTCCCTAACCTGCTCTGGGGATCAGAGCCCTCCCAGGCGGCCACCTCTCCTCTGGCTGGGAAGGTGCCTGGATGTCTGCAGTCCAAAACAGAGCCTGTCCCAGAAGCTATGTTGCTTCTGCCTGTCCCAGAAGCTATGTTGCTTCTGCCTGTCCCAGAAGCTGTTTCTTTTCTGCAGTCCACTTGCTCACCCTCAGCAGTCTGCGAGTTGGTCTCAGAGGGACCAGGGACACCTTAATTTCATTTTTTTACTTATTCACTTTACATCCTGCTCACTGCCCCCTCCTGGATACCCCTCCTACATTCCTTCCACATTCCCCCTCCTCTTCTCCCCTGAGCATGTTAGGGCCACCTGCGTATTACCCCCTGTCCCCCCAACTTTGGCATTTTAAGTCTCTGTAAGGTTAGAACTTCCTCTCCCATTGAGGCCACACAAGGCAGCCCAGCTACAAGGCAGCCCAGCTAGAACATATTCCACGTACAGACAACAGCTTTTGGGGACACACCCTGTTGGAGTTCTCCAAGACCCACATGAAAACCAAGCTGCACATTTGCTACATAAGTGCAGGGAATATAAGGTCCAGCCCTTTATATTCTTTGCTTGTTGGGTCAGACACTGAGAGACCTAAGGCTTAAGATTAGTTGACTGTTTTCCTGTGTACTTCCTATCCCCCTTCAGGGCATGCCATCCTTCTTTCTATTCTTCCATAAGAATCCCCAAGTTCCAACCAATGTGTGGCTATGGGAGTCTGTTATTTGTCTGAGTCAGCTGCTAGGTGTAACCTCTCAGAGAAGAACATGCTCCTGTCTGCAAGCATAACAGAGCATCATTCATAGTGTTAAGGGTTGGCACTTGTCCATAGGATGTGTCTCAAGTTGGGCTGGTTATTCCTTTGCCTCTGCCTCTGCTCCAACTCCTGTGGCTTCATTTCTTGTAGACAGGATCAATTTTGGGTTGAAAGTTTTGTGGGTGAGTTAGTGTCTCTATCTACTTGGTGTCTGGAGTTCCTGTCTGGCTACAGGAACTAGCCACTTCAGGTTCCATATCCCCAATGTTGTGAGTCATAGCTAAGGTCACACCCCCCCCCCCATTGATTCCTGGCTGTCTCCCTTATTCTGAGTCTCTGCCTCATCGTGGAGATGCCCCACCCCCTCATATTAACCTTAAAATACAGGTACCATGCTAAATTCCAGACCCAAAGTAGCAAAACAAGAAGGAAGGCCCAAACTAGGAAGCCTGAATCTCACTTAGAAGGAGGAATAGAATAGTCCTGAGAGGCAGATGGAGGGAGTGGGGATGGGGAAGGGATGAGGGTTTAGGATTAGGCATGGGGAAGGACAGAAGAGATGGTCGTGAAAATGAATGAAAACAATGTTTTCTAGGTAAGCATAGTGATACCAGCACTGGGGAAACAGGCGGTGAGGACAGCTGAGCTAAGGTGTAGGATATGCTGTAAATGTCTCACAGAAAGTGAGTAAAGATAAAGAAGGAACAGAGTTACTATGAACAATTATGAGATCAGTGACTATGACATTGATTACACCAGTGTTCATAAATGTAAGAAAACTCAACACTAAGTTATAATGCATGAATAAGAAATACACATGATTAAGCACATAAACAGTGAGTGGGTGAAACAGCCACAAGAAGGAGGTGTGGAAGGTGTAGGTATGTGTGTGTGTGTGTGTGTGTGTGTATGTATGTATGTGTGTGTGTGTGTGTGTGTGTGTGTGCATGTGTGTGAGTGTATGTTGGAGGGGCCCTTCACCCTGCAGGGAATTATGCTGTCTCTTCATTCTCAATACATTCCTCTCTTTTTATCCCTGGGGACTGATGACAGAGAAGTAGTCATAGCTGTAAAGAGACACAAATGACTGTCCACAAAACTTGGGATGGTGACATGTCTCAATGAGAGAAGGGGCTTACTGCCATGCCTGACAACCCAAAATCCCCATAGGAGAAGTGAGAGGATAATTTTCCACGAATAGTCCTCTGATCTTAACATGTGCGCAGCAGCAAGCACCTGGTAAAAACACATGCAGATTTGTAAATATTTTTCCATTAGTAAACAGAATTGTTTGTTTTTGTGCCAGACTGGACAAATCTGCGTTTTCTGAGGAATCACAGACATTATTGCAAGATGTAGAAAAGAAAAATAATAATCTGAATATTTTGTATTATCCCTGGTTTGAAGAGGAATGCAACAAGAGGGGTGTTCGTCTGGTATGGCACAGCAGGAATTGATCTGTGACAAAGGCTTATCCTCTGTTATGTTTCTCCCATATACCCTGCCCCAAGTTGCACACCATGGTAGTGGTAGCTGTTTCCAGGGCTGTTCTTCCACCTTGTCCCACTCCCACCCATCTATACATCTCCCTACACCACTTTGCAATGTTTATATTACAAGCAAATTCAATAAACACTAAGCGTGTTTGAAAACATGGATGTTTCTTCAATGAATGTGTTGTAGTGGTTGTGATATTTGTAGCATGTCTTCACTAGGTGTCTTTCTCAGCAGCTAACATCCACGTGAACTTCTGTGGGTAGTTCATGCCAAGATTCTAAAAGACATGAATATCACTGTGCAGAAAGTGCGAAGCGGGAAGATAATGTCTAGAATCCCCAAAGGTTAAGATTTGGATCAATAATTTTGGGAAAAGAATTTCAAAAATTCTTTTCTAAGTTCTAGGGATCAGATCTAGGACTCACTCTTGGGGTTGGGCAATGATAAATTAAGTGATTAAAAGTATTTCTTGCTCTTCAGAACCAGAGTTCAAACCTCAGCAATACACTGTGTGCCTCTCAACTGCCTGTAACTCCAGCTCTAGGGTATATGATATGCTTTCCTGGCCTCCACAGGTACCTATGTGCATGTACATACAGAGATGTACATATACATACAAATAATAAACCTTGGAAACATCATAGTTTACATTTTAACTGTTATTCACTATGGTGTTTGCTATAAGTTACAATGAATAGGTCAGTCTTGCTTAAATATTATATTTTAAAAATAAATAATCTAAGTCAGAACTTTCCAGCTTGTGGTTCGTGATATCAGATATTTACATTATGATTCATAACCGTAGAAAAATACAGTTATATCCACCGCATAATCAGCATCCAAACGCTGACTACATTGCATACACTAGCAAGATTTTATCGAAAGGACCCAGATGTAGCTGTCTCTTGTGAGACTATGCCGGGGCCTAGCAAACACAGAAGTGGATGCTCACAGTCAGCTAATGGATGGATCACAGGGCTCCCAATGGAGGAGCTAGAGAAAGTAGCCAAGGAGCTAAAGGGATCTGCAACCCTATAGGCGGAACAACATTATGAACTAACCAGTACCCCGGAGCTCTTGACTCTAGTTGCATATGTATCAAAAGATGGCCTAGTCGGCCATCACTGGAAAGAGAGGCCCATTGGACACGCAAACATTATATGCCCCAGTACAGGGGAACACCAGGGCCAAAAAGGGGAAGTGGGTGGGTAGGGGAGTGGGGGTGGGTGGGTATGGGGGACTTTTGGTATAGCATTGGAAATGTAAATGAGCTAAATACCTAATAAAAAATGGAAAAAAAAGAAAAATACAGTTATAAAGTAGTAATGAAATAATTTTATGGTTGGCAGTCACCACAACTTGAGCAATTGTATTAAAGTGTTGCAACATTAGGAAGGTTGAGAAATAATATTATTATGAATAATATTTAAATTGTTTCTTTTTAAAACATACACATTTTATGGTTATATGTGCACCTGGGTATGTGTATTACACCATGTGTTTACAGAAGCTCTTGGGGATCAAGAGGGTGTCAGGTCCTCTGAAACTGTAGCTACAGGTGAGTATGAGCTGCATGTGGGTGCTAGAAAGTTGGACCTGACCCACGTCCTCTGTAAGGTCAGTGTTAATAATGTCTGAATCACCTCTCCAGTCTTTAAATTATTTTTTACAAAACTAAAAAATATATTATCAGTTCAGTTGAGCTTTCTTAATAGAAATAATTGACTTATTCCCACACTACTATTCAGCTTCAATATAACTCTGATACATTTAACTCAATGTTGATTTCTTCAACAGAATAGAATGCCTCCCCTTTAATTGTCTTGTTTTCCATTAATTAATTTATTTATTAACTTAACATCCCAGTCTTGGCCCCACTCCCTCCTGTCTTCGAAAGCCCATCCTGCAAGTCCCTCCCTGTGAATCCTTTTTGTTGTTGTTGTTGTGCACAAGAGTGAAGATACCTGTCAATGCCACAAGTGGGCACTAGATCCCTCGCAGCTGGAGGCCCCTGTGAGGGCTTGGTGTGCGTGCTGGGAAATAAAAATGGCTATTTAGGAAGACCAACATGTAGATACTTAATTCATCCTTAGAATAGGGAACAAAATACCCATGGAAGGAATTACAGAGACAAAGTTTGGAGCTAAGATGAAAGAACCATCCAGAGACTACCCCACCCACGGATCCATCTCATAATCAGCTACCAAAAGCAGACCCTATTGCAAATGCCAGGAAGATTTTGCTGAAAGGACCCTGATATAGCTGTCTCTTTTGAGGCTATGCCAGTGTCTGGCAAATACAGAAGTGGATGCTCACAGTCATCTATTGGATGGAGCACAGGGTCCCCAAAGGAGGAGCTAGAGAAAGTACCGAAGGAGCTGAAGGGGTCTGCCACACTATAGGTGAAACAACAATATGAACTAACCAGTACCCCCAGAGCTCATGTCTCTAGCTGCATATGTATCAGAAGATGGCCTAGTTGGCCATCATTGGGAAGAGAGGCTCCTTGGTCTTGCAAAATTTATATGGCCCTGTACAGGGGAACTCCAGGGCCAAGAAGTGGGAGTGGGTGGGTAGGGGAGTAGGGCAGGGGAGGGTATAGGAGACTTTAGGGATAGCATCTGATATGTAAATGAAGAAAATATCTAATAGAAATTGAAAAAAAATAAGAAATGGCTATCTTCTGCAATAGCCTCACATGGTGTGAACAGCTGAGCTGTAGCTATACCCCACCTGTTGCAAGCTCTAATTAGACAAGTGTTGACTCTTTCTATGGGTTCCTTTTAACTATAGATGTTAAGCTCTCAGGGAGGCATACACTTCTCTTCTGCTGGTCCCCTCCAACAGTAATAGATCCATCATCATCATAGATGTTTGAAAGAGACATTAAAATGATGGTGCATGGACTGGAGGGTTGCCCAGTGCTTGATAGCTGGATTTGATTCTCAGCACCTACATGGAGGCTCATCTCCTACTCAAGCACCAACATGTGGTACACAGACACACTTGAAGGCAAAGCACTCATATATCAAATAATAAAAATAAATACAAATTACTTTTAATGATAATTTATTATTAATACTTTGCTTGTAATTAACAATCTCAAACTAGGTACAGACATGTCTGCCTGTTTGTTCACAGAGCAAAATAATTATTTTGCTCTGATTTTGTAATGTGACACAGAAGACAACTCAAAAACCATAGCATTCTAATGCTCATTCCATTGCTGTAGTAAAACACTGATGAAAATCAACATGAGGAGGGAAGGGTTTTATTTACCTTACAGGTCCATCAAGGGAAACTGAGGCAGGATCTGGAGTAGAGATCACAGAAGAATGATGCTTACTGGCTTAATCTCTATGGCTTGCTTAGAATGTTTTTGTTTTGATTTGTTTTGTTTTTTAATCCAGAGCCACCTCTCCAAGTGTGGCACCACTCTGCATGGGCAGGGTCCCCTCACAACCCATATCATGAATCAAGAGAATGTCACCATAGACTGGTGTACAGGCCAATATGATGGAGGCATTTTCTCCATTGAGTTTTCCTGTTCCCAGTTTACTTAAACTTGTTTCTAGATGACAAAAAAGTACAGATAGGTTTTATTTTTAAGCACAAGTAACTAACACTCATAGTTCCTGAAAGATTTACAGTCTTCCAACTTATAGCTAGGCTGTGGTAGTACACACATTTAATGCCAGCACTTGGGGAGCTCAGGCACTCACTCTGTTGAGTTCAAGGCCAGCTTCCTCTACAGAGCAAGTTCTAGGACAGCCAGGACTACACAAACTTTATCTGGTACTAGAAGAGGGTCAATCAACAACCTTCCAACCAGGGGAGGTGACCCAGATCCAGATTCAATATTTTCCCCCTGTAGACTGTCAATGGCTTCACTTTGAGCCAAAGTGAATAGATTCTTCCAGTCACCAGAAATTCCTGTCATGCTAAGATGGAAATGCAGTCAGAAAATGAGCAAATATTGCACATGCACAGGCAAGCCTGTCATTCTGTCACCTCATCAATCCAGTTGGTATTTTCTCCCAAGACCAAACTAGTCCTCCTACAATTGTCTGCTTCATACCAACTGTCAAAACGACCTTGAGCACAGAAGGACTGGAACAAGTGATGATATAGAGCTGGTGACTGTGAGTGTCAGAAATGCTAGATGGGAAATCCTGGTCTTGGAACTTTCATGGAAAAACCGAGGAAGTTTCTTCTCATACCTGAACCTCGGTCCTCTGCTCCTCAGTGTTGAAAAATGGCAACCATGTGATAGAACAGCACATTACCAAACGCACTGAGGGTTTGCCAGTGTCCTTGAAGTATTTTTTCAACCAAGGTATGTAGTACAGTAATGGAACTATTACACAATATATTATCAGAAAAATACCCATTAGTGCTGGGAGCCTCCTGGCCCAGGGAGAGTAGTAGTGGAGTCACAGAGTAGGACTCTGGTAATGGTTTTAAAGTCTGAGGGTCTCAGGGCTTTCAAGCTCGCTGACTGTACTGAAATGCTGATAACTTTTAAAAGGTTCTAAAAACTTCCTTTCTCTTTCTGAGGGTAAAAGACTGCTAGCTTAGGAGAGTGACACCAGTAGCCTGACAGTGGGGGGTTAAGTAATGTGGTCTTTCTTCTATCTCAACGGGAACTCTAACTTAGCCTGCTGGTCAGAAGTCACAGGAAGAAAAAGGGACACTTAGAGAAGTGGTTATAGAGTTTATTACTAAGTTGTAAAAATTTTCCTATGAAAGCTATCTAAGGGGAAAAGCAGAAAGATCCTAAGTGGGGAAAAGGAAAATATTCTAGCAAGGAAAAATTCTTCTAGGGAGGGGGAAAGGGAAAAATTCTCTTCTCTTTGTCCTCAGTGCTTACACATCCTTCAGAATACATGATCACCTGTTACAAAGTTCATCACAAGTTCACACAAAAAAAATCAAATCATAAATTGAAATAGAAGTTTATTTATAGCAATGAATGTTTACAGGCATATCCATTGGGAGTAATTATCTGGCTAACCATCTATCACCTGTCTCAGCTCCACAGGTTCACTGAAGGTTTAAAACCATAACTAAGTGATTAGTGAAGTTTTATATAGATAAACCCAGTCAATATTTTATCTTCTGTTCTAGCACCTATAATAAATCGTTAGTTCCCTTTTATGACCTTTGTTTAATTATTTTACAACTTCTTGGAATGTGCTTTGAGATGGAGAAAGTCTGTTTACTATCTAAGAGCAATTAACTGGTGACACATGGGAAACTGGCAGAGTTCTCTTTGCAGTTTTGACTATCAGAAAAAGACCTAATGGCAGTCCCACTGTAAAAGAGCTTAATGATCACTGATATAATTTTAGGAATTCTTATAGGGTCATCATTAAGAACTCATCTATTTGTCTATATAGCATCACTACTTGACAGTACATTTTCATGGATCTACAGAGATCTGCTTTAGAGGGGTGTGCTATTACTTAGTGATTGTTATATATGTTTAATAATAACAGGAAAAGCATATTAATAGCAGGAATCTTTCTTAAAATGAATCCCTTACAGCCTTGCCTAATAAGGGCAAACCTGTCACAGATTATATAATAATCTGAAGCAGGAGGCCATCTCAGGAAGATAGTTATTAGCTTGCTAATAACTATATAACATGCTATTATATAATTATCTGCTAGTTATTAGCTTGTCCCATTATGGTTCCTGACACATAAGGAAAACAGATGTATTCTGTCTCACTTTTCTCCATGTTGGGTTTTGTAATCCATTTCTGCTGAAATACATATAGTCCACCACCAAACACCTCCCAGTTCTAATTTTTGGGTCATATATGAACTACTAATGCCCAGCACCCTTCTCCCTCCACATCAGCAACATGCTCTTCCATTCTACAGTTATTTTATGTTTTCTTAAGGTAACATAAGTCCATTGTGTACATATCTCTGGTGTTAACTTTTGTCACTCGGCATAATGCCACTGGAATCCATCCCAGTTGAAGCATGTGTAAATAGGTTCTATCACTCATGCACAAAATTGTATCTGTCAATTGATATTGTAATCCCACAAAAACCCTCTGAACTGAAAAGTCTTGTTATGGTGACCATGTCTCTAGTTTCTTACAGACGTAGATAATATCACTGAGATCTGAATCATCTAAGTATATAATCAGGACTTATCCATTTTACAAGCAGAGCCAGCAGGGCATAGGTATCTCCCATTCCTTCTCTGCTTAACCATGGTTCTATAAGGCATCTCAGTAATGGATTTATGGGCTATGACTCTTCTGAAAGAAATTGTTGAAATGTGATGCTAACTTCCAAGCACATTGGATTCCATGTCTCATGCTTTATGCAAATATTGAAAAACTTCCCATTTCTACAGTACAACTTCGACACTGTATCTCCTCTCACCTTTTCTCAGCAATGGTATATTGGAGACACAGTCATCTCCTGGACTTCTCATTGTTATACTGTTGGACATTCTATTCTCTTTCAGGACTGGAAAGGAACAGTTTTGGAAAGCACAATCAAGTTGTTCTGGACTCAAATGCTTGTAAAGAAATCGACACACCTTTTGCATGCTGCCTCTGAGGTCCTGGACAGTTGGAAAAGAAATTATCAGCAGAGAATTGATACAAGCATTGGCAAGTCACAGGTGATTGAATTCTGACTGAGCTGAATACTCCCTTAGTGTGTGACCTAATATTTGTTTACATCATTTTGTTACATATATATAAATGCTTATATATGCAGCATGTGCATATATATGTACACATATGTGTCTCCATATGTATATATATATATATATATATATATATATATATATATATATTCATGTGTACATTTACATTACAAGTGTTTATGTGTGTCTGTGTGTATATGTGTATACGCATCATGTTCATGCAATGCTCACTGAGGCCTAAAAAGGGCAATGGATCTCTTCATTTGTGTTAGAGTTGGCTTGGAGATACCATGTGGGTGCTTAGAATTGAACCCATGTCCTTTTAAATTTCAACCACTGATCCATTACTCCAGCACCACCGTAACCAAGTTTCAGACTCTGTGTTACTTTATAAAGGGATCAATGAGTCAAGGAAAAGAAAAACCCCATTCCTTTGTAAAGTCTACATACCAACAGCCAACTCTCTTTTAAAAGGTGTGTTGTATATATGTTTGTGTCTATTTGTGTAGTGTGTGTGCACGGTGAGTGTATGTGTGAGTGTGTATGTGTATTGTATGTGGTGTATGTGTATGTGGCATATATGAGGTATGTGGGTGTATGTGGTGTGTGTATGTGATATGTATGGTGTGTGTATGGTATCTATGTATGTGTGAGTGTATATGTGTTTAGTGGTTGGGTGTGGGGTGTTATGTGGTAGGTGGGCATGTGTTTGTGAAATGTGTGTGTTGTGTGTATTGAATATGTATGTTTTAGTGTGCATGTATGTGTGTGATATGTGTGATATGAGTGTGTGTATATGTCTGGTATGTATGAGTGTGGTGTATGTGTGTGATATGTATGGTGTGTTTGTATATATGTAGTGTGTGTGTGTGTGTGTGTGTGTTTGTGTGTGTGTGTGTGTGTGTGTGTGTGTACTTAGCTGTCCATGGAGAGCAGAAGAGGCTATGAGATTCCCTTGGAAGTATTGATACAGGCAGTTAGATAATTGACATGGGTATTGGGAACCAAACTCAGATCACTGCAAAAGTGGCAAGTGCTATGACCTGCTAAGCCAACTTCAAGACTCTGAATTTTCCTTTTTAACAAATAGATGAATTTTAATTGTAAGTGTACAAAATATAGGATGATGTTATGTCACTTTTATCCATGCGTGTCTTTGTCCTGGGTTCATGTTCACCTGATCAACTATCATCCTTTGCTGTCTTCCTTGCTCCTTCTTACTAGTCTTCCCTTTCACCTGCACAGTCCATTTCATCCCTATTTGCAGCACACACAGCTAAATCTAGATGTCCTATTAGAAGTCACGTGATATTTTCTGCTCTTCCCCATTGCACTCATGGTTTCCCTTGGGGTCCAACTTTTCTATATGGGTGTAATATATGTAATATACATGATAATATAGTATATAAAGATTCCCATCCCTCCTCTCCTCACACTTCTTCTACCCCACAAATCCCTCATTTCACACTCCCCCACACAACCCCATCCACTCATCCTGTGTTTCTCTTTAGAAAAAGGCAGACCTCCCATGGATATCAGCTAGCCATGACTTATCAAGTTGCAGTAAGACTAGGCACACATTATCTTTCCATGAATCCAGCCCTTCAAAGGATAATAACAGAAAAAAAAAACCAATACAAGGACAGAAACCACGCCCTAGAAGAAGCAAGATAGAATTCCTTCAACAAACCTTAAAAAAGACAGCCACAAGAACAGAATGCCAACTCTAACAAAAAAAATAATAGGAAGCAACAATTACTTTTCCTTAATATCTCTTAATATCAATGCACTCAACTCCCCAATAAAAAGACATGGACTAACAGACTGGCTACACAAACAGGACCCAATATTTTGCTGCTTACAGGGAACCCATCTCAGGGAAAGAGACAGACAGTACCTCAGAATGAAAGGCTGGAAAACAATTTTGCAAGCAAATGGTCTGAAGAAACAAGCTGGAGTAGCCATTCTAATATCTAATGAAATCGACTTCCAACCCAAAGTTACCAAAAAAGACAAAGAGGAACACTTCATACGCATCAAAGGTAAAATCTTCCAAGAAAAACTCTCAATTCTGAATATCTATGCTCCAAATGCAAGGGCAACCACATTCATTAAAGAACCTTTAGTAAAGTTCACAGCACATGTTTCAGCTCACACAAAAATAGTGGGAAACTTCAACGTAACACTTTCATCAATGGACAGATCATGGAAACAGAAACTAAACAGGGACACAATGAAACTAACAGAAGTTATGAAACAAATGGTTTTAACAGATATCTACAGAACATTTTATCCTGAAAAAAAAAAGGATATACCTTCTTCTCAGGACGTCATGGTACTTTCTGCAAAATTAACCATATAAATTGGTCAGAAAACAGGTTTCAAAGATACAAAAATATTTAAAATTGTCCAATGCATCCTATCAGATCACTACGGACTAAGGCTGATCTTCAAGAACAAAATAAATAATAGAAAGCCAACATTCACGTGGAAACGGAATCTTCTCAATGATACCTTGGTCAAGGAAGGAATAAAGAAAGAAATTAAGGACTTTTTGGAGTTTAATGAAAATGAAGCCACAACATACCCAAACTTATGGGACACAGTGAAAACATTTCTAAGAGGATAGCTCTGAGTGCCTCCAAAAAGAAACTAGAGAGAGCACACACTAGCAGTTTGACAACACACCTAAAAGCTCTAGAAAAAAAGGAAGCAAATTCACTCAAGAGGAGTAGACAGCAGGAAATAATCAAACTCAGGGGTGAAATCAACCAAGTGGAAACAAGAAGAACTATTCAAAGAATCAACCAAACAAGGAGCTTTTACTTTCAGAAAAATCAACAAGATAGATAAACCCTTACCCAGATTCATTAGAGGGCATGGGGACAGCATCCTAATTAACAAAATCACAAATGAAAAGGAGGCATAACAACAGACCCTGAAGAAATCCAAAACACCATCAGATCCTTCTACAAAAGGCTATACTCAACAAAACTGGAAAACCTAAATGAAATGGACAAATTTCTAGACAGATACCAGGTACCAAAGTTAAATCAAGATCAGGTTAATGATCTAAACAGTCCTATATCCCCTAAAGAAATAGAAGCAGTCATTAATAGTCTCCCAACCAAAAACAGCCCAGGATTTAGCCAGGGTTTAGTGCAGAGTTCTATCAAACCTTCAAAGAAGACTTAATTCCAGTACTGCACAAACTATTCCACAAAATACAAGCAGAAGTTACTCTACCCAATTCATTCTATGATGCCACAATTACTCTGACACCTAAACCACAAAAAGACCCAACAAAGATAGAGAATTTCAGACCAATTTCCCTTATGACTATCGATGCAAAAATAGTCAATAAAATTCTCGCTAACCGAATCCAAGAACATTTCAAAACAATCATCCATCCTGACCAAGTAGGTTTCATTCCAGGGATGCAAGGATGGTTTAATATACAGAAATCGATCAACATAATCCATTATATAAACAAACTCAAAGACAAAAACCACATGATCATCTCGTTGGATGCTGGGAAAGCATTTGAGAAAATCCAACACCCCTTCATGAAAAAAGTTTTAGAAAGATCAGGAATTCCAGTACCAAACAAAACATGATAAAAGCAATGTACTACAAACCAGTAGCCAACATCAAAGTAAATGGTGAGAAGCTGGAAGCAATCCCACTAAACTCAAGGACTAGACGAGACTGCCCACTTTCTCCCTACCTATTCAATACAGTACTTGAAGTCCTACCCAGAGCAATTTGACAACAAAATGAGGTCAAGGGGATACAATTTGGAAAGGAAGAAGTCAAAATATCACTATTTACAGATGATACGATAATATATATATAAGTGACCCCAAAAATTCCATCAGAGAACTCCTAAACCTGATAAACAGCTTCAATGAAGTAGTTGGATATAAAATTAACTCAAACAAGTCAATGGCCTTTCTCTACACAAAGGATAAACAGGCTGAGAAAGAAATTAGGGAAACAACACCCTTCACAATAGTCACAAATAATATATAATACCTGTGTGACTCAAACTAAGGAAGTCAAAGATCTGTATGATAAGAACTTTAAGTCTCTGAAGAAAGAAATCAAAGATCTCAGTAGATGGAAAGATCTCCCATACTCATGGATTGGCAGGATCAATATAGTAAAAATGGCTGTCTTGCCAAAAGCACTCTACAGATTCAATGCAAACCCCATCAAAATTCCAAGAATTTCTAATTCTTCAACAAATTAGAAAGGGCAATTTGGAAATTCATCTGGAATAACAAAAAACCTATGATACCAAAAACTCTTCTCAATGATAAAAGAACCTCTGGTGGAATCACCATGCCTGACCTCAACCTGTAATACAGAGCAATTGTGATAAAAGCTTCATGGTACTGGTACAGGGGCAGACAGTTGATCAAGGTAATTGAAGACCCAGAAATGAATGCACACACCTATGGTGACTTGATCTTTGACAAGGGAGCTAAAATCATCCAGTGGAAAAAAGACAGTATTTTCAACAAATGATGCTGGCTCAACTGGCAGTTACCATGTACAAGAATGCGAATTGATCCATTCTTATCTCCATGTCCAAATTTCAAGTCTACATGGATCAAAAACTCCACATGAAACCAGAGACACTGAAAGTTCTAGAGGAGATAGTGGGGAAGAGCCTCAAAGATTTGGGCACACGGGGGAAATTCCTGAACAGAACAGCAATGGGCTTGTGCTGTAAGATCAAGAATCAACAAATGGGACCTCTTAAAATTGCCAAGCTTTTGTATGGTAAAAGACACTCTTAGTGAGACAAAACAACAGCCAACAGATTGGAAAAAGATCTTTACCAATCATTCATATATATATATATATATATATATATATATATATATATATATATATATCGTTATATCATTATATCATTATATATATATGTATATGTGTGTGTGTATATATAACTCAACATGTTAGACTCCAGAAAATCAAATAAGCTTATTTAAAAATGGGGTACAGAGGTAAACAAAGAATTCTTAACTAAGGAATACTGAAGGGCTGAGAAGCACCTAAAAAATGTTCAGCATCCTTATTCATCAGGGAAATGAAAATCAAAACAACACTAAGATTCCACCTCACACCAGTCAGAATAGCTAAGATCAAAAGCTCAGGTGACAGCAGATGCTTGCAAGGATGTGGAGAAAGCAAAACACTCCTCTATTGCTGGCGGGAGTACAAGCTAGTACAACCAATCTGGAAATCAATCTGGCAGTTCCTCAGAAAATAGGGCATATTTCTACCAGAAGATCCAGCAATTCTTCTCCTGGGAATATACTCAGAAAATGCTCCAATTTGTAATAAGGACACATGCTCCACTATGTTCATAGCAGCCTTATTTATAATAGCCAGAAGCTAGAAAAAACTAGGTGTCCCTCAACAAAGGAATGGATACAGAAAATGTGGTACATTTACAAAATGGAGTACTATGCAGCTATTAAAAACAAGAATTCATGAAAATTTTAGAGGAATGGATAGATCTGGAGGATATCATCATGATTGAGGTAACACAATCACAAAAAGGCACATGTGATATGTACCCACTGATAAGTGAATATTAGCCCAGAAGCTCAGAATACCCAAGATACAAATTGCAAAACACATGAAACTCAAGAAGAAGGAAGACCAAATGTGGACACATCAATCCTTCTTAGAAGGGTGAACAAAATACCCATGGAAGAAGTTACAGAGACAAAGTATGGAGCAGAGACTGAAGGAGTGACCATCCAGAAACGGCCTCACTTGAGGATCCATTCCAAAAACCACCACCAAACCCAGATACTATTGCAGATGCCAACAAGAGCTTGCTGACAGGAGACTGGTATAACTGTCTACTGAGAGGCTCTGCAGTACCTGACTGATATAGAACTGGATGCTCACAGTCATCCATTAGATAGAGGACAAAACTCCCCATTGAAGAAGCTAGAGAAAGTACCCTTTCAGCTGCAGGGGTTTGCAGCCCCATAGGAGGAACAACAATATGAAATAACCAGTAACCCCAGAGCTCCCTGGGACTAAACCACTAATGAAAGAAAATGCATTATGGGAATCATGGCTCTAGCTGCATAAGTAGCAGTAGATGGCCTAGTCGGTCATCAATGGGAGGCAAGGCCCTTTGACTGAGAAGGTTTTAAGCCCCAGTATAGGAAAATTCTTAGGCCAGGAATTAGAAGAGGGTGGATTGGTGAGCAGGAGGAGGGGGTAGAGGATAGGGGATTTTCAGGAAAGAAACTAGGAAAGGGGATAACATTTGAAATGTAAATAAAGAAAATATCTAATATAAATAAATAAATAAATAGATAAATAAATAAATAAATAAATGTGATGAATTCATGAATTTCTTAGCCAAATTATAGAACTATAAATTATCATCCAGAGTGAGGTAACCCAATGGCAAAATAACACACTTGGTATGCACTCACTGATAAGTGGATATTAGCCCAAAAGCTATAAATAACCAAGATAGAATTCACAGACCATAAGAAGCTCAAGAAGAAAGGAAACAAAAGTGTGGGTGCTTCAGTCCTTCTTAGAAGGAGAACAAAATACTCATAGGAGCAAATATGGAGATAAAGAGTAGAGCAAAGACTGGAGGAAAAGTCATCTAGAGACTGTCCCACCTGAAGATTCATCCCATATACAGTTACCAAACCCAGACAAATTTGTGGATGCCAAGAAGTGCATCGAGAAAGAGGCTGGTATGGCTGACTCCTGAGTGACCCTGCCAGAGCCTTACAAATACAGGGACAGATGCTCAAAACCAATCATTGGACTGAGCATGGGGTCCACAATAGAGGAGTTAGAGAAAGGACCAAAGGAGTTGAAGGGGATTGCAGTCCCACAGGAAGAACAACAATATCAACCAACCAGTCCCCCAAGAGCTCCCAGGGAAAAAGGAGTACACGAAGCTCCAGCAGCAGAAGTTGCAGAGGATGTCCTTGTCATGCATCAGTGGGTGGAGTGGTTCTTGGTCCTATGAAGGCTCAATAGATGCCCCAGTGTAGGTGAACTGAGGGCAGAGAGGTGGTACTGGGTAAGTGTGTAGAGGAACACCTTCATAGAAGCACGGGGAGAAGGGATTGTATAGAGGGTTTCCGGGGGGGGGGGGGATAACATTTGAAATGAAAATGAAGAAAATATCCAACAAGAACTTATTAATACCTGAAAAAAATTACAAAAAAATAAAATAAAAGAACTTTACATAATCCAACGTGAGGTATCTATGTGGTAAACTGTCCAACTAATATAGTGCTGGTTTTTAAAACTCTTTTGAACTATGCCTGTGAACATATTACAGGAAGCCCCAGAGTACAATGTTTCTGTACATATTTGCAAAAGAAACTTAGTGTTAGTTGTTCCTCTCCATATTTCCTCGTCTACTTTTCCTCCTACACACACCCAAATCTAAATCTTCATCTTCCATTATCACCTTTTCATTCTTTAAAGACTGTATTTTATCTTCTCATATTTTTCAACATGCCATGACTCTAACAAATTCCTGACTAGGAAGGTTATTCCAATGTAATTATGTATTAGGCTAATAAATATGTGTAAATGACAATTAGCCGATATAAATGTTACAGATGAAATCATGGATATGTGCTTGTCCTAGACAAACATAAGGTATCTGAGCAATTAAAGATACGCTATTCTTTCTTTTGGTCCTATTTCCACATATATCCCATTCTAAATGCAGGTATTTTCATTTGTAAAAATTTTGTACAATGATATCTTAATTCTCACACATGAAAGTATAAGTTCATTGTGCCTGAGACTATATTGCTGCAGGCTTAAATATCAATAAATGTTTAGAACATACAATTCTTAGATTTATAACCTGAATTTTTACTTTTCATCATTGAAAATCAAAACTAAGTCCCTAGTTTTTTATTATACCTAGAGCAGAAATGAGTTGGAGCTATTTATTCCTTAATGATAGCTCAATCCATATCTTTCCTTGTATGAGTTATTACAAATGAGATTCTCTAGATACTACCAAAGAATATTAGACCTGTGATAAGAATTCATGAGTATATCAGAAAAAAAATGTCATAATCTATCTGAAAACAAGTGGATATTGGAATAACTCCAGGATTCAGGTGGGAAAGACCAGTTTCAATAAATTTGTCATTTATGAACGTCCTGGGACAAACATGGGAAAAGTTGGAATGAAGCAACTTCCAGGGAAATTACAGAATCCGACTGATACATTGCCAGTATTTTGGGAGGACTTGGTGTCAGAATAATTTTGCAAGAGTAAAATAGTAGGGAGGAAAGTACTCTGTAGAAACTCATATAATGAGTCTCTTGTTCTACCCTGGAGCGCCCCAATTCACATCTGACCATGAGATCAATTCAGAACTTAGATTCTCCCAAAGGAAACATGAAAACCCTTCCCTAACTTCTGCCCAGGTACTCATTAACATCTAACAAACTCCTAGACATCATCAGTAAGCATCAGAAAGGAATGGAGGTTTGCTCTGGGGATAAATGATTTTCCTTCATTGGAGGTATCCCAAAGACACCATGCAGACAAATGTGCGGATGCCACAGATGACACAATAATAAACTCTCTGAAGGATGTCATGTCCCAGTGCCCTATTGTTTTATGAGACTGGAAACTTGGACTTTGTTGGGTTACCTTCACAGCATTGCATGGAGAATAAAAAACCATTCCGAATTTCATTGCATTCTTTCTCAGGCAAAGAGTGACACAGAGAAGTTCCTCAATCCAGGCACTAGGAAATATGCTTCTAAAGGAGCTGTGCTCTGCAGCTGTCCTTCAGATGAAAATATTCATCCTGACTGAGGCTCAGAAGGTGGGATTCTTCCAACCATAGACTTCTGCTTAAAATTCTCTTCTATTTTCTTCAGTGAAAATTGTCTTCTGAAGTCAACATGAAACATTATTTCTTTTGGAAGTCTGCAGGTAAACTTAAATAGGTTAATATTTTGCTTTTATCTCAAAGAAATGTCTCTGTCCTAGATTAGTACTCAGGAGAAAACAGCATTCAGTGTAACATGTATGTGAGATGTTGAATTTTATCTGGTGGATGGGGCCCTCATGTTCCTACAGAAAACATATAAACAAGTAAAATGCAGACTAAGCATCAGCTTCCAAAGGGTGTAACAGTGATTGTGTTAGTAACTTTGGAGGGAAGCTGCAGGTGGCACAGCTAAGGCTCTGGCACAGGACATTTTAGAACAAAAATTAAGGTCAGGAAAAATATGAATAGACGAAACGTTTTAGCAAGTTGGATTCTTTTTTCCATGGAGGACACATATGTAAGACTATGTTCATCTGTGTGATCAGAAGACAGCTGGCTTTATTAGAAATATGTGGTGGGTTTTTGTGTGTGTGTGCTTGTGTGGATGAGTGGTATAAAATTTTCTCAAAAGCCAATAACTTAATTTTCTACACCTGAACTCAATTACACAACTTCATTAATATGTGTAATCTTACCTGATATTCGCATACAAATTATTTTTAACATGTTACTATAACATAAGTAAATTCAATTAATTATTTTTTATGTTGCATATATATATTGTTTTATTTTTAATGGTTTAGTTACATCCCAATTGAAGCCTCCCCTCTCTCCTAATTGTATTGAATTCTGATGGTAGAATCACATGTTCAAACTATTCTCTTTCTTGTCTGTATTCATAAGCAAGGACCATTGTGTGTTAAAATGTGTGTTATTGTGTCCTTGAGCTACTGGACCAATAAATCTGTAGTTGTAATACAAAAATTATCTCAAGGCCGGAGTAATAAAATCAGTATGAAATTTAATTTGAGTTACTATATATACATGTTTTCCAGGCAATTTACCTGTAGTGTGATAGAATAGTGTATCACTTATCAAGTGAAGAAATTGTCTCAAATCAATTGGTAAGTGTGGACAATAAAACAGAGACCCGAGAAGAGTAGTGTTCTACCTAATCATCCAGGGTCCTGTAAAACCCTCTCAATGTCTGATCATGGTAAATCCGTGAAAACCACTGAGGAAGTGGCTCTTCAGCTCCTCTTGCTTTGCCAGTTTGGGGTTGGGACCTTGGCCAATGTCTTTCTGTTTGTCCATAATTTCTCTCCAGTCTTGACTGGTTCTAAACAGAGACCCAGACAGGTGATATTAAGCCACATGGCTATGGCCAATGCCTTGACTCTATTCCTCACTATATTTCCAAACAACATGATAGCTTTTGCTCCAAAAACTCCTCCAACTGAACTCAAATGTAAATTAGAATTCTTCAGTCACATGGTGGCAAGAAGCACAAACTTGTGTTCCACCTGTGTCCTGAGTATCCATCAGTTTGTCACTCTTGTTCTTGTTAATAGAGGTAAACTTATACTAAGAGCTAGTGTCCCAAATTTTGTGAGTTATTCTTGTTACAGTTGTTGGTTTTTCAGTGTCTTAAGTAACATCCACATTCCAATTAAGGTCACTGGTCCACAGATAACAGACAATAACACTGACTCTAAAAGCAACTTGTTCTGTTCCACTTCTGGATTCATTGTAGGCATTGTCTTCTTGCAGTTTGCCTATGATGCCACATTCATGAGCATCATGGTCTGGACCAGTGTCTCCATGATACTTCTCCTCCATAGACATCGCCAGCGAATGCAGCACATCCTCACTCCCAATCAGAACCCCAGAGGCCAAGCTGAGACAAGAGCAACCCGTACTATCCTGATGCTGGTGGTCACATTTGTTAGCTTTTATCTTCTAAATTTTATTTGTATCATCTTTCATACCCTTTTAATGCATTCTCATCTCTTCATACGGCTTGTCAGTGAGGTTCTGGCTGCAGTCTTCCCCAGTATCTGCCCCTTACTGTTGATCTTCAGAGATCCTAAAGATCCTTGTTCTGTGCTTTTCAACTGTTGAAAACCAGAGTCACTAAAAAATGCCAAATCCAGAAGACAGTTTCACTAATACCATTAAGACCTTTATTCTTTAAATATGTTTTCAACATTTTGTATGAACAAGGTGTGGTGCTCACTGCTGTAATTTTTAAAGAATAAGGCTATACTCATTTGTCAATGTGAAATGATTTCTGGTTGGAATCTGACTGACATGGTAAGTGAGTTATTCAGCATCCTCTGTTCTCCTGTATATAACTGTATTCTGCTGCAGGCTGGACTGAAACTGATGCAACCAATTTTCACTAAACAGTTTAATGTGTTAAATGGTCCTGATCAAACTGATACTCTCGCTCCGTCTTAGTTGATACTTCAAACTTCGGACAAGAACAGAATCCCTCTCTATATTTCTCTACCTGAACAAATGAGGATGCATTGTTTTGATTAAGTATTTTCAAGGATGAAATTTATATAAATAGTAAATATATTGTATGTCATTCCATTTTAGTTAGGAGATATATGCTTTGCTACCTTGGGCCCTACTGAGGTGAGAGTCAAGCACTGAACATCATAACTTTGTGCTCTCTAGAGCAGTACAATCTACTGAGCATATCGAGAATAAATAGGAAAAGAGGCAGAAACAGGTCATGCTCAGAAGCCTTAAGAGGACTAGGGAGGAATCCAGGATCCACACTGGACATCTTCTCCTGAAAGACCTTGGTAAAGACTTCACCCTGGGCTATGGTGAAATTGTTTTTCCAATCATCACAAACCACTAACAATCTGACAGGAGACAAGACATATAGAGCACCGAGGTGGCAACATTATCACTCTGTCTGTCAGTGGCTTGCCAGTCACAAAATTATTTTCTCAGAAGATTAAATCAAAGAACTTAACCATTTCAGCTGCATGAGAATGACCAGGGAAGTGAAGACCACAAGATGAATCCAGGAGTGGTTATAGCTGTCGGTGTGATGAAACTTAAAATCTGACCTGTGATACTTACTCCTGTGAACAAAGAAAACTTTAGCATTCATTTTTTTGTTTATGTGTTTTGGGTGTGTATGTATTTGTAGGGATTTCCTCCTGTTAAGAAGAATAGGTGCCATACCCCTAGTGCTGGGGTTACAAACAGATGTATGCCTATGAATATGGTTTCTCAGAATCAAGCTCTGATCCAATGTAAATGTGGCCAGGGTTCTACCCTGCTGAGTCACCTCTCCAGCCCCAAACTGAGAAATTTATCCAACACATTTGACACTTCAATTGCAATTTTGGAGGAGTGGGAAATCATTAATAACAGCTATATTGAAAGAGCTTGAAATAATAGAATAGGAACCATCAGTTTGTATGTTCCATATTGAGGAATGGATTCACACTGAGTTACAAAATTAATACTGAGACTTCCCATATACATTTTCACAGACTTGCACCAACCTTAAACTGACAAACTATGGCACCATGTCTTGATCATAACACTGGCCATAATAAAGTGTATTTTCTAAATTTATTTTAATCAGTTCAGTGTATCCTATGACACTGATTTCTGCTTGCTAATCTGTGTATCTCCTTATCCCTAAGCATTGTTTTGGGGTAGTTTATTGGGTTCTATGATCTTCCAACACTTTTTTCACCCCAATTCCTTCCATCCAACTAACACCCATTAGGGAAGAAAAAAGTTAGAGAGGAAAAGGAGTATAGACCTCTTAATGCTAATTCCTTCTTAGATTATGAGGGATATGAGGGCAGTAAGCAGAACAGAACTTCATAGTAGCATGAAGTACTTGGGGCCTTGCCACACCAAGACTTACCCATGTGGCTGTGATAATCAGTGGGCTGACCATATTCCCTGAGTTTTAAAGCCATTGGTCATTCCTATTGCATGACCCTTAGCAAGATTTGGACATCAAGAAAAAGGAAATGAAACCCACCTTGGGATTCTATCTAACAACTATTAGAATGTCCAAGATCAACAACACAGGTGACTGCTCGTGCTGGCAAGGATGTGCAATAAGGGAATTGCTCAACCATTGCTGATGAAAGTGAAAACTTGTACAGTCACTATGGGAATAAGAATGTGGATGCTCACAGTCAGCTATTGGATGGATCACAGTGCCTCCAATGAAGGAGCTAGAGAAAGTACCCAAGGAGCTAAAGGGATCTGCAACCCTATAGGTGGAACAACATTATGAACTAACCAGTACCCCGGAGCTTTTGACTCTAGCTGCATATGTATCAAAAGATGGCCTAGTCGGCCATCAGTGGAAAGAGAGGCCAATTGGATTTGCAAACTTTATATGCCCCAGTACAGGGGAACGCCAGGGCCAAAAAGTGGGAGAGAGGGGGTAGGGTAGTGGGGGGGGGGCTTATTGGGGACTCTTGGTTTAGCATTGGAAATGTAAATGAGGAGAATATCTAATAAAAATATATTTTTTAAAAAAAATAAAGATTCCACAGAAAGTTGGCATTAGATCTATCTCACCACTCTTGGATATATACCTGAAAAACACTTCATCCTACTACAAGGACATGTACTCAACCATGATTCTTACTGCTCTATTCATTCATAATAGCCAGAACCTGGAAAGAACCAAGAAGTCACAACAAAAGAAAGGATAAAAAATATGGCACATTAGCACAATAGAGCATTACTCCACTGTTTAAAGACAGGCATCATGATGTTTATAGGAGAAACGCTAAAGCTAGAAAAAAAAATCTATCCTGAGTGAGGAAACCAACACCCAGAAAGGTAATTATGGTATGTATTCACTTATACATACATAGCTATTAAATAAATGATAATCAAGCTAAAAAGGAGATTAATCCATAGAAATGTTCAAGTGAGGGACAAATGGATTTCATGGAAAGGGGAAAGAGATTAGCTATTCTGAGTGGACTAGAGGGGTGGGTTGGAACAGGTATAGGGTTAAGAGAGGGAATCAGTGGAGAGAGAGCTGGAATTGGAGGACATATGAGAAATGTTATGAAACCATATGGCAGTGGAAATTTAGTAACATATATGAAAGCAGTCCTACTGAAATTATCTAATAACTGAGGGTATGGAGCACCCAAATGACCACCTATTTTCAACTAAGGGGTCTTTTCAAGTACAGGGACTATATTGCATTCAACTGAGTTGTTGGCCAAAGATGTCCTGTGGAAATGCCTACAAAACCCAGGATAGGGCTAGAGAGATGGCTCAATGGTTAAGACCACTGGCTGCTTGCTATTACAGAGGTCCTAAGTTCAATTCTGAGCAACCACATGGTGGCTCGAAAGCATCTTCAATGAAATCTGATCCTCTCTTCTGGTGTGTTGAAGACAGATACATTGTACACATATCAATGAAATAAATAAATCTTTTTAAAATAACACACACAGGCCGATGTTAAGATAAAGGTTTGCTCTCTACAAACTGACAGTGAGATACCCATACCTAAGACAACACCCATACACTCCTTCACAATGGAAAAGTAGACCTGGTACCGACATAGGGCCTTTACTCCTATAATAGTGTTTGGTATGGAAAAATACTCTGCAGGCTACCAAAAGAGACACATAAACATCAACTCAGCCACAAAACAATTGGTCTATAATCTGTCCTGCACACAAGATATGTTAATGCAATGGTGGCATGGAACTTTTGGGAGTATCCAACCAATATCAAATTTGTCATAGACAGAACACATACACAGCACTGTCAGGTGACCAATAACCAGAAATTAGATAGTCAACAAACATACCTACGGTAAGACCAAATACTACCTCTCTAAAATAAAATAAAATGAAATAAAATAAAATAAAATCATCAATAATATGACTTCTAATTGTATTTTGCCATATTCATAGATCAGTGTGTTTTTTGCTTATTATCAGAGAAAAATCCTCTTACAGCAGACAGAAACAGATTCAGAGAATCACAGACTGGCATCATGTGGAAAGAGATTTCTCAAAATACACAGCTCTAAATGGAATGTCTCCATCAAATCTCACCTCTCAGAGCTCAGGGAATTCTGAAGAAGAGGAGTCCAGACAGAGTGTAAGAGCCATGGGGATGAAGACACCAGGAGAACTGGACTCAGTAAATCAACTGAGCAAAGTACACATGAATACACAGAGATTGAAACATCAAGAATGGGCCTACAAGGGTTTGCATCAGATTACCTGCATATATATTAAACCTTTCAGCTTAGTATTTTTATGGAACACCTGAGTCTGTGAACGAATGAGTCACTGATTGCTATGCCTTCCCTCGGGGAACTTTTTGTTCTGTTTTATTGTCTAGACCAGGCATAATGTGATGGATTTTGTCTTATATTATATTCTCTTTTGTCCCATTTTGTTGTCTCTTAGAAAGTAATTATTTTCTTTTATATATATATTTTAAATTACGTATCTTCTTCATTTACATATCAAATGCTATCCCAAAATTCCCCCATACCCTCTCTCCCCCCACTCCTCTACCCACCCACGCCCACTTCTTGGCCATGGTGCTCCCCTGTACTGGGGCATATAAAGTTTGCAAGACCAAGTGGCCTCTCTTCCCAATGATGGCCGACTAGGCCATCTTCTGCTACATATGCAGCAAGAGACATGAGCTCTGGGGGTACTGGTAGGTTCATATTGTTGTTCCACCTATAGGGTTGCAGACCCCTTCAGCTCCTTGGGTACTTTCTTGAATGGAGGAAGTCTACTCTTTCAGCCTCTGGTTTTCCCTTGCTTTAAAATCAATAGAAATGGATGAGATCCCCAATCATGGTTTGGCGAAAAGTAATACATTTTAAGAATGTCTTTAGAATGGGATATTCTATTAAGACAAAATATATGCTTATTTTCTTGCAAAAGAACTTTCCATAAATCTCCAGACTAATTGGTTGTCAGGTTTTTTTTTAATTTTTTTATTAAGTATTTTCCTCACTTACATTTCTAATGCTATCCCAAATGTCCCCCATACCCTCCTCCCACTCCCCTAGCCAATCCCACTTCTTGGCTCTGGCGTTCCCCTGTACTGAGGCATATAAAGTTGCACGACCAATGGGCCACTCTTTCCACTGATGGCCGGCTAGGCCATCTTCTGATACATATGTAGCTAGAGACACAAGCTCAGGGGGGTACTGGTTAGTTCATATTGTTGTTCCACTTATAGGGGTGCAGATCCCATTAGCTCCTTGGGTACTTTCTCTAGCTCCTCTATTGGAGGCCCTGTGATCCATCCAAGAGCTGACTGTGAACATTAGTTTCTGTGTTTGCTAGACCGTGGCATAGTCTCACAAGAGACAGCTATATCAGGGTCCTTTCAGCAAAATCTTGCTAGTGTATGCAATGGTGTCAGCGTTTGGAGGCTGATTATGGGATAGATTCCCGGATATGGTAATCTCTAGTTAGTCCATCCTTTTGTCTCACCTACAATTCCTTCCATGGGTGTTTTGTTCCCAATTCTAAGAAGGGGCAAAGTGTCCACACTTTGATTTTCGTTCTTCTTGAGTTTCATGTGCTTTGTATCTTATATCTTAGGTAGTCTAACATCTGGACTAATATCCACTTATCAGTGAGTACATTTCATGTGAGTTCTTTTGTGATTGAGTTACCTCACTCAGGATGATGCCCTCCAGATCCATCCATTTGCCTAGTAATTTCATAAAATCATTCTGTTTAATAGCTGAGTAGTACTCCATTGTATAAATGGACCACATTTTCTGTATCCATTCCTCTGTTGAGAGGCATCTAGATTCTTACCTGCTTCTGGCTATTATAAATAAGGCTGATATGAACATAGTGGACCATGTGTCCTTCTTACCAGTTGGGACATCTTCTGGATATATGCCCAGGAGAGGTATTGTGGGATCCTCCGGTAGTATTATGTCCAATTTTCTGAGGAATCGCCAGACTGATTTCCAGAGTGGTTGTACAAGTTTGCAATCCCACCAGCAATGGAGGAGTGTTCCTCTTTCTCCACATCCTTGCCAGCATCTGCTGTCACCTGAATTTTTCATCTTAGCCATTCTGACTGGTGTGAGATGGAATCTCAGGGCTGTTTTGATTTGCATTTTCCTGATGATTAAGGATGCTAAACATTTTTTCAGGTGCTTCTCAGCCATTCGGTATTCCAAATGTGAGAATTCTTTTTTAGCGATGAGCCCCATTTTTAATGGGGTTATTTGAATTTCTGGAGTCAATCTTCTTGAGTTCTTTATATATATTGGATATTAGTCCCCTATCTGATTTAGAATAAGTAAAGATCCTTTCCCAGTCTGTTGGTGGTCATTTTGTCTTATTGACGGTGTCTTTTGCATTACAAAAGCTTTGCAATTTTATGAGGTCCCATTTGTCAACAAGTCATTGCTGTTCTATTCAGGAATATTTCCCCTGTGCCCATATCTTCAAGGCTTTTCCCCACTTTCTCCTCTATAAGTTTCAGTGTCTCTGGTTTTATGTGGAGTTCCTTGATCCACTTAGATTTGACCTTAGTACAAGGAGATAGGAATAGATCAATTTGCATTCTTCTGCATGTTAACCACCAGTTGTGCCAGCACCATTTGTTGAAAATGCTGTCTTTCTTCCACTGGAAGGTTTGTGCTCCCTTGTAAAACATCAAGTGACCATAGGTGTGTGGGTTCATTTCTAGGTCTTCATTTCTATTCCACTGGTCTACTTGTTTGTCGCTATACCAGTACCATGCAGTTTTTATCACAATTGCTTTGTAGTACAGCTTTAGGTCAGGCATGGTGATTCCACCAGAGGTTCTTTTATCCTTGAGTAGAGTTTTTGCTTTCCTAGATTTTTTGTTATTCCAGATGAATTTGCAGGTTGCTCTTTGTAATTTCTTGAAGAATTGAATTGGAATTTTGATGGGGATTGCATTGAATCTGTAGATTGCTTTTGGCCAGATGGCCATTTTTACTATATTGATCCTGCCAATCCATGAGCATGGGAGATCTTTCCATCTTCTGAGATCTTGTTTAATTTCTTTCTTCACAGACTTGAAGTTCATATCATACAAATCTTTCACTTCCTTATTAGAGTCACTCCAAAGTATATTATATTATTTGTGACTATTGAGAAGGGTGTTGTATCCCTACTTTCTTTCTCGGCCTTTTCATACTTTGTGTAGAGAAAGGCCATTGACTTGTTTGAGTTAGTTTTATATCCAGCTACTTCACCGAAGCTGTTTATCAGGTTTAGGAGTTCTCTGGTGGTATTTATAGGGTCACTTTTATATACTATCATATCATCGTAAAAAAGTGATATTTTGACTTCTTCCTTTCCAATTTGTATCCCCTTGATCTCTTTTTGTTCTCATATTTCTCTGGCTAGGACTTCAAGTACTATGTTGAAGAGGTAGGGAGAAAGTGGGCAGCCGTGTCTAGTCCCTGATTTTAGTGGGATTGCTTCCAGCTTCTCACCATTTACTTTGATGTTGACTACTGGTTTGCTGTAGATTGCTTTTATCAGGTTTAGGTATGAGCCTTGAATTCCTGATCTTTCCAAGACTTTTATAGTGAATGGGTGTTGGATTTTGTGAAATGCTTTTTCTGCATCTAAGGAGATGATTATGTGGTTTTTGACTTTGAGTTTGTTTATATATTGGATTACGTTGATGGATTTCCGTATATTAAAACATCCCTGTATCCCTGGAATAAAACTTACTTGGTCAGAATGGATGATTGTTTTAATGTGTTCTTGGATTCACATAGCAGGAATTTTATTGAGTATTTTTGCATTGATATTCATAAGGGAAATTGATCTGAAGTTCTCTTTGTTGGATCTTTCTGTGGTTTAGGTATCAGAGTAATTGTGGCTTCATAGAATGAGTTGGGTAGATTACATTCTGCTTCTATTTTGTGGAATAGTTTGTGCAGTGCTGGAATTAGATCTTTTTTGAAGGTCTGATAGAACTCCGAACTAAATCTATCTGGTCCTGGGCTTTTTTTTTTGGTTAGGAGACTATTAATGACTGCTTCTATTTCTTTAGGGGATATGGGACTGTTTAGATCATTAACCTGATCCTGATTTAACTTTGGTACCTGGTATCTGTCTAGAAATTTGTCCATTTCATCCAGGTTTTCCAGTTTTGTTGAGTATAGCCTTTTGTAGAAGGATCTGATGGTGTTTTGGATTTCTTCAGGATCTGTTGTTATGTCTCCCTTTTCATTTCTGATTTTGTTTTGGATTTTGCTTCCTATTATTTTTATTGTTCGAGTTTGCATTCTGTTCTTGTGGCTGTCTTCTTTTAGGTTTGTTGAAAGATTACTTTCTTGCTTTTTCTAAGGCGTGGTTTCTGTCCTTGTATTGGTTTTTTTCTGTTATTATCCTTTGAAGGGCTGGAATCATGGAAAGATAATGTGTGAATTTGTTTGTCATGGAATACTTTGGTTTCTCCATCTATGGCAATAGAGAGTTTGGCTGGGTATAGTAGCCTGGGCTGGCATATGTGCTCTCTTAGTGTCTGTATAATATCTGTCCAGGATCTTCTAGGTTTCATAGTCTCTGGTGAAATGTCTGTTGTAATTCTGATAGGCCTACCATAATATGTTACTTGACCTTTTTTCCTTACTGCTTTTAATATTCTATCTTTATTTAGTGCATTTGTTGTTCAAATTATTATGTGTCAGGAGTAATTTCTTTTCTGGTCCAGTGTATTTGGAGTTCTATAGGCTTCTTGTATGTTCATGGGCATCTCTTTCTTTAAGTTTGGGAAGTTTTCTTCTATTATTTTGTTGAAGATATTTGCTGGCCCTTTAAGTTGAAAATCTTCATTCTCATCTACCCCTATTATCCGTAGGTTTGGTCTTCCCATTGTGTCCTGGTTTTCCTGGATGTTTTGAGTTAGGACCTTTTTGCATTTTGCATGTTCTTTGATTGTTGTGCTGATGTTCTCTATGGAATCTTCTGCAACTGAGATTCTCTCTTCCATCTCTTGTATTCTGTTGCTGATGCTCGCATCTATGGTTCCAGATTTCTTTCCTAGGGTTTCTGTCTCCATCATTGCCTCACTTTGGATTTTCGTTATTGTGACTACTTCCCTTTTTAGGTCTAGTATGGTTTTGTTCATTTCCATCACCTGTTTGGGTGTGTTTTCCTGTTTTTCTTTAACGACTTCTACCTGTTTGGTTGTGTTTTCATGTTTTTCTTTATGGAATTGTAACTCTTTAGCAGTGTTCTCCTGTGTTTCTTTGAGTGAGTTGTTAAAGTCCTTCTTGATGTCCTCTACCATCATCATGAGATATGCTTTAAATCTGGGTCTAGCTTTTCGGGTGTGTTGGGGTGCCCAGGACTGGGTGAGGTGGGAGTGCCGGGTTCTGAAGATGGTGAGTCGTCTTGGCTTCTGCTAGTAAGATTCTTATGTTTGCCTTTCACCATCTGGTAATCTCTGGAGTCAGTTGTTATAGTTGTCTCTGGTTAGAGCTTGTTCCTCTTGTGATTCTGCTAGTCTCGATCAGCAGACCTGGGAGACTAGCTCTGTCCTGAGTTTCAGTGGTCTGAGCACTCTCTGCAGGCAAGCTCTCCTCTTGCAGGGAAGGTTCCCAGATATCTGGCCCTCGAACCTGCCTCCTGGCAGTAGTTCTGTTCCACTCACCAGAGGTCCTAAGATCCCATGGAAAGTGCTCTGGGGACCTTGGGTATGTCTGCCGACTCCATGCCCTAGTTGACCAGGTGCTGGCGCCGACCAGATGGGACTTGTGACCCTGGTCAGTCCACCTTTTCTGCTTCCCTAATTAATGCTGTCTCAGGTCCCGTGCGATTGGATTGGAACAGAAGTTGTGTTCCACTCACGAGAGGTCCTGAGATCCCGTGGAGAGTGCTCTGGAGACCTTGAGGTTGTCCACTGACTCCCCGTTCAAGGTGACCCGGTGCGGGCACCGACCAGAAGGGTAGTAATTCTTTTCTTATTAGACATAGAAAAGTTGTAAATATGTAGGGGATGAAAAACTGGAGTGAATAAAGGGAGGAGAAATTATAATCAAGATATATTACATTAGAACAAAATCTATTTTCAGTAAAAATAAACAATATTTTCTTTTGTGTGTATGAATATTCGCTTAAATATATGTCTTTGTACCACATGCATTAATGACACCCTGAGTGGTATGAAAATGGCACTGAATCCCCTTGAACTGGAAACACAGATAGCTGTGAGCCATATGTAGGTATTGACAACTAAATTTGCATCCTATGTAAGAAAAGCATGCAAGGTTAACTTCTCCAACAAAGTGTGATGTTAATAATCACTGGGTGATATTTGGGCAAAGGTAGGGCTTAAGTTAACATGTTTTCAATTTTATTTATCTATACACTTTACAACAAAATATCAGTCCATCCTCTCCTATCAGTACCTCCTTTATCAAATTCTCCCACCATTCTACCTTCTTCTCGTTTCTTGAGAAAGGGAAGCCCTCTTCTGGGTATCACCCTTTCTGAAGCGCAGTCAAACCACTTTCCCCATGCCTCACAAATCCCTGATTAACCAACTGAACCCCAAACCAGTCACACATCAATCTCTGCTGAATTTGACACATTCTCTCCCATTGAGACCAGGCAAGTTGGTCCATTTAGGAGCAACAGGGGTGGGAAATGTGTCAACAAACAAAAAGGCAATAGGCTCAGAAAAAGACCGTGAGGGTCCAGTTTTGGGGGGACCCTCATGAAGAGCAAGCTGCTCATCTGCTACATACCTGCAGGGTCCAGTCTCTGCTCAATTTTGACAGCTGATTCAGTCTATGGGATCTCCCAAAGGTCTAGGTTTGTTGACTCTGTTGGGTTTCTGTAGAGTCCCTGTCCTCTTCATGGCCTTCAATCCTTCTCCCAACTCATTCATAAGACTCCAAAACCTTCATCTAATTTTTGGGTATAAGTTTCTGCATCTCTTTCCACTGGCTTGCTGGGTGGAACCTCTCAGAAGACAGTTATGTCAGGTTCCTATCTGCAAGAATAACAGAGCATTATCAATAATGTTAGGGATTGGTTCTTGCCCATGGAATGGGTCTCAATTTGGGTCAGTCATTGGTTGGTCATTCCCTCAGTCTATGCTCTTTATTTGTCACTATACATATAGTAGTCAGGGTACAATTTGGGGCAAAGGTTTTTTGAGTAGTTTGTTATCCTTATCCTTCCAGTGGGAGCTTTGCTTGGCTACAGGAAATGGGCACTTCAGGATTCACATTTCTGACTATTGGAGTCTCAGCTAGAGTCACCCATAGATGCTCTCAAGCCTCTCCCCATCCCCGGTCTCTGGCACATCCTAGAGACTGACCTCCTCAATCACTGATATCACTTATCTCTCCCCTGCTCTACCTGCAGTATTTCTCAGCCACTCAAAATTCCTCCATTGAGAATTCTCTGTTTAGCTCTGTATCCCATTTTTTTCCATTTTTTATTAGGTATTTAGCTCATTTACATTTCCAATGCTATACCAAAAGTCCCCCATACCCACCCACCCCCACTCCCCTACCCACCCACTCTCCCTTTTTGGCCCTGGCGTTCCCCTGTACTGGGGCATATAAAGTTTGCGTGTCCAATGGGCCTCTCTTTCCAGTGATGGACGACTAGGCCATCTTTTGATACATATGCAGCTAGAGTCAAGAGCTCCGGGGTACTGGTTAGTTCATAATGTTGTTCCACCTATAGGGTTGCAGATCCCTTTAGCTCCTTGGGTACTTTCTCTAGCTCCTCCATTGGGAGCCCTGTGATCCATCCATTAGCTGACTGTGAGCATCCACTTCTGTGTTTGCTAGGCCCCGGCATAGTCTCACAAGAGACAGCTGCATCTGGGTCCTTTCGATAAAATCTTGCTAGTGTATGCAATGGTGTCAGCGTTTGGATGCTGATTATGGGGTGGATCCCTAGATATGGCAGTCTCTACATGGTCCATCCTTTCGTCTCAGCTCCAAACTTTGTCTCTGTAACACCTTCCATGGGTGTTTTGTTCCCACTTCTAAGGAGGGGCATAGTGTCCACACTTCAGACTTCATTTTTCTTGAGTTTCATGTGTTTAGCAAATTGTGTCTTATATCTTGGGTATCCTAGGTTTGGGGCTAATATCCACTTATCAGTGAGTACATATTGTGTGAGTTCCTTTGTGAATGTGTTACCTCACTCAGGATGATGCCCTCCAGGTCCATCCATTTGGCTAGGAATTTCATAAATTCATTCTTTTTAATAGCTGAGTAGTACTCCATTGTGTAGATGTACCACATTTTCTGTATCCATTCTTCTGTTGAGGGGCATCTGGGTTCTTTCCAGCTTCTAGATATTATAAATAAGGCTGCCTGAGGCAGCGCCATCTTCGGATCCAGACAACCAGCCACCTTCCTGATGAGAGCACAGGGGTCCACCTGGCCCGAGAGGTTTCTGCCTCAGGCTCCGGTGGGAGCCGCCTTGGTTCCAGGACTCCAAGGAGGGCAGGCTGCACGGGAGAGGGTGTGGAATACAGAGGCCAGCAGTTTCTGGGAAAGGCAAGAGCCACAGAGCTTCTGAGGCGGCGACATCTTCGGCTCCAGACAACCGGCCACCTTCCTGGTGAGAGCACAGGGGTCTGCCTGGCCCGAGAGGTTTCTGCCTCAGGCTCCGGTGGGAGGCACCTTGGTTCTGGGACTCTGCGGAGAGCAGGCTGCATGGGCGAGCGTGTGGAATACAGAGGCCAGCAGTTTCTGAGACAGGCGAGAGCCAGAGAGCTTCTGAGGCGGCGCCATCTTCGGCTCCAGACAACCTGCCACCTTCCTGGCCAAAGCAACACAACTTCTGGGAAAGATCCTGTTTTAGGCCTTCATCTTCAGCCAGGCAGAGGTCCAAACATCAGATAACTGTGCACCTTCCCTGAAAGAGGAGAGCTTGCCTGCAGAGACTGCTCTGACCACTGAAACTCAGAGGAAAGAGCTAGTATCCCACGTCTGCTGCTACAGGGTAACAAAATCACCAGAGGAACAATCTCTAAACAAAGACAACTATAACAACTAACTCCAGAGATTGCCAGATGGCGAAAGGTAAACGTAAGAATCCTACTAACAGAAACCAGAACCACTCACCATCATTAGAACACAGAACGTCCACTTCGCCCAGTCCAGGGCACCCTAACACACCTGAAAAGGTAGACCTGGATTTAAAAGCTTATCTCATGATGATGGTAGAGGACATAAAGAAGGAATTTAATAACTCACTTAAAGAAATACAGGAGAACACTGCTAAAGAGTTACAAGTCCTTAAAGAAAAACAGGAAAAGACAACCAAACAGGTAGAAGTCCTTATAGAAAAACAGGAAAACACATCCAAACAGGTGATGGAAATGAACAAAACCATACTAGAACTAAAAAGGGAAGTAGAAACAATAAAGAAAACCCAAAGTGAGGCAACGCTGGAGTTAGAAAACCTAGGAAAGAAATCTGGAACCATAGATGCGAGCATCAGCAACAGAATACAAGAAATGGAAGAGAGAATCCCAGGTGCAGAAGATTCCATAGAGAACATCGGCACAACAATCAAAGAGAATGGAAAATGCAAAAAGATCCTAACTCAAAACATCCAGGAAATCCAGGACACAATGAGAAAACCAAACCTACGGATAATAGGAGTGGATGAGAATGAAGATTTTCAACTCAAAGGACCAGCAAACATCTTCAACAAAATTATTGAAGAAAACTTCCCAAATCTAAAGAAAGAGATGCCCATGAACATACAAGAAGCCTACAGAACTCCAAATAGACTGGACCAGAAAAGAAATTCCTCCTGACACATAATAATCAGAGCATCAAATGCATTAAATAAAGATAGAATACTAAAAGCAGTAAGGGAAAAAGGTCAAGTAACATATAAAGGCAGGCCTATCAGAATTACACCAGATTTTTCACCAAAGACTATGAAAGCCAGAAAAGCCTGGACAGATGTTATACAGACACTAAGAAAACACAAATTCCAGCCCAGGCTACTATACCCAGCCAAACTCTCAATTACCATAGAAGGATAAACCAAAGTATTCCACGACAAATCTAAATTCACCCATTATCCATGAATCCAGCCCTTCAAAGGATAATAAAAGAAAAAAAAACAAGACAAGGATGGGAACCACGCCCTAGAAAAAACGAAGATAATCCCTCAACAAAACTAAAAGAAGACAGCCACAAGAACAGAATGCCAACTTTAACAACAAAAATAACAGGAAGCAACAATTACTTCTCCTTAATATGTCTTAATATCAATGGTCTCAACTCCCCAATAAAAAGACATAGACTCACAAACTGGCTACACAAACAAGACGCAACATTTTGATGCTTACAGGAAACTCATCTCAGAGAAAAAGATAGACACTACCTCAGAATGAAAGGCTGGAAAACAATTTTCCAAGCAAATGGTATGAAGAAACAAGCTGGAGTAGCCATCCTAATATCGGATAAGATTGACTTCCAACCCAAAGTCATCAAAAAAGACAAGGAGGGGCACTTCATTCTCATCAAAGGTAAAATCCTCCAAGAGGAACTCTCACTTCTGAATATCTATGCTCCAAATACAAGGGCAGCCACATTCATAAATGTCCCAACAGGTAAGAAGAACACATGCTCCACTATGTTCATAGCAGCCTTGTTTATAATAGCCAGAAGCTGGAAAGAACCCAGATGCCCCTCAACAGAGGAATGGATACAGAAAATGTGGTACATTTACACAATGGAATACTACTCAGCTATTTAAAAAAAGGGAATTTATGAAATTCCTAGGCAAATGGATGGACCTGGAGGGTATCATCCTGAGTGAAATAACCCAATCACAAAGGAACTCGCACAATATGTACTCACTGATAAGTGGATATTAGCCCAGAAACTTAGGATACCCAAGATATAAGATACAACTTGCCAAACGCATGAAATTCAAGAAGAACGAAGACCAAAGTGTGGACACTTTACCCTTTCTTAGAAATGGGAACAAAACACCCATGGAAGGAGTTACAGAGACAAAATTTGAAGCTGTGACGAAAGGATGGACCATCTAGTGATTGCCATATGCAGGGATCCATCCCATAATCAGCTTCCAAATGCTGACACCATTGCATACACTAACAAGATTTTGCTGAAAGGACCCAGAAATAGCTCTCTCTTGTGAGACTATGCCGGGGCCTAGCAAACACAGAAGTGGATGATCACAGTCAGCTATTGGATGGATCACAGGGCCCCCAATGGAGGAGCTAGAGAAAGTACTCAAGGAGCTAAAGGGATCTGCAACCCTATAGGTGGAACAACATTATGAATTAACCAGTACCCCAGAGCTCTTAACTCTAGCTGCATATGTATCAAAAGATGGCCTATTCGGCCATCACCGCAAAGAGAGACCCATTGGACTTCCAAACTTTATATGCCCCAGTACAGGGCAACGCCAGGGCCAAAAAGGGGGAGTGGGTGGGTAGGGGATTGGGGGGGTAGGTGTGGGGGACCTTTGAGTTAGGAATGAAAATGTAAACGAGGAAAATACCTAATAATAAAAAAAAAGTAATAATTGTGGAACTAAAAAATAATAAATAAATAAATAAATAAATAAATAAATAAATAAATAAATAAGGCTGCTATGAACATAGTGGAGCAAGTGTCCTTCTTACCAGTTGGGGCATCTTCTGGATATATGCCCAGGAGAGGTATTGCTGGATCCACCGGTAGTACTATGTCCAATTTTTGGAGGAACCGCCAGACTGATTTCCAGAGTGGTTGGACAAGCCTGCAATCCCTCCAACAATGGAGGAGTGTTCCTCTTTCTCCACATCCATGCCAGCATCTGCTGTCACCTGAATTTTTCATCTTAGCCATTCTCACTGGTGTGAGGTAGAATCTCAGGGTTGTTTTGATTTGCATTTCCCTGATGATTAAGGATGTTGAACATTTTTTCAGGTGCTTCTCTGCCATTCGGTATTCCTCCAGTGAGAATTCTTTGTTCAGTTCTGAGACCCATTTTTTAATGGGGTTATTTGATTTTCTAGAGTCCACCTTCTTGAGATCTTTATATATGTTGGATATTAGTCGCCTATTTGATTTAGGATAGGTAAAGATCCTTTCCCAATCTGTTGGTGGTCTTTTTGTCTTATTGACGGTGTCTTTTGCCTTGCAGAAGCTTTGCAATTTTATGAGGTCCCATTTATCGATTCTCGATCTTAAAGCACAAGCCATTAATGTTCTGTTCAGGAATTTTTCCCCTGTGCCCATATCTTCAAGGCTTTTCCCCACTTTCTCCTCTATAAGTTTCAGTGTCTCTGGTTTTATGTGAAGTTCCTTGATCCACTTAGATTTGACCTTAGTACAAGGAGATAAGTATGGAACGATTCGCATTCTTCTACATGATGACAACCAGTTGTGCCAGCACCAAATGTTGAAAACGCTGTCTTTCTTCCACTGGATTGTTTTAGCTCCCTTGTCGAAGATCAAGTGACCATAGGTGTGTGGTTTCATTTCTGGGTCTTCAATTCTGTTCCATTGGTCTACTTGTCTGTCTCTATACCAATACCATGTAGTTTTTATCACAATTGCTCTGTAGTAAAGCTTTAGGTCAGGCATGGTGATTCCACCAGAGGTTCTTTTATCCTTGAGAAGAGTTTTTGCTATCCTAGGTTTTTTGTTATTCCAGATGAATTTGCAAATTGCTCCTTCTAATTCGTTGAAGAATTGAGTTGGAATTTTGATGGAGATTACATTGAATCTGTAGATTGCTTTTGGCAAGATAGCCATTTTTACAATGTTGATCCTGCCAATCCATGAGCATGGGAGATCTTTCCATCTTCTGAGATCTTCTTTAATTTCTTTCTTCAGAGACGTGAACTTTTTATCATACAGATCTTTCACTTCCTTAGTTAGAGTCACGCCGAGATATTTTATATTATTTGTGACTATTGAGAAGGGTGTTGTTTCCCTAATTTCTTTCTCAGCCTGTTTATTCTCTGTGTTGAGAAAGGCCATTGACTTCTTTGTGTTTAGTTTATATCCAGCTACTTCACCGAAGCTGTTTATCAGGTTTAGGAGTTCTCTGGTAGAATTTTTAGGGTCACTTATATATACTATCATATCATCTGCAAAAAGTGATATTTTGACTTCCTCTTTTCCAATTTGTATCCCCTTGATCTCCTTTTGTTGTAGAATTGCTCTGGCTAATACTTCAAGTACTATGTTGAAAAGGTAGGGAGAAAGTGGGCAGCATTGTCTAGTCCCTGAATTTAGTGGGATTGCTTCCAGTTTCTCTCCATTTACTTTGATGTTGGCTACTGGTTTGCTGTAGATTGCTTTTATCATGTTTAGGTATGGGCCTTGAATTCATGATCTTTCCAAAACTTTTATCATGAATGGGTGTTGGATCTTGTCAAATACTTTTTCTGCATCTAACGAGATGATCATGTTGTTTTTGTCTTTGAGTTTGTTTATATAATGGATTACATTGATGGATTTCGTATATTAAACCATCCCTGCATCCCTGGAATAAAACCTACTTGGTCAGGATGGATGATTGCTTTAATGTGTTCTTGGATTCAGTTAGCGAGAATTTTATTGAGGATTTTTGCATCGATATTCATAAGAGAAATTGGTCTGAAGTTCTCTATCTTTGTTGGATCTTTCTATGGTTTAGGTATCAGAGCAATAGTGGCTTCATAAAATGAGTTGGGTAAAGTACCTTCTACTTCTATTTTGTGAAATAGTTTGTGCAGAACTGGAATTAGATCTTTGAAGGTCTGATAGAACTCTGCACTAAACCCATCTGGTCCTGGGCTTTTTTTGGCTGGGAGACTATTAATAACTGCTTCTATTTCTTTAGGGGATATGGGACTGTTTAGATGGTCAACTTGATCCTGATTCAACTTTGGTACCTGGTATCTGTCCAGAAATTTGTCCATTTCGTCCAGGTTTTCCAGTTTTGTTGAGTATAGCCTTTTGTAGAAGGATCTGATGGTGTTTTGGATCTCTTCAGGATCTGTTTTTATGTCTCCCTTTTCATTTCTGATTTTGTTAATTAGGATTTTGTCCCTGTGCCCTCTAGTGAGTCTAGCTAAGGGTTTATCTATCTTATTGATTTTCTCAAAGAACCAACTCCTCGTTTGGTTAATTCTTTGAATAGTTCTTCTTGTTTCCACTTGGTTGATTTCACCCATGAGTTTGATTATTTCCTGCCATCTACTCCTTTTGGGTGAATTTGTTTCCTTTTTTTCTAGAGCTTTTAAATGTGCTGTCAAGCTGCTAGTTTGTGCTCTCTCCCGTTTCTTCTTGGAGGCACTCCGAGCTATGAGTTTCCCTCTTAAAAATGCTTTCATTGTGTCCCATAGGTTTGGGTATGTTGTGGCTTCATTTTCATTAAACTCTAAAAAGTCTTTAATTTCTTTCTTTATTCCTTCGTTGACCAAAGTATCATTGAGAAGAGTGTTGTTCAGTTTCCACGTGAATGTTGGCTTTCCATTATTTATGTTGTTATTGAAGATCAGTCTTAAGCCATGGTGGTCTGATAGTATACATGGGACAATTTCAATATTTTTGTACCTGTTGAGGCCTGTTTTGTGACCAATTATATGGTCAATTTTGGAGAAGGTCCCATGAGGTGCTGAGAAGAAGGTATATCCTTTTGTTTTAGGATAAAATGTTCTGTAGATATCTGTCAGGTCCATTTGTTTCATACCTTCTGTTAGTTTCACTGTGTCCCTGTGTAGTTTCTGTTTCCACGATCTGTCCATTGATGAAAGTGGTGTGTTGAAGTCTCCCACTATTATTGTGTGAGGTGCAATGTGTGCTTTGAGCTTTACTAAAGTGTCTTTAATGAATGTGGCTGCCCTCGCATTTGAAGCATAGATATTCAGAATTGAGAGTTCCTCTTGGAGGATTTTACCTTTGATGAGTATGAAGTGTGCCTCCTTGTCTTTTTTGATAACTTTGGGTTGGAAGTCGATTTTATCTGATATTAGAATGGCTACTCCAGCTTGTTTCTTCAGACCATTTGCTTGGAAAATTGTTTTCCAGCCTTTCACTCTGAGGTAGTGTCTGTCTTTTTCCTTGAGATGTGTTTCCTGTAAGCAGCAGAATGTTGGGTCCTGTTTGTGTAGCCAGTCTGTTAGTCTATGTCTTTCTATTGGGGAATTGAGTCCATTGATATTAAGAGATATTAAGGAAAAGTAATTGTTGCTTCCTTTTATTTTTGTTGTTAGAGTTGGCATTCTGTTCTTGTGGCTGTCTTATTTTTGGTTTGTTGAGGGATTACTTTCTTGCTTGTTCTAGGGCATGATTTCTGTCCTTGTATTGCTTCTTTTATGTTATTATCCTTTGAAGGGCTTGATTCGTGGAAAGATAATGTGTGAATTTGGTTTTGTCGTGGAATACTTTGGTTTCTCCATCTATGGTAATTGAGAGTTTGGCCGGGTATAGTAGCCTGGGCTGGCATTTGTGTTCTCTTAGTGTCTGTTTAACATCTGTCCAGGCTCTTCTGGCTTTCATAGTCTCTGGTGAAAAGTCTGGTGTAATTCTGATAGGCCTTCCTTTATATGTTACTTGACCTTTCTTCCTTACTGCTTTTAATATTCTATCTTTATTTAGTGCATTTGTTGTTCTGATTATTATGTGTTGGGAGGAATTTCTTTTCTGGTCCAGTCTATTTGGAGTTCTGTAGGCTTCTTGTATGATCATGGGCATCTCTTTCTTTATGTTTGGGAAGTTTTCTTCAATAATTTTATTGAAGATATTAGCTAGCCCTTTAAGTTAAAAATCTTCATTCTCATCAACTCCTATTATCCGTAGGTTTGGTCTTCTCATTGTGTCCTGGATTTCCTGGATGTTTTGAGTTAGGATCCTTTTGCATTTTGTATTTTCTTTGACTGTTGTGTCGATGTTCTCTATGGAATCTTCTGCACCTGAGATTCTCTCTTCCATCTCTTGTATTCTGTTGCTGATGCTCGCATCTATGGTTCCAGATCTCTTTCCTAGGGTTTCTATCTCCAGCGTTGCCTCACCTCGGGTTTTCTTTATTGTGTCTACTTCCCTTTTTAGGTCTAGTATGGTTTTGTTCATTTCCATAACCTGTTTGGATGTGTTTTCCTGTGTTTTTTAAGGACTTCTACCTGTTTGGTTGTGTTTTCCTGCTTTTCTTTAAAGGCCTGTAACTCTTTAGCAGTGCTCTCCTGTAATTCTTTAAGTGACTTATGAAAGTCTGTCTTGATGTCCTCTATCATCATCTTGAGAAATGTTTTTAAATCTGGGTCTAGATTTTTGGTTGTGTTGGGGTGCCCAGGACTAGGTGGGGAGGGAGTGCTGCGTTCTGATGATGGTGAGTGTTCTTGATTTCTGTTAGTAGGATTCTTACGTTTGCCTTTAGCCATCTGGTTATCTCTGAAGCTAGCTGTTATAGTTGTCTCTGGTAAGAGCTTGTTCTTCAGGTGACTCTGTTAGCCTCTATAAGCAGACCTGGGAGGCTAGCTCTCTCCTTAGTTTCAGTGGGCAGAGTATTCTCTGCAGGCAAGCTCTCTTCTTGCAGGGAAGGTACCCAGAAATCTGGTGTTCGAACATGCCTCCTGGCAGAAGTTGTGTTCCACTCACCAGAGGTCTTAGGATCCCGTTGGGAATCCTGTGTGGGCCCTTGAGGGTGTCCGGCGACTCCGCTGGTATGGTACCCCGGTGCTCGAGAGTATCCCATTTTTTATTAAGTTATTTGGGTAGGTGGTATCTAACTTCTTAAATTCTTTAAAATTTTGCATATTAGCCTTATGTCAGATATTTGGTTGGCAAAACTCTTTCCCCAATCTATATGCTTCCATTTTATCCTATTGGCAGTGTCCTCTGACTTTCAGCAGCTCTGCAATTTCATGAGGTCCTATTTACCCACTGTTGATCTTAGAGCCTCAGCCATTGGTGTTCTGTTCAGGAAATTTTCTCCTATACCAATCTAATCAAGGGTATTTCCCACTATCTCTTCTTTGAGATTTAATGTATATAAGCTTAGATTTTTATAGACCTACTTTTAATAGGGGCTCTTAAATGATTTAATGTACATTCCAACCCTTCACTCTTCAGAGATCTTGGAAAGAAAGTTAACAGTGCAAAAGAAGGAGAAGACCACTTTAGAAATAAATCTTTGGAGCAAAACAAATCTGTGCAATCAGAATACAGCAGTTCAGTTCACAAGAATGAGCAGCACCCCAATCCCACTCATCTCTTCCACCCTTCATATCTTACTTCAACCACTGCAAACCTCCCCTGTAACACAGGAAACAATTGTCATGGGAGAGTACTGTGTCACACTATGTTCCAAAGTACCACCTTTTATCCACACTTCTTTGCTTTTAATGTTCATTAAAATGACACCTGGATCTCATATGAATCCTCTAACTTCTGCTGCTGAAACTACTCTTGAATATGCTGTCATTGCCCTGAGTCATGAGGATACTATAGTTTTAGATCAGTAGAACCAACCTCTTCATACATTCAAAAAGTTAATGGATGTTGAGATGGTTGAAGTGAAAGCCCTGGAACAGAACCTGAGAGATATCAGAGATGGTTAGCCTGCCAGAGCCAATGCTATCATGCCCACGGGGCCAGCTCACCTGCAAGCCACATGAACACTGCCATCTCAAATATGCTGCCCAAGTGAGGTGCGGGGACTGCTCTCCTGAGTGCTGCAGTCAGTTAGAGACTTGGCAAATCCACCCACTCAAAATCGTGGGGCCAGCTTTCTCATCTGCAAGAGATGGTGATGGATAGGAGAAAGGTGTTTCTCCCTTTTACACACAAATGCCCAGCAAACAAAGGCAGGTCTGGTTCATCTACAAGCACTACATCCAGGGAAACTACCAAGGAGTCCAGAGGCAATTAGAAGGCAGATGTAGGAGCTAAGGCTTCTACCATTAATGCTACTCCAATCCTGGCCCTGAGACAGACATATCCTGGGTCACCCACTCTACCAGAAAAACCTAAATATTGTAAGGAGGACATCAAAAGCAAACTTCCTGTGTCTCACAAACCTGGAGATGGTGACTTACTAAAATTAGTAAATTAATCCTGCCTGAGAATCTTGCTAGGAAATTGCTCCAACATATCCACCCAGACTTCCTGCCTGGGAATCTAAAAAATAAATCTTATTTAAACATAGAATTATAGATTCACCTACAGTTACCATATGTTACCCAGAAGCTGGGGCTGTTCTACAGCCCACCATACACAGATCTCTCCAGTGGAGAGCTGGTCTCAATGAGTGCTGACACAGGCTTACATGCCCACAGGAGGTACAAGGTCCAGCCAGAGACAGCAAGACCAACTAACAGCAGAGATAAGCAGGTGGTGAAAGGCAGGTACAAGAACCTTACCAACAGAAGCCAAGGCTACTTGGCATCACCAGAACCCAGTTGTCCTACCACACCAAGTCCTAGATACCCCAACACACCAAAAAAGCAAGAATTGGATTTAAAATCACGTCTCATGATGCCAGTAGAGGATTTTAAGAAGGAAATAAATAGCTCCCTTAAAGAAATACAGGAGAGACCCCGCCATCTTTCTTCTGAACCCAGCGGAGGCCACTAAGGGCTCCAGAGTACTCTCCACACCACAGAACTTTGGGATCACAGGTGAGTGGAATGCAACATCAGCTCCAAAGAATCAAGGAGGGTCTTGTGCCAGCAGGAACAGGGACAGAGGTACCCTGCCCGACCATAGGCTGGGATCTGTTCAGGTCAGGGGAAGCCCCACCATCTTCTGTGTGAACCCGGCCTAGGGTGTCAAAGGACCCAGAGGACTCTCCTTGTCCCAGGATCCCTAGCACATCCAGGACCTCATGATCACCTGAGAGCACATGGGCGACAGAAGCAACAGAGCTTCTTTGACAGGGTCCCGTTGGGCCTTCATCCTCAGCTAGGAGGGGGACCTGAGACCCAGAGCCCTGGTACCTTCCTTGCCAGAGGAGAGACACCCTACAGGGAGGGCTCTGAACCCAGGACTCAGGATGTGGATCAGAGCTCCAGACTTCTGGATACCTGCCCTGCTAGAGGAGAGCTTACCTGCAGAGAGTGCTCTGACCACTGGAACTCAGGTGAGAGTTGGACTCCCAGGAGTGCTGACAGAGGCTAAAAGAATCACAGAAGGATCAATCTTCAGCCAGAGACAACTTGAGCATTAACACCAGAGATTTCCAGATGGTGAAAGGCAAACATAAGAATCTTAATAACAGAAACCAAGACAACTGGGCATCATCAAAACCAGGTACACCCATCACAACAAGTCCTGGATACCCAAACACACCCGAAAAGAAAGACACAGATTTAAAATCATATCTCATGATGGTGGTAGAAGACTTTAAGAAGGGCATTAATAACTCACTTAAAGAAATACAGGAGAACACTGCAAAACAGGGAGAAGCCCTTAAAGAGGAAGCACAAAAATGCCTAAAGGAATTACAGGAGAACACTGCTAAACAGGTAGAAGTCCTTAAAAGAAACACAAAAATCCCTTAAAGAATTACAGGAAAACACAACAAGATGGGATGGAGTTGAAGAAAACCATCCAAGATCTAAAAAATAGAAGTAGAAACAATGAAGAAAACTCAAGGGGAGAAAACTCTGGAGATAGGAACCCTAGGAAAGAAATCAGGAAACATAGATGTGAGCATCAGCAACAGAATATAAGAGATGGAAGAGAGAATCTAAGGTGCAGAAGATTCCATTGGGAACATGGACAAAACAATCAAAGAAAATACAAAATGCAAAGAGATCCTAACTCAAAACACCCAGGAAATCCAGGACACATTGAGATGACCAAGCCTAAAGATAATAGGAGTAGATGAGAATGAAGATTTACAACTTAAAGGGCCAGAAAATATCTTCAAAAAAATTATAGCAAATAGCTTCCCACACCTAAACAAAGAGATGCCAATGAACATAGAAGAAGCCTACAGAACTCCAAATAGACTGGACCAGAAATGAAATTCCTCCTGACACATAATAATCAGAACAACAAATGCAATAAATTAAGACAGAATATTAAAAGGAGTAAGGGGAAAAAGTCAATTAAAATATAAAGGCATGCCTATTAGAATTACTCCAGTCTTCTCACAAGAGACAATGAAAGCCAGCATATCCTGGACAGATGTCATACAGACCCTAAGAGAAATCAAATGCCAGCCCAGGCTACTATACCCAGCCAAACTCTCAATTACCATAGATGGAGAAACCAAAGTATTCCATGACAAAACCAAATTCACACATTATCTTTCCAAGAATACAGCCCTTCAAAGGATAATAATGGAAAAACACCAATACAAGAACAGAAACTACACTCTAGAAAAAGCAAGAAAGTAATCCTTCAACAAACCTAAAAGAAGACAGCCACAGTAACAGAATCCCATCTCTAACGACAAAATTAACAGGAAGCAACAATTTCATTCCTTGATATCTCTTAATATCAATGTACTCAATACTCCACTAAAAACACATAGACTAACAGACTGGCTACACAAACAGGACCCAACATTTTGCTGCTTACAGGAAACACATCTCAGGGGAAAAGACAAACACTACCTCAGAGTGAAAGGCTGGAAAACAATTTTTCAAACAAATAGTCTGAAGAAACAAGCTGGAGTAGCCATTCTAATATTGAATAAAATCAACTTCCAACCAAAAGTTATCAAAAAAGACAAGGAGGGACACTTCATACTCATCAAAGGTAAAATCCTCCAAGAGGAACTCTCAATTCTGAATATCTATGCTTCAAATGCAAGGGCAGCCACATTCATTAAAGAAACTTTAGTAAAGCACAAAGCACACATTGCACCTCACACAATAATAGCAGGAGACTTCAACACCCCATTCGCATCAATGGACACATCCTGGAAACAGAAACTAAACAAAGACACAGTGAAACTAACAGAAGTTATGGAAGTAATGGATTTAACAGATCATTTTATCCTACAACAAAAGGATATACCTTCTTCTCAGCACCACGTGGAACCTTCTCCAAAATTGGCCATATAATTGGTCACAAACAGGCATCAATAGATACAAAAATATTGAAATTATCCCATGTATTCTATCAGATCACAACGGAATAAGGCTGATCTTCAATAAGAACATAAATAATCCAAATCCAAAATTCACATGGAAACCTAACAACACTCGTCTCAATGATATCTTGGTCAAGGAAGAAATAAAGAAAGAAATTAAAGACTCTGTAGAGTTTAATGAAAATGAAGCCACAACATACCCAAACTTATGGGACACAATAAAAGCAGTCATAAGAGGAAATCTCATAGCTCTGAGTGCCTCCAAAAAGAAACGAGAGAGAATGCACTAGCAGCTTGACCTTACACCTAAAAGCTCTAGAAAAAAGGAAGCAAATTCACCCAAGAGGAGTAAACAGCAGGAAATAATTAAACTCAGGGGCAGATTCTACCAAGTGGAAACAAGAAGAACTATTCAAAGAATCAACCAAATCGGGAGCTGGTTCTTTGAGAAAATCAACAAGATAGATAAACTCTTAGCCAGACTCACTAGAGGGCACAGGGACAGCATCCTAATTAACAAAATAAGAAATGAAAGGGAGACAAAACAACAGATCCTGAGGAAATCCAAAACACCATCAGATTCTTCTACAAAAGGCTATACTCAACAAAATTGGAAAACCTGGATGAAATGGACAAATTTCTAGACAGATACCAAGTACCAACGTTGAATCTGGATCAGAATAATGACCAAAACAGTCCTATATCCCCTAAAGAAATAGAAGCAGTCATCAATAGTCTCTCAACCAAAAAAAGTCCAGAACCAGATGGGTTTAGTGCACAGACCTTCAAAGAAGACCTAATTCCAGTTCTTATCAAACTATTCCACAAAATACGAATTGAAATTACAATACCCAACTCATACTATGAAACCACAATTATTCTGACACCTAAACCACATAAAGACTCAACAAAGAAAGAGAACTTCAGACCAATTTCCCTCATGAATATCAATGCAAAATTACTCAATAAACTTCTCGCTAACCGAATCTAAGAACACATAAAAACAATCATCCATCAAGACCAAATAGGCTTCCTTCCAGGGATGCAGGGATGGTTTAATACATGGAAATTCATCAATACAACCCACTATATAAACAAACTCAAAGACAAAAACCACATGATCATCTCATTAGATGCTGAGAAAGCATTTGACAAGATCCAACACCCCTTCATCATAAAAGCCTTGGAAAGATCAGGAATTCAAGGCCCATATCTAAACATAATAAAAGCAATATACAGCAAACCAGTAGCCAACATCAAACTAAATGGAGGGAAGCTGGAAGCAATCCCACCTAAGTCAGGGACTAGACAAGGCTGCCTAATTTCTCCCTACCTATTCAATATAGTCCTTGAAATCCTAACCAGAGCTATTCGAAAACAAAAGGAAATCAAGGGGATACAAATTGGAATGGAAGAAGTCAAAATATCAATATTTGTAGATGATAAGATAGAATATATAAGTGACCCTAAAATTACTACTAGAGAAATCCTAAACATGATAAACACCTTCAGTGCAGTAGTTGGATATAAAATTAACTCAAACAAATCAGTGGCCTTTCTCCACAATAAACATCAACAGGCCGAGTAAGAAATTAGGGAAACAAACCCTTCACAATAGTCACAAATAATATAAAACACCTTGGTGTGACTCTAAATAAGGAAGTGAAAGATCTGTATGATAAAAACTGCAAGTCTCTGAAGAAAGAAACCAAAGAAGATCTCAGAAGATGGAAGCATCTCCCATGCTCATGGATTGGCAGGATTAATATAGAAAAAATGACTGTCTTGCCAAAAGCAATCTACAGATTTAATGCAATCACCATCAAAATTCTTACTCAATTATTCAACAAATTAGAAAGGGCAATTTGCAAATTCATCTGGGAAAAAAAAAACCTAGGATAGCAAAAACTCTTTTCAATGATAAAAGAATCTCTGCTGGAATCACCAAGCCTGAAATAAAGCTGTACTACAGAGAAATTGTGAAAAAAAAATACTGCATGGTAATGGTACAGCAACAGACATGTAGAACAATGGAATAGAATTGAAGATCCAGTTATGAACACACACAACTATGGTCACTTGATCTTTGAGAAGGGAGCTAAAATCATTCAGTGGGAAAAAGACAGTATTTTCAACAAGTGGTGCTGGCACAACTGGCAGTTAACATGTAGAAGAATTCGAATTGATCCATCCTTATCTCCATCTACAAAGCTCAAGTCTAAGTGGATCAACAAACTCCACATAAAACCAGAGACACTGAAACTTATAGAGGGGAAAGTGGACAAAAGCCTTGAAGATATGGGCACAGAGGAAAAATTCATGAATAGAACAGAAACGGCTTGTGTGATAAAATTGAGAATTGACAAATGGGACCTCATAAAATTGCAAAGCTTCTGTAAGGCCAAAGACACTGTCAATAAGACAAACAGGCCACCAACAGATTCGAAAAGGATCTTTACCTATCCTAAATCAGATAGGGGGCTAATATCCAATATATATAAAGAACTCAATAAAGTGTAGCCCAGAAAACCAAATAAACCCATTAAAAAATAGGGCTCAGTGCTAAACAAAAAATTCTCACCTGAGAAATAACGAATGGCTGAGAAGCACATGAAAAATGTTCAGCATCCTTAATCATTAGGGAAATGCAAATCAAAACTACCCGGAGATTCCACCTCACACCAGTCAGAATGTCTAAGATCAAAAATTCAGCAGAGGTGAGGATGTGGAGAAAGAGGAATACTCATCAATTGTTGGTGGGATTGCAAGCTTGTACAACCACTCTGGAAATCAGTCTGGCAGTTCCTCAGAAAATTGGACATAATACTACCAGAGGATCCCGCAATACCACCTCAGGGCATATATCCAGAAGATGTTCCAACTGGTAAGAAGGACACATGGTCCACTATGTTCATAGCAGACTTATTTATAATAGTCAGAAGCTAGAAAGAATCCATATGCCCCTCAACAGAAGAATGGATACACTAAACGTGGTACATTTACACAATGGAGTACTACTCAGCTATTAAAAACAATGAATTTTGGGGGGAGGATATGGGGGACTTTTGGGATAGCACTGGAAATGTAATTGAGGAAAATATGTAATAAAAATAAATAAATAAATAAATAAATAAATAAATAAATAAATAAATAAACAAAAAGAAAAAAACAATGAATTTATGAAATTCCTAGGCAAATGGATGGACCTGGAGGGCATCAACCTGAGTGAGGTAAACCAATCACAAAAGAACTCACACAATATGTACTCACTGATAAGTGGATATTAGCCCAGAAACTTAGAATACCCAAGATATAAGATAAAATTTGTGAATTCATAAAACTCAAGAAGAACGAAGACCAAAGTGTGCATACTTTTCCCTTTGTTAGAATTGGGAACAAAACACCCATGGAAGGAGTTGCAGGGACCAAGTTTGGAGCTGAGACAAAAGGATCGTCCAATTAGAGACTGACATATCCGGGAATCCATTCCATAGTCAGCCTCCAAACGCTGACACCATTGCATACACTAGCAAGATTTTGCTGAAAGGACACTGATATAGATGTCTCTTGTGACGCTATTCCGGGGCCTAGCAAACACAGAAGTGCATGCTCACAGTCAGTTACTGGATGGATCACATGGCCCCCAATGGAGGAGCTAGAGAAAGTAACCAAGGAGCATAAGGGATCTGCAACCCTATAGGTGGAACAACAATATGAACTAACCAGTACCCCGGAGCTCTTGTCTCTATCTGCATATGTATCAGATGATATCCTAGTCGGCCATCAGTGGAAAGAGAGGCCCATTGGTCATGCAAACTTTATATGCCTCAGTATAGAGGAAAGCCAGGACCAAGAAGTGGGAGTGGGTGGGAGAGCACTTGGGGGACTATTGGGATAGCATTGGAAACGTAAATGAAATAAATACCTAATTGAAAATAAAAAAGAAAAATTAAAGAAAAAGAAAAAATTTAAAAAACGAAGTGGGAGTCGGTGGGTGGGGGAGTGGGTGGGGAAGGGGTGTGGATGACATTTGGGATAGCATTGGAAATGTAAATGAAATAAATACCTAAAAAAGAAAACAAGAGACACTGAAATTCATAGAGGAGAAAGTGGGGAAAAGCCTTGAAGATATGGGCACAGGGGAGAAATTCCTGAATAGAACAGAAATGGCTTGTGTGGTAGGATCAAGAATTGACAAATGGGACCTCATAAAATTGCAAAGATTCTGTAAGGCAAAAGACACTGTCAATAAGACAAAAAGGCCATTAACAGTCTGGGAAAGGATCTTTACAACTCCTAAATCAGATAGGGTACTAATATCCAATACATATAAAGAACTCAAGAAGGTAGACTCCAGAAAATCAAATAACCCCATTAAAAATGGGGCTCAGAGCCGAACAAAGAATTCTCACCTGAGGAATACTGAATGGCTGAGAAGCACCTGAAAAAATGTTCAACATACTTTTTTTTTATTTTTATTTTTTTTCCATTTTTTATTAGGTATTTAGCTCATTTACATTTCCAATGCTATACCAAAAGTCCCCCATACCCATCAACCCCCACTCCCCTACCCACCCACTCCCCCTTTTTGGCCCTGGCGTTCCCCTGTACTGGGGCATATAAAGTTTGCGTGTCCAATGGGCCTCTCTTTCCAGTGATGGCCGACTAGGCCATCTTCTGATACATATGCAGCTAGAGTCAAGAGCTCCGGGGTACTGGTTAGTTCATAATGTTGTTCCACCTATAGGGTTGCAGACCCCTTTAGCTCCTTGGGTACTTTCTCTAGCTCCTCCATTGGGAGCCTATGTTCAACATCCTTAATCATCAGGGAAATGTAAATCAAAACAACCCTGAGATTCTACCTCACACCAGTCAGAATGGCGAAGATCAAAAATTCATGTGCCAGAAGATGGTGGCGAGGATGTGGAGAAAGAGAGACACTCCTCCATTGATGGTACAACCACTCTGGAAATCAGTCCTGGGCTTCCTCAGAAAATTGGACATAGTACTACCAGAGGATACAGCAATACCACTCTTGGGCATATATCCAGAAGATTTTCCAACTGGTAATAAGAACACATGCTCCACTATGTTCATATCAGGCTTATTTATAATAGTCAGAAGCTGGAAACAACCCAGATGTCTCTCAACAGAGGAAAGAAGACAGAAAATGTGGTACATTTAAACAATGGAGTACTACTCGGTTATTAAAAAGAATGAATTTATGAAATTCCTAGGCAAATGGATGGACCTGGAGGGTATCATCCTGAGTGAGGTAACCAATCACAAAAGAACTCACATGATATGTACTCACTGATAAGTGTATATTAGCCCAGAAACTTAGAATACCCAAGATACAAGTTGCAAAACACATGAAACTCAATATGAACGAAGACCAAAGTGTGGATACTTCATTCCTTCTAAGAATAGGGAACTAAACACCCATGGAAGTAGTTACAGAGACAAATTTTGGAGCTGAGTCGAAAGGATGGACCATTTAGAGACTCCCACACCCGGGGATCCATCCCATAATCAGCCTCCAAACACAGACACCATTGCATATGCCACCTAAATTTTGCTGAACGGACCCTGTTATAGATGTATCTTGTGAAGCTATACCGGTGCCTGGCAAACACAGAAGTGGATTCTCACAGGCAGCTATTGGATGGCACACAGGGCCCCCAATGGAGGAGCCAGAGAAAGTACCCAAGGAGCTAAAGGAGTCTGCAACCCTATAGGTGGAACAACAATATGAACTAACCAGTACCCCCCAGAACTTGTGTCTCTAGCTGCATATGTAGCAGAAGATGGCCTAATTGGCCATCATTGGGAAGAGATGCCTCTTGGTCTTGCAAACTTTATATGCCTCAGGTCAGGGGAACACCAGGGCCATGAAGTGTGAGTGGGGGTGGAGGGGGTGGGTATAGGTTATTGGGGACTTTTGGGATAGCATTTGAAATGTAAATGAAGAAAATACCTAATTTTAAAAAAGGTAGAGCAGAGACTGAAGGAAAGTCCATCCAGAGAATGTCCCACCTGAGAATTCATCTCATATAGAAACCCAGACACTATTGTGGATGCCAAGTAGAGCATGCTGAAAGGAGCCTGACATGGCTGTCTCCTGCGAGACCCTGCCAGAGCCCTACAAATACATAGACAGATGCTCACAGCCAATCATTGGACTGAGCCAAAGGTCCCTAATAGAATAGATAGAGAAAAGGCTGAAGGAGTTCAAGGGGATTGCAACCCCACTGGAAGAACAACAGTATCAACCAAGCAGTCCACAAGAACTCCCAGGAATATAGTCATCAACCAAGGAGTACACATGGCTCCAGCTGCATACATTGTAGAGGATATCCTTGTTAGGATTCAGTGGGAGGAGTGGTTCTTGGACCTATGAAGGATCAATAGAGGCCCAGTGTAGGGGAACTGAGGGAAGAGGGGTGGGAGTGGGTGGGTGGATGGAGGAACACCCTCATAGAAGCACAGGGAGGGAGGATAGAATAGAGGGTTTCCGTGGGAGGGGAGATAAAATTTGAAATGAAAATTAAAAAAAAATATATCCAATAAAAATTACTAATACCAGAAAAAAGTACAAAAAATAAAAATAAAAGAAGTTTATATTATTCACCATGAGATGTCTACGTGGGGGACTGTCCAACTAGTATACTGCTGGCTTATTAAAACTCCTTTGAAATATGCAAGTGAATGTATAAGAGGAAGCCCCAATAGCAGTAGGTTTATGTAGAGTTTCTCAAAAGACACTTAGTGTTAGTTATTCCTCTCCATATATCCTGGTCTGCATTCCATAATACACACACCCAACTCTAACACTTCATGTTCCATTATCATACTTTAATGCTTTAGAACACTGTGCTCTACCTTCAATTTTTACATCATGCCATGACTCTTACAAATTCCTGACTTTGATGGTTATTCCAATATAATTATGTATTAGGGTAATAAACCATATGTAATTGTCAATTAGCCGATATAAATTTCACAGTTGAGTTCATCGATACATGCTTGTCCTAGACAAACAATGGATCTGAGCAATTAATGACAAGTTATTCTTTCTTTTTGTCCTATTTCCACGTGTATCCCATTCTAAATGTTGGTATTTTTATTTGTAAAAATATTGTGCAATGATATCTTAATTCTCACACATCTAAGTATATGTTCTTTGTGCCTACAACAATATTGTTGCAGGTTTCAATATCAATAAATATTTAGAACATACAATTCTTAGATTTATAACCTAAGTTTTTACTTTTCACCATTGAAAATCAAAACTAACTCCTAGTTTTTTATTATACCTAGAACAGAAATGAGTTGGATCTATTTATTTCTAAATGATGGCTCAATCCATATCTTTGCTTGTATGTTAGAATTCCTTCTTTACAAATCAGATTCTCTAGATTCTAGCAAAGTATATTAGGCCTATGATAAGGACTTATGAGTATATGAGAAATCAAGTCATAATCTACCTGAAAACAAGTAGATATGGAATAACCCCAATATTCGGGTGGGAAAGACCAGCTTCGGTTAATAAATTTGCCATTTATGAATGTCCTGGCTCAAACATGGGAAAAGTAAGAATGAAGCAACTTCCAGGGAAATTACAGAATCTGACTGTAACATTGCCAGTTTTCTAGAAGGACTTAGTGTCAGAATAATTTTGCATGAGTGAAATAGTAGGGAGGAAAGTACTCTGTAGAAACTCAACTAATGAGTCCCTTGTTCTAACCTGGAGCGCCCCAATTCACATCTGACTACAATATCAATTCAGAACTTAGATTCTCCCGAAGGAAACATGAAAACCCTTCCCTAACTTCTGCCCAGGTACTCATTAACATCTAACAAACTCCTAGACATCATCAGTAAGCATCAGAAAGGAATGGAGATTTGCTCTGGGGATAAATGATTTTCCTTCATTGGAGGTATCCCAAAGGCACCATGCAGACAAATGTGCGGACGCCACAGATGACACAATAATAAACTCTCTGAAAGATGTCATGTCCCGGTGCCCTATTATTTTATGAGACTGGAAACTGGGACTGTGTCGGTTTACCTTCACAGCATTGCATGGAGAATAAGAAACCATTCCGAATTTCATTGCATTCTTCCTCAAGCAAAGAGTGACACAGAGAAGTTCCTCAATCCAGGCACTAGGAAATATGCTTCTATAGGAGCTGTGCTCTGCAGCTGGCCTTCAGATGAGCATCTTCATCCTGACTGAGGCTCAGAAGGTGAGATTCTTCCATCCATGGGCTTCTGCTTAAAATTCTCTTCTCCTTTCTTTGGTGAAAATTGTCTTCTGAAGCCAACATGAAACATTATTTCTTTCTGAAGTCTGCAGGTTAACTTGAATAGGTTAATATTTTGCTTTCATCTCAAAGAAATGTCTGTGTCCTAGATTAGTACTTAGCAGAAAACAGCATTCAGTGTAACATATGCATGTGAGATAATGGATTTTATCTGGTGGATGGAGGCCCTTGTGTTCCTACAGAAAACATATAAACAAGTAAAATGCAGACTAAGCATCAGCTTGCAAAGGGTGTAACAGTGATTGTGTTAGTAATTTTGGAGGGAATCTGGAGAAAATTATGAAACAATGAAACTTGTTAGCAGGTGGGGATTTTTTTCACATGGGGGACACATATGTAAGCCTATGTTCATTTCTGTGATCGGGACACAGGTGGTTTTGCTAGAAATATATGGTGGGTTTGTTTTGTTTTGTTTTGTTTTGTTTTGTTTTGTTTTGTTTTGTTTTTTGGCGTGTGGATAAGTAGTATAAAATTTTCTCAAAAGCCCTCAACTTATCTTTCTACAACTGAATTCACTTACACAACTTTATTATTATGTACAGTCTTACATGTTATTCCTATACACATTATTTTTACCATGTTACTATTACATAAGGTAATTCAATTCATTATTTTTTATGCTGCATTTGTATATTCTTTTAATTTTTATTGATTGTGTTACATCCCATTTGAAGCCTCCCCTCCCTTCCAATTGTATTGAATTCTGATCATGGAATCACAGACTCAAACTCGTCTCTTTCATGTCTGTATTCATATGCAAAGCTCACGGTGTGTTAAAATGTGTGTTATTGTATTCCTGATTTACTGAACCAATAAAGACGTAGCTTCAGTACAAAATGTATCTCAAGACGGAGTAATTCAATAAGTATAAAATAACATTCTGAGTTGCTGTACATGCATTGTTTTCCAGACAATGTTCCTGTGGTGTGATAGAAAAGTGTCTCGTTTATCAAGTGAAGAAATTGTCTCAAATCAATTGGTAAGTGTGGACAATAGAACAGAGCCCAGAGAAGAGTAGTGTCCTACTAATCAAGATTCTAGGGTCCTGTAAAGCCCTCTCCATGTCTGTTCGTGGTAAATCCCTGAAAACCACTGAGGAAGTGGCTCTTCAGATCATTTTGCTTTGCCAGTTTGGGGTTGGGACCATGGCCAATGTCTTCCTGTTTGTCCATAATTTCTCTCCAGTCTTGACTGGTTCTAAACAGAGGCCCAGACAGGTGATTTTAAGCCACATGGCTGTGGCCAATGCCTTGACTCTATTCCTCACTGTATTTCCAAACAACATGATGGCTTTTGCTCCAAGAAATCCTCCAACTGAACTCAAATGTAAATTAAAATTCTTCAGTCACCTGGTGACAAGAAGCACAAATTTGTGTTCCACCTGTGTCCTGAGTATCCATCAGTTTGTCATTCTGGTTCCTATTAGTAGAGGTAAACTTCTACTCAGAGCAAGTGTCCCAAATTTGGTGAGTTATTCTTGTTATGGTTGTTGGTTTTTCAGTGTCTTAAGTAACATCCACATTCCAATTAAGGTCACTGGTCCACAGATAACAGACAATAACACTGACTCTAAAAGCAAGTTTTTCTGTTCCACTTCTGGATTCACTGTAAGAATTGTCTTCTTGCAGTTTTCCCATGATGCCACATTCATGAGCATCATGGTCTGGACCAGTGTCTCCATGGTACTTCTCCTCCATAGACATCGCCAGCAAATGCAGCACATCCTCACTCCCAATCAGGACGCCAGAGGCCAAGCTGAGTCCAGAGCAACCCAAACTATCCTGATAGTGGTGGTCACATTTGTTAGCTTTTATCTTCTAAATTTTATTTGTATCATCTTTCATACCTTTTTTATACATTATAATTTATTCATACGGCTTCTTGGTGAGATTTTGGCTGCAGGTTTCCCTACTATTTCTCCCTTACTGTTGATCTTCAGAGATCCTAAGAATCCTTGTCTTGAGCTCTTCCACTGTTTTAAACCAGAGTCGCTACAAAATTTGTAACACAGAAGACAGCTTGACTAATACCATTAAGTACTTCATTTCATAAATATGTTTTCAATATCTTGTATGAACAAGGTGTGGTGCTCACTGCTGTAATTTTAAAAGAGTTCATATTTGTTGATATGAAATGATTTCTGGTAGGAATCTGCCTGACAGAGTAAATGAATTACTCATGGCCCTCTCTTCTCTTGTATATAACTGCCTCCTGCTGCATGCTGGTCTAAAACTGATGCAACCCATCTTCCCTAAACAGTTTAAAGTGTTAATATGGTCCGGATCAAACTGTTACTCTCTGCTCCTTCTTACTTAATACTTTTAACTTTGGATAAGAACAGAATCCCTCTCTATATTTCCCTATCTGAACAAATGAGAATGCATTGCTATAATTAAATATTTTCAAGGAGGAAATTTTTATAAAGAGCAGATATATTGCATGTCATTCCATTTTACTTTGGAGATATATGCTTTGCTATCTTGGGTCCTACACAGGTGAGGGCCAAGCACTGAACAACATAACTTTGTGCTCCCTAGAGCAGTACAAACTTCTGATCATACCAAGAATAATTAGGAAAAGAGGAAAAACAGTTCATTCTCAGAAGCCTTAAGAAATTTAAATTATCAGGACCAGGGAGGATACCAGATTCCACACTGGAGATTTTCTCCTGAAAGACCTTGGTAAAGTCTTCACTCTGGGCCATGGTGAAATTGTTTATACGATCGTCACAAACACCTACCAATCAGACAGGAGATAAGATATCAGAACAATGAGGTGCCAACGTTGTAACTCGGTCTGTTAGGGGCTCCCTCAGTCGCAAAATTAATTTTTCAGGAGATTAAAATCAAGCTTTTAACCTTTTCAGCTACCTGAGAATGACCAAGGCATTCAAGACCACAAGATAAATATCTGGAGTGGTTATAGCTGTCAGTGTGATGAAACTTAAAATCTGACTTGTGGTACTTATTCCTGTGAACAAGGAAAATGTTAGCATTTTTTATGTGTATTGGGTGTGTATGTATTTGTTGGGATTCCATCCTCTTAAGAAGGATAGGTGTCATACCCCTAGAGCTGGAGATACAAACAGATGTAAGCCTACAAATATATTTTCTAAGAATCAAGCTCTGATCCAATGTAAATGTGGCCAGGGTTCGACCCTGCTGAGCCATCTCTCCAGCCCCAAACTGAGAAATTTTTCCAACACAATTGAAACATCCTTTCCAATTTAGGGTAGCTGCAATCATTAATAACAGCTATATTGAAAGAGCTTGAAATAATAGAATAGGAACCAACAGTTTGTATGTTCTATATTGAGCAATAGATTCACACTGAGTTAAAAAAATTAATACTGAGACTCTTCATGTACCTTTTCAGAGACCTCTACTGATACTAAAACTGACAAGCCCATAGCACCAAGTCTTGATCTTAACACTGGCCATAATAACAATCAGCAAGACAGCTCAGCAGCTAAAGCACTCACAACTTAGAAATGATTAACCCAGGTCCTACACAGTGGAAAGAACAAACTTCTACAATTGTACTCTGCCTTCCTCAATCTGTGCTTGAACATGCCCACACACAGAAAAGGAAAAAAAGTATATTTTCTAAACTTAGTTTTATCAATTCTGTGTATTCTATAACGCTGATCTCTGGCTGTTAATCTGTGTTTCCCCTTATCTCTAGGCGGTATTTGGGGTACTTTATTGGATTGTATTATCTACCACCCCTCCAACACTTTTTTTCACCCAATCCCTTCCAACCAACTAAAACCCAGTAGTAAAGAAAATTTGGAGAGGGAAATGAGTCTAGACTTCTTAAGACTGCGTCCTGCTGAATAGAGTCATTTGATTGCTTTTCGCAAGTCCAGTCTTCATCATTAGGATATCTCCAACCAGCAATCAAACAAGAGAGCCAAACAGCAATTCATCAATAGCAAAATAAGGAGCAGGTACAGGAGCAAGAGGTATTGGCAGCAGCACGCAAAGCAGGAGCCACCACAGGCCCTCTTGGGGATCTCACATTTATACCCTATCAAGAGTCTCCAGATTTCAAACTATAATTGCCTAAAAAAAATCATACCCCTCCTAAAGCATGAGACACTCATAATTAGTGGTTGTGGGTAATTGGAAGCAGCCCAATATCCTATATCAGGAATTAAAACAAAAACATATTCACATATCATAACTGGGTTTTTGAAGAAATGAAAATGATCACATTAGTAAAGAAAAGAATCAATACAAAAATGTTAATAAAATTCAAACAAGGCATTAATAAAAATTAGAAAACTTTGGAGAGGGCTGAAATTAGCAGGTAGAATTTCAAGAAAACATGCACAAAAAAGAAAGAAGAGAGAGGGGGAAGGAAGGAAGAAAGGAAGGAAGGAAGGAAGGAAGGAAGGAAGGAAGGAAGGAAGGAAGGAAGGAAGGAAGGGCCTTTCTATGTTCCATCTCCAGTTCCACACCACTGTCTGCAATCTCTGGTCTACACTCCTCTCCCTGGCCCATTGTTCAGCCTGCCTTCCAGAATACTGAGTCCTGCATGGTCATGAGGGTGATGGTGGGACATGATCACAACTCTGGAATAAAGCCAGTAGGACATGGGACTCCACAAGTGTTGACAGTTATCAGGAAATATGATACTTGACAAGTTTATTGTGGAATGTCCTTTCTGGAAAAGTTAGTACCTCTTAGGATAGGAGGGTATGTTTAGATCTTAGCAAAAACTATAAATGCTGTGGCCTTCACGGCAGCCCTTAATGATATAGGAAAGAACACTGAATACATGAATTTAAAAATATATAAACAGGATTTCTCAACTATTCAAAATATAAGGATGTAATATGAGTTACAAGAGGGGCTTCATGCACCAAAAAGTACAGAAGCAGGTGCACTATGAGCGACCTTGTCAGAAAGATGCAAAGATAGGCAGACACAAAAGCAAGCAGGTTTCTGAGTTCAAGGACATCCTGGAACAGAGGAAATTTAGACCCAGCATTTGGGGGCAGTGATCTCAGTGCTGGGTCCTACCTTGATAGCTTATTGTATGTTCTTACAAAGGAAGCAGATTTCTGAGTTTGTTTGCCATGTTAAGAAAAATGTGCTTGCTGTCTTTTCTTAGAGGTTAAGGGGATAAGTTCAAAATTTGTGATGTAATCAAATGAGTATGTGGGGTGCATGACTGCATTGACATGAAAATAAAAGAATGGGCTATTGCCTGTTAGAGGTTATCTCTCTGGTCATCTTCAGAAAGCTGTCTTAGCAGAACACAAGGCTATCAGCTTGTACCCCAGAACTGACTTCAAGCCATTCTTTTTGTTGCTCCCAAACACTACTTCCTCAGAACCCCTCTCTAAGCCAAGGCTGGTCCTTAGCACCAGGAGGCCTACTGACATCCTGAACAACCAAGAACAACTCACTCTCCAATTTCCTGCCTGCTGAACTCCAGTACTCCCAGAAGCTGTGAGGTCTGCCCAATTCTCTCCATTCTTTCTATGCCCCATCTTCCTGTCCACACTTCTACATACAATTGAGAACCTGCACTCCACACCCTAGTTCACAGCTCTGCATGCCTCCTGGTAGACCTGTTACCAAGTGGTACAATCAGTCCCAGAGGCCTACTGTGACCTTGTATGGCCAGGACAATTAATACCAGAGACAACAAGATTTCTAAAGACATGAGCTAAAATATGATAAGGAAAAGCCAGTGAAATATGGAACCACCGGTAACCAGTTATCTTACTCTAGCAAGCATTAGGTACCCTGACACACCTGAAGAGCAAGAAAATGACCTTACATCTCATTGTATGAAGAAGATATAGGCCTTTAATGAGGAAATAAGTAAATATCTTTTTTTCTTTTCTTTTTTTTTATTATGTATTTTCTTCAATTACATTTCCAATGCTATCCCAAAAGTCGCCCCCCCCACCCTACCCACCCATTTCCATTTTTTGGCCCTGGCGTTCCCCTGTACTGGGGCATATAACGTTTGCCTGACCAATGGGCCTCTCTTTCCAGTGATGGCCGACTAGGTCAACTTTTGATACATATGCAGCTAGAGTCAAGAGCTCTGGGGTACTGGTTAGTTCATAATGTTGTTCCACCGATAGGGTTGCAGATCTCTTTAGCTCCTTGGATACTTTCTCCATTGGGGGCCCTGTGATCCATCCAATAGTTGACTGTGAGCATCCACTTCTGTGTTTGCTAGGCCCCGGCCTAGTCTCACAAGGGACAGCTATATCACCGTCCTTGCAACAAAGGCTTGCTAGTGTATGCAATGGTGTCATCGCTTGGAGGCTAATTATGGGATGGATCCATGGATATGGAAGTCTCTATATTGACCATCCTTTTGTTTCAGCTCCAAACTTTGTCTCTGTAACTCCTTCCATGGGTGATTGTTTCCAATTCTAAGAATGAGCAAAGTGTCCATACTTTGGTCTTCATTCTTCTTCAGTTTCATATGTTTTACATATTGTACCTTATATCTCACTATACTAAGTTTCTGGGTTAATATCCACTTATCAGTGAGTACATTTCATTTGAGTTCTTTTGTGATTGGGTTACCTCACTCAGGATGATGCCCTCCAGGTCCAACCATTTGCATAGGAATTTCGTAAATTCATTCTTTTTAATAGCTGAGTAGTACTCCATTGTGTAAATGTACCACCTCTTTTGTATCCATTCCTCTGTTGAGGGACATCTGGGTTCTTTCCAGCTTCTGGCTATTATAAATAAGGCTGCTATGAACATAGTGGAGCATGTGACCTTCTTACCGGTTGGGACATCTTCTGGATATATGCCCAGGAGAGGTATTGGGGGATCCTCCAGTAGTACTATGTCCAATTTTCTGAGGAACCACCAGAATGATTTCCAGAGTGGTTGTACAAGCTTGCAATCCCACCAACAATGGAGGAGTGTTCCTCTTTCTCCACATCCTCGCCAGCATCTGCTGTCACCTGAATTTTTGATCTTAGCCATTCTGACTGGTGTGAGATGGAATCTCAGGGTTGTTTTGATTTGCATTTCTCTGATGATTAAGGATGTTGAACATTTTTTCAGGTATTACTCAGTCTTTCGGTATTACTCGGGTGAGAATTCTTTGTTTAGCTCTGAGCCCCATCTTTTAAGGGGGCTATTTGATTTTCTGGAGTCCACCCTCTTGAGTTCTTTATATATATTGGATATTAGTCCCCTATCTGATTTAAGATAGGTAAAGATACTTTCCCAATCTGTTGGTGGTCTTTTTGTCTTATTGACGGTGTCTTTTGCCTTGCAGAAGTTTTGCAGTTTCATGAGGTCCCATTTGTCAATCCTCGATCTTAAAGCACAAGCCATTGCTGTTCTATTCAGGAATTTTTTCCCTGTGCCCATATCTTCAAGGCTTTGCCCCACTTGCTCCTCTATACGTTTCAGTGTCTCTGGTTTTACGTGAAGTTCCTTGATCCACTTAGATTTGACCTTAGTACAAGTAGAGAGGAATGGGTTGATTCGCATTCTTCTACATGATAACAACCAGTTGTGCCAGCACCATTTGTTGAAAATGCTGTCTTTTTTCCACTGGATGGTTTTAGCTCCCTTGTCGAAGATCAAGTGACCATAGGTGTGTGGGTTCATTTCTGGGTCTTCAATTCTATTCCATTGGTCTACTTTTATGTCGCTATAACAGTACCATGCAGTTTTTATCACAATTGCTCTGTAGTAAAGCTTTAGGTCAGGCATGCTGATTCCACCAGAGGTACTTTTATCCTTGAGAAGAGCTTTTGCTATCCTAGGTTTTTTGTTATTCCAGATGAATTTGCAGATTGCTCTTTCTAATTCGTTAAAGAATTGAGTTGGAATTTTGATGGGGATTGCATTGAATCTGTAGATTGCTTTTGGCAAGGTAGTCATGTTTACAATGTTGATCCTGCCAATCCATGAGCATGGGAGATCTTTCCATCTTCTGAGATCTTCTTTAATTTCTTTCTTCAGGGACTTGAAGTTTTTATCATACAGATCTTTCTCTTCCTTAGTTAGAGTCATGCCAAGATATTTTATATTATTTGTGACTATTGAGAAGGGTGTTGTTTCCCTAATTTCTTTCTCAGCCTGTTTATTCTTGGTGTAGAGAAAGACCATTGACTTGTTTGAGTTAATTTTATATCCAGCTACTTCACCGAAGCTGTTTATCAGGTTTAGTAGTTCTCTGGTGGAATTTTTAGGGTCACTTATATATACTATCATATCATCTGCAAAAAGTGATATTTTGACTTCCTCTTTTCCAATTTGTATCCCCTTGATCTCCTTTTGTTGTCGAATTGCTCTGGCTAATACTTCAAGTACTATGTTGAAAAGGTAGGGAGAAAGTGGGCAGCCTTGTCTAGTCCCTGATTTTAGTGGGATTGCTTCCAGCTTCTCACTATTTACTTTGATGTTGGCTACTGGTTTGCTGTAGATTGCTTTTATCATGTTTAGGTATGGGCCTTGAATTCCTGATCTTTCCAAGACTTTTATCATGAATGGGTGTTGGATCTTGTTGAATGCTTTTTCCACATCTAACGAGATGATCATGTGGTTTTTGTCTTTGAGTTTGTTTATATAATGGGTTACATTGATGGATTTTCGTATATTAAACCATCCCTGCATCCCTGGAATAAAACCTACTTGGTCAGGATGGATGATTGCTTTAATGTGTTATTGGAGTCAGTTAGCAAGAATTTTATTGAGGATTTTTGCATCGATAATCATAAGAGAAATTTGTATGAAGTTCTCTATCTTTGTTGGATCTTTCTGGGGTTTAGGTATCAGAGTAATTGTGGCTTCATAGAATGAGTTAGGTAGAGTTCCCTCTACTTCTATTTTGTGGAATAGTTTGTGCAGAACTGGGATTAGATCTTCTTTGAAAGTCTGGTAGAACTCTGCACTAAACCCGTCTGGTCCTGAGCTTTTTTTGGCTGGGAGACTATTAATGACTGCTTCTATTTCCTTAAGGGATATGGGACTGTTTAGATCCTTAACTTGATCCTGATTTAACTTTGGTACCTGGCATCTGTCTAGAAACTTGTCCATTTCATCCAGGTTTTCCAGTTTTGTTGAGTATAGCCTTTTGTAGAAGGATCTGATTGTGTTTTGGATTTCTTCAGGATATGATGTTATGTCTCCCTTTTCATTTCTGATTTTGTTAATTAGGATGCTGTCCCCATGCCCTCTAGTGACTCTAGCTAAGGGTTTATCTATCTTGTTGATTTTCTCAAAGAACCAACTCCTCGTTTGGTTAATTCTTTGAATAGTTCTTCTTGTTTCCTCTTGGTTGATTTCACCCCTGAGTTTGATTATTTCCTGCCGTCTACTCCTCTTGGGTGAATTTGCTTCCTTTTTTTTCTAGAGCTTTTAGATGTGTTGTCAAGTTGCTAGTATGTGCTCTCTCCCGTTACTTCTTGGAGGCACTCAGAGCTATGAGTTTCCCTCTTAGAAATGCTTTCATTGTGTCCCATAGGTTTGGGTATGTTGTGTCTTCATTTTCATTAAATCTAAAAAGTCTTTAATTTCTTTCTTTATTCCTTCCTTGACCAAAGTATCATTGAGAAGAGTGTTGTTCAGTTTCCACGTGAATGTTGGCTTTCCATTATTTATGTTGTTATTGAAGATCAGTCTTAAGCCATGGTGGTCTGATAGTATACATGGGACAATTTCAATATTTTTGTATCTGTTGAGGCCTGTTTTGTGACCAATTATATGGTCAATTTTGGAGAAGGTCCCATGAGGTGCTGAGAAGAAGGTATATCCTTTTGTTTTAGGATAAAATGTTTTGTAGATATCTGTCAGATCTATTTGTTTCATAACTTCTGTTAGTTTCACTGTGTCCCTGTTTAGTTTCTGTTTCCACGATCTGTCCATTGATGAAAGTGGTGTGTTGAAGTCTCCCACTATTATTGTGTGAGGTGCAATGTGTGCTTTGAGCTTTACTAAAGTGTCTTTAATGAATGTGGCTGCCCTTGCATTTGGAGCGTAGACATTCAGAATTGAGAGTTTCTCTTGGAGGATTTTATCTTTGATGAGTATGAAATGTCCCTCCTTGTCTTTTTTGATAACTTTGGGTTGGAAGTCGATTTTATTCGATATTAGAATGGCTACTCCAGCTTGTTTCTTCAGACCATTTGCTTGGAAAATTGTTTTCCAGCCTTTCACTCTGAGGTAGTGTCTCTCTTTTTCCCTGAGATGGGTTTCCTGTAAGCAGCAGAATGTTGGGTCCTGTTTATGTAGCCAGTCTGTTAGTCTATGTCTTTTTATTGGCAAATTGAGTTCGTTGATATTAAGAGATATTAACGAAAAGTAATTGTTGCTTCCTTTTATTTTTGTTGTTAGAGTTAGCATTCTGTTCTTGTGGCTGTCTTCTTTTTGGTTTGTTGAGGAATTACTTTCTTGCTTCCTCTAGGGCGTGATTTCCGTCCTTATATTGCTTTTTTTCTCTTATTATCCTTTGAAGGGCTGGATTCGTGGAAAGATAATGTGTGAATTTGGTTTTGTCGTGGAATACTTTGGTTTCTCCATTTATGTTAATTGAGTGTTTGGCCAGGTATAGTAGCCTGGGCTGGCATTTGTGTTCTCTTAGTGTCTGTATAACATATGTCCAGGCTCTTCTGGCTTTCATAATCTCTGGTGAAAAGTCTGGTGTAATTCTGATAGGTCTGCCTTTATATGTTACTTGACCTTTCTCCCTTACTGCTTTTAATATTCTATCTTTATTTAGTGCATTTGTTGTTCTGATTATTATGTGTTGGGAGGAATTTCTTTTCTGGTCCAGTCTATTTGGAGTTCTGTAGGCTTCTTGTATGTTCATGGGCATGTCATTCTTTAGGTTTGGGAAGTTTTCTTCTATAATTTTGTTGAATATATTTGCTGGCCCTTTAAGTTGAAAATCTTCATTCTCATCAACTTCTATTATCCATAGGTTTGGTCTTCTCACTGTGTCCTGGATTTCCTGGATGTTTTGAGTTAGGATCCTTTTGCATTTTGTATTTTCTTTGACTGTTGTGTCGATGTTCTCTATGGAATCTTCTGCACCTGAGATTCTCTCTTCCATCTCTTGTATTCTGTTGCTGATGCTCGCGTCTATGGTTCCAGGTTTTTTCCTAGGTTTTCTATCTCCAGCATTGCCTTGCTTTGGGTTTTCTTTATTGTGTCTACTTCCCTTTTTAGGTCTAGTATGGTCTTGTTCATTTCCATCACCTGTTTGGATGTGTTTTCCTGTTTTTCTATAAGGACTTCTACCTGTTTGGTTGTGTTTTCCTGTTTTTCTTTAAGGACTTGTAACTCTTTAGCAGTGTTCTCCTGTATTTCTTTAAGTGAGTTATTAAAGTTCTTCTTGATGTCCTCTACCATCAACATGAGATATGCTTTTAAATCTGGGTCTAGCTTTTCGGTTGTGTTGTGGTGCCCAGGACTAGGTGGCATGGGAGTGCTGCGTTCTGATGATGGTGAGTGGTCTTGATTTCTGTTAGTAGGATTCTTACGTTTTCCTTTCGCCCTCTGGTATTCTCTGGAGCTGTGAAGTATACACTCGGCGGGGTCCTGAAACCAAGATTTCTGTGCAGGATACACTTGGCAGGGTCCCGGCACTAAGATGTCTGCTGCCAGTGCTCAGGCATAGCGCTCCAGCGCCGGTCAGGTCCCTATCCTCTGGCCAGGAAAATGGTCACCTGCCTGTGCAGGATACACTCGGCAGGATCCCAGAACCAAGATGTCTGCTGCTGATGCTCAGGCAAAGCGCTCCCACGCCGGGCAGATCCCAATCCTCAGAATTCTTAAGATTGCGTGGCTGGTGTTGTGGGTATCTGGCAGTAGTCAGCAGACTGTGCGCCCTAGCTACCCCGGTGCTGCTCGGACCTGAAGGGGCTTGTGCCCTTACTCAGACCGGGTTTTCTGCTTTCCTAACTAATGCAGTCTCAGGTCCTGCGTGATTGGATTGGAGCAGATGCTGTGTTCCACTCACCAGAAGTCTTAAGATCGCTTGGCGGGTGTTGAGGGTATCTGGCGGTAGTCAGACGACTCTGTGCCCTAGCTACCCCGGTGCTGCTCGGACCGGTAAGGGGTAAATATCTTTTTAAAATACAGGAAGACAGGATCAAACAGGCCTTTAAAAAGGAAACAAATAAATATGAAAGAATACAGGAAAATGCAATCAAACAGGTGAAGGAAATGAATAAAACTGTTCAGGACCTAAAAATGGAAATAAACGTAATAAGAAAACAAGAAAGGAGCCAACCCTGAAGAAATAAAACCTAGAAAATAGAATTATAAGCCACAAGCATCATCAACAGAATACAAGAGAAAGAAGAGAGAAGCTCAGCCATCAGAGATACAACAGAAGAAATTGCTGTATCGGTCAAAGAAAATGTCAAATAAATTGATTCTAATACAATACACTCAGAAAATTTGGGACACTAGGAAAAGACAAAAACTAAGAATAATAGAAATAAAGGAAGAAGAACCCCAGCTCAAAGGCACAGAAAATATACTCAACAAAATTATAGAACAAAACACCCCTAACCTAAAGAAAGAGATGACTATAAAACTACAAGAACCAAAATAGATTGGATAGAAAAGAAAATCCTGCCACCATATAATAAAACACTAAATGTACATAACAAAGAAAGAAATTTAAAAGATGAAGGGGAGAAAAGGACAAGTAACATATAGGGTAGACCTTTTAGAATTATACATGACTTCACATTAGAGGCTCTTGTGAGGAGCCGCCCTTGCAATCGCCATTACAAGATGGCGCTGATATCCAGTGTTCTAACTGGTAAACATATATTCTGCAATGTGCTAGGGTATTTTTCCATTCCTTGTGCCCTGCCTGTCCCGTGGCGTCATCTGGGCTGATAGTGAGCAGTTAATCAAGAGCTGACACATCACACAGAGGGGTATTTAGCAGCTCCATTTTCCGGGTTCGGGTCTTCCTGAGAAGTAAGCAATAAAGCTTTGCTGTAGAAGGATCTGGTTGTCCGAGTGTGTTTTGCTGACGAAACATTACAAGGACAAGAAGTGATGCTGATAACCCGGGAACTATATCATCACCAGGCACTGAAAGGAGACCCCTGTTTCACACGGGGCAGATTCAGAACTACGGGACAATACAGCTCTGCAAGGTACGTCTGGCCTTGAACTTTCTCCAGTGTTAGAAGCCTTTCTCTTCCCTTTCACAGGGCTCATTCTTTTATTTAGATTGCGTACAGTTTCCACAGGAGGAATTGCTAACTGGTGTTCAGTCGAGGTCAGGCAAGGTTAGAAAAAAGGCAAGAAGATAGCGTGGGAGCCTTCCACTCTGTGGTGACCACCTTATGGTCGGTCCTGAGGCAGCGTGGCTTGAAAGTCTCCACCAAGACACTAGAAGGCTTTGTAAAAGAGATAGATCGCATAGCACCGTGGTTTGTGTGCTCAGGGTCCTTAACTATCCCCTCTTGGGAGAAACTCGGGGGAGATTTAGTTGGGGAGCAGGAGAACGGCAAACTTAAAGCAGAAACCATGCCATTGTGGAAGCTGATTAGATCATGCTTAAAGGATGAGGAATGTCAACAAGTAGTTAAGGCAGGGCAGAGAATTCTGGACGAAATTCAAGACAGTCTATCAGAGGCAGTGCGGGGAGAGAAAGTAGGAGCAAAGGGGAAACATGGTGCACCAAATAAGCATACAGGCCTCTCCACAGGTCTTGAACCTGAGGAGAAGATAATGTCGGGGAAGGATACCCAGGGAGAGATAAGAAGAAAGGAGGAGAAAAAAACAAAAGATCAATCAGCGGAGGTCCCTAGAGGAGGGAGCCTATATCCGTTGCTAGATGAGTTTAAGGAGCTAGCTCTTAGTAGCTCAGAATCAGATGAAGAACGTAGCCCCTCTGAGGAAACAGACTTGGAGGAGGAAAAAGCTTGTTATGAGAGAGAAAAGTACCAGCCAGATAAAATGTGAGCTAATCAGTCAAGAAAAAAGCCAAAAGCGGCTGGAGAAGGCCAGCTTGCTGCTCGGCCTCTGGGCTGTCGGCTTCAAGGTCATAGTGCACCTCTGCCCTATGCGAAGCCCCCGCCCTGTGTAGTGTGTCAGCCCTGCGCAGAGAGGCAATGTGCAGACTCGTTCATTCCAAGAGAGGGATAAAGGAAGATGCAACAGGCATTTCCGGTCTTTGAAGGAGCCGAGGGTGGGCATGTTCACGCTCCGGTAGAGTATATATAGATTAAAGACCTTGCTGAGTCGGTCCGTAACTATGGAGTCAGTGCTAATTTCACTGTAGCACAAGTTGAAAGGCTTGTGGCCTTGGCAATGACTCCCGGGGACTGGACAACGGTGATAAAAGCTGTGGCTCCAAATATGGGAATGTATATTGAATGGAAAGCATTGTGGCAAAATTTCTGCCAGACGCAAGCAAGGGCTAATGCTACCATGGAGTGAGGCTCTAAAAGCCAGAAGGGCATGGGCATGAGTCTTTCAGACCTTAAGAGACCACAGTATCAACCCAGGAAAATGTTCAATCACCATAGATAGAAAAGTAAACATAATCCATGACAAAAATAAATTTAAGCAATATCTATTTACTAATAGAGCCCTTCAAAGGATATAAGAAAGAAAACTTCAACTCAAGGAGTTTAACTATACCCAGGAAAACATAAGAAGTTAATCATTGAACAGCAAATCCAAAAGAATGGAATCATATACACATAATAACACCTCCAACAACTAAACACCAAGGAGTAACAATCATTGGGCATTAGTATCTCCTAACAGCAATGGACTCAAGTCACCAATAAAAACAGAGTAGATAGGCAAAGAGAATCCATGATTTTACTATATACAAGAAATACAGCTCAGCAACAAAAATAAACACTGCCTCAGAGTAAAGGACTGGAAATAGGGTTTCCAAGCAAACAGACCCAGGAAACAAGCTGGCCTAGCCACTATAATATCTAATAAAACAGACTTTCAACCAGAAGTTATGAAAAGAGATGGAGGACACCTTATATACATCAAAGGAAAAATCCAGCAAGATGATGCCTCAGTACACACACACACACACACACACACACACACACACACACACAAACACACACACTGCATGGCTGAAATAAAGTAGTCCAATAACTCATACAAATACATACATACATACATACATACATACATACATACATACATACATACATTCATACAAACATACACGCATACAGACCTTCAGACAGACATACACATTAATACATAGAATGGTTAGAGGAAGCTCCAAGCCTTTCACACACACTTACATATATAAAAACAATTGGTGGATGGAGCAAGTTCCAACACACACTCAGACAAGCCTTATATATATGCATACATAAAGATACTTCTGCTCAAAGAACTTTGTTCCAAACTTCCACTCAAACAAACTTTAGACATATACACACATACACATAGTTCTTGTATGAAAAGAACATCTTTCAGCTCTCCACTCTTTATTCCTTCTTCCATAGCTTATATATACCAGCAAAAATTTTCAAGCAGTATAAAACTACAATGTGAGTATGTTTTAGATTTCTTCTAGTAAATGATTATGAAAAACAGTGTGTTCCCCAATACCATTACAAAAAATAACATTATATAGTAAAGGCAAAGAAAACAAATTATCCCCAAACGCCTAGGCACATTTGGTTTTTTATTTATTTTATTTATTTTTTATTAGATATTTTCTTTATATACATTTCAAATTTCAAATGCTATACCGAAAGTTCCCTATACCCTCCCCCCCCCGTCCTTCTCCCCTACCCACCCTCTCCCACTTCTTGGCCCTGGCATTCCCCTGTACTGGGACATATAAAGTTTGCAATACCAATGGGCCTCCCTTCCCAGTGATGGCTGAGTATGCCATCTTCTGCTACATATGCAGCTAGAGATACGAACTCTGGGAGTACTGGTTGGTTAATATTGTTGTTCCACCAATAGGGTTGCAGACCCCTTCAGCTTCTTGGGTGCTTTCTCTAGCTTTTCCATTGGGGGCCCTGTTTTTCATCTTACAGATGACTGTGAGCATCCACATCTGCATTTGCCAGGCACTGGCATAGCCTCATACGAGACAGATATACCAGGGTCCCTTCATCAAAATCTTGCTGGCATATAACCTAGGTACATTTATAAGTAAGCAACTTATTATAAATTCACAAAGTGTACACAAGCAAGGTAGTTTTCTCATCAAGTTTCTCTTCCTGGCAGGCAGAAATTACAAAGAAAGGAACAAGTATTTTATTATTTATCTTTAAAATAATCTGGAAAAAGCTTAAAGGAATCACAAATCCAAACTTTTATATAAAAATCAATCATGTCGATTTTGAATCCTCAGGATGCATATCTACTCATCAGCAATTCTTAATGAGGCATATCAGAAGGCTGAGGACAAAAATGGGTATAAGAAATCTATCACCACCTGTGCCGCCTCAGTGAGAGTCACATCAGCCAGTGCTGCCATTGTTCTTGTTCCCTGACCATAAAAGGTTCTAGCTTAGCAAGTAGGAGTGTGCCTTTCTGAACTTCTAATTGTTCCCTAAGATTTTTGACATCAGAGCCAGTAGTGGAAACATCTCAACATAGTTTCACTAACAATTTTATTTTTGCAAGTGATTACTAGGAGTGGTGGTCATGGCTCACAATCTACATCTGTAAGTTATACTCTAGTGTAGTGATTGAATCATTCATTGATCAGCTCCAGCAGCAATGCCTGTAATAGGTCAAGCATTATTATTGTGAGTGCCAGAAATATGATTATTGATATTCTGAAATCCCCCTAAGAGATTTCATAGAATTCTTAGATTGAGGGATATGAGGGCAGCAAGCAGAGCAGAAGTCCATAATAGCATGAAGTCCTCATGACATATGGTCCTTGGTGGTGTGCCACACCAAGACTCACCCATGTGGCTGTGATAATCAGTGGGATGGCCACATTCCCTGAGTTGTAAAGCCATTGGTCATTCCTTGGCAATATTTGGACATCAGAAAAGAGGAAATGAAAACTACCTTCAGATTCTATCTAAAATCTATTAGAATGGCAAAGATCAATAACACAGGTGACTGTGAAAGATCCTGACAGAATGTGAAAGGTCACAGAAGCCCTGAAATTGTCAAGATAGATGTCACTGTTAGCAGAACTAGCTTCACTGATTTAGAAAAATAGAGGTGCACAATGCCCTGGCCACTCCTTGAACCTGTGTCTGCCAATGTTTTGACCATTCCTTGAACCCATGTGTGTGCCCACTGATGAAGCCCATTGCCAGGTGTTTGTGATATTGGTTGCTGAGAAAGAGTCAGAAAATCTCCCCAGCAACCACAGCCCGGCCAATCCTGAGTTGCTACACCTGTACCAGACTCTTTCCTTGTACCCCTCCCATACCCATTTCTTGAGAATAGACATTGTTTAGATCTGGAAATCCCCTACTCCCCTCTTCTCCTTTCTCCCCTGAGGGCCTATAAAACTGGGACCTCTTTCCCCTCGAGGTCGACTCCTTTACCCCTGTGTGGGATATGAGTCATCCCCAGAGCTTTGGCTTTCCCGAATAAAGCCTCATGTGGTTTACATCAAGGTTGGTCTATCCTGTTTTCTTGAGTGTCTGCTATTGTCCTGAGGCCTGAGCGAGGGGCTCCTCTTGGGGTCTTTCAACTGCTCATGCTGGCAAAAATGTGCAGTAAGGGAATTTCTCATCCATTGCTGGTGAAAGTAAGAATGTGTACAGTCACTATGGGGATAAGAATAGAGGCTCCACAGAAATTAGGCAATAGATCTATCTCACCACTCTTGGATATATACCTGAAAGGCACTTCATACTACTACAAGGACATGTGCTCAACCATGATTGTTACTGCTCTATTCATTCATAATAGCCAGAACCTGGAAACAACCAAGAAGTCACAATAAAAGAAAGGATAAAAATTATGGCACATTAGCACAATGGAGCAGTACTCGGCTGTTTAAGGACAGGCATCATGATGTTTATAGGAAAATGACTGAAGCTAGAAAAAAAAATCATCCTGAGTGAGGTACCCCACACCCAGAAATATAAATATGGTATGTATTCACTTATATGTGGGAAGCAGATGGCGCCCTGGACCATTGTCAGGCTCCGTGAATCCCACATGTTTACTGCCTTGCCCGAGCATGCGCAGTGAGGCTGCATGTGTGGGCTGCCTGCCAGGCTGGGCTGTTCCTCATGATCCAGACCTGTCAGCCTATTGGTGGCCAACCTGAGGTCGTGCCTGGAGCGTGTGTGAATTCTGATTGGATGAGGTGGGGTGGAGCTAGATGAGGTCAGTCTTCGTGAGTATAGGAGGTTTGTTGTTGTTGCCCTTGCCTAAGTGGAGAGAGGTTGTAAGAAAAGCTGCAAGAAGGAGTAAAAGAAAAAGCTATTGCATGAACCCAACTTGGTGTCTGTGTCATTCTTGTCTCTGTGGGAAGAAAGGACGGTGGACACTTATACATACATACATACATAGCTATTAAATAAATGATAATGAAGGTACAAAGGAGATTGATACATAGAGATGTTTTAGTGAGTGACACATGGATTTCATAGATGGGGAAAAGTGATTAGTTATGGTGAATGGATTAGGGGATGAGTTGGAACAGGACATAGGGTTGAGAGAGGGGATGTAGGGAGATAGAGCTGTAAATGGGGAGCATATGAGAGATGTTACGAAAACCTATGACAGGGGAAATTTTTAACACATATGAAAGTGATCCTACTGAAATTTTCTAATAACTGAGGGTACAGAGTCCCAACTGACCACCTCTTTTCAACTAAGGGGTCTTCAAGTACAGGGACTTTAGTGCATTCAACTGAGTTGTTGGCCAAAGATGTCCCATGGAAATGCCTACCAAACCCAGGCTGGGGCTGGAGAGATGGCTCAATGGTTAAGAACAGTGGCTGCTTGCTCTTCTAGAGGTCCTGAGTTCAATTCCCAGCAACCACATGGTGGCTCACAACCATCTGTAATGGGATCTGATGCTCTCTTCTGGTGTGTCTTGAAGATAGCTACAGTGTACACATATAAATTAAATTAATAAATCTTTTTTTTTAAAAAACTAGGCTGATGTTAAGACAATGGTTTGCTCTCCAGAAACTGACAGTGGGATACCCTTACCTAGGACAACACCCATACACTCCTTCAACATGGAGAAGTTGAGCTAATACCTACATGGAGCCTTTACTCCTATATCTAGTGTCTTTGGTATGGAAATGTACTCTGCAGGCTACCAAAAGTGACACATAAACACCAACCCAGCAACAATACTTTTGGCCTACAATCTGTCCTGCACATAAGATATGTTAATGTAAAGGTGGTATGGAACTTGTGGGAGTATCCAATGAATGTCTAATTTGTCATAGACAGAACACATACACAGCACTGTCAGGTGACCAAGAACCAGAAATTAGATAGTCAACATACCCACGGTAAGACCAAATACTACCTCTCTAAAAAAAATAAATAAATAAAAACATCGATAAAATGACTTCCATTGGTATTTTGCCCTATTCAAATTTCAGTGTGTTATTCGCTGTTGTGTTAATCATCAGAGAAGATTCCTCCTTAGGCAGACAGAAACAGATTCAGAGACTCACAGCCTGGCATCATGTGGAAAGAGAGTCCTCAGAACACACAGCTCTAAATGGGATGTCTCCATCAAATTTTGCCTCTCATAGCTCAGGGAACTCTTAAGAAGAGGAGTCAAGAAAGAGTGTAAAAGCCATGGGGATGAAGGACACCAGGAGAACTGGACTCAATAAATCAACAGAGCAAAGTACATATGCCCCAAAGATTATATGCCCCAATACAAGGGAATGCCAGGGTCAGGATGCAGGAGTGGATGGGTTGGAGAGCAGGGCAGAGGGAGGGTATAAGGGACTTTCAGGATAGCATTTGAATTGTAAATGAAAAAAATCTAATAAAAAATTGTTTAAAGAAATGAACCCTGAGAGAAGGCATAGTAATCAGTGAGCCATTCATTCTCACACTCAGGTGTTCGATAAAAATACTAAGCTGAAAGCTTTAATATATATGCTGGTAATCTGATGCAAACCCTTGTATGCCCATGCTTGATGTTTCAGTCTCTGTGTATTCATATTCACTTTGCTCAGTTGATTTAGTGAGTCTAGTTCTCCTGGTGTCCTTCATTCCCATGGCTCTTACACTCGTTCTGGACTCCTCTTATTCAGAGTTCCCTGAGCTCTGAGAAGTGAGATTTGATAAAGACATTCCATTTAGAGTTGTGTGTTCTGAGGACTCTCTTTCCACATGATGCCAGGCTGTCAGTCTCTGAATCTGTTTCTGTCTGTCGTAGGAGGAATCTTCTCTGATGATAAGTGAATAGGACACTGATCTATGAATATAGCAAAATACCATTAAAAGTCATTCTATCAATGATTTTATTTTATTTCTTAGACAGGTAGTATTTGTTCTTACCATAGGTATGTTGACTATCTAATTCCTGTACTTGGTCTCCTGACAGTGCTGTGTATGGGCTCTGTCTATAACAAATCAGAAATTGGTTGGCTTCTCCCACAAGTTCCATGCCAGCATTGCATTAACTTATCTTGTGTGCAGGGAGGAATTTAGGCCAAAAATTTTGTGGTTGAGTTTTTGTTTATGTGTCTCTTTTGGTAGCCTGCAGAGTACTTTTCCATACCAAAGACTCTAGGAGTGAAGGCTCCATGTAGGTATTAGCTCAACTTCTCCATATTGAGGGGGTTTATGGGTGTTGTCCTAGGTAAGGGTATCCCACTGTCAGCTTCTGGAGAGCAAACAATTAATGTTAGCCTGGGTGTTTTTTTAAATAAAGATTTATTAATTTAATTTATATGTGTACACTGTAGCTGTCTTCAGACACACCAGAAGAGAGCATCAGATCCCATTACAGATGGTTGTGAGCCACCATATGGTTGCTGGGAATAGAACTTATGTCCTCTGGAAGAGCAAGAAGCCAGTGCTCTTAACCATTGAGCCATCTCTCCAGCCCCAGCCTGGGGTTGGTTGGCATTTCTATGGGACATCTTTGGCCAACAACTCTGTTGAATGCACTACAGTCTCTGTACTTGAAGACCCCTTAGTTGAAAAGAGGTGGTCAGTTGGGACTCTGTACCCTCAGTTATTAGAAAATTTCAGTAGGATCACTTTCATATATGTTAGAAATTTCCACTGCCATAGGTTTTCATAACATCTCTCATATGCCCCCCAATTCCAGCTCTTTCTCTTAATTCCATCTCTCAACCCTATGTCTACTTGCACTTCTGGCCCTTTTCCAACTCATTCCCCTAGTCCACTCAGAAGAGCCAATCTCTTCCCTCATTTCATGAAATCCTCGTGTCCCTCACTAGAACATTTTTATGTATCAATCTCCTTTGTAGGTTGATTATTATTTATTTAATGGCTAATAACTATGTATAAGTGATGGTGATTGATAATAGCGATGCCCGTGATGGTGATGATGGTGGAAAATGTGATAATGGTGGTGATGGTAATGGTGGTTATGGGAATTATTTGAGCCACATATTTTTGACAAAGGGTGGGACTGTTGGTCATGCCTTGAGGGAGAACTCTCAACTGAAAATGGGGAGGGGGGAGGGCCCGACACAATTGACTATGGGAAGGCTAAACGCAAAACATTTGCAATCTTCAGGATGAAGAGGGATGGAAAAGAAGCAATCTTTTAAATCAATGACTAATTTGACATGTTCCCTGGGAATGGCTACTGGAGAGGGGAGTCCAGGTTGTAGGGCCCCCATGGGGACCATGGTCATATTGACTGCCCTAAGATCTTGTAGTATCTGCCACTTGCCACTTCGTTTTTGAATGACAAATATAGGGGTATTCCAGGAAGACATACAAGGTTCAATATGTCCGGCTGCCAACTGTTCCTGCACGAACTCTATGGCTGCGGATAGCTTCTTAGCAGGGAGGGACCATTAGTCAATCTAGATGGGAATCCTCTGCAACTTCTGCTGCTGGAGCTTTGTGTACTCCTTAGTTGATGGCTTAGTCCCTGGGGGGTCTTGGGGGACTAGTTGATTGATATTGTTCTTCCTGTGGGGTTGAAATCCCCTTCAACTCCTTGGTTCTTTCTCTAACTCCTCTATTGTGGACCCCACTCTCAGTCCAGTGATTGGTTTTGAGCATCTGTCTCTGTATTTGTAAGGCTCTGGCAGGCTCTCTCAGGAGACAGCCATACCAGCCTCTTTCTGGATGCACTTCTTGCCATCCACAAAGGTGTCTAGGTTTGGTAACTTATATGGGATGAATCCTCAGGTGGGACAGTCTCTGGATGGCCTTTCCTTCAGTCTCTGCTCTACTCTCTATCTACATATTTTCCCCTGTGAGTATTTTGTTCTCCTTCTAAGAAGGACCGAAGCACCCATACTATTGTCTCTATTTTTCTTGAGCTTCCTATGGTCTGTGAATTGTATCTTGGTTATTCTTAGCTTTGGGATAATATCCACTTATCAGTGAGTGCATACCATGTGTGTTCTTTTGACATTGGGTTACCTCACTCAGGACAATATTTTCTAGTTCTACACATTTGCCTAAGAAGTTCATGAATTCATCACTTTTATGTTTTTTTTAATTTATTTACAATTTTATTTTGAAAAAATGATTTTGGACTTGACAATTAAAAATTCTTTTGAATTAAGTATTTTCTTCATTTACATTTCCAGTGCTATCCCAAAAGTCCCCCATTACCCCCCCCCACTCCCCTACCCATCCTCTCCCACTTCTTGTCCCTGGCGTTCCCCTATACTGAGGCATATAAAGTTTCCACGACCAATGGGCCTCTCTTTCTACTGATGGCCGACTAGGCCATCTTCTGATACATATGCAGCTAGAGACACGAGCTCCGTGTGTGTGTGTGGGGGGGGGGGTACTGGTTAGTTCATAATGTTGTTCCACCTATATGGTTGCAGATCCCTTTAGCTCCTTGGGTACTTTCTCTAGCTCCTCCATTGGGGGCCCTGTGATCCATCCAATAGCTAATTACGAGCATCCACTTCTGTGTTTCCTAGGCCCCGGCATAGTCTCAGACAGCTATATCAGGGTCCTTTCAGCAAAACCTTGATAGTGTATGCAATGGTGTCAGCGTTTAGAGGCTGATTATGGGATGGATCCCCGGATATGGCAGTCTCTAGATGGTCCATCATTTTTTCTCAGCTCCAAACTTTGTCTCTGTAACTCCTTGCATGGGTGTTTTGTTCCCAATTCTAAGAAGGGGCAAAGTGTCCACACTTTGGTCTTTGTTCTTCTTGAGTTTCATGAATTTCACAAATTGTATCTTATATTTTGGTTATTCTAAGTATCTGGGCTAATATCCACTTATCAGTGAGGACATATCATGTGAGTTCTTTTGTGATTGGGTTACCTCACTCAGGATGATACCCTCCAGGTCCATCTATTTGCCTAGGAATTTCATAAATTCATTCTTTTTAATAGCTGAGTAGTACTCCATTGTGTAAATGTATCACAATTTCTGTATCCATTCCTCTGTTGAGGGACATCTGGGTTCTTCCCAGCTTTAATGTGAAAATCTTCATTCTCATCAACTCCTATTATTCGTAGGTTTGGTCTTCTGATCGTGTAATCGAGCAATTGTGATAAAAACTGCATGGTACTGGTATAGCGACATAGAAGTAGACCAATGGAATAGAATTGAAGACCCAGAAATGAACCCACACACCTATGGTCACTTGATCTTCGACAAGGGAGCTAAAACCATCCAGTGGAAAAAAGACAGCATTTTCAACAAATGGTGCTGGCACAACTGGTTGTTATCATGTAGAAGAATGCGAATCAACCCATTCCTCTCTACTTGTACTAAGGTCAAATCTAAGTGGATCAAGGAACTTCACGTAAAACCAGAGACACTGAAACGTATAGAGGAGAAATTGGGGCAAAGCCTTGAAGATATGGGCACAGGGAAAAAATTCCTGAATAGAACAGCAATGGCTTGTGCTTTAAGATCGAGGATTGACAAATGGGACCTCATGAAACTGCAAAGCTTCTGCAAGGCAAAAGACACCGTCAATAAGACAAAAAGACCACCAACAGATTGGGAAAGGATTTTTACCTATCTTAAATCAGATAGGGGACTAATATCCAATATATATAAAGAACTCAAGAGGGTGGACTCCAGAAAATCAAATAGCCCCCTTAAAAGATGGGGCTCAGAGCTAAACAAAGAATTCTCACCTGAGTAATGCCGAAAGGCTGAGAAATACCTGAAAAAATGTTCAACATCCTTAATCATCAGAGAAATGCAAATCAAAACAACCCTGAGATTCCATCTCAAACCAGTCAGAATGGCTAAGATCAAAAATTCAGGTGACAGAAGATGCTGGCGTGGATGTGGAGAAAGAGGAACACTCCTCCATTGTTCGTGGGATTGCAAGCTTGTACAACCACTCTGGAAATCAGTCTGGTGGTTCCTCCGAAAATTGGACATAGTACTACTGGAGGATCCCCCAATACCTCTCCTGGGCATATATCCAGAAGATGTCCCAACCGGTAAGAAGGACACATGCTCCAATATGTTCATAGCAGCCTTATTTATAATAGCCAGAAGCTGGAAAGAACCCAGATGTCCCTCAACAGAGGAACGGATACAAAAGATGTGGTACATTTACACAATGGAGTACTACTCAGCTATTAAAAAGAATGAATTTACAAAATTCCTAGGCAAATGGTTGGACCTGGAGGGCATCATCCTGAGTGAGGTAACCCAATCACAAAAGAACTCAAATGAAATGTACTCACTGATAAGTGGATATTAACCCAGAAACTTAGAATAGTGAGATATAAGGTACAATATGTAAAACATATGAAACTGAAGAAGAATGAAGACCAAAGTATGGACACTTTGCTCATTCTTAGAATTGGAAACAATCACCCATGGAAGGAGTAACAGAGACAAAGTTTGGAGCTGAGACAAAAGGATGGTCCATCTAGAGACTTCCATATCCAGGGATCTATCCCATAATTAGCCTCCAAGCGATGACACCATTGCATACACTAGCAAGCCTTTGTTGCAAGGACGGTGATATAGCTGTCCCTTGTGAGACTAGGCTGGGGCCTAGCAAACACAGAAGTGGATGCTCACAGTCAACTATTGGATGGATCACAGGGCCCCCAATGGAGAAAGTATCCAAGGAGCTAAAGAGATCTGCAACCCTATCGGTGGAACAACATTATGAACTAACCAGTACCCCAGAGCTCTTGACTCTAGCTGCATATGTATCAAAAGATGACCAGGTCGGCCATCACTGGAAAGAGAGGCCCATTGGTCAGGCAAACGTTGTATGCCCCAGTACAGGGGAACCCCAGGGCCAAAAAATGGGAATGGGTGGGTAGGGTAGTGGGGGGGGGGACTTTTGGGATAGCATTGGAAATGTAGTTGAAGAAAATACGTAATAAAAAAAACGAAAAGAAAAAAGATATTTACTTATTTCCTCATTAAAGGCCTATATCTTCTTCATACAATGAGATGTAAGGTCATTTTCTTGCTCTTCAGGTGTGTCAGGGTACCTAATGCTTGCTAGAGTAAGATAACTGGTTACCGGTGGTTCCATATTTCACTGGCTTTTCCTTATCATATTTTAGCTCATGTCTTTAGAAATCTTGTTGTCTCTGGTATTAATTGTCCTGGCCATACAAGGTCACAGTAGGCCTCTGGGACTGATTGTACCACTTGGTAACAGGTCTACCAGGAGGCATGCAGAGCTGTGAACTAGGGTGTGGAGTGCAGGTTCTCAATTGTATGTAGAAGTGTGGACAGGAAGATGGGGCATAGAAAGAATGGAGAGAATTGGGCAGACCTCACAGCTTCTGGGAGTACTGGAGTTCAGCAGGCAGGAAATTGGAGAGTGAGTTGTTCTTGGTTGTTCAGGATGTCAGTAGGCCTCCTGGTGCTAAGGACCAGCCTTGGCTTAGAAAGGGGTTCTGAGGAAGTATTGAGGACCCTGTGTTTAGTCCAATGGATGGTTGTAAGCATTCATCTCTGTATTTGTAAGGCTCTGGCAGGGTCTCTCAGGAGACAGCCATATCAGGCTCCTTTCAGCATGCACTTCTTGGCATCCACAATAGGTTCTGGGTTTGGTAACTAACTGTATATGGGATGAATCCTCAGATGGGTCAGAGTCTGGATGGCCTTTCCTTCAGCCTCTGCTCTACTCTATCTTCATATTTGCTCCTGTGAGTATTTTATTCTCCTTCTAAGAAAGACTGAAGCACCCACACTTTGGTCTTCCTTCTTCTTGAGATTCCTGTGGTATGTGAATTTTATCTTGGTTATTTGGAGCTTTTAGGCTAGTATCCACTTATCAGTGAGTACATAACACTTTTGTTCTTTTGAAATGGAGTAATCTCACTGAGGATATTTTCTAGTTCTATCCATTCGCCTAAGAATTTCATTAATTCATCCTTTTTAACTACCTGAGTAGTACTCCATTGTGTAAATGTACATTTACTGTATCCATATCTCTGTTGAGGGACATCTGGGTTCTTTCCAGCTCCAGGCTTTTATAAAAGGCTGCTATAAACACAGAAGTGGATGATCACAGTCAGCTATTGGATGGGTCACACGGCCCCCAATGGAGGAGCTAGAGAAATTACCCAAGGAGCTAAAGGGAACTGCAACCCTATAGGTGGAACAACAATATGAACTAACCAGTACCCGGGAGCTCTTGTCTTTAGCTGCATATGTATCAAAAGATGGCCTAGTCGGCCATCACTGCAAAGAGAGGCCCATTGGACTTGCAAACTTTATATGCCTCAGTACAGGGGAATGCCAGGGCCAAAAAGGGGGAGTGGGTAGGTAGGGGATTGGGGGGTGGGGTGGGTATGGGGGACCTTTGGGATAGCATTGAAAATGTAAATGAGGAAAATACCTAGTTAAAAAAAAAGAAAAGAAAAAAAAGGCTGCTATAAAAATAGTGGAGAATGTGTCCTTATTATAAGTTTGAGCATCCTCTGGGTATATGCCCAGGAGTGGTATTGCTGGGTCCTCAGGTAGTACTATGTCCAATTTTCTGAGGAACTACCAAACTGATTTCCAGAGTGATTGTATCAGCTTGCAATCCCACCAGCAATGAGGGAGTGTTCCCCTTTCTCCAAATCCTTGCCAGCATCTGATATCACCTGAGTTTTTTATTTTAGACTTTCTGAATGGTGTGAAGTGGAATCTCAGGGCTGTTTTGATTTGCATTTCCCTGATGACTAAGGATGTTGAACATTTCTTTAGGTGCTTCTCATCCATTTGATATTCCTCAGTTGAAAATTCTTTGTTTAGCCTTGTATCCAATTTTTAATAGGGTTATTTGATTTTCTGTAGTCTAACTTCTTCAGTTCTTTGTATATATTGGATTTTAGCCCTCTATTAGATGTAGGATTGTTAAAGATCTTTTCCCATTCTTTTGGTGGCCTTTTTGTCCTACTGACAGTGTGCTTTGCCTTACAGAAGTGTGTAAACTTCTCTTTCAGGTTTAGGTGATTTCTTTTTCTAGTTGCTTGCCAATTAACTCCCAAAGCACTATCTAAGCCACAACCAAAACTCACAGGCTATTACCCCTGGTGCTGGTAATTCTCCAAAACTTGGTGGCTGAAGACAGCACATACTAAACACACAGAACATGAAGAAATCAAACTGGCACTTACTTTGAAGATTTGTATGCCGCCCATCTGTCCATAGGTGGTATAGAAACAGGTTGAAAAGTCAAGTGGAAATCATTCTTTAAAGGTGCCACATACAGTACTGCAGGAGAAAAGGACTCAGCAATACCATCCTTCTGTGAACCCTGACATGTTCAGCAATTATGGGCTTGATGAGATCTATCCATTGATTAAAGCTGGAAGAAGCTGAGGAGGAGGGCAACCCTATAGGAAGACCAGCAGTCTCAACTAACCTGGACCACAGAGATGACTCAGACACTGAGCCACCAACCCGGCAGTATATACCAGCTTATGTGAGGCACCCAACATGTATATACAGCAGAGTACTGTGTAATCTGGACTAAGTGAAAGAAGATGCCCCTAAACCTGGAGAGACTTGAGGCCCCAGAGAGTGGGGAGGGTAGAGGTGGAGACATCCTTTTAGAGAAAGGGGACAAGGCATGAGATGAAGAATAGTCAGAGGGCAGACCAGGAGGGAGATAAAGACAGAATTATTTTAAAAGATTGAAGAAGTAAAACATAGAAAAAATGTTTTTGGATAGACCAACTACTTTCTTATTAGGCCACAGACCCTGTCCACAAGCTAAAACTCATAAATGTCACTGTTTATATTTTCTGTGGGCAGATGGGTACTAGGAGCGAACCCAGTACTAATGTTTCCCTTAATGGACCGAGAATTGAAACATTTCTTGACGAGTAATTTCTACACCTGCAGATCAGTGCATCTCTCAGACCTCATCAGAGAAGCTTCGATGTTCATTAACACAGGAACGCTCAGCTGGTCACTCTGCATGAAATGAGTTTGGTATGCTCACTCAGCACTACAATGTGGATAGCATACCTCTCCCACCACAGCTTAATTCTTCATAGAATTTGTGGTGAGCAGAATTTTATGAAACAATGTTTCCTGGACACAACAGGGCAGGGAACATAGATATGAACCCACAGGGATTGCAGCCGAATTCACATAACCTTTGCAAGATTAAGCCCAACCATTTTTGCTAGTTCTGTGTCAAAAGAATAGAAGATACACTTTTCTGGAAGACTAACCTCAATTGGGAAAATGTTTTCATCAAAGTACCTGTAGTCAAGTCTGTAGAGCATTTTCTTGATAATAGTCGATATGGTAGTTCCTTGTCAATGGGGAAGTGCTCACCCGGGAATGTGGTCTGGATAGTATAAGAAATATGCTGAGCAAGTCGTGGGGAACAAGCCAGTAAGTCAAGCTTCTCATCCTTCTTCAGTGGCTGAGTTCACGTTCCTGTTCTGGCTTCATCTCTTGGTGTCCCCTGGTGATTGATATAACCTGCAAACCAAGTGAACTCTTTTTCCTTGGTCACTTTATTCATGGTGCTTTTGAAGCAAGTGAAATGAACTAAGATACTAAAAATGCCCCAGCATAGTAGGATGAAGGTGGAAACAAATTCCACTGGTTTTTTTTTGGGGGGGGGGTGTGGCCTATTATAAGTGATATTTAATGGTAAATATATTCAGTTTTTAAATGATTTGGTACCTCGTAAGTTAGTCACATTGTGGGGAAGGCCATACTCTGAAGAGGGGTGTATTTTATGGAAACAGAAGATAATCTATAGTTGGGTGTGTAAGGCTGAGACAGTCGATGTGCAAAGAGTTTGATGAGTGAGCTGAGTATGACCCAAAAATTGAAAGAAATTTACCACATTAACAATATCAAGAAATATAGAAAATGGAGCAACACCACATGCCTGTGATCCTACCATGTGAAAGGTATGGTGAAAGGCTTTCTCATGTTTGAAGCCTACCCCTTCTTAGTAAGTGTTATGATTCCAGGCACTGCTGCAAAGCAAGGTTTTACATCATAAAGTTGAGAAGTAATATACAAGTTTTGTTTTCTATTCATAGAAAAGCTTACATAAACAATGAATCTAAACTATATATACACCACTAATTTTCTGTCATTTCTCTTCTCTCTCCAATATATCTCAAGTCATGCTTCATGTTCACTTTCTATTTTATTTTTATTAAAAATAGCATTTTTCTAACACAGTAGATCTTGATAACACTTTCTTCTCTCTCTTTTCCTCTAAGTTTCTAAACATTTTCCCTCTGATCCAGATCATTATGAAACTAACAGGCTTCGATGGGAAAATAATGAAATGATGAATGTTCATAAAAAATGAATAAAAAATTAAAACTATTTCTAATAAGATAAAACAAAAACTAACACATCAAAGGTGGACAGGACCCTTACTGTTTCTATCTACAACCTGTAACTAACCCTGTGTCACAGCTCTCCATACCCAAATCCTGCCAGGAGAGAACTGTTCTCCCAGGAGTGATGAGATACACCTAAGATCACAGACTCACAGTGTAGAAGAAGGACAAGCTCCAGTCAGAGACAGCAAGACCAGCTAACACCAGAGATAACCAAATAGTGAGAGAAAAGCAAAAGAACCTAAGCAAGAGAATCCAAGGCTATTTGGCATCATCAGAACCCAGTTCTCCAACAGAGCAAGCCCTGGATACCCTAACCTAAACAAAGAGAATCCCAAAAACATAAAAGAAGTCTACAGAACCCCAAATAGATTGGAACAGAAAAGAAATTGTTCCCATCACATAATAATCAAAACATCAAATACACACACACACAAAAAGAAAGCATATTAAAATCAGTAAGGGGAAAAGGTCAGGTAACATATAAAGGCAGACCTATCAGAATGACACCAGACTTTTCACCAGAGACTATAAAAGCCAGAAGATCCTGGACAGATGTCATACAGACCCTAAGAGAACAAAAAGGCCAGCCGAGGCTACTATACCCAGCAAAACTCTCAATTTCCATAGATGGAGAAACCAAGATGATTCATGACAAAACCAAATTTACACAATATCATTCCACAAATCCAGCCCTACGAAGGATAATATATGAAAAACTCCAACACAAGGAGGGAAAGTAGCCCCTAGGAAAAAAAACAAGAAAGTAATATTTCAACAAACCCAAAAGAAGATAGTTATACAAACATAATCCCACCTCTAACAACAAAAATAACAAGAAGAAATAATCAATGGTCCTTAATACCAATGGACTCAATTCTGCAACAAAAAGACATAGACTAACAGGCTGGATAAGTAAACAGGACCCAGCATTTTGCTGCATAAAGAAAATGCACCTCAGTGAAAAAGACAGACACCACCTCAGAATAAAAGACTGGAAAAAACTTCAAAGCAAATGATTCTGAGAAACAGGCTGGAGTAGCTATTCTTTTTTTTTCACATAAAACTATTTATTGACAGCTGTTCACCATTATTTATAATAAAGTTAATATACAGTTGAATGACATTCTGATACTACAAAGTTACTTTTCTGGCTCATTGAGCCAGAACCCAAATACTGAAAAGATCGCTCCTACCAGTAAGGAATGAGTCAAGGTAAAGAAAATGCATGCTGGACATTAATTGACATTAGCAAATTTTGTTCACTCACTTAGTCAGCAGATGTTAATTGCTAACGTCAGCTCCAACCATGAATCTATTTCCACATCAAAATGATTCCACAAACGTTTTAGTACAGATTTTAACTCTCTACAATGGAATTGTTCACCAGAGGAACCTTTACACAGACTGGCTGACCTGGACCTGTCTCTGTAGACCAACTGGCCTCTTAAATCAGAGCTCCATCTGCCTCTGGAGCACTGGGATCAAAGACATGTACCACCACACTTAGCCCATGTCTTGTTATTAAATCACACTACTACTTTGTCTAATTCCATTTCCTGAAGGGGAAGTGGATAACATTCTGTAAATAAAGCACTGTATTTACATGATAATACAACAATTCTTATGTGATTTCTTTTAAGCTATCCAATAAATTGTAGAATCTGCTTAATCTGAAAGGTTATGGTTTCAGGGGAATGTTCACAATGATGGAATCTCATCAACTTGTGTTTTCATCTTCAGTTCTTTTGAGTATTAAAAACAATACAAAACAAACAAGTTATGTAAGTGTTTTATGCATATACCACATACAAACAAACAAAGAAAAATGAGAATGGTCTTCTGTGTCCCAGTTAAAAATAAGTTCTGAATTGAGTAATGAGTGTAAAATCTCCCCAGTGTATAAGAAAAGCTGATCTTCAAAACCTAGGAAATACAACATGATATAAAATGTTCTATTGATAAAGGAGCAACTACAGAAAGCTCTTACTTGCTCAAAGGAATCAGAGCCTTTTGATGCAGAACAAAAACCAAAGGCTGCTATGAACATAGTGGAGCATGTGTTCTTATTAACAGTTGGAACATCTTCTGGATATATGCCCAGTGTGGAGAGCCGTGCCGTGAGCAATCGCCATTATAAGATGGTGCTGGCTTCCACTGCGCCTAGCTAGTAAACAAGCCTTATGCGCAAGTGCAAGAGTAAATTCACGCCCAGTCACTGCCCATCTCGGGGCATAGTAATGGGGTGATGGGCGAGCAACTAATCAGGTGCTGTCATGCCACATCAGGTGCTGAAACGTCACGCTGCGGGCTATATAAGCAGCACCATTTTCCAGTTCAGGGTCTTCCTTATGTTGAAGCAATAAAAGCTTTGCCGTAGAAGGATCCGGTTGTCCGAGTGAATTCTTGCCGGCGAGATACTAACTCGGGCAAGAAGTGGCGCCGAGAAACCCGGGAATTTATCATCACCAGGCCCTGATAGGAGACCCCCCCCCCGTTTCACGGGGCGGGTTCCGAACTACGGGACACTTTACATCTCTACAAGGTACGTTCTGTCTTGAACTTTCTCCAGCGTTAGAAGCCTCTCTGTTCCTTTTCACAGGGCTCGTTCTTTTTCTTTTGACTACATACTATTTCCACCGGTGGTATTGCTGACTGGTTCTCAGTCGCGGTCAGGCCTGGACAGCAACCAGTATGGGGGCCTCCCACTCTGTGGTGACCACCTTACGGTCGGTCCTGAAGCAGTGTGGCTTGAAAGTCGTCACCAAGACAATAGAAGGCTTTGTAAAAGGGGTAGATCGCATAGCACCGTGGTTTGCGTGCTCAGGGACCTTAACTATCCCCTCTTGGGAGAAACTCAAGGGAGATTTAGTTAGGGAACTGGAGAATGGCAAACTTAAAGCAGGAACCATGCCGTTGTGGAAGCTGATAAGATCGTGCTTAAAGGACGAGGAATGTCAACAAGTGGTTAAGGCAGGGCAGAGAATTCTGGACGAAATTCAAGACAGTCTATCAGAGGTAGAGCGGGGAGAGAGATTAGGAGCAAAACAGACACATGATGCACCAATTAAGCATACAGGCCTTTCCACGGACCTTGAGCCCGAGGAAAAGATAATGTCGGGAAAGTATACCCGGGGTGAGTTTGGAAGGAAGGAGAAAGAAAAAGAGAAGAAGAAAGATCAATCAGCGGAGGTCCCTAGGAGAAGGAACCTATACCCACCACTATATGAGTTTAAGGAGCTAGCTCTTAGTAGCTCAGAATCAGATGAGGGACTTAGCCCCTCTGAGGAAACGGACTTGGAGGAGGAAGCAGCTCTTTATGAGGGAGAAAGGTACCAGCAAGATAAAATGCAAGCTAATCAGTCCAAAAAAAGGCCAAAAGTGGCTGGCAAAAGCCAGCTTGCTGCTCGGCCTCTGGACTGTCGGCTTCAGGGTCCTAGTGCACCTCCGCCTTATGTGCAGAGGTATCATTCAGACTCATTCATTCCAAAGAGGAACAGAGGAAAATGCAACAGGCATTTCCAGTTTTTGAAGGAGCCGGGAGAGGGCGAGTTCACACTCCGGTGGAGTATATACAGATTAAGGAGCTTGCCAAGTCTGTCCGTAACTATGGAGTCAGTGCCAATTTCACTATAGCACAAGTCGAAAGGCTTGCGGCTTCAGCAATGACTCCTGGAGATTGGACAACGGTGGTGAAAGCTGTGGTTCAAAATATGGGGATGTATCTTGAGTGGAAAGCATTATGGCAGGATTTCTGCCAGACACATGCAAGGGCTAATGCCACCATGGAAGGGGACCAAAGAACGTGGACTTTTGAATTACTTACAGGTCAGGGACAGCATGCTGCTAACCAGACAAATTATCATTGGGGAGCATACGCTCAGATCTCAGCTGCCACTGTTAAGGCGTGGAAAGCACTCTCTAGGAAGGGGGAGGCAAGTGGACATTTGACAAGAATTACCCAGGGCACACAGGAGTCATTCTCAGATTTTGTGGCCAGAGTGACAAAGGCAGCAGGGAGGATATTTGGAGACCCAGAGGCAGCTATGCCTTTAATTGAACAGCTTGTTTATGAACAAGCTACACAGGAATGCAGATCAGCAATCACACCTAGAAAGAGTAAGGGGTTACAGGACTGGTTAAAGTTTGCCGTGAGCTTGGAGAGCCGCTTACTAATGCTGGATTGGCAGCCAATATTCTGCAGGGGTGGAGGCGCTCAGACTCAGCGGAGCTCAAACTTTGCTTTAATTGTGGCAAACCAGGGCATTTAAAAAAGGACTGCAGAGCCCCCATAAAAAGGACAGTGCCAGGGTTGTGTACTAAGTGTGGAAAAGGATACCATTGGGCCAAAGATTGTCACTCAATTAGAGATGTACGAGGCAGGCCCTTGCAGCCAGGGCCCCCTCAAGTGGTAGAAAATGAGAATGAAGGCATTTCAAAAAACGAGTTTTGGGCCCCCAAGTCCCAGGGCCCCAAAACATATGGGACTCCGATGGGCAACAAGTGGACACCACGGTCCGCAGGGCAACAGAAGGCTCGGCTGGATTGGACCTCTGTGCCTCCACACGATTCATGCTGATGCCTCAGCTGGGAGTGCAGCCAATTCCTACTGATTATAAGGGGCCTCTGCCATCTGAAAGTGTCGGCCTAATTTTGGGCCGGGCTTCCCTCACCTTACAAGGCATTATTGTCCACCCTGGAGTTGTAGATCAGGATTATAAAGGGGAACTTCAGGTTCTCTGTTCTTGCCCTCAAGGTGTCTTTTCTATATCACAAGGGGATAGAATAGCTCAACTAATAATTTTGCCAAGCCTACATGGCTGTTTTCCCTCCTCTGGTATTCCTCGAGCTCCCAGAGGGATTGGTTCTACTGGAAATGATTCTGCTTACTTAATAATGTCTTTAGATTCCAGGCCATCCTTGGAGTTAGTTATAGAAGGGAAACAATTTAAGGGAATTTTAGATACAGGAACAGACAAAAGTATTGTTTCTTCCCACTGGTGGCCAAAAACCTGGCCCGTCACTCAGTCATCACACTCTTTACAAGGGTTAGGCTACCAGTCCTGCCCCACTATTAGCTCCCGTTCTTTGAGATGGCAAGCGCCTGAAGGTCAAATGGGACAATTCACTCCTTATTTCTTACCACTCCCAGTTAATCTCTGGGGGAGAGATATTTTACAGGCAATGGGAATGACCTTGACTAATGAATACTCACCACAAGCTGTTCAAATGATGAGAAAAATGGGCTATACAGAAGGAAAAGGATTAGGGAAAGGAGAGCAGGGTAGGCTTGAACCTATCCCTCAAGAAGGTAATACTGGGAGACAAGGTTTGGGTTTTTTCTAGAAGCGGCTGTTGAGGGTTCCATGCCCATACCATGGCTTACAGAGGAAGCTGTATGGGTTCCTCAATGGCCTCTTTCCTCTGAAAAATTAGAAGCAGCCACAAATTTGATTTCTGAACAGTTACGCTTAGGTCATTTAGAGCCCTCTACCTCACCCTGGAATACACCTATTTTCGTAATTAAGAAAAAATCAGGCAGATGGCGCTTATTACATGACCTCAGAGCAATTAATGCACAAATGCGCCTGTTTGGGCCAGTTTAGTGAGAGCTACCATTGCTTTCTGCCTTACCAAAAAATTGGGAGATTTTAATCATTGATATTAAAGACTGTTTTTTTTTCTCTATACCTCTGTGCCCTCAAGATAGGCAAAGATTTGCATTTATCATCCCAGCCATTAACCATTTGGAACCTGATCAGTGGTACCAATGGAAGGTTGTACCTCAGGGGATGGCAAATAGTCCTACCATGTGCCAATTGTACATGCAATTGGCACTTAAATCCGTTAGAAATTATTTTCCATCCTTGCTTCTAGCTCTTTATATGGATGACATTCTCATTTGCCATAAAAATCCACAATTATTGCAAGATGCATACCCTATATTAATACAGACATTAGGGCAATGGGGATTGCAGGTAGCCACCGAGAAGGTGCAAGTTGCTCAAATGGGAACCTTTCTTGGGTCACACATTTATCCTGACAAAATTGTTCCTCAAAAATTAGAAATCCGCAAAGATCAATTACATACCTTAAATGATTTTCAAAAATTGCTGGGAGATATTAATTGGCTGAGACCATTTTTGAAAATTCCATCAGCAAAGTTAAAGCCTTTATTTGATATCTTAGAAGGAGATACTCACATCTCCTCCCATAGAGCACTTACCCCAGCTGCCTGTCAAGCTTTACAAACTATAGAAAAGGCCTTACGAGATGCCCAATTATTACGCATTGATAAGTTGAAGTCATTTGAATTGTGTGTATTAAAAACCACACAGTTGCCAACAGCAGTCTTGTGGCAAAATGGACCCTTATTGTGGGTCCACCCTAATGCTTCCCCTGCAAAAATCATTGAATGGTACCCTAATGCAGTCGCTCAACTTGCACTTAGGGGATTAAAAGCTGCTTTGGAGAAAAACCTCATATACTAATTGTGCCTTATACCTCTGCTCAAGTTAGAACCCTGGCAGCAACGACTGATGATTGGGCAGTCTTAGTTACCTCCTATTCAGGAAAAATTGATAATCATTTTCCTAAACATCTAATTTTGCAGTTTACCTTAACTCAAGCCATAGTGTTTCCAGTAATTACAGCCAAACACCCACTTGCGGACGGGGTGGTAGTATATACAGACAGATCCAAATCTGGCATAGGTGCATATGTAATAAATGACCAAGTAACATCCAAACAATATAATGAGACATCACCCTAGGTTATAGAGTGTTTAGTGGTACTAGAGGTCCTTAACACTTTCCCAGGACCGCTTAATATTATATCTGATTCCTTATATGTAGTCAATGCAGTGAATACACTTGAAGCTGCTGGCTTAATTAAATTATCTAGTAAGCTTGCTCACATTTTTCAACAAATTCAGTCAGCCTTGATACACAGAAAACATCGTGTCTATATTACTCATGTCAGAGCTCATTCTGGCCTTCCTGGCCCTATGTCTCATGGAAATGACTTAGCAGATAAAGCCACTAGAATCGTGGCTGCTGCTCTGTCCTCACAGACAGAAGCTGCAAGGGAATTTCATAAACACTTTCACGTGATGGCTGAAATTTTACACCGCTGTTTTACTTTAACCAGAAAAGAAGCTTGTGATATTGTCACCCAGTGTCAAAACTGTTGTCAATTTTTACCTACTCCTCATGTAGGGGTAAAACCCCGAGGTGTCAGGCTATTACAAGTCTGGCAAATTGATGTCACACATATTTCCTCTTTTGGGAGAAATCAGTATTTACATGTTTCTATTGACACCTGCTCTGGTGTATTGTTTGCCACACCTTTAACAGGTGAAAAGGCCTCTCATGTTATACAGCACTGCCTAGAAGCCTGGAGTGCTTGGGGCAAGCCCACAATCCTAAAAACAGACAATGGACCAGCGTATACTTAAGCTAAATTTCAACAATTTTGTCATCAAATGGATGTCACTCACCTGACTGGCCTTCCTTATCATCCTCAAGGACAAGGCATTGTGGAACGTGCCCACCGCACACTCAAGTCTTATTTTATAAAACAAAAAGGGGGAGTTGATGAGACTCTGCCCTCAGTGCCAAGAGTAGTTGTCTCCATGGCACTCTTCACACTTAATTTTTTGAATCTCGACGAGCAAGAACGTTCTGCAGCTGAACGACATAGCACAGACCCTGATAGACCAAAAGAAATGGTCAAATGGAAGGATGTTTTAACTGGTTTGTGGAAAGGCCCAGATCCTATATTAATAAGATCCAGGGGAGCTGTCTGTGTTTTTCCACAGAGTGAAGACAACCCATTTTGGCTGCCAGAACGACTCACCCAAAAGATATTCATCAAGGATGGTGTGGAAGATGCTGACCTCCCGAGGACTGTTCCTGATCCTGACAATGCTGAACTTGTCTCAGGTTCCTAGTATAATGGGAAAAGAGATGGGCCATTCTCTCGACTTTCCCTAAACCAATACCAATTCGCCATGATGCTATAGTTTTTCCAAAATTCTTTACTACTAATAAAACAGTGGATTTGCCATATCTACTCTATGATCCCACCCGAGCACCATTAGGAGAAAATCGCTCTTTACTAGAACAGGGTTCTTTATGTTTTCAAATTAATGGACCAGGAAAATGTATCAACCTCACAGCCTGAGCCTTGGGAATGTTTAATAAGCACCGAGGAGGCTTGGGGAGCACAACCCAAGATACTTCCAACGCAGATATAACCATTACAAATCGGACCTTCTGGCAGGATGCAATTTGGGCTAATGGTACATTTCTACCACCTAACTTTTCAAACAAAGAATGTCCCCACCAACCAAGAATAGCCCCCCCATTGTAGTTTGGAAGATGAAGGGCTGATCCTGCCCTGGTCTGATTGTCAATCCTCCATCACTCGTTGGGCAGATCAGAGTAAAACCTTTTCCTTTTCTCCCAACATGATGGTTGACCTAGAGAAGGAATTTGCTATGAAAAAGGGACTTTTCATACAGGACATTAGAATGCATCCCTTTCACAAGTGGATGCTTTGTGAAGTCAATGGCAGTTGTACAGAACTCAATCCTTTGATCTTTATCCAGGGAGAAGCAGTTGGAAAGGCTTCTTTTACTGGCATCTCAAGAACTGCTCAGTATTGGGGAATGCATGCTGCCTCCCTGGACTCTTATGGATATACTAATACCAGTGTAGAGATCACTGGGTTCAATAAAACTTTGGTAAACCAGATTAATTATCTACCTACCCCAGTCTGTGTTTACCCCCCTTTCTTGTTTATCCTTTCAAATGATTCATTTGAAGGCTGTTCTAATGATTCTTGTTGGATTTCTCAATGTTGGGATGTAACAAAGGACACCCGCGCCATGGTGGCCCAGATCCCACATTGGATCCCTGTTTTGGTGGAAACACCCTCCACCTTATCCCTGTTTAGACAAAAAAGAGATTTTGGCATTACTGCCACCATGATCATAGCTATTTCAGCCAGTGCTGCTGCTGCTACAGCTTCAGGGTACACTATGGCTAATACAGTTCAAGCAGGCACAAAATTAAATCAGCTTTCAGTCGATCTGGCTGATGCCATCAATGTTCAAACTTCTGCTAGTGCTCAGTTGAAAGGAGGGCTGATGATTTTGAATCAGTGCCTCGATCTGGTTGAGGAACAAATAAGTGTTCTATACCAGTTGGCCCAGTTGGGCTGTGAAAGAAAATTGGGTGCTCTGTGCATTACCAGTGTCCAATATGAAAATTTTACTCGTGCAGCTAATCTGTCTAGACAGCTCTCCTTGTATCTTGCAGGAAATTGGTCCGAGGGGTTCGATGAGACTCTTGAGGCCCTGAGGGAGGCAGTTTTAAGGATCAAATCGACAGGAGTGGACCTGTCATTGACAGAGGGCCTCTCCTCCTGAATTTCATCTGCATTTTCTTATTTTAAGGAATGGGTGGGGGTAGTTTTATTTGCTGCTGCCATCTGCTGTGGACTTGTGTTCATGCTCTGGTTGGTTTGTAAGCTCAGAACCCAACAAAACCTTGACAAGGTCATTATTACTCAGGCACTTGCAGCCATTGAACAAGGGGCCTCCCCTGAAATTTGGCTATCCATGCTTAAGACTTAAATGGCATCTGAGTTCTCTGCTATTGCGTCCCATGGATTTGTGGATCCATTGCACTGGGATGAGAGAGACTCAACGCTCATTGAGCAGCACTTGCACTTCGCTGAGTTTTACTAATTCGTTTTTTAGCTGGCCTCTTTTATAGAGTTCGCCCTAGGCCATTTGGCAGTTACTGTAACACAGTACTGCAGTATCCAGAGACGGGCAACTTTCCTCATATACAGACCAACCTAAGACACAGGACCCGGTGGCGATAGGGTTACCCTATGACAGGAAAGGCTGTGACATTGGAGGAATGACCTAAGACAGGAGCCACAGCAGATGGACATGACTGCAGAGGCCTAGACCAGCCTCAATTTTTAATAAAATAAAATGGGGGAGATGTGGAGAGCCGTGCCGTGAGCAATCGCCATTATAAGATGGTGCTGGCTTCCACTGCGCCTAACTAGTAAACAAGCCTTATGCGCAAGTGCAAGAGTAAATTCATGCCCAGTCACTGCCCATCTCAGGGCGTAGTAATGGGGTGATAGGCAAGCAACTAATCAGGTGCTGTCACGCCACATCAGGTACTGAAACGTCACGCTGCGGGCTATATAAGCAGCACCATTTTCCGGGTTCGGGGTCTTCCTTATGTTGAAGCAATAAAAGCTTTGCCGTAGAAGGATCCGGTTGTCCAAGTGAATTCTTGCTGGCAAGATACTAGCTCGGGCAAGAGCCCAGGAGAGGTATTGCTGAATCCTCTAGTAGTACTATGTCCAATTTTCTGAGGAACTGCCAGACTGATTTCCAGAGTGGTTGTACAAGCTTGCAATCCCACCAACAGTGGAGGAGTATTCCTCTTTCTCCAGCATCCTCACCAGCATCTGCTGTCCCCTAAGCTGGAAAGGAACCAGATGTCCCTCAGCAGAGGAATGGATACAGAAAATGTGGTAAATTTACACAATGGAGTACTACTCAGCTATTAAAGACAATGAATTTATGAAATTCCTAGGCAAATGGATGGATCTGGAGGGTATCATCCTGAGTGAGGTAACCCAATCACAAAAGAACGCACATTGATATGCACTCACTGATAAGTGGATTATTAGCCCAGAAACTTAGAATACCCAAGATATAATTTGCAAAACACATGAAACTCAAGAAGGAAGACCAAAGTATGGATACTTCACCCCTTCTTAGAATGGGGAACAAAATACCCATGGGAGGAGTTACAGAGACAAAGTTTGGAGCTGAGACAAAAGAATGGACCATCCAGAGACTGCCTCACCAGGGGATCCATCCCATAATCAGTCACCAAACACAGACACTATTGCATATGCCAGCAAGATTTTGCTGAAAGGACCATGATATAGCTGTCTCTCATGAGGCTATGCCAGTGCCTGGCAAACACAGAAGTGGATGCTCACAGTCAGCCATTAGATGGAACACAAGGCCCCCAATGGAGGAGCTAGGAAAGGTACCCAAGGATCTGAAGGGGTCTGCAACCCTATAGGTGGAACAACAATATGAACTAACCAGTACCCCCAGAGCTCGTGTCTCTAGCTGCATATGTATCAGAAGATGGCCTAGTTGGCCATTATTGGGAAGAGAGGCCTCTTGGTCTTGCAAACTTTATATGCCCTAGTACAGGGGAATGCCAGGGCCAAGAAGTGGGAGTGGGTAGGTAGAAGAGCAGGGTGAGGGTACAGTTTAGGGGACTTTCGGGATAGCATTTGAAATGTAAATGAAGAAAATACCTAATAAAAAATTAGAAAAAGTTATAAAAAAAAAGCCATGAACCACATTTAAAAAAAAAAAGTATTCCAGCTACTGTCAATACTATCAAAACAAGTATATTAAACTAGATTTTCATTAGAATGCTATTTTTTTCACACTAGTAATTCAAAACCCAAGATCCAGATAGATAGATAGATAGATAGATAGATAGATAGATAGATAGATAGATATCCAAACAATTCAAAACCCAAGATCCACATATATATGTGTGTGTGTGTGTGTGTATGTATATATATATGCAAACAATACACACATAAATGCAAACAACTATTGTTGTCATCTTCGGGTCAAGAATGCCAAGTCAGCCTCTCCCCATAGAAGGAAATTACAATCTGAGGACATATCATATTTGCCTCCTTTGCCTGTACCAAGTCAGCCTCATCTGAGTCCTTCCACTTCATGAGAAACATTAACTCTCCACTGCTGTCCGTGGCACCGATTATCCCTTCAGGATCAAGACCTCTGGCAAAGCCCTTGGTTTGTCAGCAGCTTCTCTCTTCTTCAATTTACTATCATCAGATTCACTGTAGGATAAAGATATCATTTTTGTACCATCTTTTTCTTTACCAGATTCTTGAGAATTAAGAAATGCTTCAATTAATTCTGGAGAATCTAAATTTTCTCCTGGTCCCTAAGTATTACCAGAATCTGTGAACCCCTTCCACGTCAGGAAATACTCGACCTTCCCGTTCACTATACGACGGTCCAGTACTTTCTCCACCACACATTCTTCAGGCTCTCACTCGTCAACTTTGTTGTTACTCTTTCCATTCTGTTTCTTTCCCATTCTTTGCAATGCAGTTTTATTGGAGGCCATTTTAAAATTTTAATCTGAGACTTGAGAAGTTCATGGCTCAGATGCTCAGGGCCCCAGATCCTGCAGAGCCTCCCACCTGCGCACTTCAGTTCAGCCACATGGAGGAAGAGCCATTCTAACATCCAATAATATAGACTTTGAACCAAAAGTTACCAAAAGAGATGGGGGAAAAAAACTTCATACTCATCAAAGGAAAAATCCATCGACATGAACTCTCAATTCTGAACATATATGTTCCAAATGCCAAGGCACCCACATTTGTAAAAGGTGCGGAAGATACGGGCTAAGGTTGGAATTCAGTGCTAACCCAACGCTGGATTCACTTAGGACAGCAGCGAATTTTTGGAACTAGGAACTGCTCAGGCCGTCGTTGTCCACAGTTTTCAAAAAGGTGCTTTAGGGGAGAGGAAAAAGGGTTTAAATTAAATTAAATAATCAGGTGGATGTCCACAGACGGGAGCTGCATCAGGCGGCAGAAACAGGGTTTGTAATAATAAAATATTACAGAGGGAAATGGATTTTGAAACTCTCCCAGAGGCAGAGAGAAATGTCGGGGGATGCCCTGCCTTTTTTTCTCTAGTCCCTACAGCAGAAGGTCTCTGTTGTCTAATGTCTGGTGCACTGGTCTGTTCACGTATTCAATTCATGTGTGTTTTGTCTCGTCGTCTGAATGACTGAATGTTTTGTGTGTCACTTTGGAAAATAAAGATGGCTAAGACTTTATCTGTTGGTTCAGCAAGAGAGTGGCCACATGCTTTAGCCAGGATCAGGCACAGCAGGGGAGCCACTCCTGGAAAAGCTGCTCTCAAAGAAAGGGAGTCTGCAGTCTCTTGGTTTGGGGGCGGAAAAAAGCTGATAGATGGTTTTTTCCTGGAGAGTTCTCTGCAATCGTGATTATTGCGTTTAGCTAATGACAAGGTGCTTTACTTATCTCATAGTTATAGCTAGAAATTTTGAAATTCTTTGATTGGTCTAAAGTTATAAGATTCGTGTAGCCACTTAATTTTGTTTTTTACTGATCAAAAATGTAACACTGGTTACTCAGTTTTGGAGTCCTTCAAACACATGGCATAAGGCAGGCCAAGAGACTGGGCCTCTAAGGATACTACTAGTTGAGATAATATTTAATGTGATTCTTATCCTAGAAAGTAGAATTAAAGAAAAGATTTAAAGCAATGTCTCTTTAATGAAGCATTGAAACTTTCACTGTCATGCATTCATAGGTATAAATTGGCAGCCAAATTTCTCAACGTGATAGTGAAGTTTTAATGTTGATTCTAAGGTGAGTGTTTTGAAATTGGATTTTGCTTTCCCAAGGTTGTAGTTATAGTCTAATGTTGCAAAAGAAACTTAAAATTTCTAAAATCTGTCCTCACAGCAAGAGGAACTAAGCTCAGAGCAGCCTCTGTGTGGTTTGTGTGACTTTCTTTTGTCTTGCAAATGGTGCCTAAGGAAGCTCTGGAAACTTGCATCTCCTTGCCTTCAGGGAAAATTCCTTTTAGCTAAAAGAGCACCTTTGCAGATCTACCCAGATGTTGTTCTAATAAAGTTATTATAGATTTAAAGGTTTGTTTTTTTCCTTTGCATTCTGATAATTGTAAAGGGTTTTGCTTCTAGTGAGCTTGTAATCACTGGAAAATTTTGCCTCTAGGTATGGCTTACCTCATGTAAGAAAAATTCTTAGAGTCTCTGTTTCAATACAAGAAGCAAAGAGTTTGAATCTTTCAGTGTATATTGTTTCCTAAGTGGAAAGTATTTTATTAGCTAATGTCTCTCAAGGGAAGTTTACGTTAAATCCTTGCTCTCACACAAGGAGTTTTTAAGTTCTAGGGAAAAGCTGTTACTCCAGAAAACAGGCAAAATCTTTTTAATACTTAGGGTTTCAGTTATACTATAAAAGGCTTTGCAGAAAATAAAGAAAGCTTTTATAATTGTTATCAACTATAATCAATGGTAATTAAATATTAGCTGTGCCCAAAACAATTCTTTGGCAAGAGAAAACATTATTGTAAAGTCATTTTTCTTCTCCTCATGGCCAACTGTTGGTCCACTTGGAGCTGCTGCAAGGCAGGGCCTTGAGGCATGCAGCTTTCCCTGAGTGGTGGTGGTGAGGGAGGCCACCAGAAAGTGGGCACCTTTGTAGTGAACTCAGGGGAGGGCCGCACTTGCCATTGCCCCCATGAGCATCCGCCTGTCCCCGCAGCTGTATTTCCACCCCCCCTCCCCCCGCCCCTTAAGACTTGGGATGCTCTGCAGCCCTGGCTTAGGTTTTCTGGCCTACAACAGATTGAGCAGCTTCAGCCTCTTCCGCCTGAGAGGGAGGCCAGAGGCAGGATAGCTTTAATAGAAGAGGAGGTGCCTAGTCTTACTGCAACTTGATAAGTCATGGCTATTACATATTACATGGCTTCTACATGTAATAAAATATTACATATATTACACACATATAGAAAAGTTGGACACCAAAGGAAACAATGAGTGCAATGGGGAAGAGCAGAAAATATAACATGACTTCTAATATGAAATCTAGATTTAGCTGTGTATGCTGCACATGGGGATGAAGTGGACTGTGCAGGTGAAAGGGAAGACTAGTAGGAAGGAGCAAGAAAGACAGCAAAGGATGATGGTTGATCAGGTGAACATGAACCCAGGACAAAGACACTCATGGATAAAAGTGACATAACATCATCCTATATTTTGTACACTTAAAATTAAAATTCATCTATTTGTTAAAAAGGAAAATTCAGAGTCTTGAAGTTGGCTTAGCAGTTCATAGCACTTGCTACTTTTGCAGAGATCTGAGTTTGGTACCCAATACCCATGTCAGTTATCTAACTGCCTGTACCAATAGTTGCAAGGGAATCTCATAGCCTCTTCTGTTCTCCAGGGACGCCTAAGTACACACAAACACCACATATATACAAACACAGCACACATATCACACACATAAAGTCACCAAACACATACATGCACATTAAAACATACATATACAACACACATACATACCACAAACACAAGCCCACCTAAGACACAACACCTCACACCCAACCACCAGACACATCTACATGCACACATACATAGATACCATACACAAACCATACATACCACATACACACACCACATACACCCACATACCTCATATACTCCACATACACATTCACAACACACAATATACATACACACTCACATATACATTCACCATGCACACACACTACACAAATAGACACAAACATACATACAACACACCTTTTTTTTTCTTTCCATTTTTTATTAGGTATTTAGCTCATTTACATTTCCAATGCTATACCAAAAGTACCCCATACCCACCCACCCCCACTCCCCTACCCGCCCACTCCCCCTTTTTGGCCCTGGCGTTCCCCTGTTCTGGGGCATATAAAGTTTGTGTGTCCAATGGGCCTCTCTTTCCAGTGATGGCCGACTAGGCCATCTTTTGATACATATGCAGCTAGAGTCAAGAGCTCCGGGGTACTGGTTAGTTCATAATGTTGATCCACCTATAGGGTTGCAGATCCCTTTAGCTCCTTGGGTACTTTCTCTAGCTCCTCCATTGGGAGCCCTGTAATCCATCCATTAGCTGACTGTGGGCATCCACTTCTGTGTTTGCTAGGCCCCGGCATAGTCTCACAAGAGACAGCTACATCTGGGTCCTTTCGATAAAATCTTGCTAGTGTATGCAATGGTGTCAGCGTTTGGATGCTGATTATGGGGTGGATCCCTGGATAAGGCAGTCTCTACATGGTCCATCCTTTCATCTCAGCTCCAAACTTTGTCTCTGTAACTCCTTCCAAGGGTGTTTTGTTCCCACTTCTAAGGAGGGGCATAGTGTCCACACTTCAGTCTTCATTTTTCTTGAGTTTCATGTGTTTAGGAAATTGTATCTTATATCTTGGGTATCCTAGGTTTTGGGCTAATATCCACTTATCAGTGAGTACATATTGTGTGAGTTCCTTTGTGAATGTGTTACCTCACTCAGGATGATGCCCTCCAGGTCCATACATTTGGCTAGGAATTTCATAAATTCATTCTTTTTAATAGCTGAGTAGTACTCCATTGTGTAGATGTACCACATTTTCTGTATCCATTCCTCTGTTGAGGGGCATCTGGGTTCTTTCCAGCTTCTGGCTATTATAAATAAGGCTGCTATGAACATAGTGGAGCATGTGTCCTTCTTACCAGTTGGGGCTTCTTCTGGATATATGCCCAGGAGAGGTATTGCTGGATCCTCTGGTAGTACTATGTCCAATTTTCTGAGGAACCGCCAGACGGATTTCCAGAGTGGTTGTACAAGCCTGCAATCCCACCAACAATGGAGGAGTGTTCCTCTTTCTCCATATCCTCGCCAGCATCTGCTGTCACCTGAATTTTTGATCTTAGACATTCTGACTGGTGTGAGGTGGAATCTCAGGGTTGTTTTGATTTGCATTTCCCTGATGATTAAGGATGTTGAACATTTTTTAGGTGCTTCTCTGACATTCGGTATTCCTCAGGTGAGAATTCTTTGTTCAGTTCTGAGCCCCATTTTTTAATGGGGTTGTTTGATTTTCTGAAGTCCACCTTCTTGAGTTCTTTATATATGTTGGATATTAGTCCCCTATCTGATTTAGGATAGGTAAAGATCCTTTCCCAATCTGTTGGTGGTCTCTTTGTCTTATTGACGGTGTCTTTTGCCTTGCAGAAACTTTGGAGTTTCATTAGGTCCCATTTGTCAATTCTTGATCTTACAGCACAAGCCATTGCTGTTCTGTTCAGGAATTTTTCCCCTGTGCACATATCTTCAAGGCTTTTCCCCACTTTCTCCTCTATAAGTTTCAGTGTCTCTGGTTTTATGTGAAGTTCTTTGATCCATTTAGATTTGACCTTAGTACAAGGAGATAAGTATGGATCGATTCACATTCTTCTACATGATAACAACCAGTTGTGCCAGCACCATTTGTTGAAAATGCTGTCTTTCTTCCACTGGATGGTTTTAGCTCCCTTGTCGAAGATCAAGTGACCATAGGTGTGTGGGTTCATTTCTAGGTCTTCAATTCTATTCCATTGGTCTACTTGTCTGTCTCTATACCAGTACCATGCAGTTTTTACCACAATTGCTCTATAGTAAAGCTTTAGGTCAGGCATGGTGATTCCACCAGAGGTTCTTTTATCCTTGAGAAGAGTTTTTGCTATCCTAGGTTTTTTGTTATTCCAGATGAATTTGCAAATTGCTCCTTCTAATTCGTTGAAGAATTGAGTTGGAATTTTGATGGGGATTGCATTGAATCTGTAGATTGCTTTTGGCAAGATAGCCATTTTTACAATATTGATCCTGCCAATCCATGAGCATGGGAGATCTTTCCATCTTCTGAGATCTTCTTTAATTTCTTTCTTCAGAGACTTGAAGTTTTTATCATACAGATCTTTCACTTCCTTAGTTAGAGTCACGCCGAGATATTTTATATTATTTGTGACTATTGAGAAGGGTGTTGTTTCCCTAATTTCTTTCTCAGCCTGTTTATTCTTTGTGTAGAGAAAGGCCATTGACTTGTTTGAGTTAATTTTATATCCAGCTACTTCACCGAAGCTGTTTATCAGGTTTAGGAGTTCTCTGGTGGAATTTTTAGGGTCACTTATATATACTATCATATCATCGTAAAAAAGTGATATTTTGACTTCCTCCTTTCCAATTTGTATCCCCTTGATCTCCTTTTGTTGTCGAATTGCTCTGGCTAATACTTCAAGTACTATGTTGAAAAGGTAGGGAGAAAGTGGGCAGCCTTGTCTAGTCCCTGATTTTAGTGGGATTGCTTCCAGCTTCTCTCCATTTACTTTGATGTTGGCTACTGCTTTGCTGTAGATTGCTTTTATCATGTTTAGGTATGGGCCTTGAATTCCTGATCTTTCCAGAACTTTTATCATGAATGGGTGTTGGATCTTGTCAAATGCTTTTTCTGCATCCAACGAGATGATCATGTGGTTTTTGTCTTTGAGTTTGTTTATATAGTGGATTACATTGATGGATTTTCGTATATTAAACCATCCCTGCATTCCTGGAATAAAACCTACTTGGTCAGGATGGATGATTGCTTTAATGTGTTCTTGGATTCGGTTAGCGAGAATTTTATTGAGGATTTTTGCATCGATATTCATAAGAGAAATTGGTCTGAAGTTCTCTATCTTTGTTGGATCTTTCTGTGGTTTAGGTATCAGAGTAATAGTGGCTTCATAAAATGAGTTGGGTAGAGTACTTTCTACTTCTATCGTGTGAAAAATTTTGTGCAGAACTGGAATCAGATCTTCTTTGAAGGTCTGATAGAACTCTGCACTAAACCCGTCTGGTCCTGGGCTTTTTTTGGCTGTGAGACTATTTATAACTGCTTCTATTTCTTTAGGGGATATGGGACTGTTTAGAAGGTCAACTTGATCCTGATTCAACTTTGGTACCTGGTATCTGTCCAGAAATTTGTCCATTTCGTCCAGGTTTTCCAGTTTTGTTGAGTATAGCCTTTTGTAGAAGGATCTGATGGTGTTTTGGATTTCTTCAGGATCTGTTGTTATGTCTCCCTTTTCAGTTCTGATTTTGTTAATTAGGATTTTGTCTCTGTGCCCTCTAGTGAGTCTAGCTAAGGGTTTATCTATCTTGTTGATTTTCTCAAAGAACCAACTCCTCGTTTGGTTAATTCTTTGAATAGTTCTTCTTGTTTCCACTTGGTTGATTTCACCCCTGAGTTTGATTATTTCCTGCCGTCTACTCCTCTTGGGTGAATTTGCTTTCTTTTTTTCTAGAGCTTTTAGATGTGTTGTCAAGATGCTAGTATGTGCTCTCTCCCGTTTCTTCATGGAGGCACTCAGAGCTATGAGTTTCCCTCTTAGAAATGCTTTCATTGTGTCCCAAAGGTTTGGGTACATTGTGGCTTCATTTTCATTAAACTCTAAAAAGTCTTTAATTTCTTTCTTTATTCCTTCCTTGACCAAAGTATCATTGAGAAGAGTGTTGTTCAGTTTCCACGTGAGTGTTGGCTTTCTGTTATTTATTTTTGTTATTGAAGATCAGCCTTAGTGCATGGTGATCTGATAGGATACATGGGACAATTTCAATATTTTTGAATCTGTTGAGGCCTGTTTTGTGACCTATTATGTGGTCAATTTTGGAGAAGGTACCATGAGGTGCTGAGAAGAAGGTATATCCTTTTGTTTTAGGATAAAATGTTCTGTAGATATCTGTCAGATCCATTTGTTTCATCACTTCTGTTAGATTCAGTGTGTCCCTGTTTAGTTTCTGCTTCCATGATGTGTCCATTGGTGAAAGTGGTGTGTTGAAGTCTCCCACTATTATTGTGTGAGGTGCAATGTGTGCTTTGAGCTTTACTAAAGTTTCTTTAATGAATGTGGCTGCCCTTGTATTTGGCGCATAGATATTCAGAATTGAGAGTTCCTCTTGGAGGATTTTACCTTTGATGAGAACAAAGTGCCCCTCCTTGTCTTTTTTGATGACTTTGGGTTGGAAGTCAATCTTATCAGATATTAGGATGGCTACTCCAGCTTGTTTCTTCATACCATTTGCTTGGAAAATTGTTTTCCAGCCTTTTATTCTGAGGTAGCGTCTATCTTTTTCTCTGAGATGTGTCTCCTGTAAACAGCAAAATGTTGGGTCTTGTTTGTGTAGCCAGTTTGTTAGTCTATGTCTTTTTATTGGGGAGTTGAGACCATTGATGTTAAGAGATATTAAGGAAAAGTAATTGTTGCTTCCTGTTATTTTTGTTGTTAAAGTTGGCATTCTGTTCTTGTGGCTGTCTTCTTTTAGGTTTGTTGAGGGATTACCTTCTTGTTTTTTCTAGGGCATTGTTCCCATTCTTGTATTGGTTTTTTCTGTTATTAACCTTTGAAGGGCTGGATTCGTGGAGAGATAATGTGAGAATTTGGTTTTGTCGTGGAATACTTTGGTTTCTCCATCTATGGTAATTGAGAGTTTGGCTGGGTATAGTAGCCTGGGCTGGAATTTGTGTTCTCTTAGTGTCTGTATAACATCTGTCCAGGCTCTTCTGGCTTTCATAGTCTCTGGTGAAAAATCTGGTGTAATTCTGATAGGCTTGCCTTTGTATGTTACTTGACCTTTTTCCCTTACCGCTTTTAGTATTCTATCTTTATTTAGTGCATTTGTTGTTCTGATTATTATGTGTCGGGAGGAATTTCTTTTCTGGTCCAGTCAATTTGGAGTTCTGTAGGCTTCTTGTATGTTCATAGGTATCTCTTTCTTTATATTTGGGAAGTTTTCTTCAATAATTTTGTTGAAGATGTTTGCTGGTCCTTTGAGTTGAAAATCTTCATTCTCATCCACTCCTATTATCCGTAGGTTTGGTCTTCTCATTGTGTCCTGGATTTCCTGGATATTTTGAGTTAGGATCTTTTTGCATTTTCCATTTTCTTTGATTGTTGTGCCATTGTTCTCTATGGAATCATCTGCACCTGAGATTCTCTCTTCCATCTCTTGTATTCTGTTGCTGATGCTCAAATCTATGGTTCCAGATTTCTTTCCTAGGGTTTCTATCTCCAGTGTTGCCTCACTTTGAGTTTTCTTTATTGTTTCTACTTCCCTTTTTAGGTCTAGTATGGTTTTGTTCATTTCCATCACCTGTTTGTATGTTTTTTCCTCTTTTTCTGTAAGGACTTCTACCTGTTTGATTGTGTTTTCCTGTTTTTCTTTAAGGACTTGCAACTCTTTAGCAGTGTTCTCCTGTATTTCTTTAAGTGATTTATTAAAGTCCTTCTTGATGTCCTCTACCATCATCATGAGATATGCTTTTAAATCTAGGTCTAGGTTTTCCGGTGTGTTGGGGTGCCCTGGACTGGGCGAAGTGGGAGTGCTGGGTTCTGATGATGGTGAGTGGTCTTGGTTCCTGTTAGTAGGATTCCTACGTTTACCTTTCGCCATCTGGTAATCTCTGGAGTTAGTAGTTATAGTTGACTCTGTTTAGAGATTGTTCTTCTGGTGATTCTGTTACCGTCTCTCAGCAGATCTGGGAGACAGATTCTCCCCTCTGAGTTTCAGTGCTCAGAGCACTCTCTGCTGGCAAGCTCTCTTACAGGGAAGGTGCGCAGATATCTTGTTTTTGGACCTCCTCCTGGTCGAAGAAGAAGGCCCAAAACAGGGCCTCTCTCAGAAGCTGACAACACACCTTTTAAAAGAGAGTTGGCTATTGGTATGTAGACTTTACAAAGGAATGGGGTTTTTCTTTTCCTCGACCCATTGATCCCTTTATAAAGTAACACAGAGTCTGAAACTTGGTTACCGTGGTGCTGGAGTAATGGATCAGTGGTTGAAATTTAAAAGGACATGTGTTCAATTCTCAGCACCCACATGGTATCTCCAAGCCAACTCTAACACAAATGAAGAGATCCATTGCCCTTTTTAGGCCTCAGTGAGTATTGCATGAACATGATGCGTATACACATATACACACAGACACACATAAACACTTGTAATGTATATGTACACATGAATGTATATATACATATGGAGACACATATGTATACATATATATGCACATGCTGCATATATAAGCATTTATATATATGTAACAAAATGATGTAAACAAATATTAGGTCACACACTAAGGGAGTATTCAGCTCAGTCAGAATTCAATCACCTGTGACTTGCCAATGCTTGTATCAATTCTCTGCTCATAACATCTTTTCCAACCGCCCAAGACCTCAGAGGCAGCATGCAAAAGGTGTGTCGATTTCTTCACAAGCATTTGAGTCCAGAACAACTTGATTGTACTTTCCAAAACTGTTCCTTTCCAGTCCTGAAAGAGAATAGAATGTCCAACAGTATAACAATGAGAAGTCCAGGAGATAACTCCGTCTCCAATATACCATTCCTGAGAAAAGGTGAGAGGAGATACAGTGTCAAAGTTGTACTGTAGAAATGGGAAGTTTTTCAATATTTGCATAAAGCATGAGACATGGAAACCAATGTGCTTGGAAGTTAGCATCACACTCCAACAAATACTTTCAGGAAGAGTCATAGCAGATAAATTCATTACTGAGATGCCTTATAGAACCATGGTTAAGCTGAGAAGGAATGAGAGATACCTGTGCCCTGCTGGCTCTGCTTGTACAATGGATAAGTCCTGATTATATACTTAGATGATTCAGGTTTCAGTGACATTATCTAAGTCTGTAAGAAAGTAGAGACATGGTCACCATAACAAAACTTTCCAGTTCAGAGGGGTTTTGTGGGATTACAATAGCAATTGACAGATACAAGAGTGATAGAACCTATTTACACATGCTGCAACTGGGATGGATTCCAGTGGCTTTATGCCGAGTGACGAAAGTTAAAACCACAGATATGTACACATTGTACTTACGTAACCTTAAGAAAACATAAAATAACTGTAAAATGGAAGAGCATGCTGCTGATGTGGAGAGAGAAGGGTGCTGTGCATTGGTAGTTCACATATGACCCAAAATGTAGAATCGGAAGGTGTTTGGTGGTGGACTATATGTATTTCAGCAGAAATGGATTACAAAACCCCACATGGAGGAAAGTGATACAGAATACATCTGTTTTCCTTATGTGTCAGGAGCCATAATGGGACAAGCTAATAACTGGCAGATAATTATATAATAGCATGTTATATAGTTATTAGCAAGCTAATAAGTAGATCTTCCTGAGATGGCCTCCTGCTTCAGATTATTATATAATCTGTGACAGGTTCACCCTTATTAAGCAAGGCTGTAAGGGATTCATTTTAACAAAGATTCTTGCTATTAATATGCTTTTCCTATTATTATTAAACATATATAACAATCACTAAGTAATAGCACACCCCTTCAAAGCAGATCTCTGCAGATCCATGAAGATGCACTGTCTAGTAGTGATGCTATATAGACAAATAGATGATTTCTTAATGATGACCCTATAAGAATTCCTAAAATTATATCAGTGATCATTAAGCTCTTTTACAGTGGGACTGCCATTAGGTCTTTTTCTTGAACTTGAACAGTAGTAAAATTACAGCTATTATGTAGCAACGAAAAAAAATCTTATGGTTGGTGGTTACCACAACATGAGGAACTCTATTAAATGGACAAGGCATTAGGAAGGTAGGAAACACTGGACTAGAATAACACATGACCTTGATTCTCTAACTCACTTTTTTCCTGTCTTAGACAATACCCCTCATAAAGGCACCTTAAACTTTGTGTGTTGAGAAAAAAACCTTTATATATATTTTTTAAAAAGGGGGACACACGGTATTTACTGATGGGTAACAGTTGAAGGTATTAAAATACTCTAATCTTCAGAAGTAAGGAGCCACAGGCACAAAGGCTCAAATCAGGGCATCTCTTCTTTCTTTATCGCTCTTTCCTCCTCCCTCATCTTCCCCCCATCCAGGTCCATGGAAGGATGCCTGGACCTGCTCCTCTTTGCCCTGAGCCTAAAGTCAGCCAGCCTTGCAGGTGGAGCGAAATCTTCACTCAATTATCCAAGAGCTAATTTGATTTCAACTAAACAGAGGTGGTAATTATTATGTTTTTCTCCAAAACAGGGACATAAGACCTAAAAATCAACAGCAGCAGCGACAGTCCAATCGACCTTGTGGAACCTTAGGATGCAAACTCAACACGGTGGCTTCAGCAGGATGATGCTAAAAAAGCACGCTGCCCAATAGTCCCAAGGTGTGCACAGCCAAGTAGTGCGCAGTGATGGCAAAGGCCAGGGCAAAGGAAGATGCATGTTGGAGACCCACAGACCACTGGGGAAGGAGCTGGGAAAGGCCTTGGAGACACTGGCTCGGAGCAGGGACTGCAGCTCCGCAGCATACCAGCAGAGGACACCAGCTCCATGGCACAGCCTGGTCCTTCTCCACTGTGCACCCTGGAAACAGGGACCCAGCAAGTGGTGTGGAAAAGGAAAGCCATAGGCAACAGAAGCCCAAGGCTACAGTATGCTTGGTCCACTTCAGCTCTGCAGTCCATCTGCAGCACTCGCCCAAGCCTCAACGCCTTTAATTTTTAACATTACAAAATAACATTCTTTTAAAAGTATTTTGAAATCCCCCCCCCCCCCCGTGTGTGTGTGTGTGTGTGTGATGTGCGCAGAGGCCAGAAGATGATTATCAGTAGACTGAAACTGGAGTTTACAGGCAGCGGAGAGTAACTCATGTAAGAACCAAATGTGGGTCTTCTAGAAGAGCAGCAAACATTTTTAATCACTGAGCTGTCTCTCCAGCACCACAAATTACACCACAAAGTGTGTGTAAGTGTGTGTGTGTATGTGTGATATTTCTTAGCAACCTTAGAAGTGTAACTTGAGAGCCATTAAGATCCTATGTCTATGCCCCTCAACAGAGGAATGGATACAGAAAATGTGATACATTTACACAATGGAATACTACTCAGCTATTAAAAAATATGAATTTATGAAATTCCTAGGCAAATGGATGGACCTGGAGGGTATCATCCTGAGTGAAGTAACCCAATCACAAAGGAACTTGCACAATATATACTCACTGAGAAGTGGATAATAGCCCAGAAACTTAGGATAACCAAGATATAAGATACAACTTGCCAAACGCATGAAATTCAAGAAGAACGAAGACCAAAGTGTGGACACTTTACCCTTTCTTAGAAATGGGAACAAAACACCCATGGAAGGAGTTACAGAGACAAAATTTGGAGCTGTGACGAAAGGATGGACCATCTAGTGATTGCCATATGCAGGGATCCATCCCATAATCAGCTTCCAAATGCTGACACCATTGCATACACTAGCAAGATTTCGCTGAAAGGACCCAGTTATAGCTCTCTCTTGTGAGACTATGCCGGGGCCTAGCAAACACAGAAGTGGATGATGACAGTCAGCTATTGGATGGGTCACACGGCCCCTAATGGAGGAGCTAGAGAAATTACCCAAGAAGCTATAGGGAACTGCAACCCTATAGGTGGAACAACAATATGAACTAACCAGTACCTGGAAGCTCTTGACTCTAGCTGCATATGTATCAAAAGATGGCCTAGTCGGCCATCACTGCAAAGAGAGGCCCATTGGACTTGCAAACTTTATATGCCCCAGTACAGGGGAACGCCAGGGCCAAAAAGGGGGAGTGGGTGGGTAGGGGATTGGGGGGGTGGGTATGGGGGACCTTTGGGATAGCATTGAAAATGTAAATGAGGAAAATACCTAATAAAAAAAAAGAAAAAAAGAAAACTTTGAACTCTAAATGGTTAACGATTTGGTGTTGTCTGATGATTTTACAACTGTTCATTCTATAAATTTATGTCGTTTGTCCCTACACTTCTTGAGGATTCCCGCCAAGAAATTTCTCATCTCTGTGCCTTGGTTTGACCAATTCTCATTTTACAACCTTGTTGTGTAGTAAAAAATCAATTGCCAAAAAAAAAGAAAGAAAAAAAAAAGATCCTATGTCTATCTACTGCCAAGAAACTGTCTCCCTTGAAATGCCCATTTACTATTTTCATTCTCTCTCTCTAATTCTCTTTCTCTCTCTCTCTCTCTTTCCTGAAGTTCTTTTCTTTTCTTTTTTTTTTTTCTTTTCTTTTTCTTTTTTACTTTCTTTAAATAATTCAACTTGCCCTCACATCTGGTTTGCTCTGAAATCAATTTCTTTGTTGAATCCACAAACCCTGGTTTTGTCTGAGTGTGTGTGTGTGGGCAGGGGGGTCTGAAAATAATTCCCCAGGCAGCTGCCATTGTGGTGTAGGTCTGTTTTCCCATCATTAGTGACAACCCAACTAGATCAGACACTGCAGGAAGAGGAAACGTAGAAGAACCCAGACCAGACTTCTGCTCTGGCCAACATACCTGCAGCAGCCCCTCATCTCTCATAGTCACTGTAAGAAATAAACTGTTGTGGTCCATTTTCAGTGTGCTCTGACCTCAGAGATCAAAGAAGCACATATTGAAACCAGGAGGCCAAACCCCCACCCCAATCTCCTCTAATTGGTGGCCAGCAATTTGCAGAACTGCAAAGTTACAGGCAGTCTTCCTTGTGTCTGAAGCTGCAAACAGAAAAGGGGTCTGCCTCAACCATGAATATTCCTTAGATGAGGCGTTGCTTCCTAAAATAATCTGATGGGGGAATTTAGGAAAGCATTTAAATGCCAGACTACAGGAAGAAGAACTGTGAAAAGCGGTCTCTGGGGCATGATGCAGTTGTTGCATACACAGACTCACCGTGGCTGGGGTTGCCTGAGCAAGACCAAGCCAGTCAACATTCTTGCATGGATGGAAGAGGGGGTGTAAGGTCCCACTCCTAACTGAGGAGCTAATGGTATTTGACAGCTACTGAGAAGGAGAACCAGTCTTCCATGAGGAGGACACACCCCTGGTAGTTGCCAGTGTTCATGTGAGTGATCCCACATTTGTGCATGTATGGGGAGCACTAATGGGACTATATTTAGCTTGAAATTTCATGAGCAAATCATGTACTTTACATGAGAAACAACAAAGACATCAACCCAAATCAGAAGGAAATAGTAATCAATGAGAGAGAGAGAGAGAGAGAGAGAGAGAGAGAGAGAGAGAGAGAGAGATACTCACTCAAAGTCAGTTCAGTAGATTCTTTGAGAACCCCTAACAGGTTTAATTAAAAAATAAGCCAGGTGATGGTGACACACACCATTGATCCCAGCACTCAGGAGGCAGAGACAAGGGAATCTCTGAGTTCAAGGCCAGCCTGTTCTACAGAGCTTACTCTTACTTACAGAACAGCCAGAGCTACAGGGAGAATCCCTGTCTTGAAAAACAATAACAAAAAAGTCACCAAGTGGTGCAGGCCTTTAATCCTAGCACCCAGGTGGCAGAGGGAGGAGTATCTTTGTTCTTTGTGAATTTGAAGCAGGCCATGGCTACAAAGTGAGACCTTGTCTCAAAACAAAAACAAACCAAACCAAAAAAAAAAAAAAAAAAAAAAAAAAAACAACGACAAAAGAAAAACAATCAAACAAACAAAAAAACAAAGGATGGAAAAGAGAATAACAAATGAATAAGAAGCATTAGTTAGCATCCAGAAACCTCACCACATACCATGCAGGCACCAAAAGCAGGGACAGTCAGGACTCTCAACCCAGTCAAACTGATGGTTTAGTTCACATATACTGGTTCTTTAAAATGACATCCCTCGCTTTCCATTTCTGCTTATTGAAGGGCTTTTGGTTCCAGCTTTGACAGGTTAGGCAAGCATGCTTACCACCAACCTTACCTTCAGCCCTAAAGAGAAGGCTGAAGGCTAACTTTATGGGTGAAACAAATTCCTCCCTAAGACTTTAGATTCCAACATCTTCACCAGTAACTTGGGTCAAAAGATTGTTGCTCCAGAAATTATTTACACACTTACACACACACACACACACACACACACACACAAACACGCGCGCGCGCGCGCGCACACCTCACAGGGGTCAGAGGTTGGGAGGATGAGCAAGCACACAAACTTGTCCCAGAACCCCAGTTGTTTGAGGCACAGGCTGCATGCTGGAAGTGTTAACAAATGTTCACACCCAACCACTTAAGAAACAATACACTAGAAACATTAAGTAGTTTTTGTTGTTGTTACTGCTGCTGCTGCTGTTTTTGGTTTATGAGACAGGGTTTCTCTGTGTAACCCTGATGTTCTGTAACTCACTCTATGGAGCAGGCTGGCCTGGAACTCAGAGATCCCACTGTCTTTTCCTCCTGAGTACTGGGGTTAAAAGCATGTCCCACCACTCCCAGGCTTCTTTAGCTTTTTGTTTGTTTGTTTTGTTTTGAGACAGGGTTTCCTCTGTGTAGCCCTGGCTGTCCTAGAACTTGCTATGTTGACCAGGCTGTCCTTGAACTGATAGAGCCTACCTCTGCCTCCTGAATTCTGAAATGGTATTCATCCTGTGATACCATGACTACCTTCTTATTTATTTGTTTTTTTATATATATTGTTTATATATTTTTTAAATTAAACCTTTTGGGACCTCTCAAAACAATCTACTGACTTTGACTCTCTTTTTATCATTCATTATTATTTTACCTGGTTTTGGTGCTGGGATCAAGGGCATGTGACATCACACCAGGGTAAATACTAAAGTTTTTAAGTTGGCCAACAGTATCCTGCTACTGCTAATTTCCTGGCTTTGATATACTGTGGTTCTGAAAAACATCATTTATATTTCCAGAACATAAACCCTGAGTTATTTTTGGTAAAATATTACAGATAAATTTGCAGGGGTCTCTGATACAAAATGACATAAACTAAGTGGTTTAAAACTACAGAGCTTCCATTAGGGATGTGGGTTGACTGGCAGCATGCCAGCTTAGTGTGTACAGAGCCCTGGGTTCCATCCTAGCAACACAGAAAATCAGATGTGGTGGTGCACACCTGTAATACCAGAACCTGGGAGGTGAAAGCAAGTGGATTAGAAGTTCAAGGTCACCCTTGGCTACACAGTGATTTTTCAGCTAGCTTACAGTCCTTGAGACACTGTCAAAAAACCCACCAACTCCAAAAACACCAAAACCTCTAGCAATTGAACTGCCTCACACTTTCTGAGGTAGGGGATCAGTGGCTTCACACTCTCCATCAGGGAACCCCTGGCCTGCCCCTTCGAAGCCCCAGATTTGTTGAAAATCTTGTCTTTTTCTTGTAGCTATTTAACTCCAATATCTGCCTTGATTATCATATAATTCTTCCCTTGTTTTGGTCTCTACAGGGTTACCCTTAGAATGACTAAATTAAATCCACATCAATCCCTTCTTGCCACCTTTTGAGGTATTAGAGGTCAGGACTTTCATATATTTGTTTAACCCCAGGGGACACAACTCCACACTCCAGCCAACAGTAAAGACCCCTTTTATTGATATGCAAGGGCACTCTTTGTCCATGCATTTACCTAACAGTCAAGAAAAAGAAAAAAGGTGAGTCTTCAAAGGATTATACCCTGGAAATGGAATATCAAGATCTCTCTGGCCTCCATGGTGAACTCACACGAAAGGCTTGGGCTTGGACACAAATACCCAGTGTGTCCACATCTGCCTGCTTCTCTGTGGGTTCTCCTGATTCTCGGCCTCACAAACATGAATATAAATACATAAATATATCTCTACCCTCTACATTCCCAGGTATCCAACCCTCACGATGCCTACACATTATTTATTTTCTCTTTGTATCTGCGAGGCCTCACGAGCACCAGCTCCTCCGAGGTCTCCAGCTAACAATCTCTTGTGGTCCCTCTACTTACTTCGAAGTAGGAAGAAGACAGATAAAGTCAGCAGGATTGTCTGTGGATCCAGCCAGAGCAAGCGTTAGAGGATTCAGTCTAGTAGTAATTTTTGTTTTCCTTTAAAAAAAAAAAAGTTAAATAGTTAAATATAAGTACCGCAAAGTGTCTAGTCTACCCTGCTAAAACGAAAGTCATCCAAATAGCCATAACACAGGATGCAAACTAGTTCTGGTGTGTCAAGTCATGAGGAAGGAAAAAGGGAAGCAAAATGAAGTGCACATACAACCTCCTCAAATAATAAAGAAAATAAATGCATACAAGAGGGAAAAAGCCGAAGATTTGCTGACTCACCGCCCAGGGGCTTCCAATTAGTCCTTAATACATGGCAGCTGGAACTGGGCAGAAAGGTCTATGGTGCCATGTGATTGACCAATGCGTCACTTCCTTTCATTGGTCTGGGGGGTGGGGGGGGGGGTGTTGGCTAGAAGAAGAAGGATGTGATTGATGTCGGAGGATGGGTGTGGCTTTGAGCCCTCAGTTTCTGGTATTCTACAGATAGCGGATATTGCAGTGAATCTTGGTGTAGGATTCACGATGCACTCCGGATAGAGGTCTCCAAGGTTTCTGACTGTAGGAATCCCTCCCCCATCTTCCTGAAGAGATGGATGGGAAGCTCAGATCCCTTCATCCTCTTTAATGTTATTTTATTTGTTCCATCACTATCTAGCATTTAAGAGGAGCGTATATGAGGGTAGGCAATTTCTTTATCTCTGCTTCTTCCCACTATAAAGTTCAGGCTGGCCTTGAACTCGGGCTCTTCCTGCCTCAGCCTTCTGAGTGCTAGGACTACAGGTGTGTTCACTTGTGGCAAAATTTCAACCTCTAACTATGATTACCAAGGCTTGCTTTTCCTGGCTTAGGCTACCCACTGTCAAAATTTGGCAATATTTGAAAATATTAAGTGGGGGAGGGGCCATCAGTGAGAAGGCTCAGCTGGTTCTACCTGACATCAAGCCTTGAAGACCCGAGTTCAATCCCTAAGATCTACATGGTGGAAGGAGAAGACTTACTCCTGTAAGTTGTCCGCTCACACACAATTTATAAATGAATAAATAAATGTAATAAATTTTAAAAATTAGTGGTAAATCCCAGAAATAAAGAACCCAATAGTGGGGCTGGTGAGATGGCTCAATGGGTAAGAGCACTGACTGCTCTTCCAAAGATCCTGAGTTCAAATCCCAGCAACCACATGGTGGCTCACAACCATCCATAGTGAAATCTGACGCCCTCTTCTGGCGCTTCTGAAAACAGCTACAGTGTGCCTGAGCGAGAGGAGTTGAGCAGAGCAGGTGGGGCTGATTGGAGTGAGCAGAGGTCTTAAAAATTCAATTCCCAACAACCACATGAAGGCTCACAACCATCTGTACAGCTACAGTGCACCCATATATATAAAATAAATAAATAAATCTTAAAAAAAGAACTCAATAGTATTGACCTTTACTTGTGTAGTTAATGTTGCTCTAATTTATTATAAGTTATTATTATTAATAATCTGTTATACCTAATGTACAGATTAAACTACTGTAGATATATGGGAAAACTATACAGGGTTCCATCTTATCTGAGTCTTACCCATCCATTGGGCAGCTTCAAAATGTTCATGGAAGATCAATGTAAATATTGATAGATAGATAGATAGATAGATAGATAGATAGATAGATAGATATTTAATATTTATACATATTATGGGAAGATTGTCAAGTTTTTATATCAACTTTATAATTTGTTTTAAAGCATGGCTGGCTGGGTGTGGAACACTACTAGCATGTTCCGTGAGCATCTCACCCAACTGCTCCATCATGAAGCTAGAACTCCACCCTGTGCCCTGTCCAGTCTGGTCCAGTGTTGTCATTGTTGTCCCCCAAAGAAAACATTGCTGCAAAGCCTGAGAGCCTGAGTCTGACTCTGGGGACTCACTGATTCTCCTAAGCTGTCCTCTGACTGCCACACCTAGACATGCATGCATGCACACGAGTACACAAAACAGAAAAGGTATCATTTTAAGTGATCTCTTCTTCAGCATGAGGTTTTTGGTGCTTTGCTTTTGGACCTCTCTTTATTGAGTCATTTTCTAGTTTACAAAGACTTAGGAGTACAAAAACCTGGGAGTATAGAGAGATGTTACATCTTTTCTGTTTTTCTCCTTTGAGTCTACTGAGCAGACCATCATTTTTCCTGTGTGGTGCATGATGAGAGGAGTCGCAGTCACCAAGGGTACTCCGAACCCTTGGCTGATGTCAGGGGACAGCTGCAGGTGGGAACGGGTCCTCAGTGATGGTTACAGATGCCAGTTGATTCTAGAACGCTGAATCCTGGGTTAAGAATCTAGATCAGTGTTCTCAACCTTAGTGATGTTGCTGTCCTCTCATGCAGTTCTTCATGTTGTGGTGACCCCCAACCATAACATGATTTTCATTCCTACTTCATAGCTGCAACTTTACTACTGTTATTCATGATCATGTAAGTATCTGGTGGGCTGGATATTTGATATCTGACCCCTGTGGATAGGTCATTCAACCTCCCCAAGGGGTCAAGACCCACAAGTTAACACAGGTCTAGGAAGTATGACTACACTTTCTCCACTGTTCTGATTCCACACATTCTACAAATATTTATTTATTTTAAAAAAAACTTTTATTTCTTTATTCAGTGTGTAAGAGATAGTAATTTCCAGGAGTCAGTGCTCTCCTTCTGTGTGTTGGCCCCAGGAATTGAATTCAGGTCATCAGGCTTGATGGCCAGCACCTTTACCAAAGGAGGGAGCCATCTTAGAGGCCCGCCACAAGCATTTGTGACATCTCAGATTTACATAGAACCTCATCGGTTGATGACATAGCTTATTCACTAATGTAGTTTATGGCATCTCTAGCTATATGAAATTGAGATTGGTTGTGGACGTTCCTTGTGCACTCCAGATCACTTGCTGCGAGGTTCTTGCTTGATGCTCCAGGAGTTCTGATATTACAGCCGGTGTAGACCATTTTTCAATCAGGAGATATTGTGAAAACCTACAATGAGAAAGACTTCTGAGGTGCCCAATCTAGTTCAGAAAGGCACAGGTGTGACAGTGTTCTTTTTTATTCTGTTCTCTGTAAAGAGTAACTGTGGCCATGGAGGCGTGTCTAGCCTGTGGACTAAAGACCACTTGCATTTAGGGATAGCTGTGAATGTGACCCATTACAAAATTGTGAACTTAACACACTACACACACACAAATACATGCACAAACACAAAATTAAAATTAAAAAATGAATGCAGAGGAGAATAGAAAAATTAAATAAAGCAATACAGTCTGGAAACTTTCTGATATTATGAGAATTTCATCCTAATGATTATCAAACTAGGAACCCTGAGTAGAAAAAAATGAAGATAGTACTTTCATAAACAGGCTAATAGAGTCCAAAGGGAAAGGGAAAAATTTAGAATATCAGCTTGTAAACATAATGTTTACAAAAGACCAGAATACTTTTCCTAAAATGTATTCACTTACATCACAATATCAGCCCCCCTCCTCCCAGCCCCCCCACACACAGCTTCTTTCCCCATTTTTCCCTCTCCTCATCTGAGAAGTAGGAGCCCCTCTCTGAACCCTGGAATCAGAATTCTTAAAATCAAATGACACTGGCTAAAAGGATCATGGCTGTAGAAGGATGACCCTGGGTCTTCAATAGAAACTTAACTCCACTCTTTAACTCTCTAATTCTTTGATGTTTAAAGATGATTTCTTGGTTTTATTTTACGTGCATTGGTATTTTGCTTATATGTATGTCTGTGAGAGGGCATCCGGTCATCCTGAACTGGATTACAGACAGGTGTGAGCTGCCCTGGGGGTGCTGGGAATTGAACCCAGGTTTTCTGGAAGAGTATCAGTGCTCTTAACTCCTAACCCATTTCTCCTAATTTTTTGATGTATATACAATTTCTAGCCATGCTCCTTTACTAATGCCCCAGAGTCCATGTCATCTCTGTCTTCCTTTCTTTACTTTTCATATTTCCATTTCCATATTTTCCCTTCATTTCAGCTTAGCTAGATGTATTATGTTGATCTTTTAAAATATTTTGGGTTTATGTTTGTTCACTTCCAATTTTATTTACTTAAACATTGATTCAAGAAAGTCTCTCATGTGGCTCAGGATGGTCTTGAGGTTTCTGCAGAGCTGAAGATGACTTTGAACTCCTGATTCCCCTTCCTCTCATTAAGGGCTGGGCTTGCAGGTGTACAGCACCATCCCTGGGATTGCAGAGGATGTACACCACTGTTCCTGGTTTACGCAACACTTGGAACCTGAACTCAGGACCTCTTGCATACTGAGCAAGCACTCTACCAAGCTGCACTCCAACTCCTCAGTTTTTATTTTACTTACTCACTATTAATATTTCTTTCTCTTTGTTTTTTTCTCACTGTCTTAGTTAGACTTCTGTCTTAGTTAAAGTTTTACTGCTGTGAACAGACACCATGTGCAAGGCAAGTCTTATAAAAAACATTTAATTGTGGCTGGTTTACAGGCTCAGAGGTTCAGTCCATTATCATCAAGGTGGGAGCATGGCAGTATCCAGGCAGGCATGGTGCAGGAGCTGAGAGTTCTATGTCTTCATCCAAAGGCTGCTAGTGGAAGACTGACTTCCAGGCAACTAGGGTGAGGATCTTATACCCACACCCACAGCGACACACCCATTCCAACCATGTCACACCTATTCCAACAAGGCCACAACTTCATTCAGATGGTGCCACTCCCTGATCCAAGGATATACAAACCATCACATCCAACTCCCTGGTCCCCATATACTTGTTCAAAAACATGAGTCTATGGGGGCCATACTTAAACATAGCATAATGCAAAATGCATTTAGTCCAACTTTCAAAGTCCTCATAGTCTATAGCAGTTGCAACAATGTTAAAAGTCCAAAATTCAAGGTCTCTTCTGAGATTCATTCAACTTAATTAACTGTAATCCCCAAAGCAAGGCAGGAAACCAGGTGGGCAAATTCCAAACTCTCCATCTCCATGGCTGATGTCAAAGCGGTCTTCAGATCTCCACTCCTTTGTCATCTTTGTTGACTGCAACAAACTGCTTTCTCCTGGGCTGGTTCCACTCCCTGTTAGCTGCTTTCCTCAGCATGTATGCCATGGCTCTGGCATCTTTAACATCTTTGAGTCTCCAAGGCAATTTCAATGTTACAGCTTCTTGTTTCAGTGTCTGGGATTCCACTTGATCTTTTGGAATCCTCCTAAGGGCTGGCATCACTTTTCCAGCTCTGCCCTCTGTAGCACTCTAAGCTCAGGTTGATCCACTCTACTATGGCTGCTGTTCTTGGTGATCATCCCACGGTACTGACATCTCCAATACACTGGGGTGTTCCACTCCAACTAGGCTTCACCAATAGCCTCTCATAGGCTCTCTTCAGGGTGTCAAGCCTCAAATCCTTTGCATGACCCCTTCAGTCCTGGGCCATCAACTACAGGTGAGGCTTCACATTCTCCAATGGCCTTCCCAGGCCTCTCACAGTGCTAAGCCTCAGCTTCTCTCCATGATCCCTTCATTCCTACACAAGCAGTACCACATGAGTGACTCTTACACATTACCAAGTCCAGCCACAGCATGAGGTACTGAAAGACCCCCGAAGGGAGACCCTCACTCAAGCCTCGGGACAGCCGCGGACCCAAGAAGACACTGAGACCGAACTCAAAATGTTGCGGGCAAGATTTAATAAAGCAACAGCAAGAAAGCACATAGACCAGAGCTCTGGGGTCAAAACTCATACACCTAGTATGGTGTAGAGGAGAATCGACCTCGAGCCAAATTTTTCACAGGCTTATATAGGAAAAACTCAAATGGGGAGAGCGGGGCAGGGAAAGTACAAGTTTGCATAACTAAGGGGTTCTGCCAAGGGACAAGGGGTTCTGCCAAGGGACAAGGGGTTCTGCCAAGGGAATTCTACGTAACTAAGGTGTCATGTCCTATTATTTGGCAATGTACCCGGTTCATTCTGAGGTTGTTCCAGGAGGCCCTTATCTCAAAAATGTTCTTGGAACAGTCTTTAGTTGGGAGGGTTCGAACTCTAGGGTAAGGAGTTCAGGAATGCATTCTGGGGTGAAGAGTTCAGGAATGCATTCTGGGGTGAAGAGTTCAGGAGTGTTCTGGGAACAATCTCTAGATGGGAGGGGTCGGGCTCTGGGGTGAGGAAGAGTTCAGTAATTTTTTATCTTTATTCTTCATTCCACACTCCTTTTAGAAAATAGCTCTAATCTTAGAGCGAGTTTTCAACCTCTTGGATGACCCGATATTGTTGCCTTAGTACCATAACCTGTACTGCATTTATCCTTTCTCTAATAAAAGCTACCAACTTATTAAGGATGCAGGGGCCAAAAGTAAGCAAAAGCATAAGTGTAATTAAAGGTCCTGCTATGGTGGAGAGGAGAGTGGTGAGCCAAGGGGACTTATTAAACCAGCTTCCAAACCATCCTTGTTGGCTTTCTCTTTCTCTTTTACGTATATCTAGGCGTTCTCTAAGTTTGGCCATAGAATCTTTGATTACTCCTGAATGGTCAACATAAAAACAACATTCTTCTTTTAGGGTAGCACAGAGTCCTCCTTCTTTAAGGAATAATAAGTCTAATCCCCTTCTATTCTGTAGCACCACTTCGGACAGGGAAGTTAAAGATTCTTCTAATTTGGTTATAGACTGTTCTATAGTTCTAAGATCAACATCCATAGCTGCACATAGTTCTTCATAGTATTGGGGGGTCTTAATTAAGGCAGCGGTTTCTGTACCTACTCCAGCCGCTACTCCCAATCCTAATAGAACTGCCAAAGTTAAGGTAACGGGTTCTCTTCTCCAGCGGACCCGATGTTCAAATTTGTCTAAAAAGGAGCTATCATCATGATACAGAAGTCTAGGAATAAGCTGAACCAAAATGCAGAAATCTTTGGAACTATTAAAAACAGACATAGACACACAAGGAGTGAAACCGGTATTGCAAGCCCACACTGTGTCTAGGGGGGGGGCACTAGATACTGACCACTTTTGCTAGACTGGATGTTCTGGGTCTGATTACAGAGGTGCCCTTTATCCTGAGGTACCTGGCCCAGACAAAGCCCTCTTCCTGAAACTGCTGCTAGAGTCAACTTTCTGTTTTCTCCCCAAAGGCATTGAGAATGATCTGAAGTAATATTATAAGTCCTGATCTGAGCTATTCCTTCATAATAAGGGGGGCTAGAGGCATAGCATAACCAGCATGATTGAGTCATATTAGGGTTAGTCCTATTTAAAGCTAAAAAAGCTCCCTGGACTAGACTGACCAGACGGCTCTCTGTATCTAGGGGCGGTGGGGAAGCCAAGGTAGGCTTTATGAGGGGAGTATTAGTCCCTAGGAAGGGTACCACCGTGTTGGGCTGTGGAGTTGGTGGAGCTGGTACGGCCGGGACCTTTGGGGGAGCCGGTACGACTGGGGGGCTCTGTTCTATAAGGACCTTGTTGGGCCCTACGAGTGTCACCGCCGGGTCTCTCACTGTCAGTCTGATCGTGAAAATGAACCCAGGGTCTCTTAGTGGAATGTATACTCGCCAACCCCACCTATTTCCTTTAAGCCAACTCAGACGGTGTTGTTTCCCTTTCTCGGTGAACTTTATAAGTAGGGGGTTGCAGTATTTACCTTTGCATGATCCTGGGGGGCTGTTTTTAAAAGCGCACCCATTCTCTGGATATTTATAGGGGTTTCTTTCTCCTTGGTTTGACTTATCATAGCCACTACCTCGTTTTACCGTGATTAGGTCCCAGTCAGAGGAGGGCTTCCAGTAAGCTTCCCCTGTCGTTTCACATGTCCATTTACCACAAAAGTAATCTGATGCCCCTCCACATTCTTGTTGAAGCCTTTTGCTCCGACCCTGACCAGGGCAAACATAAAATTGTGCAGCTCTAAGATTAGCTCGGTAGAACTGCCCCGAACATCCATACGAGTTCCCTATCCCGCCCGGGACACACCGCTGTTCAGAGGGTGGGTTGCTAAGATCAGTATGATCGGGGAGGTCCCAATTGGGGGATCCTGCCGCTAACTTACAGATGTCAGGTGTGAGATCAGGCCACCAAGTCCAGAGGGGATGGACTGCAGTGGTTGCCCATACAATGTTTCCCTCCTCATTAAGCACTTCCCAGGACTGTTGAATTGGAGCATGAGGGTTGTGGTTCCCTAGGCTCAGGGTGGTGCCTGCAGTGCAAACGAAGCTTAAGAGGATTGTCAGTGGCTGCCACTGTCCAATTGTCTTCGTGTTTTTCTTCATCTTGACTGGCGGCCCTCTTGACGTGGGAGGCGTGGATCCAGGAGGCAATCCCGTCAACTTTTACCGCAGTAGGGGTTGTCAGTAACACCAAATAGGGTCCCTTCCACCGTGGCTCGAGGCTGCCGGTTTGATGCCGTCTGACCAAGACTTTGTCTCCAACTTGGAACCCGTGGGGTACTGCGGTTGTCCCTGGGGTATAGGCTGCCTTCAGTTGGTCCCAAATTTGGGTCCTAATCACTCCTAGGGCCTTTAAATGAATAAGCAAAGAGGAGGGTAAGACAGGGTCAGAGTCGGAAACCAATGTTCCACCAGCTTCCATTAAGGGGGGAGGTCCTCCATACAGAACTTCAAAAGGAGTGAGCCCGAAACGTCCAGGGGTGTTTCGGGCTTGGAAGAGCGCAAGAGGGAGGAGAGCCACCCAGTCTTTCCCGCCGGTCTCAATGGCTAATTTAGTCAAGGTCTCTTTTAAGGTCCTATTCATCCTCTCTACCTGTCCTGATCTTCGAGGGCGGTAAGCACAGTGTAATTTCCAATCAATGCCCAACTGAGTGGCCAAGCCCTGACTTACCTGGGCAACAAAGGCTGGTCCATTGTCGGACCTGATTACCTTAGGGATTCCAAATCTTAGCAGGATTTCTTCAAGGATCTTCTTGGCCACAATCTGGGCAGTCTCAGTTTTAGTGGGAAACGCCTCAACCCATCCTGAAAAGGTGTCTACAAATACTAACAGATACTTGTTACCATACATTCCAGGTTTAACTTCAGTAAAATCTACCTCCCAATACACTCCAGGACGGTCTCCCCGTTGTCTCTTTCCAGGTTCTTTGTAGGCTCTAGTCGCATTAGTGAATGCACATGGTTTGCAGGAGTCTATAATCTTTTGAGCCACTGACTTCAGGTTGGGGACTTGGTATCGGGAATTTTTAATTAGTCTCATCATTTTTTCAACTCCCAGGTGGGTGAATTGGTGTAGTCCTTTCACAAATTTTATTCCTTCTTCGGGAGTCAATTCTATTTTCCCTTCAAAAAAGTATGGGAGGGGATCACTGGTCCACAATAGCTCTTTTATGTTATACCTCTCATCCTCAGGGCTTTTGGGCGGATCACCTTTTTCAGTTAAGATCATGGCCCCTTGAGCAACTTGTTTTGCCACTGAGTCTGCCATTCGGTTGCCCTTGGCCACCAAGTCTTCTCCTCTTTGGTGGCCGGGGCAGTGGATGATGGCTACCTTCTTAGGTGCATGTATGGCTTCCAACAGGGCCAGAATTTCTTCTTTGTTTTTAATGTCTTTACCAGCCGAAGTCAATAGCCCTCGCTGCCTGTAGATGGCCCCATGGATGTGTGCGGTAGCAAAAGCATAGCGGCTGTCAGTGTAGATGTTAACGATCTTACTTTTAGCCTCTCCGAGGGCTTGTATAAGCACTATAAGTTCAGCCTTTTGTGCCGATGTTCCTTCAGGCAAAGCGCTTGCCCAAATTACCTTTTTCCCGTCCACCACCGCAGCTCCAGCCTTTCGCTTCCCCTCTATCAGGAAACTGCTGCCATCCGTATACCAACTGGGAGCTCCAAGCCAGGGTTGGTCAGTCAGGTTCCTTCTGGTCCCAGTTTCTTCAGCGAGGATGTCTGTACATTGATGTACTGGGACGGAATCATTTGTTAGAGGGAGAAGGGTAGCTGGGTTGAGGATGGCAGGGGGCGCAAAGGTTACACGCTCATTTAGCAGCAGGCACTGATAGTGTGTCATTCGAGCATTTGTCATCCATCTGTCAGGTGGCTGCCGCACGATACTTTCCAGGGCATGAGGGGCTACAACAGTCACCTGCTGTCCCATTGTCAATTTGTCAGCATCTTTGATTAGCAGGGCTACTGCCGCAATAGCTTTCAGACATGTGGGCCATCCACTAGCAACGGGATCTAATTTTTTTGACAGATAGGCTACAGGTCTCTTCCAGGGTCCCAGTGCTTGTGTCAACACTCCCCTGGCTACACCCGCTCTCTCGTCCACATATAGGATGAAAGGCTTAGTCAAGTTTGGTAATGCTAGCGTGGGGGCAGTCATTAGAGATGACTTGATAGCCTCAAAAGCTCTTTGGTGCTCTTCTTTCCACTCAAAAGGAACCCCTTCCTTAGTCAAAGGATATAGAGGTGCCGCTAGGGTTGCAAAGCCTGGAATCCAGAGTCTACAAAAGCCAGCAGTCCCCAGAAACTCACGTACTTGCCGTGGGGTGGTTGGCGATGGGATCATCATAACAGTCTTCTTCCGGGCTTCTGTGAGCCATCTTTTACCCCCTCAGAGGGTATACCCCAGGTAGGTTACCTCAGTTTGACAGATTTGTGCCTTTTTAGCCAAAACTCGATACCTCAAGTCACTCAGTTCTGTGAGGAGCCTCTCAGTTCCCTGGTGACACAGCTCCTTCGAGGCCGCCGCGACCAAGAGATCATCCACATACTGTAGTAGGGTAAGCTGAGGGTTTCGAGCGCGAAAAGGCGCGAGATCCCGATGGAGGGCCTCGTCAAACAGGGTGGGGGAATTTTTGAACCCCTGTGGTAGCCTAGTCCAGGTTAGTTGACCAGTCTGTCCGCCCTCTGGGTCCCTCCATTCAAAGGCAAACAGGAGCTGACTCTTAGGGTGCAAGCACAGGCAAAAGAAGGCATCTTTTAAGTCCAGGACTGTATACCATGTTCTCTCGGGTGGGAGAGAGCTTAATAAATTGTACGGGTTCGGGACTGTGGGGTGAATGTCCAGGACCCTTTTGTTAACTTCCCAGAGGTCTTGCACCGGGCGATAGTCATCCGGCAGAAGTGGTGTATTCCAGGGGGACTGACAGGCCACTAAAACTCCTTGGTCTAGCAACCTCTGGATATGAGGCCGGATGCCCTCCCTAGCTTCCTTGCTCATGGGGTATTGTCTTACCGAGATGGGGGTGGCATCAGCTTTAAGTTCTACCACTACCAGAGGCACTTGTTTAGCCAACCCCATTCCTGCTTGTTCTGCCCAGACATTGGGGAACGCAGTTAGCCAGCCTGAAGAGACTGCATTTTTGGGTTGCTCTTCATGCAACCGGTACTCTTCCTCTGTGTTGAGGACAAGGCAGGCAACGGGGGCTTTTCCCTAGCTTACTTGTGGGCCTTCTGAAGTAAATTGGACTTGAGCCTTTAGCTTGGTTAGCAGATCGCGCCCCAAGAGGGGAGCAGGACACTCAGGTATCACCAGGAAGGAGTGGGTTACTATGTTCTTGTTTATCTGTAGGGCTCGTTCAGTCATCCAGGGGTAAAATTTACTACCAGTGGCTCCAATCACCATGGTCTTTTTAGAGCCTAGCTTGCCTAAGGGGCTAGTGAGTACTGAATGCTCTGCTCTGGTGTCTATCAGGAAGTTGATGGGGGTCCCCTCCACGGACAAAGTTACCCTAGGCTCAGGGAGGGGGTCTGAGCCCCGACTTCCCTAATCATCTTCTAGGGTCAGGACCTTGGATCGCTCCCGGTTTTTAGGGCAGTCTCTAGCCCAGTGTCCTTTCTCTTTGCAATAGGCGCATTGGTCTTTTTCCAATGGTATCTTTCTGCCACCTGGCGGTTTCACTGCCCTGTTGCCCAGGAGCCCTGTTTTACCTTTTCCTGACTGTCTATCATTTACAACTGCGGCCAAAATTTTACTCAAATTTCTATCCTGACGGCGATCCCGTCTATTTTCCCTCTCCTCCATTTCTTTCTTCTCTCTCTCCTGCCTCTCTTCTTCTGTTTCCCTCTTATGATAGACTTTCTCTGCTTCTTTTACTAAATCTTGGAGCGTATGATCTTGGAGCCCCTCCAGCCTTTGCAGCTTTTTCTTAATGTCGGGAGCGGACTGACCAATGAAGGCCATGGCTACAGTGGCTTTCTGCCCCTCTGACGAGGGGTCAAAAGGGGTGTACCTCCTATATGCCTCCATGAGACGCTCAAGGAAGACTGCGGGTGGTTCAGTCTGCCCCTGCAAGACCTCTCTTACCTTAGCCAAATTGGTGGGCCGTCTAGCGGCTCCTCTGAGACCTGCCACTAGAGTCCGGCGATAGACAAGGAGGTGTCCCCTACCTTCCGCGGTGTTGTAGTCCCAGTTGGGGTGGTTCAAGGGGAAAGCCTCGTCCACGAGGTTAGGGAGGGCAGTGGGTGTGCCGTCCTCTCCTAGAACATTTTTTCTCGCCTCCATCAGGATTCTTTCTCTTTCTTCTGTGGTGAAAAGAACCTGCAAAAGCTGCTGACAATCATCCCAAGTGGGTTGATGGGAGAACATAAGTGACTCAAGGAGCCCAGTAAGCCCAGAGGGGTTCTCTGAGAAGGGAGGGTGGTTAGTTTTCCAATTATATAAATCAGAAGAGGAAAAAGGCCAGTACTGTAAAGGAATGAGATCATTAGGTCCTGGCGCTGGCCCTCCCACATGTGCTCTAAGTGGCAAGGCAACTGTTGAATCCGGCCCCCCTTCCTCCCCGGGGCTTCGGCCTCGGCGGCTCCGAGTCCCCCCCCCCCCCCGCCGGTCCCTGAGCCCCTCTCGCTATTGGTCCCTGTGGTGGGGCGGCTACAGGTGGCTGCTGGGGCAGGGGGTAAGGGGGAGGTTGGGAGTCCATCCAGAGGAGGTCGTCAATCTCTGGATAAATCTTGGGGGTGCTGACAGGCCGGACTTTCCGGCTGCATCAGACTGGGCAACCGCGACCGTCAGTTTCGAAGAATTTGGGGTCCAAGGCTTGACCCACGGAGGTGGGAATTGGACGAGATTCTGCCAGGTCACAATGTAGGGGATCTGATCAGGGTGACCCCCTTCCTCCTGAAAAACAATTCGCCTGACGGTGGCGATTAGTGACAAGTCAAAAGCACCTTCTGGTGGCCAGCCCACTCCAAACGTCGGCCACTCAGAGGCGCAAAAGGTCTGCCACGGACCCTTTCTGACCTCCACTGACTGGTTGTGGGCTCTGACCTGCACCTCCTTCCAATGCTCCAGAGTTAGAGAAAGGGGAGTGGACACAGATTGTCCCATTTCTAGAATAATAGTAGACACAACAAGAGCGAACACGAGACTAAGACAAAAAAGAAACCAAAAACGGCGGCGACTTTGCGTCGACCACAAGCAACTCAAAGAATCAGATGGCCTTTCTAAGGCCGGCCGATTGAGACCCTCTGCACGAGGTGGGACTCGAACCCACGATCCCATAACAAAACACAAGGTGGGACTCGAACCCACGATCTCGCAACCCCAGATGGTCTCTTGGCCTCCAAAGGGGTCCACCAGGCGTCCCTGGTCCTCCCCTGTTCCTCCTGGGACGTCTCCCAGGGCGAACGGGCGGTGGACACCTGGACACGTCTATCCTTATCCACCCCGCGTTCCCTCTCGGAGCGCGGTCTCACTGAGCGTCCGCAAAACCGAAACTGCGATCGCACCAAACATAGAAACAGAACACAGACACCAAACCAAGACAGAACAAAGAATCTTACCTTTAAGTGGGTCTAGGACCTCTGGGTGGTCGCGCTGATCCCGGACGAGTCCCCAAATGAAAGACCCCCGAAGGGAGACCCTCACTCAAGCCTCGGGACAGCCGCGGACCCAAGAAGACACTGAGACCGAACTCAAAATGTTGAGGGCAAGATTTAATAAAGCAACAGCAAGAAAGCACATAGACCAGAGCTCTGGGGTCAAAACTCATACACCTAGTATGGTGTAGAGGAGAATCGACCTCGAGCCAAATTTTTTACAGGCTTATATAGGAAAAACTCAAGGGGGGAGAGCGGGGCAGGGAAAGTACAAGTTTGCATAACTAAGGGGTTCTGCCAAGGGACAAGGGGTTCTGCCAAGGGAATTCTACGTAACTAAGGTGTCATGTCCTATTATTTGGCAATGTACCCGGTTCATTCTGAGGTTGTTCCAGGAGGCCCTTATCTCAAAAATGTTCTTGGAACAGTCTTTAGTTGGGAGGGTTCGAACTCTAGGGTGAGGAGTTCAGGAATGCATTCTGGGGTGAAGAGTTCAGGAATGCATTCTGGGGTGAAGAGTTCAGGAGTGTTCTGGGAACAATCTCTAGATGGGAGGGGTCAGGCTCTGGGGTGAGGAAGAGTTCAGTAATTTTTTATCTTTATTCTTCAGTACAACCTTGGGTATCTCTGGAACACAGCTTCTTTGTGCTACCAGAAAACAATTTCCAGAAGATTTCACCTCAACAATGCTGGTTTCTTCTTAATCACCGCTAATTGCTTAGCTCCAGCTAACCAGCATCAATTTTCCCAGTAGTTCCATCCATTCTTAACTCTAGAGTCAGAGTCACATGGCTGAAGCTGCCGAGTTCGGCTGCTTACAGGAACTAGAACATGATCCCCTTGTACTATTACATTATCACTAGCTTTATGTTTTCTAAATCTTTCAATGCTTGGCTATCCTGGTTCTTGCTCTGTAGATTGACCTTGAATGCAGAGATCAGCATGCTTGTCTCATGGGATTAAAGGTATGTACCACCATGCCTGGATCTAATTAAGCTGGGTAGAATCTTGCCCCAAGGTCCCACTCCCTTAATCTTTTATCTCCTAAAACACAAGATTTTGTTTCATTTCACTTCCTGGTACCCCTTTAATACTCAAACCATATATTTTATATTTTTCCTTTCTAAGCTTGCTATGCTTGTTCAAACTTCTCTTCATAAGACTTAACCAGAGAACAAAGTCTCTGCTGGGCTTTTTTGAAACTTCTTTTGTCAATGCAATTAATACAAGTCTCTTCACCTTAGCCTCAGGCAAATTTTTCAGACAAGGGCAAAAAGTAGCCACATTCTTCACCAAAATACCACAAAACCAGTCTTTTTGCCACATTCTGACATTCTTCTCCTTTGAAATCTCTTGGGTCAGGTCAACACAGTTCAAATCACTCCCAGCAACAAAGTCTTCCATATTCCTACTAGGATGACCCATTAAGTCCCATTTAAAGCATTCCACTGCTTTCCAAATCCAAAATCCCAAAATCCACATTCTTTCAAATAAAAGCATGGTCAGGCCTATCACAGCAATACCCCACTCCCAGTACCAACTTCTGTCTTAGTTAGGGTTTTACTGCTGTGAACAGACACCATGACCAAGGCAAGTCTTATAAAAAACAACATTTAATTGTGGCTGGTTTACAGGTTCAGAGGTTCAGTACATTATCATCAAGGTGGGAGCATGGCAGTATCCAGGCAGGCATGGTGCAGGAGTTGAGAGTTCTATGTCTTCATCCAAAGGCTGCTAGTGGAAGACTGACTTCCAGGCAACTAGGGTGAGGATCTTATACCCATACCCACAGTGACACACCCATTCCAACCATTTCACACCTATTCCAACAAGGCCACAACTTCAGATGGTGCCACTCCCTGATCCAAGGATATACAAACCATCACACTGACTTATATTTTTTATTATTGAAATAATTCTCATTGTGTACATCCATTGTACATGGCTGTGTTACTAAGGGACATTTGTATGTGTAATGGCTATTCCTGGTTGTCAAGTTGACTATATCTGAATGAACCAAAATTCAGAATTGGAGGGCTCACCTGTGATCCAGATCTTGAGGCTAGAAGACACAAGTTTCTGACCTAAGTCTTGGCATGGAGATCTTGAGGCAAAATGACTATGAAAAGATTAGGCCAAGTCAAGATAGTACACACCTTTCATCCCAGGAGACTAAAGCCAGGAGATCTCTGAGTTCAAGGTCAGCCTGGTACAAGTCCCAGATCCAGACATGGTAGTACACACCTTTAATCTGGGCCATACCTCCTGAGGGAGACCTATATAAGGACATCGGAAGAAGGGAGATTCACTCTTTGTTACCACTTGCATTTACTTGCCAACACATCTGTTGGAATCTACTTCTACTGAAAACCAGCTGAAACAACTAGCCTCGTGGGACTGAGCAACTACTAGATTCTTGGACTTCCAATTAACAGCTGACCATCATTGAGAAATTGGACTACAGATTGTAAGTCATTACAATAAATTCCCTCAATATAGAGAAACATTCCTTACATTCTGTGACTCTAGATAACCCTGACTAGTACAGTATGCAAGTATAGACTACATTAAACATATTTTCTCCCATACAGCCTTCCCTTCTCCTTCATTGCTTCTCTCCTGATTTTTTTTTTAGTGTCTCTTAAAATTTTTTCAGTTTTTAAAATTTTATGTGACTGGATGTTTTGCCTGCCTATATGTCTATGTACTACCTGAATTCAGAGTCTGCAGAGATCAGTAAAGAGTGGTTGATCCCCTGGGATTAGGGATACATATAGTTGTGAGCTGCCATATGAGTGCTAGGAATCGAATCTTGTTTCTCTCCTAGAACAGCAAGCGCTCTTAACTATGGAGACATGTCTCCTGGATTTTTAATTTTGTCTATTTATTTATTTATTTATTTATTTATTTATTTATTTATTTATTTATTCACTTTATATCCCAATTGAAGCTCCCCATCCAACTGCCCCCCTCTCCTCCCAGTCTCCTATACTCCTCTCTTTCACCTCTGAAAAAATGGAAACCCCTCCTGGGTACCAACCCACCCAGGCACCTCAAGTTACTGTAGCACTAGGCACATCCTCTCCCACTGAGGCCAGACAAAGCAGACCAGTTAGAGTAACAGGATCCACAGGCAGGCAGCAGAGTCAGACTAAGCCCCCATAAGACAAAGCTGCACATCTGCTACATATGTGTAGGGGTCTAGGTCCAGCCCTTGTATGCTCTTTGGTTGATGGCTCGTTTCTTGGAACTCCCAAGGGTATAGGATAGTTGACTCTAATGGTCTTCTGGGGAGTCCCTGCCCCCTCCAGGTTCCCCAATCCTTCCCCCAACTCTTCCAGAAGACTTCCTGGGCTTGGCCTCATGTTTGGCTATGGGTCTCTACGTCTGTTTCAGTCAGCTGCTGGGTGGAGCCCCTCAGAGGACAATTATTCTAGGGTTGTGACTGTGAATCCATGCTGACAGATACAAACAACCTAAGGCTCCAAGATAAGAAGGCAGGCCCACAATGTGCCCCACTGATCCTCTGAGGACAGCTCAGCACACCGCCCCACCCTAAACTGCAGGGGTTGCTTCTGCATTCATTTATGTCAGTCTCACACAGGGTACCTATTTATCCAGGCCCGCAATGACAAATATAGCTGTCAACAGTGTCTTCACATGTTCTATCATTGTGACAAGGCTTTGACTAACAATGAGGTATCAAAGCCTCACAATGTGGCCCTGTGAATCTACTCCCCATGCAGTCACAGTAGTAGCTGTTTCTTCCATCCACACACAGATCCCTTGGAGATGTGGCTGACTGCACGTTCATCAAAGTTGAGTTCACAGTGGTCTCCAAGAAGTCTAGGTGAACAATCACAGAAGTGAGCCCCAAGAGCATCCTGACACATGGGGCATCATGTAGACATGGCTGGGATCCACATCCATCAATTCCCAACTCATAGCTCACTGTAGAATACTCTTGAAGACCAACTCATGTGTCGCTTCACTGAAGTCTCCCAGAGTTTTAAATATTGTGTGTGTGTGTGTGTGTGTGTGTGTGTCTGTGTGTGTGTGTGTGTGTGTGTGTGTGTGTGTATGGAGTGTGTTTGAACACTCTCATGTGGGTGCCTGCAGAGGCTAGAAGACAGCATTGCCTTCTCTGGATCTGCTGTTACAGATGATTGTGAGGGACCTGAGATAGATTTTGAGAGCTGAACCCTAGTCCTCTGCAAAAACAGCAAGTACTCTTAACTTCTGAGCCTTCCCTCCAGCCCTTTAAAGTAAAAATTTTACTTAGCATTCAAATAATAGGATTCATGATTACATTTTATACACCTGTCATAACACTTTGCTTTGTCTGTCTTCCTACTGCCACCCTCACTCCTCGTCTTTCTTCCACCACCCTCCTCCCTCCACATATTCCTCCTACCACCCCCTCCCTCTTCATCTTCCTCCCACCACCCTCCTCATCTTCCTTCCACCATCCTCCTCCCTCCACATATTCCTCCCACCACCTTCCTCCCTCCTTCTATTCCTCCCACCTCCCTCTTTCCTCCACCTGTTCTCCCCCACCACCCTCCTCTCTGCCACATTTTCCTCCCAACACCCCCTCCCTCCACACCTTCCTCCTGCCACTCTTCTCCATGCAACATGCTGCCTTTTTTCTATCACTTCCCTTAATTTAAATAATGCCTTCTATTTCCTTTCCTTTTCTTTTATTGAAGAGATTTTTGGGTTTTTTTCTTCACATAACATCCTGATCAAGGTCTTCCTTCCCTCTACTCCTCCCATTCTCTCCCTCCCTCCTCCTCCACCTGAATCCACAGACTTCTAAGAGGTAATAGTAAGATATGACAACATGAAATGTAATATGATTAAAATAAAAACCTATCATATTGGAGTTGGACAAGATAAACAAAGATAAGGAAGCCGGGCGTGGTGGCCAACACCTTTAATCGCAGCACTTGGGAGGCAGAGGCAGATGGATTTCTGAGTTCGAGACCAGCCTGGTCTACAAAGTGAATTCCAGGACAGCCAGGGCTACACAGAGAAACCCTGTCTTGAAAAACCAAAAAAAAAAAAAAAAAAAAACAAAACAAAAAAACAAAAAACAAAAAAAAAACCAAAAAACCCCACCCCATTCCTGAGCCAGGAGTGGTGGCACACACCAAAATAATAATAATAATAATAATAATAATAATAATAATAATAATAATGAAAAGTACCCAAAAGAAGGCATAAAAATAAGAGACACACTCATTCACAGACTCAGGAATCTCATAAAAATCCTTAATTGGAAGTCATAATGTATATGCAGAGGACTTGGTGCAAACCCGTGTGGGCCCTGTGCTTGCTGCTTCAGTATCTGTGAGCTCATATGGTCTTTGCTCCTGGTGATTAAGAGGGCCTTGTTTTCTTCTTGTCCTTCAATACCTGCTGGCTATTACACTCTTTATACCTCCACTTCCACAGGCTTCCCGGAGCCCTCAGGGAGGGGTTTAACAAAGACAATAGATTTAGGCTGAGTGTTTCAAGCCTCTCACTCTTCATTATGTCTGGCTTCAGATCTCTGTATTTTTCCCATCTGCTGCAGGAGCAATTTTCCTTGGTATTGGCTGAGCAAAGTGCTGATCTGTGAGTATAGCAAAATGTCACTAGGATTAATTTTTTTTTTTTTGCTACTTCTTTCTTTTGGACTAGTATTATTTTGTTTTATGCTAGGTTCCTTGGTTATCCAGTCTCAGGTATCTAGCCACCCAACCAGAGTTGGGTGTGAGTTCCTTCTTCTAGAGTGAGCCTTAGGTCAAATCAGATACTGATTGGTTACTCCTACAAACTTTGTGACACTATTTCACTAGTGTATTTTGTAGGCGGGGCATCATTGTAGATTGGAGAGTTTGTGGCTGACTTGGTGTTTATGTTTTTCTTTTGGTAGCATGCACAGGATCTTCCTGTACCAAAGGCAATAGAACATAGGGTTAAAGGCTCTATGTAGGCATATCAGCTTGGCTCCTCCAGGTTCATTGAGTTGCTTAGTTCGTTTCAGAAATGGTCTTAGCTGTCAGCAAGCTATAATCCTGGAAATAGCCTGGGTTGTTTAGGGATTCTCACAGGATAGCTCTGAACAAGTCAATTAGATATAACCTAATCCCAGGACTGAAAACTTCATTTAGTGAGAAGAGATGGCAAGTGAGGCACTATCTCTCACATTATTTAATAATTTCATTTAGAGCACACATATATGTATATATTTTAGGAAGCTTCTATTGCACAGGTTTCCATACTACCCCTCAAATGTCCCTTATGTTAGCTGTCTCTCCCCTCCACTTCCCCACTTGATCTTCCCATTCCAGTCCCCCTTCAATGATAGCTATTCTATTTCTCTTTCCTAACAAGATCTACATGTACCCCCATTGTCTCTTAGTCTGTATCCAATTTCTGTGGTTCTATTGATTGTGGCTAGTTTAACATTGATTCAACAGGTAATATCCACATATACTGGAACATGTAACATTTATCTGAGTGGGTTATCCCATGCAGGAGGGTTTTTTGTTTTTGTTTTGTATTACCTGTGTCACAATGACACTTTTTTTTTAATGTTTTTTCGAGACAGGGTTTCTCTGTATAGCTCTGGCTGTCCTGGAACTCACTTTGTAGACCAGGCTGGCCTCGAACTCAGAAATCTGCCTGTCTCTGCCTCCTGAGTGCTGGGATTAAAGGTGTGTGCCACCATGCCCAACCCTACAGGGGTTTTAATGGCTAAAATCCACAAACAGGGCTGGTGAGATGGCTCAGTGGGTAAGAGTACCCGACTGTTCTTCCAAAGGTCCAGAATTCAAATCCCAGCAACCACATGGTGGCTCACAACCATCTGAAACAAGATCTGACACCCTCTTCTGGAGTGTCTGAAGATAGCTACAGTGTACTTACATATAATAAATAAATAAATCTTTAAAAACAAATCCACAAACATCTATACCAAGTTATTCCACCAATCTGGACTTAGGGATAGGGGATTCCTTAGGAACATATCTTTGTTTGTTTGTTTCCATAGCATGAAGGGCCTAGCTTAACACTTATGGACTCCAACTTTCTCTGTGGTGAGAAACTGGGTAAATGATTTTTTGTGAAGATGTGACAAAGTCTCTTCCTCTGAGCCCCATAGATGGTAGTCACCCTGGAGTGTCCTGGGAAACAGAGCATTGTGTCACAGCATCCCAGTGTCCCTCACAAGCTACCATTTTATTCTTATTACTCTGAATCTAAAAATAAAAAAACTGATGTTTTTGAATATAAGTTAGACAGGTTCTATAAACCAACACTTATTACAGAATGTTTGTGTCCAAGTAAAAAGTAAACCACTAATATATGAATGTTAGTGTGTGCCAATAATTTTTTGGAAACTTGACACCAGCTAGAGAAATATGGGGAAGAAGAAGGAACCTAATTCGTTTGTAGGTAATTCTATGGGGGAGCACATGATTGATTTATGTCCCTGGATATGAGGTCATGGCTGTATATATGTATATATATGCAGGCTCAGTCAAAGTAAGCAGCTTTACTCCATGGACTCTGCCTCAGTTCTGGCCTCAAGAGTCTTGAGTTCCTGCCCTGACTTCCACTCATGTAGGCTATGATTGGGAAGTGAAAGCCAAATAAACCCTTTCTTCCCCAAGTTGCATTTCTTTGTGGTGTTTTGAATCCCAGCAAGATAAAGCACACTAATAGAGTGTGCACACCCAGTGAAGGATAGCACTCTGCAGCCTGGTGGAATTCAGATGAATTCACTTAGTATTATGAAAGTGGGAAGGGTCTTTATTGGGGTTTGGATATTGTAATGGCTATTCCTGGTGGTCATGTTGACTATATTTGGAATAAACCAAAATCCAGAATTGGAGGGCTCACCTGTGATCCAGATCTTGAGGCTGGAAGACACAAGTTTCTGACTTGGATCTTGGCATGGAGATCTTGATGCAAAGTGACTATGAAAAGATTAGGCTAAGGCAAGATAGTACACACCTTTAATCCCAGGAGACTAAAGCCAAGAGATCTCTGAGTTCAAGGTCAGCCTGAGATAAATCCCTGTTCCAGGGACTGTAGTACACACCTTTAATCTTGGCCACACCTTCTGAGGGAGACCTACATAAGGACGGTGGAAGAAGGAAGATTCACTCTTTTTAACCACTTGCATTTACTTGCCAGCATACCTGTTGGAATCTACTTCAACAGAAGACCAGCTGAAACAACTAGCCTCGTGGGACTGAGCAACTACTAGATTCTTGGACTTCCCATTCACAGCTGACCACTGTTGGGAAGTTAGACTACAGACTGTAAGTTGCCATAATGAATTACTTCAATATAGAAAGACATTCCATATGTTCTGTAACTCTAGAGATTCCCCAAGCAATAGAGATATCAACTATCCAAGAAAGGGTCCTGAGTTTGAACATTGGTCCCTAGCATGTGGCCCTGTTGGTCCAGTTGCCAAAAATCTTGAAAATATAGCCTGGCAGATAGAGTTGGTCATAGGGGGTAGGGTTGTGAGTCCTGTGTCCACTCTAACACAGGGATCGGCTGCTTGAGAAGGTAGGACAAAGGGAGTTTGTGCTAGTCCCATGCCATTGCTGAGTGGGTATTGGGCTGTGGGAAACTACAGTCTGAGGTGCGTGGCAGTCACAGCTGGCTTGAAGGTCCCTGGGCCTGAGAAGAGGCTAGAGCCATGGAGTTCCCAAATTCTTGGACACTCCAGCACCTCTGCAAATAGAGGAAGATCTGAGAACAGAATCTGGGCCTGTGGGATGGAGCTAGCCCTGGGCTGTGCGTGGGAAAGGGGAGAGCTCTGGCTGGTCCCTTGTGGAGAGTCCTTGGCTTGAGAGAGGCCAACTTGGCTTGGTGGCAGTTGTGGTTGAGAATGCAAATAGACCTTCTACAGGAAATTAGACAGAGGCTCTATAGGCAAGGGCCATCTCTGTGGCTCCCCACAGTGGATCCCAATGAAAAGAGGCAGTCCATGGAGTTAAGGTATTTATTGTCATGGCAGAAATTGAATGAGTAAAACCATACCCCACTTCTCAGGATGGGCCTGAGATTAAATACCATTTGCTGGGAGGAATGTCTGAGAAGGAAAGCTTATTGGCTAAGAACTCAAGGCCTCTAGGTACCTCATTAGAATGGAGATCTGTCTTGAGTCTAAGTGACCACAGGTCACATCTATTTTCCTATTAACTTGGTCTGAGATGTTCAGGCTACATGTGGAAGGGCTTTGGGCATTGCCCTTACTTTACTGATAAACACAAATCTATAAGGGCCTGCATCTAGTGACAAGGGCCAGGTGCCTGCTGCAGGCAAAGTTCCTACCATCCCTTCAAGGTCTCTGGGCTTCTAGCCTTAGCCCAACTGAAGGCCAGGCTAACTTTCATGGTCAAATTCCTTACAATAAGGGATCTAGGGACTGCTAACTAGGTGTAACCTTCTTCAGGTGTTTCTACTGCCCCACTAACCAGCCTTTCCTGTCCTGAGGACAGAATGTGAAAGAAACCAGTGAACTGTGCCCTACCATCATTGGTCCATTTTACCTCTGACCTCAAAAGGAGCCATTGGGAGGTCATTGACCTGCCCACTTAAGCTCTGGCTAAGGCTCCCTCCTGTCCTTACAGGGACTGAAGTAGCTGTTGGTTGGTAGAGAGCATTTAGAGTTCTAGGCTTTTGAGCCACTGCACTTGGATCTTCGTGTATTGTTGAATCTGAACATAGTGAGTTTTCTTTTAAATCCTTAGGTTTCAGTTTAGAGGTTACTGGGTTGTTTGTTTGTTTGTTTGTTTTTTAAAGGTGTATTTATTTTATATTTGTGAGTGCACTGTAGCTATAAAAATAGTTGTGAGCCTTCATGTGGTTGCTGTAAATTGAATTTTTAGGACCTCTGCTCACTCTGGTCAGCCCCACACACTCATCCCTGCTCATACTGGTCCAAGGATTTATTTATTATTATACATAAGTACAGTGTAGCTGACTTCAGATGCACCAGAAGAGGGCATCAGATCTCATTACAGGGGGTTGTGAGTCACCATGTGATTGCTGGGATTTGAACTCAGGGCCTTCAGAAGAGTCCTCTTACCCACTAAGTCATCTTGTCATCCCGAAGTTTCTGTTTTCTGCTTTTATACTAACTCTCTCTTCCAGTCCTTTGTTGGTTCGAAGTATGATTGGAAGAAATTATATCTTCTTTGTTCTTTAGTTTTTTGACTTTGTTTTAAAATGTCCTATTTTACATGGCTATATTCCTTTCACTATTTTGGAACATTAGTTTATGTTAACTACACAACATGTTCATTCTCAGTGATATTTCCATACATGTACATGAAGAACATTGATCACATTCTCCTCCCCATCACACTTTCTTATGCCTGCCCCATCCAAGTCCCTCAGTGTTTCCCTGTTTTGTCCACACCCTTACTTTCCAAGTACAGGCCACATCACATCAAGTCCTCCTGTTCAGAGGAATGACAGACAGGATTGGATGGTCTCTTAAGCAAGGGCACCAATGTGTCTCTGCTTTAGCAGAAAGATTCCTCCTGGCTGGTTATCTTCTGATCTTCCTGGAAGTTCAAACATCATGACTCCATGCAAGGAGCAAAGGCAATGCTCAGATCCTATTCTGTTGATTCTATTTATGGAAGTGGGCAGCTGAAAAGGTTCAAGGCCAGGATAAATGTAAGTCTAAAAGGAGCCACAATTGTACTTCCTTGAAGAACTTTCCTTGGTGGAAGATAAAATTGCTTGTCCCTGAACCTACTTGGGTCCCTCTGTCTGCAGCTGTCATCCCATGATGTATCTTCTGTCTTAAGTAGAGCAAATGTGCTATGAAAGCTAGTGTCTTCTCAGGCATAGGAGATGGGGGCAATAGTAATTTTGAAGCAAAGAATCAAGTCTGTGCCCTTGAGTCCCACTGGCCAAAGAACTCAAAAACATGTTGAGGAACAAAAGCTGCCTACTGCTTGGATGGTCTACCTCTCATTTCACAGAACTCCGTTACAAACTCCTGTCCCTTTGGAAAAACAGAGGGGAATTGTTACTGTCTCTGGATCCTGGGCTTTGGTGAGAACTCTCAGGCCTAATGGGGAAGATGGGATGAATGCTATCATCTTCCTCTAAACCTCACAGATGTTAGTCTCAAACCCTGGGTTACCATAGAAAACAGTATTTTGTTCTAACTACCAATGTAGTAAATAGCTACCATCCTTTAGCACCTATGAATGTGTGTTTTTTTAAAAAAATTAATAATTGAATCCTTTTAGTGTACACATGAGTTATTACAAAGTTGTCATAAAGGCTAGGGTCTAAGTGAAAAGCTGAACACTGTCCATCTGTAGCCAATGAATGCCAGAATCCATAACTGAGGGAGGACCAAAGCTCTGGAGCCCATCATCAGTCTTAGGACTCCTTGTTAACAAGGGGAGATTCCTTGTTAAAGTTGGGGTGTCAAAAGTTCCACAAAGTGTCAAGTTGTTTGAACATTGTTCCTACCTGTTTGCATAGCTTAGGGAAAATTATGAACCTTCGGCAGTGGACCTAGCAGGAAGAAGGGTCACTGGGCAACACTGTGGACAGATATTTGAGTGTAACCAGCCCTCTTCTGCCCCAATGACCAAGATCAGACATCCTGTCTTTCAAGAAAGAATGTGGGGAAAGCCAGTGGGTTGTGCCTGAACACCATTGATCAATTTCATGGTTTGACAACACCAGGACCCATTGTAAGGAATGATAGACACCTGTCCACTTACAGCTCTGAATGAGGCTGCTTCCTGTCATTACAGGACAGAAGCTGTAAGTTGATTGGAAAGCAACTGGCGTTCAATGATGCTGAGCGATTAGACTTGGACTTCAGGAGCTTCAGATCCCAAAATAGTGAGTTTCTCTACACTTTGGTGACTATGATAGGCTTTTGTGGTTATGGTTTGTGTGTTTGCTGGCTTGATTTATGTGTTTACTTTTCAATGTTCTTTATTATCTTCTATTTTACTTTTTAAAGTTACATTTGATAAATTAGAATATTTTATGTCTTCAATAATGTGCATGAGTATTTTGCCTCCATGTGTGTCTGAGCACCACCTCCCTGGTCTCTGCTATGGAGGTCAGAAGAGGGAGTCAGATTTTTCTGGAACTGGATTTATAGATGGTTGTGAGCCTCTTGTCAAACACCCGGAATTAAAGCAATAACATGTTCATATACCATACCTAGGTTTTAAACCAAACGAAGCTCTCACTACAACTGCCTGTAGTTCTACTCCAGAGAATCTGATGCCCTCTTCTGACCAACAAGGATCATAAATAACATTATATAGAAAGATTTGTATCAGTATTTTAAGTGGCATGTAGTGATGGTGAGTCTGCTGTATACGTGGCCTTAGAGGCCAGAGGTGTAAGATTGAGAGCTGGACTTAGGGCAGTTGTGGGCCATCTGACCTGGGTCTTGAGAACCAAGTGCAGGTCCTCTACAGGAGTAGCTGACATTTTGGACTCCAGAGCCAGCTCTCCAGCCTGGACACTGTGGGTGTTGGAGTGTCTGTTTGTTGTCTTATGTACTCCTCTAGAACCTGATTTTCTTGGTGCACTGGCTCTCAGTGTGTGCTGAGACCAGGGGAGAGGATGGTTCTTTCCAATGAGCAGCTCTTACTGTCCGTGATCCCTTGTTTTGTTCTATCAGTTTGCACTTGGTTGCTGTCAACCTGATCTATGTCATAGTTTGTGTCTACTGCTTTAGAAGGTGCTTTGCTCTCCTTTTCCCAAGCATTCCAAATACCTGATTAGGTTGTCTGACATGTTTCTGGCATTTTTCTTGTCTTTTGGAGGTAAGAAGTTTTAAATGTAAAAATTCTCTTTAGCCTGATTTTAAATGGTTTGTTTTTGTTTTGTTCCTTTTTTTTTTTTAACTTTCTCATTGCAAGGTTGGTTCTAGCCAAGTCATAGAGGGCCTGATGATGGAGCAGGATCTGAAGATGATGGAGCAGGATCTGAAGGCCTGCTACTCAATTGAAGAGAACTTCGACACTAACTATAAGATGCTGAACACACTGGGTGAAGGAAAATTTTCAGTGGTGAAACGGGCCTTCCATGTCCCCACAAGTACCTCTGTGGCTGTAAAAATTCTCCAAAACACCAAGGAGTACACCTCACCCATCTGCAGGGAAGCCAGGATTATGAAATCACTTAGCCATCCTAACATTATCAAGCTGTTTCATGTTGGGAGCCGCCCCCACATTCGCCGTCACAAGATGGCGCTGACATCCTGTGTTCTAAGTGGTAAACAAATAATCTGCGCATGTGCCAAGGGTATTTTACCACTACATGTACTCTGCCTTTCCCGTGGCAACAACTCGGTCATGGGCTGCAGCCAATCAGGGAGTGATGCGTCCTAGGCGAAGGATAACTCCTCCTTAAAGGGGACGGTGTTTCCGCCATTCTCTCTCTTGCTTGCGCTCTCTTGCTTGCGCTTTCGCTCTGGCGCGCTGGCTCCTAAAGATGTAAGAAGGGGGCTTTCGTTTTTGGGGCTTGGGGTTTTGCGCTCCTGCTCCTGAAGATGTAAGCAATAAAGTTTTGCCGCAGAAGATTCTGGTTTGTTGTGTCTTTCCTGGCCGGTCGTGAGAACGCGTATAAGAGTTGGTGCCGAAACCCGGGACGGGACGAGAAAATCCTGGGACAAGAAAACCTGGGACGGTTACCATCACCGGCGCAAGGAAGATCCCTCATTCCGGAACCAGAACTGCGGGTCACGGTAATAAAGGTTCCCGTAAAACAGACTGTTGAGAAGGATTCAACTGCATGAATTCAGAACTTTTCAGCTGGGGAACAGAAGTACCAGTGAGTACAGCTTTACAAGGTAAGTCTGGTCTTAAACTTTCTAAGGAAATTCAAGACAGTCTATCAGAAGTAAAGTGGGGAATAGCTTTACAAGGTACGCCTGGCCTTGAACTTTCTAACGAAATTCAAGACAGTCTATCAGAAGTAAAGTGGAAAATAGCTTTACAAGGTATGTTTGGCCTTGAACTTTCTCTAGTGTTAGAAGCCCTTTTGTTCCTTTTCACATGTTATCAAGTGGTTAAGGCAGGGCGGATTCTAGATGAAATTCAGGACAATCTATCAGAAGTAAAGCGGGGAGAGAGAATAGGAGCAAAGAGAAAATATGGTACACAAAATAAGCATACAGGCCTTTCCAAGGGTCTTGAACCCGAGGAAAAGTTTAGGTCAGGTAAGAATACCTGGGGAGAGATTAGAAGGAAGGAGAAAGAAAAAGAAAAGAAAAAAGATCAATCAGCGGAGGTTTCTAGGAAAAGGAGCCTATACTCATCACTAGGTGAGTTCAAGGAGCCAGTTTTTAATAGTTCTAAATCAGATGAAAAGGCTATTAGGGCCTGGAAGGCGCTCTCCCGAGCAGGTGAAGCCACTGGACAATAATGACAGAGGCAGGCTCTTGCAGCCTACAAGGTCTTATTGTCTACCCTGGAGTTGTAGATCAAGATTATAAAGGGGAACTTCAGGTTCTCTGTTCTTGTCCTCAAGTTGTCTTTTCTATATCACAAAGAGACAGAATAGCTCAACTAATAATTTTGCCAAGCCTACATGGCTGTTTTTCCTTCCTCTGGTATTCCTAGAGCTGCCAGAGGGATTGGTTCTACTGAAAATGATTCTGATTACTTAATAATGCCTTTAGATTGTTGTCAAATTTTATCTACTCACGTAGGGGTAAACCCTCGTGGCGTCAGGCCATTACAGGTCTGACAAATGGATGTCACGCATATTTCCTCCTTTGAGAGAAATCAATATTTACATGTTTAGATAAGAAGAGATCACCTCCATACCTTAAATGATTTTCAAAAGCTGTTGGGAGATATTAATTGGCTCAGACCTTTTTTAAAGATTCCTTCCGCTGAGTTAAGGCCTTTGTTTGGTATTTTAGAAGGAGATCCTCATATCTCCTCCCCTAGGGCTCTTACTCTAGCTGCTAACCAGGCCTTACAAAAAGTGGAAAAAGCCTTACAGAATGCACAATTACAACGTATTGAGGATTCGCAGCCTTTCAGTTTGTGTGTCTTTAAGACAGCACAATTGCCAACCGCAGTTTTGTGGCAGAATGGGCCATTGTTGTGGATCCATCCAAACGTATCCCCAGCTAAAATAATAGATTGGTATCCTGATGCAATTGCACAGCTTGCTCTTAAAGGCCTAAAAGCAGCAATCACCCACTTTGGGCGAAGTCCATATCTTTTAATTGTACCTTATACAGCTGCACAGGTTCAAACCTTGGCAGCCACATCTAATGATTGGGCAGTTTTAGTTACCTCCTTTTCAGGACAAATAGATAACCATTATCCAAAACATCCAATTTTACAGTTTGCCCAAAATCAATCTGTTGTGTTTCCACAAATAACAGTAAGAAACCCACTTAAAAATGGGATTGTGGTATATACTGATGTTCAAAAACTGGCATAGGTGCCTATGTGGCTAATGGTAAAGTGGTATCCAAACAATATAATGAAAATTCACCTCAAGTGGTAGAATGTTTAGTGGTTTTAGAAGTTTTAAAAACCTTTTTAGAACCCCTTAATATTGTGTCAGATTCCTGTTATGTGGTTAATGCAGTAAATCTTTTAGAAGTGGCTGGAGTGATTAAGCCTTCCAGTAGAGTTGCCAATATTTTTCAGCAGATACAATTAGTTTTGTTATCTAGAAGATTTCCTGTTTATATTACTCATGTTAGAGCCCATTCAGGCCTACCTGGCCCCATGGCTCTGGGAAATGATTTGGCAGATAAGGCCACTAAAGTGGTGGCTGCTGCCCTATCATCCCCGGTAGAGGCTGCAAGAAATTTTCATAACAATTTTCATGTGACGGCTGAAACATTACGCAGTCGTTTCTCCTTGACAAGAAAAGAAGCCCGTGACATTGTTACTCAATGTCAAAGCTGCTGTGAGTTCTTGCCAGTTCCTCATGTGGGAATTAACCCACGCGGTATTCGACCTCTACAGGTCTGGCAAATGGATGTTACACATGTTTCTTCCTTTGGAAAACTTCAATATCTCCATGTGTCCATTGACACATGTTCTGGCATCATGTTTGCTTCTCCGTTAACCGGAGAAAAGGTCTCACATGTGATTCAACATTGTCTTGAGGCATGGAGTGCTTGGGGGAAACCCAAACTCCTTAAGACTGATAATGGACCAGCTTATACGTCTCAAAAATTCCAGCAGTTCTGCCGTCAGATGGACGTAACCCACCTGACTGGACTTCCATACAACCCTCAAGGACAGGGTATTGTTGAGCGTGCGCATCGCACCCTCAAAGCCTATCTATTAAAACAGAAGAGGGGAATCGAGACTCTACCCCGAGCACCAAGAGTGTCTGTGTCTATGGCACTCTTTACACTCAATTTTTTAAATATTGATGCTCATGGCCATACTGCGGCTGAACGTCATTGTTCAGAGCCAGATAGGCCCAATGAGATGGTTAAATGGAAAAATGTCCTTGATAATAAATGGTATGGCCCGGATCCTATTTTGATAAGATCCAGGGGAGCTATATGTGTTTTCCCACAGAATGAAGACAACCCATTTTGGATACCAGAAAGACTCACCCGAAAAATCCAGACTGACCAAGGGAATACTGATGTCCCTCGTCTTGGTGATGTCCAGGGCGTCAATAATAAAGAGAGAGCAGCGTTGGGGGATAATGTCGACATTTCCACTCCTAATGACGGTGATGTATAATGCTCAAGTATTCCCCTGCTTTTTTACCACTAACTAGGAACTGGGTTTGGCCTTGATTCAGACAGTCTTGGCTCTGTCTGGACAGGTCCAGACGACTGACACCATTAACACTTTGTCAGCCTCAGTGACTACAGTCATAGATAAACAGGCCTCAGCTAATGTCAAGATACAGGGAGGTCTCATGCTGGTTAATCAACTCATAGATCTTGTCCAGAAACAACTAGATGTATTATGGCAAATAGCTCAGCTGGGGTGTAAACAAAAGTTTCCGGGATTGTGTGTTACTTCCATTCAGTATGAGAAATTTACTAGGGCAGCTAATTTGTCAAAAAGTCTTTTTCAGTATATGTTACAGAATTGGACGGCTGAATTTGAACAGATCCTTCGGGAATTGAGACTTCAGGTCAACTCCACGCGCTTGGACCTGTCCCTGACCAAAGGATTACCCAATTGGATCTCCTCAGCATTTCCCTTCTTTAAAGAATGGGTGGGATTGATATTATTTGGAGATACACTTTGCTGTGGATTAGTGTTGCTTCTCTGGTTGGTCTGTAAGCTTAAGGCCTAAACTAAGAGAGACAAGGTGGTTATTGCCCAGACACTTGCAGTACTAGAACATGGTGCCTCCCCTGATATATGGTTATCTATGCTTAAGCAATAGGTCGCTGGCCACTCAGCTCTTACATCCCACGAGGCTAGACTCATTGCACGGGATAGAGTGAGTGTGCTTCAGCAGCCCGAGAGAGTTGCACGGCTAAGCACTGCAGTAGAAGGGCTCTGCGGCATATATGAGCCTATTCTAGGGAGACATGTCATCTTTCAAGAAGGTTGAGTGTCCAAGTGTCCTTCTCTCCAGGCAAAACGACATGGGAGCAGGTCAGGGTTGCTCTGGGTAAAAGCCTGTGAGCCTAAGAGCTAATCCTGTACATGGCTCCTTTACCTACACACTGGGGATTTGACCTCTATCTCCACTCTCATTAATATGGGTGGCCTATTGCTCTTATTAAAAGAAAAGGGGGAGATGTTGGGAGCCGCCCCCACATTCGCCGTCACAAGATGGCGCTGACATCCTGTGTTCTAAGTGGTAAACAAATAATCTGCGCATGTGCCAAGGGTATTTTACCACTACATGTACTCTGCCTTTCCCGTGGCAACAACTCGGTCATGGGCTGCAGCCAATCAGGGAGTGATGCGTCCTAGGCGAAGGATAACTCCTCCTTAAAGGGGACGGTGTTTCCGCCATTCTCTCTCTTGCTTGCGCTCTCTTGCTTGCGCTTTCGCTCTGGCGCGCTGGCTCCTAAAGATGTAAGAAGGGGGCTTTCGTTTTTGGGGCTTGGGGTTTTGCGCTCCTGCTCCTGAAGATGTAAGCAATAAAGTTTTGCCGCAGAAGATTCTGGTTTGTTGTGTCTTTCCTGGCCGGTCGTGAGAACGCGTATAAGAGTTTCATGTGGTCCAGAGAAGAGAGACGACCTACCTGGTGATGGAGTATGCCTCAGAGGGAGAGCTACAAGATCGCATCATCAAAGTGGGGTCTTTAGAGGAGAGCAAGACTCGAAGGCTGTTTGCCCAGATAGTACATGCGGTGCAGTACTGCCATGACCATCACATTGTCCATAGAGACATAAAGGCCAGCAACATTTTGATCGACTGCAGGGGAAATGCCAAGCTGTGTGATTTTGGCTTGGCTGCTGAAGTGATTCCTGGACAAAAGCTGGCAGGTTTCTGTGGCACACTGCCCTACTGTGCCCCGGAACTCTTGCAAGCAGAGAAATATGAGGGCCCCCCTGTAGATATCTGGAGTTTAGGGGTCCTCCTGTTCCTCATGGTATCTGGGAACTTGCCTTTCCAAGGCAAGTCTTTTGTGGACTTGAAGCAGGAGATCATCTCTGCAAACTTCAGCATCCCTTCCCATGTTCCCATTGATATTTTCAATGTCATCATTGAACTGCTGATGATCAATCCCAGCAGGAGGCCCACCATCCACCAAATCATGAGGCACCCCATGATCAGGGGCAGTGAGGCATGTTTACCACCTACTTCCACACAGATTTCCCAGGCACCCCAAGCCACAGCATTGTCAGGACCATGAGAGTCATCACATAGAAGCCTGACAGGAATATGTCCTCCTGCAGTCCCCAAGAGGAGCTCTGTGGATCCCTGCAGCCACCTAAGAGTGTAGGTGTTCCAGGATCCTCCTCTGGGGATATCTTGGAGAAAGAGACCCTCATGGAAAAAAGAACCTCACCCAGGAAGAGGCCATCAAACAAGAAGAGGCTGTCCATCAGAAAGTTGCTGTCATTCGAGAAGAACCCATTATTGGTGGCCAGCCTCGGTATGGAGGTGGAGCCACCCTGCTACATCCACTCTAGTAGTGACTCACTTGACAGGCTTAGAAACCTGGAAGCAGTCCTGAGGCAAAGAGTTTCACGGAAACTTAGTCTCCTGGAACCATAGCATCCCGTATAATAAATGCTCCAAACTTGTCCTTGCGAATGGATCTGTGTGCTTTCTTTCAGCATTGTTTTATTATACGTGCGTCCAAGCAATGACTTGCTCAATATCTAAGCAAAGTCGAACATTGCTCCCTGGCCTTCAACAATGCCCTAGTCTTGAGCTGGCCCTGGGCTTGGAATTCAGTAAAAATATTTCCCATTCAGTGACATCCAGAATTGCCTCTAGTATTGTAAGAGAGATAGTGAAAGAAATCAGGCATTACTATCTACTACATAGAGCTAGAAATCTCAGGGCAAGCTTAACAATGTAAGTTTAGAATTCTTATTATAGTTATGTATGGCATACTACATTACTTATTAGTATAAAGTCACCCCAATACTATCACTTAGAATAAAAGCCAAGCTGTTCCCATATACAGGAATTTACAATGGTTTAGGAAGTAGATCGGGCTGTGGTTTTAGAGTATTGCATTATTGATGCGAAAGTTAGCTAGAGCGGAACTCCCTAATTAGAACCATGACTTGGGCATGAAAGCCCTTGCCTCGAGAGTGTAAAGACCTCAAACACTTGGCTTCTAAGAATATAGCTGATCTTAGATAGAGAGGACTTTGTCTCAATTGTTTTATTGCCCAGTTCCTGCCAGTTTTTATGTTTGCATTTCTCTGTTCTGTGTAAGAGTCATTAAGCATCCGGTAACCTCATTGTACCTTGCCGATGTGTCACCTAATTCCCCTATTTTCTTCTGTATTAAAAGTCTGGTACTGAATTTGACAAATTACATTCAGATACCACACTCCCTTGTGTTCGTATTTGTTTGTCATCCAGGCCAACTCCTTGCCCACTGATAACTGGAACCCCGAGTTTCACCCTTGGATCTAGGACCCAAGTGAGGTTCATCTGCAGCACTTCCCCTTGTATCTGGTGACACCATTGGAAGGAAATAAGGAAGATAACCATGAACTGTCTCTGAAATCTGTGCTGCTGCCTGCCATTAACAAAGAGAAGGAGTTTTGTTTTTAATTTTTAACTCTATCATTTTTATTTGTATAAATATTTTATCCCACCTGCTAATTAGGCAACTCCCAAGGCTGAGTGGCTCTGCCCGACTACTCCAACTTCTTGGGATTCTGTAATGTTCTTGCAAAGTGAGGAATCCTGACCAGAGGCTGGGGCACTATAGTCTTTGGATTCTTCAATGAAAACAGATCAGACTTTCCTCCTTGCTCAGCCTCCAGAGAGGTACCAGCTAGGTCTGGGGATAGCAATATCAGTCTGAGCCATCTACACTGGGAATAGCTCAGCACCGTGTCACTGGGTTCCTCAATAGCCAGGACCTGGTACACCATGTCTCAGGCAGCAATTCATGACAGTACAGCCTTCAGCCCTTGAAAGGCTGCCGTGCACACAGAGATGAGTTGGTAACCACAGTCTTACTGAGGCCAGGACTATCTGGAAAGGCATTCGGGTTACCCAAGTCAAGCAGCACATAGAGGTCAGGTTCAGAGTCAAGTTGTTGTTCACCATACCTAGGTCCTTCACATTCAGGAAGCCTTTGGAAACGTCCATATTAGTTCCTGAAAAACAAAACAAACAGTAAACATGATGGAAAAAATGGCACAGCAGAAGGGTGCTCTTCTCCTTCCCTCCGCTTTCCACAGTTCCTCCCCTTAGACAACCAGGTAAGGCTAAGACTATAGTAACACTGGTCCATTCTCTCTCCTCTTGGACTTTGGAATTTTCAGGACTGACTCTCTACCTACACAAAGGGCATTGAAGTTAGAGCTCACAGTCTTGGTCTGGACAGGAGACTCACCTGCATGGTTGATGAGCAGCGGGCTTTACAGCAGCTCAGTCTTAGGGAGCTCATGCCCAGAGCAGAGAAACTGCTGCCCAATGGCCTTAGAGTCCAGATAGGGGGCTATAAACACCACTCACAGGCCAGGCTGTTGCTTGGCCATCTCTGCCTTCAGTAACTGCAGCACTGAGTCACTGCTTGCACTTAGGAGCAATGAACCTGGAGACAACAACCAGGCCAGCTGTGGGGCCAGGGCTTTCCCCAAACCCTAGGTGGCACCCCTCAGCACACACACAGGGCAGCCCAGCCTACTTCCTCCAGGCCTGGAACTTAACCACAAAAGCATCTACTTAACTAGCATGGGGCAGCACCTCTCTCTCCCCTTGGTCTGGGAGAGAGGAAATTCAGGCCAGCATCCACTTGGGTTGGGTGAAAAAGGTGACCAATAGCCAGGGAGGCTTGGCTCAGCAGGACATCCCAGTCCCCCAGAGCTTCCAGGTTCCCCTTGGGCTGTTTGCACAAGAAAATCAGTCCTTTTCTGGGACACATGTTCCTAATCTCTACCCTGTTCCCAAATCAGTTTCCTCCTCCAGGGTTGGTTTGTCTTCATCCATAGGGGACATACCAGGAAGTGACCAGTGACTGCCTTGGATTAAGTCCTTGCCTGTGTAGAGCTTGTGGTCCCTTGCACTCTGAAGCCTTCTCTGGAAGAGCACAGCAGCTCTCCCAGGAGATGCTGGGCAGACAGAACAAATAAATGAAGAGGACACACGGGCCAAAAGAAAGGCTGAAAATCACAACAATCTCATGAACAAGACCCATCTTGAGTAAAAACACACCTTGACGCGCTGGGAACTGTGACCAGCAGCCTTATCCTGTAACCTGTCTCATGCATCTCAAAAAACACTTCATAATCTCAAACAAGACTTCTCAGAACTCTGGAGCTCTTGGAGGAGGATAAGGAGTTTAAGACATGGATTGCTTTGTTGCATGAGGTAAGCTAGAGTCCATCCAAATTACAGAAACGCAGGCTAGGGGCTAGCCCCTCTTTGTTTTAGAAAGTTACAAGTGTTAGACCTAGTCACTTATCTGGGTCATATAGGGAGGCCAGCAATCGGAGGGGGCCACTCTCCAGTCCCAATTTTTTTTTTTTTACTGACTGAGGCTTTTATCCTAGGCCAATGAGATAGGGATCAAGATGCAAGCTCTATAGGCCTATAGGAGAAGAGAACTGGACTTTCTCTATCTATGTTTAAAAAAAAAACACTCTCAAATGTTGCCAAATCAGCCCCTTAGCCATTCATGCCTTTTCTGTATGCCAAAGTTCCCTTTCTGCAGAATTGAATATTTAAAACTACTCAGTTATCACTAGTCTCTTGAATTTGTTACCTTATTTCCAAAAGGACCTTCAACAGATAAAACAAGCTCAAGGTCAACTGCTCTATATGAGACCCTGTCTCAAGACAAAATGTAATGCAGGAAATAAAAGAAGGTGGAGGTGGAGAGATAGCCCAGTCAGTCACAGGCTTGCCTTGATGAGTTTGAACCCCAGAACATGTGGGAAGCAGTTTCCACTGTGCCTGCTTGGCATAACTGGTAAACAAGCAATATGCGCATGTGCAAGAGTGTGTTCGAGCCAAGTCACTGCCCATCCCGGGGCATGCTGAAAGAGCAGCCAATCAGGTGTGGACACGCCGCACTGAGGTGTATATAAGCAGTGCCTTTTTGGGGCTCGGGGTCTTCCTCTTCATGCTGAAGATAGGGTAATAAAGCATTGCTGCAGAAGGATCCGGTTGTCCACGTGTGTTCTTGCTGGTGAGAAGATAGTGTGCAGGACAAGAACACACATTGAAAATGCTAGGTGTGCAACGAAAGAGTACACATGGAGGAATCCATGCTTCCAGCTACATATGTAGCAGAGGATGGCCTTATCTGACATCAATTGTTGGAGAGGACCTTGATCCTACAGAAGCTTGATGCCTCAATGTAGGGGGATGCTAGATTGGTGAGGCAGGAGTGTGTAAGTGGTTGGTGGAACATTCTCATACAGGCAAAAAGTGGGGCACGGAAAGGGTGGTTTGCAGAGGGGAATCTAAGAAAGGAAATATTGTTTAAAATGGAAATAAATAAATTAATAAAAAGGAAAAGAAGAGATAATGCTAGGTGGCTAGGCAGTGTGGTGCTTGCTTTTAATCCTAGAACTCCAGAGGCAGAAGCAGGTTGATTTCTGAGTTCCAGGCCAGCCTGGTTTACAAAGCTAGTTCTATGACATCCAGGGCTCCACAGGGAAACCCTGTCTTGGCCAGACAGCAGTGATGCCTTTAATTCCAGCACTCAGGATGTAGAGGCAGGTGACCCTCTGAGTTTGTGGCCAGTCAGATCTAGAGAGTGAGTTCCAGAACACCCAGAGCTACACAGAGGGAAACCTACTTACAAAACAAACAAAACAAAGCAAAACAAAACAAAACAAAACAAAACAAAGCAAAACACTTTTTAAAAGGAGGCCATGCATGAAATGAATAACAATAAACATTGTCCTCTGGCCTCCACCCCCTAAAACCTCCGAACACACCCAGTCACACAGGAATAAACACACACATTAACATATTGAGGAAGAAGACCAGGAAAAGGAAAGTTTCTTAAACAAAAGTAGGCATAGAGAGTCTTGTTAGAGTCTTTTAAAGAAACTATTGGACATATGTGAGTACACTGTGGTTCCTTTCAGGAGGAGCAGAAGAGAAAATGTGATCCCATTACACATGATTGTGAACCACCATGTGGTTGCTGGTAATTGAACTGAGGACCACTGGAAGAGCAGCCAGTGCTTTTAACCACTGAACTATCTTTCCAGCCTCTATATCTCCCTTTTTAAGGCTCTTTGAATGTCTTATTTATTTATTTACTTACTTACTTACTTACTTACTTACTTACTTACATATGTGTATGGGTGTTTACTTGCATGTATGTCTCTGCACTACTTGTATGCAATTCATAGTGGAGACCAGAAGATGGCCTTAGCTTCTCCAGGGAGTAGAGATTTAGACAGTTGTGAGCTACTATGTAGGTAGTAGGTCTTGAATCCCAGTGCCCTGGAAGAAGCAACCAGCTGTTCTTCACTGCTCCCATGTCTTTCTGGCGCCCTGAATTCAAAGTTTGAATCATGTAACAAAATGGTAGGTCTTAGTATTGCTGCTTGAAATTCCAGTAGTTAGGAAGCTGAGGCAGGAGAATCAGTTTCACTATGAGATTGTGGAGCCAGCCTCAGCTACATATTAAATTCCAGGACAGCCTGAGCTATATCACTCTCTCCTCAAATTAAATCCCTCACAATCCTATACAGGGCTGTTAATCTAGGCCTACAGGATGTAGGAGATATTTAGTTTTTTTATTCTTTTTCTTTTTTCTTTTTTGTTTGTTTTGTTTTGAGTCAGGGTTTCTCTGCATAGGCTGGCTAGCCTGGAACTCACTCTGTAGACCATGCCAGTCTCAACCTTGGAGAGTTTCCTACTTCAGGCCCTGGAGTGCTGGGATTAAAGTCATGCACAGCTACCACCATATGGCTGAAAGCAGTGTTTCTTAACATTTATTCTTCTGAGCTGCAGAGATGGCTCAGCCTTTAAGAGACCTGACTGTGCTGCAGATTGTGTTCCCAGCTCCCAGCAGTAGCTGTAACTGCAGTCCCACGAAACTTTCTGACCTCTAGAGTCACAAAGATGCATGCAGGTGACCAATCATTCACATAAAATGAATAAAAATTTGAAATTAAATTAAATTTTATTTTAAAAATATGAACTTATTTTTATGTGTGTGAGTCTTCTGTGTGTGTGTGTGATGTATATTTGCCACATGTGACTGGTTTCTACGGAGGTGAGTAAACAGCTCTTATTCCCTAGAACTGAAGTTGCAGACAGTCATTAGTTGTCATGTGGATGCTGATAATTGAACTTGGGGCCTATACAAGATCGGCCAATAATTTTTTTCTTTTTTCTTTTCAATTTTATTAGGTATTTTCTTCATTTGCATTTCAATTGCTATCCCAAAAGTCCCCTATACCGTCCCTGCCCCCCCCCCCGCCCTGCTCCTCTACCTACCCACTCCCACTTCTTGGCCTTGGCGTTCCCCTGTACTGGGGCATATAAAGTTTTCAAGACCAATGGCCCTCTCTTTCCACTGATGGCCGACTAGGCCATCTTCTGCTACATATGCAGCTAGAGACACAAGCTCTGGGGGGAACTGGTTAGTTCATAATGTTGTTCCACCTATAGGGTTGTAGACCCCTTCAGCTCCTAAGGTACTTTCTCTAGCTTCTCCATTGGGGGCCCTGTGTTCCATCCAATAAATGACTGTAAGCATCCACTTCTGTATTAGCCAGGCAGTGGCATAGCCTCACAAGGGACAACTATATCAGGGTCCTTTCAGGAAAACCTTACTGGCATATGAAATAGTGTCTGCGTTTGGTGGCTGACTATGGAATAAATCCCCGGGTGGGGTAGTCTCTGAATGGTCCATCATTTTGGCTTAGCTCAAAACTTTGTCTCTGTAACTATTTCCATGAGTATTTTATTCCCTATACTAAGGAGGAAAGAAGTACCCAAACATTGGTCTTCCTACTTCTTGATTTTTTGTGTTTTGTTAATTGTATCTTGGGAATTTTAAGTTTCTGGGATAATATCCACTTATCTGTGAGTGCATATCAAGTGACTTGTTTTGTGATTGGGTTACCTCCCTCATGATGATATGTTGCAGGTATATCCACTTGCCCAAGAATTTCATAAATTCCTTGTTTTTAATTGCTGAGTAGTACTCCATTGTGCAAATGTACAACATTTTCTGTATCCATTCCTCTATTGAGGGACATCTGGGTTCTTTCCAGCTTCTGGCTATTATAAATAAGGCTGCCCTGAACATAGTGGAGCATGTGTCCTTCTTACCAGTTGGAACATCTTCTGGATATATGCCCAGAAGAGGTATTGTGGGATCCTCCGGTAGTACTATGTCCAATTTTCTGAGGAACCACCAGACTGATTTCCAGAGTGGTTGTACAAGCTTGCAATCCAACCAACAATGGAGGAGTGTTCCTCTTTCTCTACATCCTCGCCAGCATCTGCTGTCACCTGAATTTTTTACCCTACCCATTCTGACTGGTGGGGGTTATTTGAATTTCTGAAGTCCAGCTTCTTGAGTTCTTTGTATAGGGGATATTAGTCCCCTATCAGATTTAGGATTGGTAAAGATCCTTTCCCAATCGGTTGGTGGCCTTTTTGTCTTATTGACAGTATATTTTACCTTTCAGAAGCTTTACAATTTTATGAGGTCCCATCTGTCGATCTTACAGCACAAGCAACTGCTGTTCAGCTCAGGAATTTTTCCCCTGTACCCATATCTTCAAGGCTTTTCTCCAATTTCTCCTTTATAAGTTTCAGTGTCTCTGCTTTGTGTGGAGGTCTTTGATCCACTTAGACTTGAGCTTTGTACAAGGAGATAAGAATGGATCAATTTGCATTCTTCTATATGATAACTGCCAGTTGTGCCAACACCATTTGTTGAAAATGCTGTCTTTTTTCCACTGGAAGGTTTTTGCTCCCTTATCAAAGATCAAGTGACCATAGGAGTGTGGATTCATTTCTGGGTCTTCAATTCTATTCCATTGATCTACCTGTCTGTCACTGTACCAGTACCATGCAGTTTTTAACACAATTGCTTGGTAGTACAGCTTGAGGTCAGGCATGGTGATTCCACCAGAAGTTCTTTTATTGTTGAGAATATTTTTTGCTACCCTAGGTTTTTTGTTATTCCAGATGAATTTCCAAATTGCCCTTTCTAACTCAGTGAAGAATTGAGTTGGAATTTTGTTGGGGATTGCATTGAATCTGTAGATTGCTTTTGGCAGGATGGCCATTTTTACTATATTAATCCTGCCAATCCATGACCATGGGAGATCTTTCCATCTTATGAGATCTTCTTCAATGTCTTTCTTCAGAGACTTGAAGTTTTTGTCATACAGATCTTTCACTTCCTTAGTTACGGTCACACCAAGGTATTTTATATATTTTGTGATTATTGAGAAGCATGTTGTTTCCCTAATTTCTTTCTCATCCTATTTATCCTTTGGGTAAAGAAAGGCCACTGATTTGTTTGAGTTAATTTTATATCCAGCTAATTCACTGAAGCTTTTTATCATATTTAGGAGTTATCTGGGGAATTTCTATGATCATTTATATAAACTATCATACCATCTGCAAATAATGGAATTTTGAAGTCTTCCTTTCCAATTTGTATTCCCTTGATCTCCTTTTGCTGTCGAATTACTCTGGCTAGGACTTCAAGTACTACATTGAATAGGTAGGTAGAAAGTGGACAGCCTTGTCTAGTCCCTGATTTTACTGGGATTGCTTCCAGCTTCTCTCCATTTACTTTGATGTTGGCTAGTGGTTTGCTTTATATTGCTTTTATTGTGTTTAGGTATGGGCCTTGAATTCCTGGTCTTTCCAAGACTTTTATCATGAATGGGGGTTGGATTTTGTCAAATGCTTTCTCAGCACCTAATGAGATGATCATGGGATTTTGTCTTTAGGTTTGTTTATATAGTGGATTACATTGATGGATTTCCGTATATTAAACCATCCCTGCATCACTGGGATGAAGCCTCCTTGGTCATGATGGATGATCATTTTGATGTGTTCTTGGATTCGGTTTGCAAGGATTTTATTAAGTATTTTTGCATCAATATTCATAAGGAAAGTTGTGATGAAGCTCTCTTTCTTTGTTGGATTTTTGTGTGGCTTAGCTATCAGAATAATTGTGGCTTCATAGCATGAATTGGGTGGAGTACCATCTGTTTCTATTTTGTGGAATATTTTGAGGAAACTGGAATTAGGTCTTCTTTGAATCTCCGACAGAACTCTGAACTAAACCCACCTGGTTCTGGGCTTTTTTTGGTTGGGAGACTATTAATGACTGCTTCTATTTCTTTAGGGGATATAGCACACTTTAGGTCAATAATCTGATCCTGATTTAACTTTGGTACCTGGTGTCTGTCTAGAAATTTGTTCATTTCATCCAGGTTTTGCAGTTTTGTTGAGTATAGCCTTTTGTAGAATGATCTTATGGTGTTTTGGATTTCCTCAGGATCTGTTGTTATGTCCCCCTTTTCATTTCTGATTTTGGTAATTAGGATGCTGTCCCTGTGCCCTCTAGTGAGTCTGGCTAAGGGTTTATCTATCTTGTTGATTTTCTCAAAGAACCAGCTCCTGGTTTGGTTGATTCTTTGTATAGTTCTTTTTGTTTCCACTTCGTTGATTTCAACCCTAAGTTTGATTATTTCCTGCCGTCTACTCCTCTTGGGTGAATTTGCTCCCTTTCGTTCTAGAGCTTTTATGTGTGCTGTCAGACTGCTAGTGTATGCTCTCTTTAGTTTCTTTTGGGGAGCACTCAGGGCTATGAGTTTTCCTCTTAGGACTACTTTCATTGTGTCTCATAAGTTTGGGTATGTTGTGGCTTCATTTTCATTAAAAAGTCTTTAATATATCTCTTTATTTCTTCCTTGCCCAACTTAACATTGAGTAGAGTGTTATTCAGCTTCCAGGTCAACATTGTATTTCAATTATTTATGTTGTTATTGAAGATCAGTCTTCGTCCTTGGTGATCTGATAGGAAGCATGGGATAATTTCAGTATTTTTGTATCTGTTGAGGCCTGTTTTGTGACCAATTATGGGGTCAATTTTGAGAAGTTACCATGAGGTGCTGAGAAGAAGGTAAGTTTGGGTATGTTGTGGCTTCATTTTCATTAAAGTCTAAAAAGTCTTTAATTTCTTTCTTTATTCCTTCCTTGACCAAGGTATCATTGAGAAGAGTGTTGTTCAGTTTCCACGTGAATGTTGGCTTTCCATTATTTATGTTGATATTGAAGATCAGTCTTAGTCCTTGGTGATCTGATAGGAAGCATGGAATAATTTCAGTAGTTTTGTATCTGTTGAGGCCTGTTTTGTGACCAATTATGTGGTCAATTTTGAGAAGTTACCATGAGGTGCTGAGAATAAGGTATATCCTTTTGTTTTAGGATAAAATGTTCTGTAGATATCTGTTAAATCCATTTGTTTCATAATTTCTGTTAGTTTCATTGTGTCTCTGTTTAGTTTTTGTTTCCAGGATCTGTCCATTGATGAGAGTGGGGCATTGAAATCTCCTGCTATTATTGTGTGAGGTACATTGTGTGCTTTGAGCTTTACTAATGTTTCTTTAATGAATGTGGCTGCCCTTGTATTTGGAGCGTAGATATTCAGAATTGAGAGTTCCTCTTGGAAGATTTTACCTTTGATGAGTATGAAGTGTCCCTCCTTGTCTTTTTGATAACTTTGGGTTGGAAGTCAATTTTATTCGATATTAGAATGGCTACTCCAACTTGTTTCTTCAGACCATTTGCTTGGAAAATTGTATTACAGCCTTTCACTCTGAGGTAGTGTCTATCTTTTCCCCTGAGATGGGTTTCCTGTAAGCAGCAGAATGTTGGGTCCTGTTTGTGTAGCCAGTCTGTTAGTCTATGTCTTTTTATTGGGGAATTTAGTCCATTGATATTAAGAGATATTAAGGAAAAGTAATTGTTGCTTTCTGGTTTTTTTTTGTTGTTGTTGTTGTTAGAGTTGAGATTCTTTCTGTTCTTGTGCTGTCTTCTTTTAGGTTTGTTGAAGGATTACTTTCTTGCTTTTTATAGGGTGTAGTTTCTGTCCTTGTATTGGTGTTTTCCAGTTATTACCCTTTGAAGGGCTGGATTCGTGAAAAGATATTGTGTGAATTTGGTTTTGTCATGGTATACTTTTGTTTTGCCATCTATGGTAATTGAGAGTTTTGCTGGGTCTAGGAGCCTGGGCTGGCATTTGTGTGCTCTTAGGGTCTGTATAACATCTGCCCTGTATCTTCTGGCTTTCATAGTCTCTGGTGAGAATTCTTAAGTAATTCTAATACGACCCGCCTTTATATGTTTTTTGACCTTTTTCCCTTAATGCTTTTAATATTCTGTCATTATTTAGTGCATTTTTTATTCTGATTATTATGTGTCAGGAGAAATTTCTTTTCTGGTCCAGTCTATTTGGAGTTCTGTAGTCTTCTTATATGTTCATTGGCATTTCCTTCTTTAGGTATGGGAAGTTTTCTTCAATAAATTTTGTTGAAGATATTTGCTGGCCCTTTAAGTTGAAAATCTTCATTCTCATCTATATCTATTATCCTTAGCTTTGGTCTTCTAATTGTGTCCTGGATTTTCTGGATATTTTGTGTTAGGATATCTTTGGATTTTGCATTTTCTTTGATTGTTGTGTCCAACCAAATGACCCCAAGAAAAAAGCTGAAGTAGCCATTCTAATATTGAATAAAATCGACTTTAAACCAGCAGTTATCAAAAAAGGTATAAAAGGACACTTCATACTGATCAAAGGAAAAATCGACCAAGAAGAACTCTCAATTCTGAACATCTATGCTCCAAATGCAAGGAGACACATATTCATAAAAGAAACTTTATTAAAACTAAAAGCACACATTGCACCTCACACAATAGTAGTGGGAGACTTTATCACCCCACTCTCATCAATGGACAGATCATGGAAGTAGAAACTAAACAGAGACACAGTAAAAAGTACACAAATTAAGAACTAAATGCCCAGGAGAGGTATTGCGGGATCCTCCTGTGGTACTATGTCCAATTTTCTGAGGAACCGCCAGACTGATTTCCAGAGTGGTTGTACAAGCTTGCAATCCCACCAGCAATGGTGAAGTGTTCCTCTTTCTCCACATCATCGCCAGCATCTGCTGTCACCTGAATTTTTGATCTTAGCCATTCTGACTGGTGTGAGATGGAATCTCAGGGCTGTTTTGATTTGCATTTCCCTGATGATTAAGGATGCTGAACATTTTTTCAGGTGCTACTCAGCCATTTGGTATTCATCAGGTGAGAATTCTTTGTTTAGCTCTGAGCTCCATTTTTTAATGGGGTTTTCTGATTTTCTGGAGTCCACCTTCTTGATTTCTTTATATATATTAGATATTAGTCCCCTATCTGATTTAGGTTAGGTAAAGATCCTTTCCCAGTCTGTTGGTGGCCTTTTTGTCTTCTTGACAGTGTCCTTTACCTTACAGAAGCTTTGTAATTTTATGAGGTCCCATTGTGAATTCTCGATCTTACAGCACAAGCCATTGCTGTTCTATTCAGGAATTTTTCCCCTGTGCCCATATCTTCGAGGCTTTTCCCCACTTCCTCATCTATAAGTTTCACTCTCTCTGGTTTTATGTGGAGTTCCTTGATCCAAAACTGACTGTATAATTGGTCACAAAACAGACCTCAACAGATACAAAAATATTGAAATTATCCCATCCAGGGGCTAAGGCTAATCTTCAATAACAACATAAATAATAGAAAGCTAGCTATGATGGTTTGTATATTCTTGCACATATTTGGATGTGTGGCCTTGTTGGAATAGGTGTGACCTGGTAGGAGTAGGTGTGTCACTGAGGGTGTGGGCTTAATACTCAAGGCCTAGGTGCCTAGAAGTCAGTCTTCCACTAGCAACATTTGAAGGAAGACATAGAACTCTCAGCTCTGCCTGCACCATGCCTGCCTGGATACTGCCATGCTCCCACCTTGATGATAATGGACTGAACCTCTGAATCTGTAAGCCACCCCAATTAAATGTCATTGATAAGACTTGTCTTGGTCATGGAGTCTATTCACAGCAGTAAAACCCTAACTAAGACACCAAAATTCACGTGAAAGCTGAAGAACAATCTACTCAAAGATACCTTGGTCAAGGAAGAAATAACGAAAGAAATTAAAGACTTTTTCGAATTTAATGAAAATGAAGACACAACATACCCAAACCTATGGGACACAATGAAGGCAGTCCTAAGAGAAAAAATCATACCTCTGAGTGCCTACAAAAAGAAACTAGAGAGAGCATACACTTGCTGTTTGACAGAACACCTAGAAGCTCTAGAACGAAAGGAAGCAAATTTACCCAAGAGGACTAAACTTCAGGAATTAGTCAAACTTAGGGCTGAAATCAAGGAAGTGGAAACAAAAAGAACTATTCAAAGAATCAACCAAACCAGGAGCTGGTTCTTTGAGAAAAATCAGCAAGTTAGATAAACCCTTGGCCAGACTCACTAGAGGGGACAGGGACAGCATCCTAATTAACAAATCTGGAATGAAGAGGGAGACATAATAACAGAACCTGAGGAAATCCAGAACTCCATCAGATCCTTTTTCAAAAGGTTATACTCAACAAAACTGGAAAACCTGGATAACATGGACAAATTTCTACACAGATACCAAGTACCAAAGTTAAATCAGGATCAGATTAATTATCTAAACAGTCCAATATCCCCTAAAGAAATAGAAGTAGTCATTTATAGTCTCCCAACCAAAAAAAGCCCAAGACCAGATGGGTTTAGTGGAGAGTTCTATCAGACCTTCAAAGAAGACCTAATTCCAGTTCTCCTCAAACTATTCCACAAAGTAGAAACAGAAGGTTCTCTACCCAATTCATTATATGAAGCCACAATTACTCTGATACCTAAACCACATAAAGACCTAACAAAGAAAGAGAACTTCAGACCAATATCCCCTATGTTTATAAATGCAAAAATACTCAATAAAATTTGGGCTAACAGAATTCAAGAACACATCAAAACAATCATTCATCATGATTAAGTAGGCTTCATCCCAGGGATGCAGAGATGGTTTAATATACAGAAATCCATCAACACAATCCGCTATATAAACAAAGACAAAAACCACACGATCATTTTGTTAGATGCCGAGAAAGCATTTGACAAAATCCAACTCCCATTCATCATGAAAGTCTTGAAAAGATCAAGAATTCAAAGTCCTTACTTAAACATAATAAAAACAATACACAGCAAACCAGTAGCCAACATCAAAGTAAATGGAGAGAAGCTGGAAGCAATCCCACTAAAATCAGGGACTAGAGAAGGTTGCCCACTTTCACCCTACATATTCAATATAGTACTCAAAGTCCTAGCCAGAAAAATTAGACAACAAAAGGAGGTTAAGGGGAGACATATTGACAAATTGGAAAGGAAGAAGTCAAAATATCACTATTTGCAAATGATATGATAGTATATATAAGTGATCCTAAAAATTCCACCAGAGAACTCCTAAACCTGATGAACAGTTTGAGTGAAGTAGCTGGATATAGTATTAACTCAAAAAAAAAATCAATGGCCTTTCTCTACACAAAGGATAAACAGGCTGAGACAGAAATTAGGGAAACAACACCCTTCACAATATTCACAAATAATATAAAATACCTTGGTGTGACTCTATCTAAAGACCTGAAAGATCTGTATGATAGGAACTTAAAGTCTCTGAAAAAAAAAACAAATCAAAGAAGATCTCAGAAGATGGAAAGATCTCCCATTCTTATGGATTGCCAGGATTAATATAGTAAAAATTACTATCTTGCTGAAAAAAATCTACAGATTCAATGCAATCCCCAACAAAATTCCAAGAATTTCTAATTCTTCAATGAATTAGAAAGGGCAATTTGGAAATTCATCTGGAATAACAAAAAACCTAGGATAGCAAAACTATTCTCAATGATAAAAGAATCTCTGGTGGGATTCACCATGCCTGACCTCAAGCTGTACTACAGAGCAATTATGATAAAAACTGCATGATACTGGTACAAAGACAGACAGGTAGATCAAGGTAATAGAATTGAAGACCCAGAAATGAACCCACACACCTATGGTCAATTGATCTTTGACAAGGGATCTAAAACCATCCAGTGGAAAAAAGACAGCATTTCAACAAATGGTGCTGGCTCAACTGGCAGTTACCATGTACAAGAATGCGAATTGATCCATTCTTATCTCCATGTGCAAAATTCTAGTCTACATGGATCAAGGAACTCCACATAAAACCAGAGACATGGAAACTTATAGAGGAGAAAGTGAGGAAGAGCCTGGGCACAGGGGGAAATTCCTGAACCGAACAGCAATGGGCTTGTGCTGTAAGATCAAGAATCACCCAATGGAACCTCTTAACAATGCCAAGCTTCTGTAAGGTAAAAGACACTCTCAGTGAGACAAAACAACAGTCAACAGATTGGAAAAAGATCTTTACCAATCATATATATATCAAAATGTTGGACTCCAGAAAATCAAATAAGCATATTTCAAAATGGGGTATAGAGGTAAACAAAGAATTCTTCAGTGAGGAATGTCGGGCTGAGAAGCACCTAAAAAAATGTTCAACATCCTTTTTCATCAGAGAAATATGAATCATACTCATGGATTGGCAGGATCAATATATTAAAAATGGCTACTTGCCAAAAGCAATCTACAGATTCAATGCAATCCCCATCAAAATTCCAACTCAATTCTTCAACGAATTAGGAAGGGCAATCTGCAAATTCATATGGAAAAACAAAAAACCTAGGATAGCAAAAACTCTTCTCAAGGATAAAAGAAACTCTGGTGGAAATACAAATCAAAACAATACTAAGAATACACTTCACACCGGTCAGAATGGCTAAGATAAAAATTTCAGGTGACAGCAAATGCAGGCAAGGATGTGGAGAAAGTGGAACACTCCTCCATTGCTGGTGGGAGTACAATCTAGTACAACAAATCTGGAAATCAATCTGGCAGTTCCTCAGAAAATTAGACATAGTTCTACCAGAAGATCCAGCAATTCCTCTCCTGGGCATATACTCAGAAAATGCTCCAATTTTTAATAAGGACACATGTTCCACTATGTTCATAGCAGCCTTATATATAATAGCCAGAAGTTGGAAAAAAAGTAGGTGTCCCTTAACAAAGGAATGGATACAGAAAATGTGGTACATTTACAAAATGGAGTACGATGCAGCTATTAAACACAAGGAATTCGTGAAATTTTTAGAGGAATGGATAGATCTGGATGATATAATCATGATTGAGGTAACCCAATCACAAAAAGACACATGTGATATGCACCCACTGATAAGTGAATATTAGCCCAGAAGCTCAGAATACCCAAGATACAATTTGCAAAACACATGAAACTCAAGAAGAAGGAGGACAAAATATGGACACATCAATCCTTCTTAGAAGGGTGAACAAAATACCCACGGAAGAAGTTACAGAGACAAAGTGTGGAGCAGAGACTGAAGGAGTGACCATCCAGAAACTGCCTCACCTGAGGATCCATCCCATAAACCACCACCAAACCCAGATACTATTGCAGATGCCAACAAGTGCTTGCTGACAGGAGACTGGTATAACTGTCTACTGAGAGGCTCTGCCAGTACCTGACTGATATAGAAGTGGATGCTCACAGTCGTCCATTAGATAGAGCACAAAGCCCCCATTGAAGAAGCTAGAGAAAGTACCCTTTCAGCTGCAGGGGTTTGCAGCCCTATAGGAGGAACAACAATATGAAAAAACCAGTAACCCCAGAGCTCCCTGGGACTAAACCACTAATCAAAGAAAATGCATTATGGGAATCATGGCTCTAGCTGCATAAGTAGCAGTGAATGGCCTAGTCGGTCATCAATGGGAGGCGAGGCCCTTTGTCTATGAACGTTCTAAACCCCAGTATAGGAAAATGCCTAGGCCAGGAATCAGAAGAGGGTAGATTGGTGAGCACAAGGAGGGGGTAGAGGATAGGGGATTTGCAGGGGAGAAACTAGGAAAAGGGATAACATTTGAAATGTAAATAAAGAAAATATCTAACATAAATAAATAAATAAATAAATAAAAGTGATGAATTCATGAACTTCTTAGCCAAATTATAGAACTATAAATTATCATCCAGAGTGAGGTAACCCAATGGCAAAATAACATACTTGGTATGCACTCACTGATAAGTGGATATTAACCCAAAAGCTATAAATAACCAAGATAGAATTCACAAACCACAGGAAGCTCAAGAAGAAGGGAGAAAAAGTGTGGGTGCTTCAGTCCTTCTTAGAAGGAGAACAAAATATTCACAGGAGCAAATATGTAGATAGAGAGTAGAGCAGAGACTGAAGGAAAGGCCATCCAGAGACTGTCCCACCTGGGGATTCATCCCATATAACTTACCAAACCCAGACACCTTTGTGGATGCCAAGAAGTGCATCGAGAAAGAGGCTGGTATGGCTGTCTCCTAAGTGACTTGCCAGAGCCTTACAAATACAGAGACAGATGCTCAAAACCAATCACTGGAATGAGAGTGGGGTCCACAACAGAGGAGTTAGAGAAAGGACCAAAGGAGTTGAAGGGGATTTCAACCCCACAGGAAGAACAATATCAATCAACTAGTCCCCCAAGAACACCCAGGGACTAAGCCATCATCTAAGGAGTACACAAAGCTCCAACAGCAGAAGTTGCAGAGGATGTCCTTGTCATGCATCAGTGGGAGGAGTGGTTCTTGGTCCTATGAAGACTCAAGAGATGCCCCAGTGTAGGGGAAGGAACTGAGGACAGAGAGGTGGTAGTGGGTTTGTGTGTGGAGGAACACCCTCATATAAGTAGGGGGATAGGGGATGCTATAGAGGGTTTCCAGGAGGGATAATATTTGAAAGGAAAATGAAGAAAATATCCAATAAGAACTTATTAATACCTGAAAAAAAGAAATTACGAAAAAGAAAAGAAAAGAACTTTACATTATCCAACGTCAGACATCTATGTGGGAAACTGTCCAACTAATATAGTGCTGGTTTTTAAAACTCTTTTGAACTATGCGTGTGAAGTATTACAGGAAGCCCCACAGTACAATGTTTCTATACATATTTGCAAAAAAAAAAAACTTAGTGTTAGCTATTCCTCTCCATATTTCCTCCTCTACTTTTCCTCCTGCACACACCCAAATCTAACTCTTCATCTTCCATTATCACCTTTTCATTCTTTAGAAGACTGTATTTTACCTCCTCATTTTTTTCAACATGCCATGACTCTAACAAATTCCTGACTAGGAAGGTTATTCTAATATAATTATGTATTAGGCTAATAAGCCATATTTAAATGTCAATTAGCCAATATAAATTTTACAGATGAAATCATGGATATGTGCTTGTTCTAGACAAACATAAGGTATCTGAGCAATTAATGATAAGTTATTCTTTAATTTTGTCCTATTTCCACATATATTCCATTCTAAATGCTGGTATTTGCATTTGTAAAAATATTGTACAATGATATCTTAATTCTCACACATGAAAGTATAAGTTCATTGTGCCTGAGACAATATTGTTGCAGGCTTAAATATCAATAAAGTTTTGGAACATACAATTCTTAGATTTATAACCTGAATTTTTACTTTTCATCATTGAAAATCAAAACTAAGTCCCTAGTTTTTTATTATACCTAGAGCAGAAATGAGTTGGAGCTATCTATTTCTTAATGATTGCTCAATCCATATCTTTGCTTGTATGTCCAGGATTACTTAATTACAAATGAAATTCTCTAGATACTACCAAAGTATATTAGACCTGTGATAAGGATTCATGAGTATATCTGAACACAAGGCATGATCTACCTGAAAACAAGTGGATATGGGAATAACCCCAGGATTCAGGTGAGAGAGACCAGCTTCACTTAATAAATTTGACTTTTATAAATGTCCTTGGTCAAACATGGGAAAAGTTGTAATGAAGCAACTTCCTGGGAAATTACAGAATCTGACTGATACATAGCCAGTTTTCTGAGAGGACTTGGTGTCAGAATAATTTTGCAGAAGTAAAATAGTAGGGAGGAAAGTACTCTGTAGAAACTCACATAATGAGTCCCTTGTTCTACCCTGGAGCGCCACAATTCACATCTGATGACAAACTCAATTCAGAACTTAGATTCTCCCAAAGGAAACATGAAAACCCTTCCCTAACTTCTGCCCAGGTCCTCATTAACATCTAACAAACTCCTAGACATAATCAGTAAGCATCAGAAAGGAATGGAGATTTGCTCTGGGGATAAATAATTTTCCTTCATTGGAGGTATCCCAAAGACACCATGCAGACAAATGTGCGGATGCCACAGATGATACAATAATAAACTCTCTGAAGGATGTCATGTCCCGCTGCCCTATTATTTTATGAGACTGGAAACTTGGACTTTGTTGGGTTACCTTCACAGCATTGCATGGAGAATAAGAAACCATTCCAATTTTCATTGCATTCTTTCTCAGGCAAAGAGTGACACAGAGAAGTTCCTCAATCCAGGCACTAGGAAATATGCTTCTATAGGAGCTGTGCTCTGCAGCTGGCCTTCAGTTGACAATATTCATCCTGCCTGAGGCTCAGAATCTTCAGTGAAAATTGTCTTCTGAAGTCAACATGAAACCTTATTCCTTTCTGAAGTCTGCAGGTAACCTTATATAGCTTAATATTTTGCTTTTGTCTCAAAGAAATGTCTCTGTCCTAGATTAGTACTCAGGAGAAAACAGCAGTCAGTGTAACATGTATGTGAGATGTTGAATTTTATCTGGTGGATGGAGGCCCTCATGTTCCTACAGAAAACATATAAACAAGTAAAATGCAGACTAAGCATCAGCTTGCAAAGGGTGTAACAGTGATTGTGTTAGTAACTTTGGAGGGAAGCTGCAGGTGACACAGCTAAGGCTCTGGCACCTGACATTTTAGAACAAAATTTAAGATCAGGAAAAATATGAATACATGAAACGTCTTAGCAATACAATATGCAATCCAATCCAATCCAATGCAGTACACCAAAATAATGCTTAGAGATAAGGGTATACACAGATTAACAGGCAGAGATCAGTGTTATAGGATACACTGAACTGATTAAAGTGAACTTAGAAAATACACTTTTTTTCTTTTCAGTGTGTGGACATGTTCAAGCACAGATTTGAGGAAGGCAGAGTACAATTGTAGGAGTTTGTTCTCTCCACTATGTAGGACCTGGGATAATCATTTCTAAGTTGTGAGTGCTTTAGCTGCTGAGCTGTCTTGCTGATTCTTATTATGGCCAGTGTTAAGATCAAGACTTGGTGCTGTGGGATTGTCATTTTTATTGTTGGTAGAAGTCTGTGAAAATGTACATGAAAAGTCTCAGTATTAATTTCATAACTCAGTGTGAATCTATCCTCAATATAGAACATACATACTGTTGTTTCCTATTCCATTATTTCAATCTCTTTCAATATAGCTGATATTTATGATTTCCTACTCCCCCAAATTGAAAGTGAAGAGTTAAGTGTGTTGGATAAATTTTTCAGTGTGGGCCTCAAGAGATGGCTCAGCAGGTTGGAACCCATGGTCATTTACATTGGATCAGAGCTTGATTCTGAGAAACTATATTTGTAGGCTTACATCAGTTTGTAACTCCAGCTCTAGAGGTATAACACCTATTCTCCTTAAGAGGAGGGAATCCCCACAAATACATACATACCCAATACACATGAACAAAAAAAATGAATGCTAAAATATTCTTTGTTCACAGAAGTAAGTACCACAAGTCAGATTATAAGTTTCATCACACTGACAGCTATAACCAATCCAGATATTTATCTTGTGGTCTTTCTTGCCTTGGTCATTCTCGGGTAGCTGAAAATATTAGATGCTTGATTTTAATCTTCTGAGAAAATAATTTTGCGATTGAGAAAGCCACTGACAGATGGAGTGACAACTTTGCCTCCTCATTGTTCTGATATATCTTGTCTCCTGTCTGATTGGTAGGTGTTTGTGATGATTGGAAAAACAATTTCACCATGGCTCAGAGTGAAGTCTTTACCAAGGTCTTTCAGGAGAAGATCTCCAGTGTGGATCCTGGATTCCTCCCTGGTCCTGAGACTTTAAATCTCTTAAGGCTTCTGAGCGGGAGCTGTTTCTGTAGCTTTTCCTATTTACTCTCGATGTGATCAGCAGATTAGACTGCTCTAGAGAGCACAAAGTTATGATGTTCAGTGCTTGACTCTCACCTCAGTATGGCCCAAGGTAGCAAAGCATATATCTCCTAACTAAAGTGGAATAACATGCAATATATTTACTATATATAAAATGTTCATCCTTGAAAATATTTAATTAGAGCGATGCATCCTCGTTTGTTCAGATAGAGAAATAGAGAGAGGGATTCTGTTCTTGTCTGAAGTTTGAAGTATCAACTAAGACGGAGCGAGAGTATCTATTTGATCAGGACCATTTAACACATTAAACTGTTTAGTGAAAATTGGTTGCATCAGTATCAGTCCAGCCTGCAGCATAATGCAGTTATATACAGGAAAACAGAGAATGGTGAATAACTCACTTACCATGTCAGTAAGATTCCAACCAGAAATCATTTCACATCAACAAATGAGTATAGTCTTATTCTTTTAAAATTACAGCAGTGAGCACCATACTGTGTTCATACAAAATGTTGAAAATATATTTATGGAATAAAGTACTTAATGGTATTAGTGAAGGTGTCTTCTGTATTTGGCAGTTTTATGGGCTCTTATTTTCAACATTTGAAGAGCACAGAACAAGGATCTTTAGGATCTCTGAAGATCAACAGTAAGGGGCAGATACTGGGGAAGACTGCAGCCAGAACCACACTGACAAGCCTTATGAAGAGATGAGAATGTATAGAAAAGGCATGAAAGATGATACAAATAAAATTTAGAAGATAAAAGCTAACAAATGTGACCACCAGCATCAGGATAGTACGAGTTGCTCTGGTCTCAGCTTGGCCTCTGGGGTTCTGATTGGGAGTGAGGATGTGCTGCATTCGCTGGCGATGTCTATGGAGGAGAAGTACCATGGAGACACTGGTCCAGACCATGATGATCATGAATGTGGCATCATAGGCAAACTGCAAGAAGACCATGCCTACAATGAATCCAGAAGTGGAACAGAACAATTTGCTTTTAGAGTCAGTGTTATTGTCTGTTATCTGTGGACCAGTGACCTTAATTGGAATGTGGATGTTACTTAAGACACTGTAAAACCAACAATTGTAGCAAGAATAATTCCACAAATTTGGGATACTTGCTCTGAGTATAAGTTTACCTTTACCTCTATTAACAGGAACAAGAGTGACAAACTGATGGATACTCAGGACACAGGTGGAACACAAGTTTGTGCTTCTTGCCACCATGTGACTGAAGAATTCCAATTTACATTTGAGTTCAGTTGGAGGAGTTTTGGGAGCAAAAGCACTCATGTTGTTTGGAAATATAGTGAGGAATAGAGTCAAGGCATTGGCCACAGCCATGTGGATTAAAATTACCTGTCTGGGCCTCTGTTTAGAACCAGTCAAGACTGGAGAGAAATTATGGACAAACAGAAAGACATTGGCTACGGTCCCAACCCCAAACTGGCAAAGCAAGAGGAGTTGAAGAGCCACTTCCTCAGTGGTTTTCAGGGATTTACCATGAGCAGACATGGAGAGGGCTTTTCCCAATCCTACAGTGATGATTAGGTAGGACACTACTCTCCTCGAGTCTCTGTTTCATTGTCCACACTTACCAATTGATTTGACACAATTTCTTCACTTGATAAGTGAGACACTATTCTATCACATTACAGGCAAATTGACATAAAAACAATGCGTGTATAATAACTCAAATAAAATTTTATCCTGATTTTATTACTCCTGCCTCAATGTAAATTTTGTATTGCAACTATATCTTTATTGGTCCAGTAGGTCAAGAGCACAATAACACACATTTTAACACACCAAGGTCTTTGCATATGAATACAGACAGTAAAGAGTCTACTATGAGTCTGTGATTCCATCATCAGAATTCCATACAATTAGGAGGAAGGAGAGGCTTCAATTGGGATGTAACTAAATCAATAACAAATAAAAGAATATATAAATGCAACATAAAAATAATTAACTGAATTTCCTTATGTTATAGTAACATATTAAAAATATTATGTATGGGATAATATAATATTGCACACAACAATGAAGTTGTGTAACCGAATTCAGTTGTAGAAAATTGAGTTGTTGTCTTTTGAGAAAATTTTATACTACTCATCCTAAAAAATTTTAAAAAAACACCAAATATTTCTGATAAAGCCACCTGTGTTGTAATCACACAGATGAACATAGGCTTACATATGTGTCCTCCATATGAAAAAAAACCACTTGCTAACAAGTTCCATTTATTCATAATTTTACTGATCATAGTTTTTGTTCTAAAATGTGAGGTGCCAGAATCTTACCTGCATCATCTGCAGATTCCCTCCAAAATTATTAACACAATCCCTTTGCAGTAATATAATATAATACAATACAATATAATATAATCCCAATACCCTTTGCAAGCTGATGCTTAGTCTGCACTTTACTTATTTATATGTTTTCTATAGGAGCAGGAGGGCCTCCATCCACCAGGTATAATTCATTATCTCACATGCATATGTTACACGAAATGCTGTTTTCTCCTGAGTACTAATCTAGGACACAGACATTTCTTTGACATGAAAGCAAAATATTAACCTATTCAAGTTAACCTGCAGACTTCAGAAAGAAATAATGTTTCATGTTGGCTTCAGAAGACAATTTTCACTGAAGAAAAGAGGAAAGAATTTTAAGTAGAAGTCTATGGTTGGAAGAATCCCACCTTCTGAGACTCAGTCAGGATGAAGATGCTCATC